>NC_137293.1:14734898-15334898 GCF_907165135.1 Oikopleura dioica | reverse complement strand
AAGATATGTACCAGGAAGCGCAGAAAGACCGGGCCAGAGCTCTTCGTTGGGAGTTCCGAGGAATTGAAAGATTTTGTACAACTGGTCGATTTCTGAGTCGCCAGGAAGGAGTGGCTTTTTTGTCAGCATTTCAGCAAATATACAACCCAGCGACCAGACGTCTGGAAAACAAAACAATCAGTCATTCATTGCTTTTCTATCAATTTTACCGATTGCGGTGGAGTAGTACTTGGCTCCGAGAAGAATCTCCGGCGGTCTGTAATAAAGCGTCACAACTTCATGCGTGTAAATTCTGACAGGAACACCGAACGCTCGAGCCAGGCCAAAATCAGCCAATTTTATTGCTCCGTTTCGATCGACAAGAAGATTTTGGGGTTTTAGATCCCGATGGAGCACTCTGTGCGCGTGGCAAAACGCAACTCCTTGCAAAAGCTGCCAAATGTAGGATTTGACGAGAGGGAGAGGCATCGAGTCATTTCCCAGCGAGTCTGTTTACTAAAAAGTTTGAATCTTTGAAAAATCCGCTTGTATTTCACCCATGAATTTTCGCAAGTCCATGTCGATATATTCAAAGACGAGATAGAGCTTTTTATTCGTGTGAATCACATCAATAAGCGAAACAACATTCGGATGGTCGAGTTCCTTCAGAAGGGAAATTTCACGAATCGCTGTCGACGGAACGCCTTCGGACTCTGTCTCCAGTCTGATTTTCTAGCTTAGTGTTAGCCGATAATTATCATCTATGAAGCAGCGAAAAGTTTTGGAATTTACCTTCAGCGCGACTAGCCTTCCCGTGGCTCTGTTTTTCGCCTTGTACACGACCCCATACGTTCCTTCTCCAATTTTATCAATTTTCTGGTAACCCTCGTCATCATTCCCATCTGTCATCTCCTTCTTTCTAAAGCAACGCCGGTTTTTATGCTGTCTGTTTATCATGGGCTTTTATTTCAAGGTAGGTCTTTGAAGAAAAAGAGAATCAAGAAGGCAACCTAATTACAGAAGTAAAAGTGTTTATGTTGATAAGTGGAGAGATCTTCGATAAGAAAGATTGTTTCTGGCAAATTTTGTTGATAGAAGTTTTTGAGTTTCAGCAATCTTGAGGTTTCGGATTCGTTTTAGCGTGTTGATTGATAAGATCTGAACGATTGAATAAACAGAGATTCGGATAAAGTCGACTGTGTAGAAAATCTGAGTCAACATCCCAAACATCTTCAACGAGAGCGGCTTCGCAAAAAAATAATTTCAAACGATTTCGAATTCTAGCGAAGCCGCTACGCGATTGAAGACCCTGACACAAGTTTTCTACACATGTTGTCGAGCCTAGATAGTTGCTTACCTTGTAACCGCTTGCTAACAGTAGCTGCATTGATTCGGGCACATGGATCACCATCCCAGCTTTGTATAAGAATGTTCTTAATGGTAGCACCATAGATAGGGTGAATTTACAAAAAAATCAACTTTTTCCCTATAGATCCTATCTTGTTGAAACTCGGCATGGTGAAAGATCATACCCGACTTCTTAACAAAATTTTTTTTTTGTTTTGAAAAAAAATTTTTTCGTTTTTCAACCCTTTTCGGCCCCATAAAGGACTATCTTTTGAGCGCCTCAAGTCTGAGTGCTCTTTTTGGTCGGAATCGATGCGCCGTCGACTTCTGATCAAAATTCAAAAAAAAAATTTAGTGAAGCTCTCACCGATGACTCACAATCGGCATTCAAGTGTTACATAACACTGTTATGTAACATAGTAACAAAGTGAAAATAAGTCCTCCACTAGAACATTCAATGTTAGTGGGCTGAAATTTTGGGACAATAGGTATTTGGACCCAACTAAAAAAATTCTAATTGAAAATTTTTTGGTCTGACCACGTGATCACGTGATACAGGTCATTTTCTGATAAGGAGGTCTCAATTTGTTCGAGACTCTCTCCGTCTCAGCCCCGTTCCTTGATATTCTAATTTAAGGGGCTTGACGGCCCTTCGGGCCGTCTCAGCCCCGTTCCTTGATTTTCTAATTTAAGGGGCTTGACGGCCCTTCGGGCCGTCTCAGCCCCGTTCCTTGATTTTCTAATTTAAGGGGCTTGACGGCCCTTCGGGCCGTCTCAGCCTCGTTCCTTGATTTTCTAATTTAAGGGGCTTGACGGCCCTTCGGGCCGTCTCAGCCCCGTTCCTTGATTTTCTAATTTAAGGGGCTTGACGGCCCTTCGGGCCGTCTCAGCCCCGTTCCTTGATTTTCTAATTTAAGGGGCTTGACGGCCCTTCGGGCCGTCTCAGCCCCGTTCCTTGATTTTCTAATTTAAGGGCTTGACGGCCCTTCGGGCCGTCTCAGCCCCGTTCCTTGATTTTCTAATTTAAGGGGCTTGACGGCCCTTCGGGCCGTCTCAGCCCCGTTCCTTGATTTTCTAATTTAAGGGCTTGACGGCCCTTCGGGCCGTCTCAGCCCCGTTCCTTGATTTTCTAATTTAAGGGCTTGACGGCCCTTCGGGCCGTCTCAGCCCCGTTCCTTGATTTTCTAATTTAAGGGGCTTGACGGCCCTTCGGGCCGTCTCAGCCCCGTTCCTTGATTTTCTAATTTAAGGGGCTTGACGGCCCTTCGGGCCGTCTCAGCCCCGTTCCTTGATTTTCTAATTTAAGGGGCTTGACGGCCCTTCGGGCCGTCTCAGCCCCGTTCCTTGATTTTCTAATTTAAGGGGCTTGACGGCCCTTCGGGCCGTCTCAGCCCCGTTCCTTGATTTTCTAATTTAAGGGGCTTGACGGCCCTTCGGGCCGTCTCAGCCCCGTTCCTTGATTTTCTAATTTAAGGGGCTTGACGGCCCTTCGGGCCGTCTCAGCCCCGTTCCTTGATTTTCTAATTTAAGGGGCTTGACGGCCCTTCGGGCCGTCTCAGCCCCGTTCCTTGATTTTCTAATTTAAGGGGCTTGACGGCCCTTCGGGCCGTCTCAGCCCCGTTCCTTGATTTTCTAATTTAAGGGGCTTGACGGCCCTTCGGGCCGTCTCAGCCCCGTTCCTTGATTTTCTAATTTAAGGGGCTTGACGGCCCTTCGGGCCGTCTCAGCCCCGTTCCTTGATTTTCTAATTTAAGGGGCTTGACGGCCCTTCGGGCCGTCTCAGCCCCGTTCCTTGATTTTCTAATTTAAGGGGCTTGACGGCCCTTCGGGCCGTCTCAGCCCCGTTCCTTGATTTTCTAATTTAAGGGGCTTGACGGCCCTTCGGGCCGTCTCAGCCCCGTTCCTTGATTTTCTAATTTAAGGGCTTGACGGCCCTTCGGGCCGTCTCAGCCCCGTTCCTTGATTTTCTAATTTAAGGGCTTGACGGCCCTTCGGGCCGTCTCAGCCCCGTTCCTTGATTTTCTAATTTAAGGGCTTGACGGCCCTTCGGGCCGTCTCAGCCCCGTTCCTTGATTTTCTAATTTAAGGGCTTGACGGCCCTTCGGGCCGTCTCAGCCCCGTTCCTTGATTTTCTAATTTAAGGGCTTGACGGCCCTTCGGGCCGTCTCAGCCCCGTTCCTTGATTTTCTAATTTAAGGGGCTTGACGGCCCTTCGGGCCGTCTCAGCCCCGTTCCTTGATTTTCTAATTTAAGGGCTTGACGGCCCTTCGGGCCGTCTCAGCCCCGTTCCTTGATTTTCTAATTTAAGGGGCTTGACGGCCCTTCGGGCCGTCTCAGCCCCGTTCCTTGATTTTCTAATTTAAGGGCTTGACGGCCCTTCGGGCCGTCTCAGCCCCGTTCCTTGATTTTCTAATTTAAGGGCTTGACGGCCCTTCGGGCCGTCTCAGCCCCGTTCCTTGATTTTCTAATTTAAGGGCTTGACGGCCCTTCGGGCCGTCTCAGCCCCGTTCCTTGATTTTCTAATTTAAGGGGCTTGACGGCCCTTCGGGCCGTCTCAGCCCCGTTCCTTGATTTTCTAATTTAAGGGGCTTGACAAAGGCTGGGAAACCTGAGTTGATCACTCTCAGTTTCGTCCCCAACCCCTCCCACCTCCATTCGATGTAAAAATTTATATTGTTCATGTTTAAAGTCTTGTTAAGGTTTTTATCGATAATTTATAAAAATATTTCTCTACCGAGAATTTACTTCGAATTTAATGAACCCTTAATAAAAATTGAAAAAAACTGAAAATTGGGGCTCCGGAGCCAAAAATCCGAAAATTTGGAAAAAATGGGTTTTATGGAGGCTACACCCTTCAAATTTTTATTTATTATATTTTTCGGGAAGCTTTGGACCAACCCTTTTAATGTTCAAATTACGATTGTAAGAATTATTTGTCTTCCACCAATTTATTTTCTTCCACCGGCTTTAGAAAAGGTCCTCCAGGTCATTCCTGATCGATCTGAATGAGCTTCACTAAATTTTTATCTCAAAATGATCAGTTTTTAAGGCGCTTCGAATGAGCCTACTCACGTTCTCGTAACTTGAGGCGCTCAAAAGTTTAGTTTTTCGTCCACTTCGGAGGGCGCTGGAAGAAAATCACGTGACATATTTAAAAAATCTCTTCGATATGAGATTCATATGGATGGGGAAATTCCATACAAAATTTGAAAGCCGTACGACCCCTAGATTAAAAGTTGATTTTTGTAAATTCACCCTAACCATAGAGGCGATCTTTCTCAAATGATTCTGGTATCTGAGGTCGTATTCCTGAAAAAATATGTAATTTGAAGCAAACTATAATAGCCGTGAAAAAGCGGTAGAAACCGTGACAAACGAAAGTTGCCTGAAAATCTGCTGAACGTTCAAAATCGAAGACACGGTGTAAAACGCAACAAAAGGTTAATTCATAAACGCTTCCGGTTTTGGGGGACCAACTGTCTTGTTGGCTCCTTCGTGGCTGTTCCACAAAGCGGATCGAATTCGGTTTAGGTTTCCAAATTGCGACACACAATCCGGAAGCCTCGGGTTGACCGAGAAAGCATGAACAGGGCGTGATATTTAAACTTACCTTTTGTAACTATATGCTGAAGGGATTCAATCGTAGCTTTTCTACCGTTCAGTTCCCTGGCAAATGGCAGTTCGTGGATTCCATCAAAGTCATAGTTCAAGGCCTGCACCATGCGGAAGAGTTCCCATTGAACGATGCTCATAGAATAGACATCCGCTAAAGATTCGATTAATTTCATTCAAAACGCGGCAAAATCGACTTCACCTTGTCTAAATGCATCGGCAAAATGGACACCGATTTGGCCTTCGAGTAGTTCAGGCGATAAATAGCGCGGCGTGCCGCATTGCTTCGTTCGGTTGACATCCATATCGATAGAATTCTGTCCAGCAGGTTGATTGGCAGTTGGTGCGCGTAGGGCAATGGCAAGGCCGAAGTCGGAAATAACCGCGTGATCAGGCGCTTTGAGGAGAATATTCGACGATTTGATGTCTCGGTGCGCAACGGGAACGCGAATTGGCCCGCCGGATGGGGAGTCCGCTTCGTGGAGAAATTCCATGCCACTGGCAATGTCCTGCGCGAGTTTCAACGCGTTCGCTAATGGGATCTGGATATTTTCACTCTGAACCTTGTCCAAATACGAGCTTAAACTTCCCATCGGGCAGTACTCCAGTAGAATCGCATAGTTAAGCGTGCCATGATATTTGAAGCGGCCAGCGCCCTCGCGCTTGACGATATTCTCATCCGCGCAGAGATTCAAGTGCTCGAATTCTTTGCGCCACATGAGCTGAACTGTTGGGCTGGTTGCTTCGCTCGGCTGTCCCTTGTGTCTGAAAATCTTCATCGCGTAAATCTCTCCACGCTGATTCTTTGAAGGGTTTAATGTCACATTCTTCTGTGTGAAATTTCTATAATTTGTATAATGCGATGATTGTTGATCAAAATTCATTCAAAGCCTATCCTGAACTTTATGAACGGCGCCATAACGGCCCTCTCCAAGAAGCGAATCTTCGTTTGGTCCATCGGAGCAATATTTAAAATTTTGAACTTTTCATCCATTCTTTCTTCTACTGTCTCTGGAATTTCTATCAAAGGCCTAGAAAAGTTTCTCTTACATCAATTTTTCAATAAAAACTTGCCTAAGATCCGATTCTACATCAGCTCTCGCCACACTTTGGATATTTGCATGGCCGGCGTTCGAGTATTCTCTCAGGTTCCGAAGAGAGTGGCTATTTCTTTCCAGCCCGGCGCGGGCCTTTCGAATCGAGGTGTATAAAAAGTAGAGTCCAATCGAGCTGAAGAACAAAAAGCCAATAATGATGCACTTGACGATAATTTCATCAGAAGTTGGTCCGAGCTGAAAATAATCGGTAGATTCTCGTGAATAACGAATGATCTTACAGTAGTTGTTTCAATCGTAGAAGGAGGCTCAGTTGGGCAAAAACAGCTATTCCTTCGCCCAGTTTCAGTTTCACAGTCATCAGCACTGCATCTTGATAAAGAAGTTTTGCTCTAAAAGACATTCAATAAGTTTTTACTATTTCTTCTTACAATGTGATTACAGCGACTTCCAGTACAGCAGCAGTGCAAATGGTAGATATCGTCCGCTTGTGGAATCGACCAAAAATGCTCGCAGCTGTCGGTCGAATTAATGCACTCTGTGTAATATTTGGCGATGATGCACTGCGCAGAAAGAACTGTCAGATCTTTTCTCTTTCCTTCGTCGTGTCCGTCGAGGTGACTATCAGGCGTTCCATTCTCATTGTAATAACTCCGGTTGAAAGAATAAGTGAGCATGCAGCCTCCCGTTTCGCATTTCTGCAAGTACGGCTCTTCATCCTTTCTCGAATCCTTGTTGTAGCAGAGGAGACCTTCGTCGGGTGGATTCGCCGTCTCTGTCATATCTGATACTCTCTTTCTGATATCGATCTCGACCTCATAAAGTCTAAAAATTGCCGCTTGTTAGATTAACATATCAATCAACTCGTGTCTTTTATGTGACACAAATTATGTCACTTAAGTCATAATAAAAGTAAATAGTAAAGTTTATGATTGAAAAATAAAATAAGAATCTGAACTGAAGTCAATCACAATTTTTCTGTGGCGATTCGTTGCGCTGGCGAATTCTCTAGCAGCTCTGGAAAAGGAACATTATCGTTTGTTTCTGGGTCGTTTTTACCTTCAAGTCTCATGTGAACTGTGGCTGATGTGATTCTAGCGGCGGGATCATACTCCCAACTTTCTAATAGCGCGGGTGAATAATAAAAATGCAAATGTTCAAATTAAAGAGACGGACAAAATTAATTCGCCTGTCAGTTTGTTATGCTAACAAAATCACCCTTCTGTAAATATTCGCTGAAGAACGAGGCCGAAGGGCGAGTCTTCGAACGACGAGGGGATGATCGGCCGCAGACCTGAAAAGATGAAGAATTATCGCGAGGGCCTATTCAAGAATCGCTAGAATTATTCACTAAAGCCAAATAGATTCTTGTTGTTTCTAGCTTACCTGCGTCTGAGACGATTCTCTGTAAACTTGCTACTGTTGCTCGACAGCCAGCTTTCGTAGAATAAATATTAAAGTCAACTTGACAGATGATTGAATGAAATTAAAAAAGGATCCATTCTCTCCCTCTTTCCTAGTTCTTTTGATATGGCAGCTCATGAGTAAAGTGATAATCACTATTTAGCTCTTTGACCATTCTAAAGAGCTCCCAGTGAACCAGCGCCATGGAATAAACATCAGCTGAATTAACGAAATTAGCGATATTTGAGTTCGATTAAAATCGCTTGCCTTGGCGAAATGCATTGGCGAAGTTGTAAACATCCATCGGTCCTTCTAAAAGTTCAGGGGCAAGGTATCTTTGGATACGATTAGAAAATCTGCGACAAGAAGACGCGTTCAAGTTTAGGTCCAGCCGAACTGTGGTAAAAGGTTGGGGCCAAAGAGTCTCAGCTTTTTAAAAATGAATATGTCAAAGATTTTTCACGTTTAGGTTTCCAGGTTTTGCGGGCTCGGCCGACCATAAGATCCCGAGATAAAATGGCAAGAGAAATGGACGGAAAAATCCAAATTTAAAAATCTTTTTTGGAATTTCATTTTTATTGTTTCCATCAAATTCTCCATATTCGAAAACCTAGAAAAAAATTATTTGTTTAGACAGGAGGCCTTCTAAATATTTTTTAATATTCATCTAAAAGTGCAAAAATGCCCTTCAGGAAAAGCTTCTTTTGAAAGGGTTCCGGTAATTTTTCTTTTGATTTCTTTCCTCGACCATCTAGAGACAGGTCTCGGACAGTTCGGTTAGCAAAAAAAATAAATAATACTTATTGTCTTCATGCTCAAAATATGCATTAAATAACGTGTTAATGACCAAAAACACCGAAAAACGTGAAAAAACGCTGAACGATCAATGATCGTCATTCTATTTAGCGAAAAAGTCGAATAAGTCAAAGGCAAGATATTTCAAAATAATTGCCTATCGAAATATATAAATGTATATTATTCATTAAGAGCTATTTTGTCAATTCACAGAGATGCGACTATTTGGCTATTTTTCAATCAACTTAATAATCTCAGAGGCTACGAAACGCAAAACGACCAATTTTTTAACGACATTGTTATTTTTGAATGCTTAAAAATAACCATTCATTGTACGGATAGTCGAAATCTTGGGGCCTCAATCTCATTTTCTCAAACTTGTTCAAATACAGTCACTTATCATGTCTGCAAAATTTCATGCGATTTGAAACGCAGCGCGACCATTTTTAGTATAATTTATTATAAAGCTTTAAATAGCTCTAGAATCTGAGTTTTCGGGCCTCCAAGCTGATTGCTCTTGACCAAACTTTGGTATATGTAAACTACATTTATGCAAAATTTCATAAAATTTGAGACGCAGCGCGACCTTTTTGTCCAAATTATATCGAAATTCTATAAAAATAGCAATTTATTAGTTGGTTTTGGCTCTAGAATCCAAGTTTCGAGAGCCTCCAACCTAATTCTTCTCAAGCAGGGTAAGAAGACTATATTCTATCTGACTGCCTAATTTCAATCAAATCGAGACGCAGCGCGACCATTTTTACGAAAAATGATAATAATAACCACTTATTAGTAATAAATTGTCTTAAAATGACCGCGCTGCGCTTCAAATCGATTGATTTTTGGTAGGTTGATAAAAAGCACCCGCTGAAACTCGCATGAGAAAAATTGGGCTGGAGGCCATTGGAACTTGGATTCTTGATCCAAAACTTACTAATAAGTGGTTATTATTATCATTTTTCGTAAAAAATGGTCGCGCTGCGTCTCGATTTGATTGAAATTAGGCAGTCAGATAGAATATAGTCTTCTTACCCTGCTTGAGAAGAATTAGGTTGGAGGCTCTCGAAACTTGGATTCTAGAGCCAAAACCAACTAATAAATTGCTATTTTTATAGAATTTCGATATAATTTGGACAAAAAGGGTCGCGCTGCGTCTCAAATTTTATGAAATTTTGCATAAATGTAGTTTACATATACCAAAGTTTGGTCAAGAGCAATCAGCTTGGAGGCCCGAAAACTCAGATTCTAGAGCTATTTAAAGCTTTATAATAAATTATACTAAAAATGGTCGCGCTGCGTTTCAAATCGCATGAAATTTTGCAGACATGATAAGTGACTGTATTTGAACAAGTTTGAGAAAATGAGATTGAGGCCCCAAGATTTCGACTATCCGTACAATGAATGGTTATTTTTAAGCATTCAAAAATAACAATGTCGTTAAAAATTGGTCGTTTTGCGTTTCGTAGCCTCTGAGATTATTAAGTTGATTGAAAAATAGCCAAATAGTCGCATCTCTGTGAATTGACAAAATAGCTCTTAATGAATAATATACATTTATATATTTCGATAGGCAATTATTTTGAAATATCTTGCCTTTGACTTATTCGACTTTTTCGCTAAATAGAATGACGATCATTGATCGTTCAGCGTTTTTTCACGTTTTCGGTGTTTTTGGTCATTAACACGTTATTTAATGCATATTTTGAGCATGAAGACAATAAGTATTATTTATTTTTTTGCTAACCGAACTGTCCGAGACCTGTCTCTAGATGGTCGAGGAAAGAAATCAAAAGAAAATTACCGGAACCCTTTCAAAAGAAGCTTTTCCTGAAGGGCATTTTTGCACTTTTAGATGAATATTAAAAATATTTAGAAGGCCTCCTGTCTAAACAAATAATTTTTTTCTAGGTTTTCGAATATGGAGAATTTGATGGAAACAATAAAAATGAAATTCCAAAAAAGATTTTTAAATTTGGATTTTTTCCGTCCAATGCTAACGCTTTTCACAGTTTTATATCGTTTCTTCAAATTATCGACTTGACCCGCGAAATCCAATTAACCGGTATTGTAAGAATGCCGCAAGATGTTTTAACTGGGAGACCTTTTAAGAGAGAAAAGTGAACGAACTTGACTTTGAAAAAGCGAATCGTCAGACTTGAATTTGACGTGAATTTTGATGCCTGTTAATTTTTACGGTCGCTTAACGAAAAATAATTGCCGCCTGATTTATGGCGAGAATTTAATGACATTCGCAAATTGATGTCAGCTCACAAACCAAGGTTTAAAAAAGTTGTCACTAATAATATTCCCCTTGAATTTTGTTTGAAATAAACCGTCAGATTCTGTCCTTCTTTCTAACCACATTCCTTGGAGTTCCACATTGCTTGATCCTGTAGTAGTCAATGTCCGGCTAAAATCAAAATAGTCTTTCTTATCAGAAAGGAGGGAGGACGAACCTGTGTATTTTCTTTGTCAACTTTCTCCGCCGTGCCCACAAGCGACTCTTAATTCCGTATGAAACATGTTTGCACCGCAGTTAATAGATTACCGAGACTTATTGCAAGACCAAAGTCTGACAAGAGTGCGTGAGTATTGCTTCGTAGAAGTATATTAGTTGATTTGACGTCTCTGATCATTACGGGTGGGCAATTTTATACGAGAAACACGAAAAGTTGGTAAATTTGGATCAAAGCAGTTTCAGATTATATATTGGACTTTATAAATATACTCACTTTTGATCACCCTAGCTGTGAGCAACAGGAATCCGAACATAAAGTCCAGATTCTCGACTCGGCTCATGCAGAAATTCCAGAGCTTTTTATTGATATACTTTCTCTTTTTGACTGAATTTGAAAGTGAAGACACGGTTTAAGCCTTTAAAACTTTAAGGTGTCAATGGCAAATTGCAATGCCATGGCATTTATAGTGCGTCTTTTTTAGAAGTTCGGGCAGCCATAGTTCGGACTAATTATTCACACCAGAGGGAACACCTTTGGTCATTTTTAGCAGCGTTGATATTTTCTCTTAAAAAGCGTGACTTGGTCTAGGTTTATCGGACTCTCAGAGTCCGATCGTGAATATATCCCGTAACTGATGCAATATCTTTGGCGATTTTAACGGCGGAATAAAGGGGAACGGCGCGCTGCTCTCTAGCACACTCGTTCAACCAAGAAGATAGACTTCCAAGCTTGCAGTATTCGAGGACGATCGCGAAACAATTTAACGCACTGTCAAGGATTTTAACTTGAGAATTAAGTCACTTTTACCTAACCAAATTTTATGCTAGAATTAGAAGTCGCAGAATTCAAGTCAGAAGAGTTCAAAAAGCACTGGTTATTTACCGGTTCAAAAACAACGCGCAGGCAATTTCAGCAAAATCAAACCTGTAAAAAATGAGCATAAAAAAGCTGCTTGTTTTAAGTTAAGATCCCAAAGCCATATTTAAACCGTCCAGCGCCTTCTCGCCGGACAATGTTGGGATGCGTGCACTTATTCAGATGTTGATATTCTTTTTGCCACATTGCACGGATCATCGGATCATCAGGATTACGTTGTTGACCCTGGAACATGAAGATCTTCATCGCATACAACTCGCCACTTGACTTTTCAACTATTGAAGTTAATAAGTTATCGTTCAATTTATGTCTATAAAATGGTAATGGTCGGATCGGCACGGTTTCAAAACTTCTGCAAGAAAGCTTCAAAATATTTTCTTAACCCCTGCCCGCATATTGACCTACGCGTAGGTCTTTTAATCCCAATTTTACTTATGGAAAAACGACATTTGTTCACGTTTGACACTGGATATTTGAAATTTGATAATGTCCAGAAGATAGCTCAGCCTTTTATCTTTCCATTCAAGTCCTTTCGAAAATTTTATCACGACTGAAAGACCCTCAAAAGGCCCGACCTACGCGTAGGTCGATATGCGGGCAGGGGTTAAGAGATTCCTGCAGGGTTTGAAAAGTCACAAATTTTGGACGAGCATGGGCACGGCTGAGCACGGAGAGCTCAAATCACGGCTGAGCATACTATGCTCAGACTTTCCAAACCCTGGATTCCTGTTTCCCTAAGTGTTGCCAAAAGTACGACGGATAATATTCCCTTTAGGAAAATCTCAAAGTGCATCTGGTTACAAAAAAGTCGATCGCTTATTGTCAATAAGCGATTGAGGAGCAGATCACCTAGGCTCATTTAACCTTGTCCATTTGAGGTTTCCTAGAAAATCACTACCATTCGAATAAAAACCGCACCTTACAAACGTTTGTTCTTAGAGGAAACGACACAAAATTAATGCCATCGAATTTGCTATCCCGCAGTGGCGAGACTTTGAAGTCCAGGAAGAAGTTTTGGCGAGTAGCAACTTAGGTTTTGTGCCGCAGGGATTAGAAGACAAGGTCTATGGGTCGTTTCGGCTGTTTAATTATGCTTGTGGAATCTTTGCGGTCGTCAATCTCGCGAAAATTCCCACGTCTTAAGTTAGTTCTGCGAACGGTGCGAGATGGAATGTTCCACGGATATTATTCCTGACATCTCCAAAAACGGGAAATTCATCTTGTCCTCTATTGGACCAGCCTTTTACTTCTACCGTAGAAGTTCTACGGGTAATTCAATAGAATTGGCGAACTGTGGAAGCCATATCCTGGGGACAAGAGGACACGGGCTATAGTAGTCGGCGTCTATTAGTCGCGCTACTCCGCATCATTCTCTCTCTGAGATCCAGACGCAGAAACGTAGTTAATCGAAAACAATGTTTTTGGGAAGGATGAGATTTTCTAACAGAACAAAAATTAATTGAGAGACACTCAGATACGAACTATTGAAAATTGTTTATCTAAACATCCTATGATATTTTTGATATTAGTGTTTTCAAAAACTTTTCCTTTACATAAATAGAGAAATCTGTGATCGATGGCACATTCTACTCAATAAAAGTTGTGTCCATTTGCCAAGCTTGCTTTTTCTACAGGGGTTGTTTCGAAAAGGTTGAGCTCTGCAATTGCCTTCCCGAGGACAAGAAGACACGATCTATAGTCGCAGCCGGATGTCTGATTATTCCGCGGGCAAAACTTTCCAGCTCCGGTTTATGGTTGAACTTTTCCCGCGAGAATTTCGAGTGATTCGAGTTCAACCCATGTAGAAAAAAAAGTAGACACAGAGGTGGTAGATTTAGTGCATTAATCTACCACTTCTGGGTCACAGTTTGGTCGATTGAAGTTCAAACTTTCAGATTCAAATGGCGGCGATTAATGTATTCATACCTAAATGGACGGTTCCATATCTTCCATTTCCAAGCATAGACTTGCTATTCGGCCCTCCGTAAGCATATTTGTAGTCTTTGAACTTTTCCTCTGCCCTCGGCTATCCCTTTTTGGAGCATCTTAATCAGCTTATCTGGCAATATTAATCTCGAGACGCGAAGAATTCCATCTGTGTTTAAACTTTATCAAGGGGAGGTTATAAAGCTGATTTACGTCAATCTATTCAGTAATTTTGTTTTAAATTGCGTCTTAAAATGAGTAGCCGAGCCAGTTATCGGTGCGTCGTAGTGTGAAGGTCTGAGCATCATATCGAAGCGATTAGCTTGTAGCCTACTTTCATCGATCTCAAGACTTTCATTCGATGCGGTAGACGTTCGTTTATGACGCCACTTGCGATAAACTGAACGATAGATGTCAGAAATCTCAGAAAGCGAAGTGAAAAACTACTTTATCTAGGTCAACTTCAATCCTCTTATATACCTTTTTTGATAATGATAGCTGAAAGACAACAAACCAAAACGACAAAGATGAGGATAGAAAGATAATGAATGATAAGCGCATCGAGTGATATCTGCTCTGACGGGAGTGGAAGATCATCGAATCGTATTTTATCCGTCGGGTCGTTGCAAAAGCAACTTTCGGAGAGTTTCGTGTGATTCGTGGAAGTGCATTCGTCCGCAGAGCATGATCGAAGTGTCGCATTTGTATAGTGGTTGCAGAGAGGCGAAGTGCAGCAGCAGTAGATCGTATAATATCCCCAGTCGTAGCCGTGGCCGCTGCCGTTTCGACGATGCGTATAATAATGACCACACTCCTCCTGATACTGCGTACACTCTTGGCGGTTTTCTAGCGAAATACAATCCGCTTTAGGGAGCTTTTCAAAACCTGCTTTACCAAATTCAAAATCAAGTACAACTTGCAAAAATTTTAAGCTTTCCTTGGAAGGGATTGAGTTCGTTTTCATCTAAGTCTCGAGGGTGAAAAAATGATTAAAATGGTACTGGAAGAAAATGATTTTGGATAACGCAAAATTGTCCAATTTGCCACCCTGGCTTTAATTTTATATGAATTATTGGCATCTACGTTATTAATGTGAATAATATAAGTCAAGTGACAAGCCTCGTCGGTGGCGCATTGCTTTTTCGTTGGTTTCGTGCTGTTTCCGTGCTGGAAATAACATTCCACCATAAGTGCGCCACCTTGTGGGCGGCTGGTGCTAGCCGGTGCTTTGGTTTTTCGTTCGGATGAAAGTTTATTTTCGGATTTCCCAGTTTTTTGTTTCTCGCAGGTTAAAAAATAAAACGATTTGAGTATTAGAATCAAGGTCGAACTATAGACACCTCAGACAGCGGAGGCAGGAACTAACTATCGATTCGTCAAAATCGATTCCCGTAATACTATATGCCGATACATTATAACATATAGTTTCAATATGCGCCTCCGTTTCGGGGAAGAGAAAGATGAGGGAGAGAAGAATAGATAGGGCAGTTAGTCGGGTTTAACTAATTGGAACGTAAGAAGCAAGGATGGATCACGTGAGTTATAAAGAAAAGGAAAAAACAGGGGAAATTCAATATTTTCAGGCTCTTGTGAGGCTCTTTTTTGGAACTTAACTGCACAAGATAAACAGAACTTTGACGAGCACGGTCTTTTTTTTACTTCATTCAAAACTTCTAGTTGGGTAAGACGGTCAAAAAGGAATGCTGACAGTATATAGGAAGCATACTGCGATCATCAAATTTGTATTTTTAGTACTTGTTTATTTTATGGGAATGAGAAAAGTAAAAAGTGGCGTGGGTATAAAAAATTGAAACACAGAAAAGAAAAAAAAAAGAGTGTCGGGATTTGGAATCAGCGCTTGTCCATTTGCTCCTTCGCTAGTTTTGCGCGTCGGTAGATTTCTTCTTTCATTTCCTCGAACTTGTGATATGTTGCCGCGGCGTAGAGCTAGAAGGAATTTGAGATAGAGGGAGAAAAGTTAAGGTTACCTTTTCGCTGGAGTATTTCTTCCTGCTGGCTTGGTACTTTGACTTTGTGAAGTGAACCATGTAGATCGTTTTGCAGAGCATGTTTATGAAAAATTCAAGGTCCTCTGCCTTGTAGCCACTTTAGAAAATTCATTGAATTTGACCTTTTATATCCGCAAAGTCTTACCTGAAGTGAACGAGCCTGCAATCCCACTCTTTGTTCCCATGAATTTCCAGAGCGAGTTTCATCGATCCAGCGCCAATGATCGAGGGCTTGAATGTGCACAAGTCGTAGTCCATCAAAGAAAGCTCGGTAAAATACTTTCCGAGAGAGTGCTAGAATATTTTTCATGGAATGACAAACATTTCTTCCCTTACATGAATTCCATCAATCTCATCCGTAAGGACCGTCGAATATCTTCTAAGATGCTCAATTGAGAGGCCAAAGGCGAGATTGCACTGGAGAACGTCGAGCATTTCAATTTCCGTAGCTTTGAAATCGTCTAGAAAATAGAATAAAATCAAAGATTTCTTCTGAAGACACTGACAGTTAGCTAACCTTTGGTGTACGCATTATCGCAGATAAATTCAAAGTCTCCAAGATCGGGCATGTAGATTTCTACAACAAGTTTTAAATTGTTTGTCAACTGAGGTCCTAACCTTCGTATTTTGACGCTAAAAGCATGGCAGTGAGACCGATCAACTGCATTTCTTTTCTGGGCAAATCGTGAACCTTTGACAAGTAACGATCCATAATGGCAACAGTTAAGTGAAGGGTCTCATTTTGAAGCTTGAATCGCTGGTGGACTTGGACGATCCAGTCGACAAGGATCGTTCGCATTTTGTGGCTGATTTCTTTCTGTCCAGTGAGGAAGCGGGGCTTGACAGGGTACGCATGTTCGAGGAATTTCGTGTAGCTGTAGATCGTATCGACATACGGACCACCATTAGCATCGTCGAGAAGGTCGTGTTCTTTTACCTTTTTAATTGCTGCTTGCAACTAAAAGCGAAATGAGAAGAAATCAACTGTTTTCTTTATTACTTTGTCGTCAACGCTGTCATCCGACGTGAGACTTTGCATGGACACGTCCATCGGTGAGTCGAAAGACATATCCTGGACTTGTGGCTTTGTTTCTTCGATCTTCTCTTGAACCTCAATTTTCGCCTTTTTCACCTCAGCCTTTCTTTTGATGGGCTGGTTTTGCGACTTGAGGGATGGCTTCGTTCGTTGATTGTCGACCACCATCTTCGACCGGAGCATCTGTGCTCTGGTGGTTCTAACATGGGGCTTGGAAGCATCGTCTTTGATCTAAAATTCAGGTAATGATAGAATAGAGAGAGAAAACGACCTGTCTGCTGTTCCCATGTACATTTCCCAAAGCAGTTCTCTGCTTTGCGATTCCGCCGATGCCTTTGCTGACAAGATCCCCTTCCAAACGATTTCGAGGATTCAAGCGCCGAGCTTCCATTCTTTTCTGAAAGCATGAATGATAAATAGTTATTTTGTGAAAATAAAACTTTATCAGAATAAAAAAATCAGGACATAAGATCAGAAGCTTTGAAAGAATACGATTGTCTGCAAACTGGACACAACGTTTTGCCCGAAAAAGACTCGAGCTGAATTCTACAAGTGTCGTGAATCACGTGCGAGCAAGAAAGAAGTGCAACTGTTTTTCCCTTGAACGGACAAAGACAAACTGAGCAGGAGCGATCTTGAACACAGCGTTCTGCCGCCGCTTGGAATTCTTCGCTCTCCTTTTCTGGCGCTAGCTTGATCTGCGAAAAGATCCTCCTCGAGGCGGCGAGTGCATCTTCAGACGCTTCAAGTAGCTTGTCCGTTTCGGAAATCATCGTCGAAGTAGAAGAAATGGCCTCTTTCGACCAATTCCGTAGAATAAACGACTCGTACTCGGACTTGAGAGCTTTGACGTTCGGACGGGAGGAAAAATTCTTGACCAGACGTCGCCTCGTCATAAACGATCGAACACAAGCTTGGATTTGAGCTGCCGCGTAGTTCTGGCTCGCTCGGAGACCGCGTTTCGTGACTTTTTCTTTATATTCTTCACTAAAGTTGCATAAATTATTGGAAAGTATAATTTGGCATTACCGACAAAGCGGACATTTGTGAAAAGTTTTCGATTGCCTCGTCGCTTTCAAGCAACTTTGGTGAAAAACATGCGCACAGGTGGTCATAGCAATCGGATGCTTCCCATGTCGGTTGAGGCAGATAGAACAAATGTCTCTAAAGGCGCGTTTCTGCAAGAGGGATGTTTCGAGGGATTTCCAATCGCTCTCTGTCCATTTTTTCGGTTTTGATTTTATGAGGCCCGCGCGCTGTGCTAGCGTTGGTCGACTGCCAAGTTCAATACCAAGCTCGAGCAGAATGTCCTGTTGGTGGCCGGCAGTTCGCAACGCACGGTGTTATGCGCTGCCTTGCAATGGTGTATCAATCTTGCAATAAAAACTAACGCATATTTTGGTATAACGTATTTTGTGTTTTATTTCATGTCTTGCACATGGTATGAAATGAGAACGTTACTGATCTGAAGGAAGGTGTCTTCCTTATATACTGATCGCTGAGCCCCCAGGCTATCCTACGCTGCATCCCGAGCCATCCAGGTTCTTATTGGTTGATCAATTATGCACGAGGCATATCGTCAGGATGGAACGAGATGCTCAGGCTAACCTGGGCACTCAGCTGCATAAACATAAGTTATATCATAACACTTTACCCTCCTTAGGGAATCTGGAAGAGAGAGACAGGAAAAGAAGTACAGTAAATTTTTAACTGGTTAAGCCTCATTGGATTTGGTGCTCGATGCCGACCACTTTCGTCTGTTACGTTGGATTTTTCGCATTCGTTGTCTGGTCCCTTTTCTAGCCGGAGTTGGCTCCATTTTTGGCAAGCCGGGTTTGACCACGCGTTTGGCGAGGATGATAGTAGAAGCGACCGCTTTAACGCGGATTTCGATCGCTTGGAGTTTGTCTTGGAGTTCGTTTCTTGGCAATGCTATTGGTCGAAATGGGATCTGACGTCGACCATACTTGGTTTGGAAAGCATCCGTGAGGTATGCGATCAGTCGGTCTCTGGTTTCATGGAAGGTCATATGGGCGACGATGATGGTTTTTGCGATCCAAAGTAGAACGCATTGCTCGGTTTCTTGTCTTGGGATTTGATTCAGAAAGGCGTCCAGGAAAGCGTCAGAGTTTAAGTTCGGGATGGACCGGTAGGTGATGGCGGAAGCGGTGACTTTATCGATAAAATCGTACATGGCTTGGACGGGCTGCTCATCACGAAGGGTCATGGTTCCAATGGGTATTTCGATTCCGACCATTCTTGGGAGGAGCAGCGTTTTTACAATTCGTCGGTTTGACGCGGCTTGGATCGTTTGGATTTCTTTAAGGATTGACATACTAAAAATCGGATGTTGGATGAAAGTGGCCTATTTTAAAGGAGTGAGCGCTATTCATAAGGCATAAAGATTTTGTTTGAAGTTCGAAATAATGGGTACAGACATAAATGGGTGGCAGCTACTATATTCTGGGTGTTTAAGTTGTTGTTTGTCAGGATCGAGCGGGATTAACTACGTAATTGGTTAGTGTTGGTTTTGTAGCGCCATCGCGTTTATATAGTAATCACCTTTTCCTTCTATTCCCTTTCTCTTCTTCCTCCGAGTGTTCGAGGGAGTTCTGCGATGTAGATTTGAAGCCGCCGGGTTCCCGCGTTCACAAGTCTTGCTATTTCCTTGACTGACTTTGGTCGGTTTATTCGGTCGATATATACGTAGGTGCTGGCGGCGGCGAGCGTTTTTGCTGAGGTTGTGGCTGATGGGGTTTCTTTGCTTATCAGGATGGCATGCGCTTCGATTTCTTTCGCTTGGTGATTAGTTAATCGAAGCGCAGCTGCTATTCTTTGGATGTAAGGTTTGATTCTGTTTTTAATGTGTGCGTCGATTTTTGCTGTTCTGAGGAAGGTATCGAATTTGCGAATCATTCTCTGGGTGATTAGGGGGAGAGGTGCCAGTTGCCTGGCAGATTTCTTCCAAGCTCAGGTCGCAGTTCTCTTGCTTACTGGCCAGGTAGAGGCACGCCGCTATTGCCACGGGTTCTGCGCGATTTTGGCGGTGGAAGTACCAAGTTGTTCCCTGTTTTTCTTTGAGGTATAGCTTTTTGATGAGTTCGTAAGCTCGTAGTTTTGTATTAGTGAGTCCTGAGTATATCAATCGGGCTCCTGCTTCTTCGATGAGGTCTTCACATTCCCGAAGGACAGTTTGTAACCTATTTTTCTCGCGGTTGGATAGTTGGGCCTCGTTTGATATGATGCATTCGTCCCCTGTTTCTTCGTTATTCCGGGTGAAAGTTTTTGGCAAGTTTTCGTTTGGTTTGATGGCCGTCACTCGCATTGATTTTTCTGGGTTGAGTGGTGGGCATCTTTCTCCTACGACAAGTCCGCATATTTTGCAGATAAGGTCTCCTGTCACAAGCCTTTCGTCGGCTATGTGCTTTGGGCCATGATATGAGCAGGTAAAGGCGGGAAGAGAGCAGCCTGGAGCAGACATTCTAAAGCGTGTTTCGTTACAATTTGGTAGTCGAATTTTACGTCCGCCTGATTTTCCATTGTCTTGACAGAATTCTATGAATTATTTTAATCAGGTAAAACAGTCCGCCTGTTGCTAGCAATAGAGTGCCCGCTAGGGTTGCACCGATCATGGTACAGGAGATAAACGTTTTTTCCGTGAATTTGTCGACAGTACAGACGGACTCGGATTGGGCACATGCGTGCTGTGCTTTCCAGAAGAAGTAACGCGGGTCAGCAGGATCATATCCAGTTTCCGCGAAATTCCTCGTCTCTTTTTCTGATAGTATCGCGTATTTATCAATTTTGCAGATAAATGAAGCTGGGGTCTTCAACAGTTGTCCTGCCTTAAGGAGGGTCGTCCAAGGTGTTTCGTGGTTGTATTGGTGTTTGAGGAGCACAAAATTCATAATTAGAAAAATAAGGTCAATGACGCACAGACTGGTTAGGAACAAGATTCGTTTCCAGTTCGTTGATGGTGTCGTGATGACCAGGCGATTACCTTTGTATTTTTCTTTGAAGCCTTGCATATGCCCATATTTTGAGCGGAGTTCATTAAGCCTCTTCAGTTGAAATGTCCAGCTTGGCCGGTCCTGGCGATTTGGCCAGACGATTAATTCTGTCGGTTTTGGGTTTATGTCGTGTTCGAGTAATCGCATAAGCTGTACGTCTTCTGCGGGTTTCAGGATAAGATGTCCGAGCCCCAGAGTGACGATCCCAATAATGACGAGGTGCCAAGTCCAAAATCTAGTCAGGTTGACTGGTAAAAATTGGTTATAGCAAACTGAGCTACACAGTTGCTGTTTGGTGCTACATCTGAATCCGCCTGAATCGTTTGAATAAATTTCCGTACCAACTGTTAATAGGACAATACTTCTTACCAGCAAAGTTGCGTACCAGACTTTACCGAGGGGACCGAGGTGTGGGAGCAAATCATTGAGCCCAGAAAGCAGCCCACTTGCCTTTTCTCCGATAATTTTATGTTTATCCATTCTGACTCTGAACAGTTTAAGATTGGAGGGGCTTTAGTTCGAGAGTTTATGGAGTTCGGGTAGGTGCAGATGGGATCAAGATTTCTTCTTCGGGGGCCTCCCGATTCTGGGTTTTACTTATCCCTAGTTTTCGTTTGATCTTGTCGCGGAGAGGAACTCTCCGGGTCACCTGCTCCCTTCCCTCAATCGTCGGGTCAGCTGGTGTTGCTAGGCAAAGGCACGAGAGCCATTTATGCCAGAATTGCGGAGCGAGATGCATAGTCTTTTTCAATCTGAATGTTCGGTATTGGACTCTCAGTTCCGATTTACTTGCGGTTAATGCGGGCTTAATTATAATTAAAGCTAAGGGATTCTAGCGATTAATAGCGCGTCTTGGTCTTGTTTGTATGCCACCGTAGGGTACGTGCAGGTTCCCTAGTTTAGCTGCAAGCGCTCTGAAGGTTAAATCTTGGGTTCCGTCGCTGCTCTTATATTTGACAAGGGTATGGAACTCGGCAGGGCCACAGTTCTGTAGGAGAATAGGGTAAATTATTCTGAGGGCCGCGGCGTCTGATAGTGGTTCTTCGCCAGGTGACTTTTGCAGATCTGCGCAGAGTCGTCCGAAGAAAATGATCAGGGCTTCGCCTTCTTTGCGTTTTCCGTTTACTTCATTCCCCTTATTATGGTTTTGATGTTTCGCTGAAATACATTTCTTCATTCTCTCGATGCAAAGCTCGAGTTTGGTTTTTTCATTCCTATTTAGGCCTTTCTCGAGGTGTGCAAACTCTGGTCTGAGAGTCATAAACAAAAGACGAGTGAGATCAACATCTAGAAGCCCACATTTTCTTGCGCTGTTGAACCCTTGTCTGTTTCTTGCCACATGTTGTGCGAAGCTGATTTTTTCGTTTGGTCCCCATACATAGAGCCGGAATTTTTCCTTGGCGTCGAGGTATGGCAAGTCTCGATCGTATACCAGGTTCGTGGTAAGAATCTTCCTCATCCGATCTACGCATAGATCAAAATTTGTTTTCTCAATTTCGTCGAGGAGAGTCTCGTAACTCCTTTGTTCTGGTGTCAGTGTTATGAGAAAGAGACTTGTCAATTGTTCGTCGGAGAGCCCTGCTTTCCGTGCGTCCCGGAATCCTTGTTGGTTCCTCGAGACATGGTTCTCGAAAAAAATGTTTTCGGTAGGAAGCCATACGTAGAGCTGAAATGTGTTTGTGGAGAGCATTCTAAACATCATAGTGCTATCCTTTGGTATATTTTAATTTAGGTGGTTTCTGAATCTGTTGCAACTTCAATCTTATAGGGGGGTGTTGCAGTACTTGCAGTAAGGTCTGTTTGCTAGCCATTTTCGCAGGCACGCATTATGGTAGTAGGCGTAACAGCATGTCATGACCGATATGTCTTCAGGCAGGTCTTCCTGGCAGAGCCCGCAATCACTTTCGTACTTTTCTACTGCGCTTATCTTGATTTTCTTTGTCAGCATGAGCCTTTCCTCCAATTCTTCGCCTTCGACTTTCCTGAAGATGATTTTTATTTCAATGAGCGATCCGTCCGGTTCGAGGCGGAAATGTGAGTTGATGTTGTCATATTCTTCCTTCTTTTCAAGTATATTTACCGCATCGAGCAACGATTCGTACTTAACTTTATGTTTCTTTTCCAGCCAATCCTTAATTGTTATTGGGATGGTTCCTTTCGGCTTAACCTAAAGTATTTTCGGGTCATGTTCAATCTGTTCTCGTTTACCGGTAAGATGCATAGTGGGCAAGAATCCTTCCATATGAGCCAGTTTCGTAGACAATGTTGGTGAAAGAAGTGTCCACAGGTGGGTATAAGGTTTGCTGTTTTGTCAAATTCTTCCAGGCAAATGCGGCAGGGGTCGCCTACCTCTTTTTCCCATTCTGTCAATTCAATGCGTGAAAGTGAGTCTAAGAGTGCTTGCAGTTCCTCGCACGTGGCTCCTCCTTCAACGAATTGTTGCAAAGTTCTTGTTCCATCTGGGTTGATTACTTCTAGGCGCCCTATTTTCTTCGGTGGTGTCATTATTTCTTCCAAGAAACATGGCAGTGTTTGTTCCTTCTGCCTTGAATTATGCGGTGATTCTTCGTTTTCAGTTTGTGCTGCTTCCTCTTGGTTCTCGTCCATACTTAACAGGGTAAGTTAAGAGTGTCAGAGTTATCTTTTTCTTATTATTATTTTATTTTGCTATGATTTCCTGGCAAATTGGACAGGTATTTTTGTGGAGAAGCCATTTTAGGATGCAGTGAGTGTGGAAAGTGTGCCCGCACGAGGGGAGGAATGAACAGCACTTGGCCGCGAATTCTTCCATGCAGATGCCGCAAGGGTATTCAAGAGTCTCATGCATGGTGGAATGTCGAAGTGTGTCCTCGCGTCTTTCATATTCGCGAGTCCCAATTTCTTCAATTGTTTTTTGTTTATGTCTACGCTTCCCATTTGGTATGAGGTATCTTCCTTGGCACTGTCCCCGAATACCTTCTATTTCTCCTACCCTTGGCTGTGGTCTCATTTTCAATTGATTCCGTCCTTCAAGGTTAACAGAAGTCGGTGCCTTTTTGAAACTGTTCTTTTCTTCTAAAAGCCCGGACGTCTTTCTGCCTGTTGGGTCTTTCGGTGGTTCCGTTGATGGAGTAGGCCCCGGTGTTTGGGCGTTTTCATTTGTTTCACCCTGATTAATTTTTTACTTTTTCCCAACCATCTAGGGCACTTACATGTGCAGAGGTTCGACAGTTACTAAGTTCCATCAAGTGTTTGATTTGGCTGATTGCCCTCTCGTGGTTTGCAACGATTTTGAAGAGAATCTCTCCATTGTTGTAACCGGTCTTGTCTACCACGTCTTCTTTTTTCCATTTTCCTATTAGATCGATGAACTTACTGTTGCAATTCGGGCAATTCCAGGGTTTTCGAATCTCCTCGCAATTCAGGTTACAACCTAAGCAGCGAAAGCTAGCCATCTGAAATCGGGTTCAGGTTAAGATCGGTAACTCTGATTGTTCAAGCAGTCTACTCCCGCCGGGCGGTAATAAAACAGACTATTTTGAGATGCTTCTGAATGGTTTGGGCTGTTGCCAGAATTTGCGCTGTGGAGAAGTTCCATTGCTGTGCTACTTTCCTCGCCGACATTGGTGTTGGCGAAAATTTGTATGCTAAGTACGCGGATGATGCAGCAATTCTTTTCGGGCTCGCTTTGATGTTGGGGTGCCAGGCATGGTCGGCTATTTGTCTTGCCCGAGTGATCCAATCCGAATCAGCGAGATGAGCTTGTTGATCGATGTATTTTCTTGCAATCTCTAGCTCGTTTTTGGTCTCCTTGTTGAATCGTGTCCGTACTAACGGTGCGGTTTTGTAAATCATCCAATTTGGGCATTTCAGCATTTCTCCGATGGCTGTTGTTGTTTTTGGCTCTGGCGAAAATTTGTACGCCAAATAAACTGCGCTGGTCACGATGCCTTTTGGGGAAAGCTTTGGGTCAGTTGTCATTACTCGTTTAACGACAAGTTTGGCATAATTGTAGATTTGGTTCGGAAGGAGGTGCTTGTAGGATTTGAGTAGCTCGAGATGAACGGATTCCTCCTTAGGGAAGATTAGCTCTTATCATTTTGTTTATTTACCTTTATTTCCGGCTCGGTTTTTGGAGCTAGGTTCGAATCTCTTGGGGAGCTCATTTTCAATCTTGAAAGAAATCTTATTAATTCCGGTTTTCAGTGATAATTCCTTATAATCGATTGGTGTTTTCAGATGTGGTTGTTGGGTATGGTTGTAGGAGGGGGATGGTTAGCCCGGAAATACATATGGTTCAGGGTTATTGAAAGGCAGGTGGGAAGACTGTTTCGAAGAATTTGTCTACGTTTCCGTCTCCGATGAGATTCTCCGTTGGCATCTGGATTGGTTGTTCCCTTGTTGTCGGCTGGATTTGAGTGGTGTGTTGCCCGGGGAAAATTTGTGTTGTCTGAGTTGTTGGTCCCGGAATTGCTACAGACGGATCCATTCGGGCGATTTTCTAGATTGTTTAATTTCGGGACACATCTTGCAAGCTTACCTTCGGTGGCTCCGCGCCTACGCCCTGTCTGGGTAGTTTCTGTCGTCTCATCATGAGATTGAAGTACAGGTGTGCGAATATTGTTTTAGGGCTCCAGTAAGCCGGTGTTTGTACGTTTGCCAATCGAGGAAACACGACTTGCACTATTTTTCGATAGCCTTCCTCGTGAAGAGGTGAGTGACCGTGGCTTTTCATAAAGCCTATCGCGGTTCCCATTAGAAGTCCTCCTTGTTCTGCAGGCAGGTCTCGACCCTCGGACAATTCTTCGAGGGTTTGCTTCACTGCCTCTATCATAGCGTCGATCCCAATTTTGCTACCGAGGAATTTGTCTTGAGTTCCTCCGCATCCTTCCCCGAATGCTCTACCACGGTCAAGTCCCTTCGCGGCGAGCTCCTCTTTGGGCATTGCAGTTGGTTGATTCATGACAAGGGAGAGGATGTAATTTCCTCCGGTTTGCTTCATTCTTAAATTACTTTTTGTCAGCAAATGCTTTCTAAAAGACGTTGACTTGTTTAAGACGGAAGGAAATGAGTTCGGGGAAGTATTATCCAGCTTTTCTCTTATCGCTGGGAAAGTGTCAGACATGCAGGTTTAACAGGTTTTTTTCGGGTATCTTCCAGTGATTCTTCATTTTTTATTTTTGTGTACGCCTCTTCGATGATTGCCGGAATCGATTCTATTCCCGTGTTTACGTCGCGAGCGAATTCCTTGGCGACCGCTGGTTCTTGAACATTGATGCTCCCAATTTCTTTGATGATCGCGCGATCAAAACCTTCTTTTTGCCAAGGGCTTTTCAACTTTCTTTGCATAGTTCGGAATGCGATCAGCAGTGCGAGGTCCTTGGTGGAAGACAAAGTTGTTGTCGCTAGTCGTTGTCTCGGCAGTTTCGCTATTGTTGCTTGTTCCTGCCAAGTTTGGGATCTTAGCCATAGTTCGGCTTTCTGGTTTACCAAATGAACGGCGTCTCTCAGGGGACGCTGCCATTCTTCTTCAGCATTGAAACCAATCAACTTCGGTTTCCCCAGGATTTCTCGTACGATAATTTCTTGGAAGGAGGAAAGCTTGATCGCGTCTTCCGCTGTTCCAATGATAATATTGTCAATTTTTGCCTGTTCCATTTGTTCTTAAAAGAAGGAACAATTACTCAATTTGCTCTTTAGCTTCTTATAATTCGTGGTTAGAAGAAACGCAGTGGGACTGTTTGGTTGCAGTACGGACAGCGCGAGCAGCGTGGTTGGTTTAACCACTTGCGAATACAACCTTGATGAAAAACATGATTACAACGTAGGCAAGCAAGGTTGTTGAAGAGTCCTTCCTGGCATATTGCGCAGATGTCCACTTCCTTTTGGCGTTGCTTGTCCACGGGAAAGTCCTTACCGCCTTCCTTTTCGGTTCTTAGCTTCTCTTTGGGCGAGGAGGGCGTCGGAATGCGGAATCGCATCATCTTAAATACGTGATTCATTAAGCCGCTCTATTTTTTCTGTTTGCTCTTTACCAGGTCGGTGTTTAAGGACTTAAGCTTCTCCCAGTGCCTTTTCTCTATCGTCAGAGTCCACTTGATTTGTCCCAGGGTGGTCCAGTTTGTATTTGAATCTCGTGTGCTGGCTCGATCATTGATTATTTCGATGAAATCGCTATTGCAATTTCTACAGCCGTCTTCGAAATTTATGGACGCCCATTGAGTGTTGCAATAAGCGCATCTGTACCGCATCTGAAGGGAGCCTGTTACCTATTCACGTCTTTTATTAAAGGAAATTGTTGAAGCTAGGAGACAGTTCAAAGGCTGGGTGCATTGTGTTCAGATACGGTGCTTCGGATAAGGTCTCTGGTGACTTGAGTGTCGTCGGGGACAGGATTCGTTGAAGGTTTACTAGGAGCTGACTCAGGTACGTCATGTTCGTGTAATTGTTAAGAATGGCTTTGTTTGTTTTGTCTGCTTTTTCGGGGTCGTGTCGTAAGATTTCATCTGCTTGTAACAGGTTACTTAGGTCATGTAAGGGGCTTGACCACTGGATAAGATCGCTTCCAAGTTTTGTTAGCAGACAGCCGATCTGTCGATGTGTTGCTTGCTCTGCTTGAACCTCGCTTTCTTCCTCGAGTTTTCGTTTTTGAGGTGGCTGGTTTCTCAACGTGTTTCTAAGGGATGATTCGAAATTTTGTCTTTGGATGGAGGCGGCATCGATGATTTTTGGGATCTGCCTAGTTTGTTGCGCGGGAGTAGTATTTGGGCCGAGTTCCCCAGGCCAAGTGGCGTGGATTGTTTCTCCAGGTTTCAGACCTTTTAATTCTTCCTTTCGTTTGACTTCGGACCCTTTGTGAAAAATCTTGATTTTATTTCGCAACTCTTCTCCGGGCTTAGCGGGGCATGCTTCAAAAATCGCATTCCTCAGATTTTCCATCGGATCGTCACTCGTTGCGGGACATATCTTCCTGTTGCCACATGGATACTCAATGTGTAGCCGCGGATAGTGCCGGTTTTGCTTTTCGTTTTCCCGACTTGCTTGCTGAGTGGTGTTTCCTTCTTCCATCTAAAGGAAGTTCGTTTATTTTCTTACACATTCATTGGTTTTTTTCGTTGTCCGAGCAGTTCCATAAGGGTAAACAGGATTTAATAAACTCATTCTGTCTTTTTTTCTTGACTATTTTTAAAGTACTTGAAGAGAGCATGCACGCACATCCAGCCGACGATTCCAAGCAAAATGTATATGATTGAAAATAGGATTTTGCTTATCGTGTCCGCTAGATAGACGGTCCCCGGTAAATCAAGTTTTTCTACGGCTTCGGAACATTCGGTTGAGGGACAATTCGTTGGTTTGCAAGTATTTGGGGCCATTCTAAACGGAAGTTAGTGCTATCAATCTACTCAAATAAAGACTTGAGGTTAACTCTACTTGGGGTTTTTATGATTCATATTTCTGAGGTTAAGCGCAGCAAGCACGTTTTACGTGCAATATTTATCTCTTCTTTTTCCGGAAGTCGTTGGCGCTCGGTAAATGCTATGTAAGGAGGATTTCCGAATTTTTCAACAAAATCTCCGTATACTGCGTTTTGCCATTCGTTTAACACCCCTCTGTCAGTAGTCGTGGAGTGCAGTGCGGATCCATAGAGTATAAGCTCGTAAGTCCAGTCGAAAAGTCCTTGCCTAGAATTATCATGAGCAAAGTCCTTAAGTGTGCTTTTTATTTCCTGAGGAACTCGGGTCCACGTTGCAACGGTGGTTTTTAACCATTGTTGGTAAGTTTTTGCGTCCTCGGTTGCTTCTTTTATGGCTTCCCGGAATCCAGTCCATCCGATTTTCTCAACGAGTTCCTTTTCGTCAAAATGGCTTGTGTCATTGTCCATGATGGTCCAAACGATCATCTCTTCGAATTCGTCGCAAGCATTGTTGCTTACTGTTTGTGTAGATCTTGCCGACATTTTGTTGAAATAGTGGCTTGTCTTAAGCACAACTGGTTATTTCTTGGGTTCGGATCTACCTTAGAGATGGGTTACTCTTTCGAGATTATTCCTAACAGTACAAGTTTTATCGTTTCTTATAGCAGAATTGTGTTTAGAGCCTGTCGTTGCTGCCGTTTGTGTCCAATCAGCAATATTTTGGGTGTCGAGGATAATTCTCGATGCCGTTTCGGAAGGCTGATACTTTTCTTCTCGTCGGTTCGTGTATACTTTGACTACAAGTGTGATGATTGTTCCTATCATAATAGATGTAAGATACGGCCATGCACTTGTTTCTTTGATTTTGTTCCGCGTCATTTCCCAAGCCATATCCCATCTTATGGTGTGTTTGACGGGGCAGATCGGTTCGGGACAGGGGGTTTTGCACGCCGAATTTTTTCCGCCCATAGGTCTTAAGGAATCGATTGGCTATGGGCTGAGTGCGATATAATATTTTTTTTTTCTGTGACTAGCTAGGCTAGTTTCCAGACGGGTTAGTTTTGTTTGGGTTTAGTTAGCAGTCTCAATCCGAATTTGATGGCATGCAGAACGATAAGGATGTGAAATGTTGTTTCTCTCGCCATCTTCAGGTATTCCGACGCCCGTTCAAGGTATCTCTTGGCAAGGCTCATCGAGGTCATTTTTCTGAAGTAGGTTTCCGTGAGCGTCGATGGGTAGTTGATTTCCCCCCTCCCCCTGGGGGTTGGTTTGGATGAGGTTTCAGTTTTGTTTTTCCTTGGACAGAGATTTAAGTCCAAAGTCGATAGCGTACAGGGCAAATAAGATAATAACCACGATAGTATTTAGATCCCTTGAGTACTCATAGGCCCCGTAGACGTATTCCCGAATCTCTTCCATGGATGTCATTGGTCTAAACTATTTGTTTATCATCTTTCACGATTTGTCTGTCAGTCCATCTGATGTTGTGATACAATATATCTTGTGATTTCTCGTATGGGCACGTAAACAACCTGCCATCCTACTGCTACTGTTTGAAGGCAGGCTTTTATGAAATTGTACAGTAGCACAGAGTGAAAAGCAATCTCCAAGACTACGCTTGTCTTCTTTCCTATTTTGCCGGTCGCTTGTTCGATACTTTCGAGAAGTGGCTTCCTCTCGATCTTTGTAGTGCTTTCAGTTTTTTCAAAGAGCTTTTCCCAAGATATCTGAGGAGGCTGTCGGAAGCCACGCCGTATTTGGTCGCTGATGACTCGGCTTGTCTGTTTGCGTAAACTTTTGATATTTCGTTGGTCACGCTGATATAATGGCGTGCTGCTCTTATAATGATTTTCCAGTTCGTCGATGTATCTCATCGCGGTTGCCCATCTGTCGATGTTTTTGTGCCAGTGTGGTACTAGGTCGCTTCCTTCAAGGTACTCAAGGATATCCAAATGTAGGATCCTTCCTTTTTTGTGCGCAGCGGTTGTTGCAGTCATTTGTCGAATCCTTTTGACAATGGTTTGTTCCTTTGCCTCTTTTGCTGTCTGGAGCTTTTTCCATAGAGCGTCGTAGATTTTCCTTTTAGTCGCTTCCGATGGTGGTGATTTTTGGATTATTCGGTTAACGATTTCCCGAATCATCCGGTCGGTTTCTGTGACTGTTTTTCTGCTTGCACGAAGAAATCCAATTTCTGGATCATTAAGCCTTGTTTGCTCAAGAAGGGATCTTCCTAAAGTGAGTTCATTATTTCGCCATCATTTCCGCCCATGTTATAGAACGTCTACACAAGGGGCAGTTTTCCATTTGGGTCAGGAACCAGTAATCGATACAGCCCTGACAGTAGCTATGCGTGCAACAGAGAATTTTTGGCACAATTTTATTGTCGAGACATATTGGGCATATGTCTAGATGAATTCTATTTGCTGGCATTCTTGGGATACCTGCACGTCTTCCTGTCGTTGGTTGCTTGGGTTTAAGCAGAAGTTCCGCTTTGCAAAAAGGTTTTCTCTTCGTTTCTTCCGGCCGCGGAGTCTGCTGAAGATGCGACTGGTTATAAGTCCCGCGACGAAAGAAAATAGGAATGAAATAAAATTTCCTATAAGTGAGCTACCTCCTACCTCGAAGCTAGTGGAGGATTTCTCCTTAGTTGTACTGTTGAGTCCCGCGTTCGCTTTGCTCACGCAGTTCATTTTTACTCCGATTTCTGGTGGATCGGGGCATTTGGGTATCGTTATTGATGGGCAGATTTTCATTATTTCGTTATTAGTTGATGTCATCAGTCTAAATATAATTCCTGATTATATCACCTTATGACTAAGGGTTTAATCGCAGATTTCCAGTGAAAAAATTTAGAACTGACAGATTTCGCAAGAAAAATCTCTTTCCCGTCGACTTCTGAGGATTCGTCTGCTTCGAATTGTGGTACCTTCTTATTTTTGAGGAGGCTCTTGTCTCCCTGTTGGCCGGTACCCTCAGAAGAATTTCTTGTAGAAGTTTTTATCGCGTCCCTTTGTTCTCCGCGGCCTCGCTTGCTCAGTCGTGTCATATTTTCCGTTTTCGTTTCCAAGCGGGTTTGTCGCCGTGTTCTCGGTTTTGCTGCTATTGGGAAGCTCTTCTACTGGTTGCACGCTCCTTGTTTTGCTTGACTTATTCTCCTCCTAGGCAACAATCATGATTGGATATTTATTCTCGACTGATTACCGTATATACGTGTTTTTCCGGTGGTGCTTCCTCAAGAGGCCTGCCCAATCGCCGTATACGGGAGCGATGGACTAGGAAGCGCCGCCTAGGAGATTCGACGGGAGTAACTAAATAAGTATTATGATCAAGTCGTTTTCTCACGACGAAGCCATCCTTCCAGGCGTTAAATAATTTGGAGCTCACTCCTGGAGGCTTCATTTTTTTCAGAAGGACGGGGGTCCCCTTTTCAAGTCCATCGGGTTGATTTTCGTCCGGTAGTTCCATGAGAGGCACAGCTTGTCTCGCTGTTAACAGTGATAAGGCTGCGCACATTCGGGAACTTGACTCTTTGACCCAGAGTCTGACGTTCCGAGGGAGCTCTTCTCCGTTGATTTGTCTTGAGAAAAGTGGCTCGGCGAGCAGCCATCCGTGCATTGCTTGGAAGGGACTCGTTCCGAGTGCCGAGTGGTAAGTTAAATTCATCGATAACTGTATAGATGGAATGTAAGTGTCCCATCGGTGTTCGTCGATGTCGAGCGATTTTAGGTGTTTAAGAATCTCGCGATTTGCTCGTTCAATGAGTCCTTGTCCTTGTGGTCGGTAAGGGGTGCCATGGTTGACTGCTGTGCCGAACGATGTTAATAGTTCTGTTAAGAGCACGTTGTTAAATTCTCGACCGAAATCACAAGATACGGCCCTTGGGGGGCCTCTTAGAAAAAATATATCGAGAAGGGCTTTTGCAACGTGCTCGGCTGTCTTGTCGACTATGCACCTCAACTCAATCCAACGAGTGAGATTGTCTACGGCCGCGAGGATATACTTCTTTCTAGTTGGACTTGTCGGTAAAGGACCCAAAAGGTCGATGGTTACGGTCATGTTCGGATGCATCTCTTTTGGCGCCGTCACTTGTCGATGCTTTGGGTTCTCGGTCGTTCCGGTTGCGAGGCACGCTGGGCACGTTTGTACCTTGGTTTTTATCTTCTTTGCCATTTTTGGGAAGATGATATCCGCGTCCCTCATCGCGTGGACCAGGTTGGTTGTTCTTCCGTGGTGTGGGAGGTGAAAGCTTAATATAATCCTGTCTTGGAGTTCTTGCGGGATTGGAATCCGGGGTTTATCCTTGTGATCATAAACAAGTATTCCATCGCTTCGCTCCTTGAGTCTATATTTGGCTTTCAGCGGTTTCCATCCATTACGAAAATTGACCAAGTCTCCATCGTTGTCCTGGGCCAAGCGAAGCTCAGACTTCGTGATTCCTTTAAGTTTTATCCAGGTCGGGATTGGTCGGTTCAGCATCCTATACTTCTTCTGAATTTCCGAGTCGATGTGCATTACCAAGTTTGGGGGATCAATCCGGGAAAGACAGTCAGCGACACTCATTTCGAGGCTTGTCCCTTCGCAGTGAGTGATGCTAAAATCGTATTCTGTTAATTTTTCCAGCCAGCGGAGTTTCTTGGCAGATGGTCTTCTGGTTTGCTTGCCATTTGTTTCCGCGCAAATGAAAGACAGGCATTTACTGTCCGTCCGCCATCGGAATGATCTCCCATAAACGAAGTGATGGAATGTTTCAAGAGTTTTAATGAAAGCATAAAGTTCCTTTTCGTTTATGGCCCACCGCACTTGAGGACCTCGAAAGAATCCGCTAGTGTAGCCCAAGGGCTGTTCTTCCTCATCTCCTATTTTCTGACTTATCATTCCGCCGAAACCCGTTTCACTGGCGTCTGATGTGACTAACAAGACAGCTTTTGGGTCATTCGATGGAAAGGCTAGCCCAGTTTGAGCCACCATAAGCCTTTTGATGAGGTGAAACGCGTCTTCTTGCGAGCTTGTCCAATTGAAGGTTGCTTTTGGCCCGCTGATTTCATGAAGCGGGGCTAGTTTTCGTTGAAGATTAGGAACGAGTGTGCTGTAAAACGAACACATCCCGATAAACCTTCGAAGCGCCTTCTTGTTGGTCGGTACTGGAAACTCTCGTATGGCCGCAAGATTGTCTGTCTTTGGAAAATAGCCGCTTGGTGTTACTTCGTGCCCCAAAAACGTTATCTTCTTTGCTCCAAGGATGCACTTGTCTGGATTCAACAGGAACCCCGCTTTCTTAAGTCTCGCAAGGACGAGGTCGAGTGTCTGGAGGTGCTCTTCTTCGTTTTTCCCACACACGAGGACGTCGTCAAGATAGGCGACCACACGGTTACCCAGATCGTCTCCCAGAGTGGCTTTCATTGCCATTTGGTAGACGCTCGGCGAGATCTTGAGACCCATGGGTAACCGTCTGAACTGGTATTGCGAATTGAGAGCTGAGAACGCAGTAAGCGGCTTGCTTTCTTCTTCCAGCGCCATATGGAAAAAGGCTTGTCTTATATCCACGCAGGAGAAGAAGGCAGACCCCGACAAGCTTTCCAACGTCTCGGCAAGGGACGGAAGGGGCCATTTGCTTTCAGCGAGCCTGTTGTTAAGAGCTCTCATGTCAACGCAGATGCGATAGCCCCCGCTCGCCTTCTTTACCAGTTGGAGTGGCGCGTTGAAGCTACTTCCGGTAGATCTTTCGATGATCCCCGCCTCTTCCATCTTCTTTAGCTCAGCTTTCAACCATTCCACTTGGCTGAAAGGTATTCTTCTTGGCCGAACCCATGCTCCAGGGAGCCTGGGGTCGAGAAGCTGGAGCTTGACTTCCGGTCCTTGATATAGTCCAACGTCTGTCTTTTCTTTCGAGAATGCTTCAGAATGTTGTTTTAGAATTTCCTTCAATCGCTCGATTCCATCTTCGCTAAGCTCTGTTTTCGATGTCATTTTCTCGATGTCTTGGAGAGTGAGTTTCTTCGGTGAGTCTTCATTAGGGTCATCCTGTACCTCGTCAATTCTGGCCAGGAATATCTTAGGGACGGGAGTCGCAGGACCCGGGTACGTGATCATCAACTCAGTTTCCAACTCGCTTGAGTTGATAATCATAGCCACTCCTGGGACTCCGGGCGAAAATTCAGGATCCAATGTAAGGAGAAGTCGCTTTGATGCCTTGTGCACTTTTCGTGGGCCTGTATCAACCCGCAGGAAATTCATTCCCTGTCCCTTTCCGGCTTCGATAACGCGCAGTAGGACGGTGTTTTCCGGGCAGGCAAGCGGGAAAGTCTGCCCATTTATTTTAACGGTCCTTCTCTGCAATTGGATGGTCTTGTTAAGCAAACTGTCCACTCCGAGAATGAGCTCAGCTCTTAGACCCGGGATGATGCTTATGCGAGTTCCAGGGAATCTGATATCAGGATCTCCTCGCAAGATTATATCCAATACAAGGTCGAATGCTATTTCCATTCGCGCCCCTTTCGCTGCCATCGGGTTGCTACGGATAGGCTTCTCCTTATTGAGTGGGAACCCCTGTGCCTCCAGATTTTTCGCGAAATCAAGGCTGGCACAGCTGAGGCTCGCGCCGGTATCCAAGAGAGTGAGAATGTTTTTGACCACTACTGGATACCGTCGCTCGGATCGTAATTTTACGTCAGTTCGTACGAGGAGAGTTGTACAGTGATCCGGCCGTCCTCGTCTGACGTTCATAACCTGGGCCTTAGCCCGAGGTTTTTGGCTTAGCAGTTGTTGTCCCGGGCGGAGTCTTTGTCTCTCGCGCCCGCGTCTCTCGTGCTTTGTCTTGTGCTTGTGCCCGCACGAATCGGTCTTTGAGTGGTTTGCTGCATTGGCGCCACATATGGCCTCGCCCATTGCAGTTGAAACATAAGGGTTCACGTGGTCCAGTTCTTCGGGGATAAGGTTCTCGTCCCCGACTGAAGCGCTCTTGTCGGTTCCATGGGGGTCGATTTGCGTTCGGCCGGGTGGCGGGTCCCCTGTTCCATTCATCACTTGTTTTCTCCTTCCAGCTAACCTTGGGTGCTTCGGATATCCCTTTCCCCTTGTTGGACCATGCTTGGTTTTCTTGGGTGTTCGTTCTTTTGTCCCCTTCCATGTTGTAGACAAGCTCTGCGGGAGCGTCATGGAAGTTTGAATCATCCATGATTTGTGCTTGTTTGATCGCCGCTTGAAGCTTATCAAACGTTATTGGTGTGTCAGCCGCCTTCCCGGCTTCCAGTTCTCGGATTAGTTCCGTTTTTTGGATTTTAGTGGCGTTGTTTTTGATGACTGGGTGAAGCACCATTGCTGCCTCTTGGGACTTAGGGTCTTTTCCCGAGGATGTTTTAAACATGGTGCAAAGCCGTATAAAGAATGCAAGAAGAGATTCCTGAGGCCGTCGCTTGGCGGTCAATACATCGTTCATCATGCTACTCTGACTTCCTGCCAGAAATTTCCCAATTTTTTCCAGAAATAGCTCAAAATTATTCTTCCAGGATTCTTCCAGCAATTCTTCAATGAAGGCGTCTTCGGGGCGGAGGGTTAACATAAAGAGTGACACCATCTGACTGTCTGTTAACCCGCTCTGCTTTGCGTTGTTGAGAGCAATTTTATTCCTTGTAAGGTGCTCCCAATAGGTGATATTCTCTTCCGTCTTCCAATTTTTCAATTGGAATTTCTGTGGGTTTCCAACGAATCGGACCACTCCATCCTTCTTTGGCTTCTTTTTCTCGCTCAGTTTTTCTTTTCTTGTTGTCTCTGTTGAGCTTTCCCTCCGAGAGGGACTGGGATTCTCTTCTCGGCCTCTCTTCTTTTGACGTTGTTCGCTCGTTCTTTTCCTTGCATTTCGCTCCTCTGCTTCTTTCTCTCTTTGTTCGTCCCAATCTTCTTCCTCGGAGTCTGTTTCTGAGGTGTTACTGTCGTGATCTCGCTTACGATTACCAAAAAGATGGTTGGCCTTGTCGAGGATTTCCGATGCGTTATCCATTTTTGCGATCATTTCTTTGTGTATCTCGTCGTATCGGTTAAGCATTTCGCAGTTTGCCTTCCGTTCCTCTTCTATGGCCCCCACCTTACTTAGCGCTTTTGATAGATTCTCGGTCTTCAAGCTATTTTCTAAGCGAAGCCGCTCAATCTGTCGCCTGAGCTCTTTGACTTGTTCAGTCTCTTGCTCGTTCGGTACGTCTGGTTTCGCCTCCAGACCTCCTTCTGTGATACTCTCGCCTTTTCCCGGCTCTCTTTTTACTTGTTGCACAGGTTCAGTTTTTGAAGAACTTGGGATTTGGGTTCCGTGCCGCTGGGCCAGGGAGTCGTCCAAATAGATCAGAGTGTTTGGGCTTTCTCCCAATATCTCCTCTGCAGCTTGTTTCATCTTTGCCCATTGTAATGCGCTGTTAGCGAATTTCTGGGCAAAGATTGACTCCTCGTATGTTGCCAGTAGGAAGCTGCCTTCGATCTTTGCGGTTTTTACCGCCGCAGCGAGTGCCCCGCTGAGATCGGTGCTGGTGACCAGGAGGATAGTTCCTCCTTTGCACAAGTCAGCTTGTTGTTTGGTTGATTTGATAAGTTTTGTCATGGTTGTTTTATGCGTTTGTCTGAACCAAAATAGTTACTCACTTTCTTGAAATTTTCCTTCGATGACCATAATTAAGTCTTTTACGGATTTAAAAAAATACTGTTATAACAATGGCGGACAGTAGGATACAGAGTTTGGTTCGAATTGATGATCGATAAGTACGAAGGGTAAGTATAACACAGATCAATTCTACTACTATCAATTTTGTTAATAAGTGGCATACAGCTGTTGTTTAAGTTAACGTAATTAGTACGTTGCTTGATGCTGTTCCGCATTTCTTCTTTTGAGCATTGCCTAGAAAAACCGGAAGTCTCCCATTGGTGACGTTTTTGCCGCGCATTGGTAGCCATATTGAATGATTGATGGAAGAGTCGGTGTCCAGCCCTGAACATCCAGGTAGAAGCATCGCGCCACTTCGGGTTCGTTGAAAGAGAATCCCCAGATTTCGAGAATCAACCAGTAGTCATAGCTTAAAATTCTTATGGGTTGAATATTATCCGTTCTTTGCTCCTACCCTTGGTCCGCAATCTGTAGCCATCGTTGGATGTTTCGAAAGGCAATGAAGTATACTAAGTCTTCGGTTGACCCTAAGTTTCTGCGGGCTAACTGATGATGGTGCATTCCTGCAATTCGCATTCTTGTTGCCGTTGTTTGCGCCGCAAGCCAATATTCGGAGGCTCGTATTACAGTGTTCACTGCTTCACAGAAGGGGCTGAGCCATTCTTCGTTCACGTCATTGCATCGCTGTTGCGGCTTTTTGAGTATTGCCCGGGCCAGTGTTTCCTTGAAAAGCGACAACTGGATTGGGCTTCTTACTGTTCCGTTAAGGAGGTCTTCTACGCTTGCGAGCCGACTTTCCTTTTGAGACATGGTTTTATTGATTTTCAGTCTAAATTTTCCTTGTTGAATTCAATGCTAAGTTAACGATTTTTCTAGTTTTTAGTTACAGTTCACGTCGAAAATTGGATTTATGTTTGGTCAGAAAATAGTACTTATGACTTTCTCTTTTCACTGCTTCTTTCTTCATGTATGATTGAATTTTGCCCTTGAATTAGTGTTAGTCGTTTCCTAGTGCCTGGTGTTTACCTTCTTATAGAGATGTCTCCTCTTCGGGACGTTCAGGCGCTGCTTTGTTTGCTGGTGAGGACTCCATTGAGTTTGGTTGTTCGAGTACTTGCTCTTGCTCTTCATTCCCATTGATTTCACTGTTGGCTGGCAGAAAATCCTCTTCGGCGATGTCCGATCCACTTTCAGTGCCTTCGTTTCCGCTGTCTTGTTCCCTTTCCTGGTCGGCTTGTCTGGAAGCATCAATGATTGACCCGATTGCTGTAGCTCGTGAGCGGCTAAGAAGGTATAGGGTTGGGGCGAGTTCGAAGTTGAAGGCGCTGTCGTCAAGCCTTGTGTTTGCGATTTCGAGAAGGCAGTTTCTCCATCTCTGATAGATCCGGGGGTCGTGTGATTCTTCTCGAAGACAGAGATAGGTTCCGAGAGTTGCATAGAAGAAAGTCCATGCGACGCACGTGGGGGTTCTATTTGCGTCCTGCGCGTATCGCTTTAGCAATGGTCTGATTCGTTCCGGTCTCGTCTTGAGTTCGTTTATGAGTCCGTCGGTAATGATCTGCAAGTCGGACAGATCGTTGATGAGTTGGTCCAAGAGGGCCTTGAAGCCACTGAGTTCACACAATTCCGGAAATGGCAGCCTATTTGGAGCGATTTGGTCACCGAAGCACACTGGTAAGACGTTCCACACGAAGAAGTGTTTTCTTTCGATTGAGTTCATACTGAAATTGCTTATTATTGCTACTTGGACTTTATAATTTCTTTGTTCTATTTCGGGTGACATTTTTTTGAGATGTTTTGTACAGTCCATGTAATCCTTAATTTTAAATTGTCTTTTTGCTTTCTTCGTTGTTGATTATCCTCGGCTGGCTTGCACTAGAAGGTTTTAGTCATTGGAAAAGGGAGCATGTTTCTTTACTTTTTTGTGATGATGACTCGTCTTCTTAGGCCATTTTTTATTGTACGTCTATTCTTTGCAGCGGCTCCTGCGCGAATTGCTTGCAGCTCCTCCCTGGCGACAATGCATCTTTTCTTTGATATTTCCCTACAGCTTTGGAGGTGAAAATTTGCATATTTCAGCTCTTCAAAGAAGCTTTTGGAGAGAAGATGATTGTCGATGAAGTTTGCGACTAGGCCCAAGGCCTTTTCGTGAGTTTTTTCTTTCCTTTTGTGCTTGCCAGGGTGAATGTAATTCTCCAATGGAAATCGAGGATGCTTGATGCTGATTCTGCTTTTGGGTGGGTATTAAGGTAGCTTCTTAGATGATCTAAGGCTTCTGCGGGCGTCATTACTGCTTTTTCCGACCGCATTAATTCGGCAAGTATGATTTTCAAAACGCCAATGGCTGACTTTGTTTTTCTTGCTTGGAACACGTTGGCAACTTCGTCTCCTCGCAGGATAGATGGAATAGTCCTGAGGTATTCGCTTTGCGTATCTTTTGTTGGAATTCGGCCGATGCTTTCATTAAAAGTCATGCTGAAGTGGGGTTTTCTGGTAGGGTTATTATAGTTCTACGATATTCGCTATTCACAATTAACTGATTCTTTTAGCAGAGATTATTGTCAAGGGAGCAGGATCTTTTCATAATTTTTGATTCGCGTCGATCAAGAAGGCGCATTGGCGGTGGCATAGCCGGGCTTTCTTTGTCCGTTTCGTTATCGCCTCCAAGATTCAGCTTCGGGAACACTGCATCCAAATCCTCACTTCGACATCGTTTACGTCGCGGGAGTGTCAGGTTCACTTGGTCGGCCAACTTGTTTTGTTGATTGCGTAGCGCTCGTCTGGCTGATTGTTGTTGTGCTTGTCTTGTCAGTCTGTCGTCGATTCGGCGGACCAACGTTCGGCATTCGTCTAGTTGGGCCGCTATTCTGTTGGCGACTTCCTTCTGGGCTGGCGAGTAGTATTTGGTTTCAAGGAACCGGGCTGTTACGACGACAAGGATCAAGGAGATTAGGGCGCAGGTCAATATTGCGATTATTAACCCGATAATGAGGCCACTAACAGTAGTTGCTTCATTCATGTCTAAACTTACTATTTATTGAACACTATTTCTTGGTCGGAGAGCTTTTGCAGCAAATAATTGGCGATTTTCGAATTTTAGTTTTGTGTTCTTTCTTCATCGATGCTTAAATATGGTTTAGCTTCGCTCCGCGTTGCTTTATTTACTTGGTCGGGGTTGAAAAAGACTCCTCCTTTTGTCGTTTGCGGCGAAACAAGAGGATGTGTGGTTCGGGAAGATGTCTCAAATAGTGTTCCCAATTTGTTAGGAGGTTTATTCCAAGTTCCCGCCACTCTTGTACTGTCATAAGGCGCTCAATCGGTATTTTCGGGACCCAAGACTTTGGGACCGTGACGTGGACATACTCGTACGTATTGTCCTGATATCTTTCACTATAACGAATCATCCTGAATGATGTTATTATTATTTCTTTGGTGTGAGCCCAATGGGTTTTGAAGGTTCTTTCCTTCATTTTTTTGTTATGATATTTTCAGTAAAATAGCTTCTTTTGGTTTCTTGTAATAGTTCGATATCTGTTATTTTAAGCCTGAGCAGGTTAATCCTCATGTGGCGTCTCTTTTCAGCGTTTAATTCCTATTTAACTATCTCCTTTCTTTGGTGGCTGGTGATTAAGCTTGGTCCGGATTGAAGACTGAGTCGTCCATTATTTGGGCTACTTTTATCGCGGATTCCAAGCGTGCGTAGGTAATCGCATTTTTGTACTTTCCGTTGACCTCTAGCACTCTGCTAAGCTCAATCTTTTGAGTTCTTGTAGCATTGTTTTTTACTAATGGGTAAAGAAACGCTGCTGTTTGATCGGACTTCAAGCTATGCCTAGAAGAGGCTTCGTATACCAGGGTGAGGCGTTTAAAGAATGTCAGGAGCGACTCTTCTGGCTTTCTTCTTACGTTGAAGATTTCATCTGTCATGACATCCCTTTCCCCCAGATACTTTCCTATCTTTTTCAGGCAACGACCGAAGTCGTGCAAATCCTCCGCTTCAAGCAGTTGTTCGATGTACATATCCTCTTTGCGTAGGGTCAGCATAAATAAAGTAACCAATTGTTTGTCTGAGAGGCCACAGTTTCGGGCAAAGCAAATTGCGTTTGCGTTTCGGCACAAGTGCTCGCAGAATGATATTTTTTCGTCCGATTTCCATGCTCTGAACTGATTTTCGCCGAGGTGTTTATCAATTATTCTTTGGATGTCGTTTCGTCTATTTTCCTTTTCTTTATTTATTATTTTTGTGAATTTGTCCTCTTTTTGCCAGTGTTTTCTCCTTCCGTTGCTGATTTCCCCCAAGTCTGGTTCGTTATCCCTTTTTATAGGGCTTGGCTTGGGTTGATGGCTTTTTGTCAGACTTTGGTTTTGCCTTCGTGTCAGTTTCATCTTTTATTGTTGCTTCAGCGATTTTTTCGTGCTCCTCGTTTCCACTTCTTATTGGTCTAACGACTATCGTGAGGGCTTCAATGATTGTATGAATGATGCGAATAATATTCCCCATGTTGGATTTCGATTCTGAAAGAATGATACTAAGACTGATGACTCTACTTTGACTTGATTAGGAAGGTGCTTGGGTCAGCCCCGTCGTCGGCTAAAGCCTTCCGGTAGCTTTCCCGTGAACAGTAGTGGGCGTATGTTTTGTCCTTCAATTTCAATTTGATGCCGATTTCTTCTAAATCCGGCCCGAGCAACCGCTTCACGCAATAGCCTTCGTTCTATGCGAGATGCTAGGCTTCGCAGGTTAAAATCGACAATTCTTGCTACTTCGCAGTCGTCCAACTTCGCCTTGCTTAATATGTCCCATGTTTTTTTCGTTGTCTATGTGTGCTCGGAAAAATTTCGCAGCCTCGCGTTGTGCTTGTTGATTGTATGCTTCTGCAGTTTGGGTTGATCTGATTCTTAAAGCTACATGAAAATGCCAGTGTAGTAGCTCTTCGAGTGTTTTTGGACTTGCTTCGTTTTGCAAAAACTTCTTCAGTTTATTCAATCCCTTTTGCGCGCTCATTTGTTGTAGCGTCGTGCTGTTTATTACTCTTGTTGTAAGCAATGCTATTGAGTCGATATTTCCTTCGAATTTTGAGATGACGTGGTACTGTTTATTTCTGTAGAGTATTTCTGGAATGAGGTCCAAGTATCGATTTCTCAAGCTTTGAAGGGTCTCTTGTTTCATTTTCGTCCTTAAGTTTATGGTAAGTTATGATGGTGATTGCTTTGGAGGCATTCCAATCGTCTCTTTTATTGTCCCAAGTCGAGATTTTTTTCAAGGAACTGATCGTTACTCCCGACTTTAGAGTCTGTTATCAGAAGTTTAAATATTTTCCCACTAAGCTCATAACTTTTAATTTTGAAGTCGGTCCCGAGTGTTGAGGTGAAACATTCAGAAAACGTTCCGTCGGCAAATCGGATTAACAGTCTTGATCCATATTCGCTGAAGTTTTCGTTCATGAGTATCCTCAATACGTGGTTGTATCTAGGGTTCATTTAACAGTCTTAACTATTTGTAAAATGTCTCTTTTCCATCGAAAGAGGCGTTTGCGAAAGCAGGAAATCATCTCTTCCGCGCCTTCTAAGAGAGGGTTGCCATCTCTCATTTTTTCGGAATCTGTTTGTCTTATAGATATTCTCTTCAAGCGCAAGTTTTCCCAATCATTTGGCGTCCTATAAGTTATTATGTTTAAAAAATAATGCAATTAGATGAAAAGAGACGATTTTAATGATTTATCGTCTCGTCTGGAACAAAGAGATCATATTTGAGCTCAACTTTTATCTAGTTTGAGTTTAAGAATTCTAAAAAGATGTCCTTACGTTGAAATATAATGAAAAACCCGGATAAATTTTTTGTAACACGTAGACCATGTGGCTTTGGCTCTTCTCGAGTATAACGCACATGTAGAACATCGCAGCATTTTATTGCTTTTCTTAAATTCCTCCTTTAAACGATAGAACTGTAGTTTACACGAAAAGACGAGGCTCTGATGATAAACACTCTCTTCCGAAAACGTTAAGTCATTATGCTTCTGCAAATAAATACCAAAATCAAAATGGAATGTATTTAATATGTGCTGCCGAAATTTTACAATGCTTCTCGATATCTGTCATTCTCGAACGATCTCGGGCGTGTTTAGTTTTTTTCGTCGAGATGTTAAGGAGCTGTGAGGACATGGTAAATAGATCTTCCCCCTTTATTTGTTATCTCCGATGACTCTTTATTCAAAGAGAGAGAAGAACTGTTAAAAATTCTATCCTCGTTATCTATGTCTGTTTTCTAATATCAAAGGGTTAACTTGACTAAAATGTGCCTAGTTTGACTTTAAAAATTTTGATTGCTCCTTCAGCTCGTCAAATTTTATTTATCGATCATATTTGACCGCTTTTTTCTTTATTGTCTTCAAGAAGAGACGTTCGCCGAAATCCCTTTATGCTAGATCTCTCTTTTCTTCGATTAATAATCACACCACGGATCTACTTGTGTTAGTTTGACTCCAAGAAATTTATATATTTGGTTCTTATTATTAAAAATTTAACAATGCTTCTCGATATCTGTCATTCTCGAACGGTCTCGGACGTGTTAAATTTCCCATTGAAAAATCCCAGGATAATCGCAGACTGAAGGATAAAGTTTTCAAGTTCTCGGTCTTTTTTTGGTGACAAAATATCCTATTACTCTAAAGAAACGTTAACCGAATTTTCCTTATGTCAGAGGTCTCTTTTCTAAAATTAATAACATTAATACGAGTTAAACAATATTAGTTTGACTTCAATAATCTTAAATAATAGGTTTTTAATATTTTAAAATTCTATAATGCTTCCCGACATCTGTCATTTTTCCAGGATCCTGGGCATATTAAGTTTCTCCGCCGAGATTTTCCACGGGTTACGATGAAATTGTGAATGCGACATCTCCCTTTTTGGCTTAATTTCGATGACTATTTTTCCCAAGAAGAGACGCAAGAAACATTTTGTCGTGATAAATAAGTTTCTTTCCTAAGCAAAAAGTCTTTACTAGATTCAAACACGCTTAGTTTGAGTTAAGAAAATTCCAAAAATTGTTTCCTTTAGCTGGTCCTATTTTGTTCGAAAGTTGAGAATTAACTATTGGTTAATATTCAAATAGAACTCGTAACGGAAGAGGCTATTTTTGGGCGCTTTGGGAGGCCGTTTAGGTTCTTCAAGCAATTCAAACATCAATGAAAAGAGTCCCATAAAAATTCTTCTAATGAACCGATGTTCGTGTTTACCGGTTTTCCGAGCGTCACTGTTGCTGGATTAGATTCTATAGGCCTATAACGTGAAAATCTGGCAAGTGGCGACCCAGAATTCTGGACCCTTTTTCTTTTGGATATTCGGTTAGATCGTTTTTCCTTGTTGATTTCCCTCGAGTTTTTTTTCCCCGGAGAAGATCTTCAGACAGAAGTTATTCCCAAACTCGCTCCTGCCGGAAAATTAATGCGGAGGGGGGGCTTTTATGTCACTCTTTCCATTTTACTATGCAGTTCGATTTTTTGCGATTTTATTAATCCGAACATTGATAAACGCTGTGATGAACGTCTCTACTGCATGCTTTCGATTTAATTTCTTCTGTTAATATGTTTAGCAATAAATTTTTGGGGATTATAATTTCGAAGATTTCACGTTCAATTCACGTTCACGTTGTTTCGTCTAAAGGTTCTTCTACTAAAATAACAGGTTTACGTTCCATCGAGTGTTCTTGCAACAAGGGTCAAAAATTTCTTTTGTCTTTTGTGAAAAATGGGCTTCTTTTGAACTCGGTGAGGGGTAAAAAGAGACTACCAGTCCAAGATTTGGCTTTGAGAGGCGTCACAGAAGGGATTCAAACTAATCATTGACATATAAAGAATTCTGAACAGCTCCCTTTAGGTACCTCGACCGGAGTCAGAAATTTGCTGACAATCGTTGTTGACACCCTTACTTTTTCCCAGGGATAATAGAATTGATTCTTCGACGATGTCCCACTGCGCTCCGATTTTTCACTGATTAATCCTTTACTCCCCCTTTCAGGCGCAGGTGTTCTTGACTTCCGGCGCGGAGTTCGCATTTGAGAATGTTGGTTTGATCTATCGATATGGGTGTCACTGAATAGAGAATTTTCCCAGCTTTCAGAAAACATGTAATTTGGTAGATAAACTCTGAAATTGCGAAATGTTCTTTCTAGCTGAGTAATTCAACTAGCGCTAGTGCATACGCGCGTCCATAAAAGATGCGTATCTTGTGGTCAAGATGAAATATATTCAGATCCGGGAGATTTTTGGAATCTTCATAAGCTTAATAAATAACAAGCAGATCATTCTGACTCTTTAATAACTCCTTAGCGCTAAGGAAAATTTAATTTCTATCATTGAAATTAAACTTGTTGAGAGAAGTAACTAGGTGAATTCTTAATTACTAAACGACAAAAGACTGTCTTCTTGTTAAAGGGGGAGGAGCATTCTTATCAGCGGAACACTTTGACTGTCCGTTTTTTCCTTTTAAAGAGTCTTTTAAAAATATTTTAATTGTCGTAAAGAGGCTGTAACTCGCGGGCAAACGTCCCTTTTCATTTATATATGGGCTTAAATTGATGCGAAGACTGGCGTAAAGAAAGTTTATCCGCGCTTTATTTTTTTCAAAGGATGCTTTTTCTATTTTAAAGAGATTCGCCTTGGTTCTAGGGGTATCGTTCCTTTTCTGCTAGAAGGAAGGTTTTCATTGTTAATTTTATGCAGATCAATCTGCCACAAAAATCGTTTCTTCTGACGTTTATTCTGGTCTAAAGATGATTTGTCTTGATTGTTATAATCATGCCAGGTGTTCTTCTCTCTTTTCTTTTATTACTGTTATTAGGTCCGATGATCTTTGGGCTAATAAACTCTTTATTGGTTTTGGCGGTAGACTTTTTCTGGGGAACGCGGGCGCTATTTTCTAGCTAGTTATAATCCCCGGTTGGTGTGTTTTTCATCCACAATTTTGCGAGATGGGTATCGCTCGTAAGACAACTGCCTTGAAGCCAGTTAAACTGACGAAGATGCTGCGAAATCTTTCGCTACGCGAAGGAGAACAGCTCCAGATTGAAAGAGATGTTTTCGATGAAGACGGCCTCGTGTTTCTTGAGCTCGCAACCGCCACAACCGACGATTACACTCGTGGACTAGCGAGCTGTATTACGAAAGATGGCGTTGATAAATTCTTCCTCGAGGATGACTACGGCGGCCCTCATGTTGCTGCACACTCTTCTGCCACAAACGTCGACACTAATCGTCCCGCCGCCGCTTCATCTCCGACTAATGCAGCCCTTGACGCTCTTATCGCCTCTTCTGACCCCGACCTTTTTTGTCAAATCGATCCGGACACCAACACGAATGACGTCTTTACTCTGCCAAATGCCAGCTTTATCAACACGCTCCCTGAAGTTCCTGCAATTCGTCGATCTCAACGCGTCCGAAAATCCACCAGAAAACCCGATTTTGCTTATTATTGAATCACTTAACCGGTTAATTTTCTTTTTTTTCTTTAAATATCTTTATTCTTTCCTTGATATTCTGAAAAAAATGATTTTTATTGTACCTAACTGTCAGGTAGCACTTTCTTATATTTTCCCATAAAATGATTACTTGGATTACTCAACACGTTTTTTCCCTTATTTTCCCAGACTCTATTTCTTATTACCAACTTTACTTTCTTTCAATAAAATGAAATTTATAAATTTCTTCTCCTTATATAATGCTGCTTATTATAAAATAAATACTTTAAATTGTCAACCTCAAAGCTTGGTTTTTTTCGTCTCATCTTGCTCAAATTCTGGGTTTAATCCCGGGCAGAGATGACAGTCAGGTCTTGCAAATACGCGGTTTTTCTTTTTCGGGATTTTTGCCAAAAACCTCGTAATTGCGAGCCGCAATTTTCCGAAAGCAATCATAAATGAACGGGAGAAATTCTCCTTTGGTAAAGATGCTGATTTTGTGTAGGGGAGAAGTTCTCCTTTTGTAAAAAATGCCGATTTTGTGAAGGGGAGAAGTTCTCCTTTACAAAAAATGCCGATTTTGTGAAGGGGAGAAGTTCTCCTTTTGTAAAAAGTGCCGTTTTTGTGAACTGAAAAGATCTTCTTTGGAAATATTCATTTTTTTTTGACAGAAAAAACCTTACCCTCTCATTTAATGGAAGTTTCCTTTGAAAATGAGCAAATTTTATTGGTCTTTTTCGCCTCTTTTCTTTCATCAAAAGATTTAGTGTTTGATTATTATAAAAATTTTTTCTTTCTAGAGGGTGTTTTTAAGGTTATGAAGAGGAATTTACTTTGAGGAAGCTAGAATAAAGCTTACCTAGCATTAGAGGAAAATGTGTAATTCCCAAATGTTAGAAATACGATTCTTTTGATCTTATAATTTTAAACACTAATTTCACGAACCCGCAGCGAGTATTCTTATTTACCGCGGTTTTAACATGAATCGGAAGGCTCCTACTTCTTTCATGTTCGTGCTACCTGGCCAGCTGGCCCTTTTCCCGAGTCTGTTTTTAGTTGCCGTTTATACTGGCAGTAACGAGTGGTGGGGCAAGATTATCGCTACTTATAATCGACAACGATTCGAAAAAATTATCCTTCGAACTTATTTGGTTCAATTTAAGTTTCGTGATTTTTACTGCATTTTGATAATGAAGGCTTTTGCTCGAAAAGGAGACAAAAGGTCTCGAAGCACCTACGAAAAATGGTCACTAGCCCTGATCAGAAAGTTTCGAAGAGAATGCGTCGTATCTTGGATCTGAAAAAGCTCTGCAAGAAGCTAGATCGTCGCTCAGAGCGTCGCTGGAGAAAATTCCAAACTCTACCGCCATTTCCTTGGGAAAGACGATTGGGAATTTCGGCTTCGACAACGACAACTACTACTACCACGTCGGCGATTGCACGCCCGGCCACGCAACCAGCTGCTTCCGAAACAGCCTCACAACCAGCTGCGCGAAATCCTGTGCAGCCCCCGCTTCGCCGGTCCACCCGCGTCCGTAAATCAACGAAAAAGGACGATTTTCATTATTATTAGTAATTTTCGCGGTTTTCTTTACTGTAAAGAAACGTTGATTTCTGGTAATTCATTCGTCAATTGTCTCTTGTAATTGAAAATATCACTGTAGATATTTCTTTTTAGAACCATTCGATCATTGTGAGAATAAAAATTGATTTGTCCGTATATCCGAGTTTGAGTTCCTTTTTGAAAATAATTGTTGTTTCTTTCCTTATATGCCGCAGAAGAGGCATTATCGAAGAAGAGACTAAATAGAGACCAGAATTTAATGATTCTCTCCTGGCCTTATCCATGTCGATTTTCTGAAAATAGACATCAATGATTCAGATCTTGTTTCTTTAAAGATTCAAATATGTCAACAAGATTGTTTCGACTTAAGTTTGAGTTCAAAAAATCAGAAATTTCCTATTTTAAGGGAACAAACCTTTAATGAATTTTAAAATTTCCCCTGCTTCTTCTTCGGAGTAAATATCTCAAAAGAAGCATTTATCGTCATAATATCATTCCTTTTGTATGATAAACTTGTTAAACAAAACCGATGTAATTTAGTTTGACTTTAAAAATCACATTTTCCCTATCGAGTTTTTGAAAAATTTAAATTTATTTTAAAAATTCCTTCTTGTTTTACTTCAGAGTTTGTTCTTTCGAAAGAAGCATTTTTCCTTCTGGTAACGTTTCTTTCTCCTGTTGAATTTGTTAGACGAGCTATCTGGTGCGTAGTTTGATTTTAAAAATAATGGCTTTCTCGTCTAAAACGACAAAACTAGAATTTATTTTAAAATTCTACTCTGCTTTTTCTTCGGGGTTCGAATTCTTGAAAGAACCATTTTGGATTATCGAAACGTTCACTTTATGTGTTGAACGTGTCAATCAAGCCTTTTAGACTTGATTTGCCTTTAAAAATAGTCGCTTTCCCGTCAAGGATGACAAAACTCAAAATTAAAATTAAAGTTTTCCTTGCCTTTGTTTGAAGTCTATATCTTGAAAAAACCTTTAAACCTAGATAAATGTTTCTTTTATAAAATAAACTCCTTTAATAAGTTCTATTGACCTTAGTTTGACTTCAAAAATTTATCTTAAAAACTCGGTATGAGTTCTGACTTTTTCTACTTTAATATTAGACGCTTCTCCAATAAAGCGAAGTCCGAGGCCGATGATTTTTAATAATTGTTCCTTTTAAGTCCTCGTTCTAAGTTATATGAGGCTACGCTAGGTAAAGCGAGCTATTCGAACATCCCTATCGTAGGCAGTTTTGATTTAATCCGATCAAAGTTGAATGTCCCGACAAAAATTGCACCTTCTTTTGTTGAAGTCCCGGAGGTTTCTTTGATATTTTGTAAGAGGGGAGATAATTGTTCGGTAAAGCAGTTTGCTGAGGGTCCAATAAATCGCTTGCCCTTTTCATTTATTGTCCTTATCTGACACCTGTTTGGCGTTCGCCACGTGACCGCGATTGTTGAATAAATGATAACAGTAAACCTTCGATTGCAGCCGATCCCCGGGTTGCACCTGCGCCTTCCGTACCATCAATTGTAACTGGTTATTTAGGAAATTCCGTCTCTTCCGGCAATTTACTAATGCGCTTAATTTTATAAACTCTAAATCTTCTATTTGAAAATAATCAGGAAGAATTTCTGATGAAAGACAAAATGGTGGGCAAGGAAGTTTTCGGTCGAAGCGCGCGGATTTTTGGAAGAGTATTTTCTTTCTTTAAATAAGCACCGTTTCCAATAAAAATTGTCAGACATTTGTAATTCTTGCTAAAAATATAGTCTCTTCTTGGCGCTTCTTCTTATTAACAAAAGCATTAATTCTAGCGGCGGGAGTTCGAAACTTTCTGGTAAAACAGCGGCGACGGCAACTTGCCGCTGCAAATCCTCGTAATCGCTTGGCAGTCGCAGTTACGTTTTTAAGAACTGGCAATAACGGGCATCCATTAATTATTTGCTTATTCGGAAGATATTAAGTTATTCTTTTGGGCTTTTTGAAATTCCGCGCTTATCGCTTTCTTGCATCAAAAGAAACAATTTTGTTGGGTTCTTTAAATACGCTCATTTCGGTTAAAAATGAAATTAAAATGATCCAATAGATTTTTAGTTTTCACGTGAGTTTGGGGTAACTTCGTCTAAAGGAGGGTATTGTTAATAAAAAATTTTTTCCCAGACAGATTGTATTCCATTTACCTTATCAAAAGAGGCATTTATACTTTGAATGATGTTTCTTTTATATCTTTAATTTGTCTTTAGGACTACTTTATCCTTAGTTTGATTTTAAAAATTCAAAAATTCTGAGTGCGTTAAATTTTACGATACTTCTTCCTTATCATTCAAACAAATAAAAGGCTTTGGCCGCCCTATTTTACGTGTCAATTATCGAATCATGGTTTGATCATGTGAAGGTTCGCTGGCTGGGGGATGCGATTATTCTAGCGTTCCAAAAAATTCTGAAGCGCGCGCCGCTTTTGATCATTCCTCGTTCGTTTTCTTGGAACTTTTATTGTTTTAAATGCATTCATTTTTAATAACTTTCTGTAAAAACTCGACGGGATGTTCGTTTTACCACAGATTACAAACGATTCTTATCAAATAAAAAGTTTCTTTCGCAACCCAAAAAAAAAATGCGCCGCTTTTTAAAACGTAAAAGAGACGACGGACCTACGATTTCGTATGGTTCCCGAGATGATCTGCCTCGCAAGCGGCCCTGCATTTTTGATTCCCGTGGCTATAACGAGTTGGATTCATCTGAAAGAGACTGCCCGACTTATCGACACTACGTGAAACAGATTTCGAGAAGCGAGCACATCTTGGGGATGAATCTTCAGCTCTTCGGCCTGTTTCAGCTCGCAATTCCTTCCCAGAATAGCAAGCCCGATTTCGGACGGACTCTTGCAAACGTCTACGAAAGACGGCGCGGTTCCATTTGGCTTCGCCTTTCGTCTCTTCCCCTTGCCATGAAGCCAGAAGTTGACAAATACCTCAACCGCTACGCGACTTTTGATTTTAATGGTATTCCCGCTCACTTCTTCGCCGACGTTCCAGTGACTCTAATTGTAAGTTTTACTTCGGTGTTTTCTTTTTTTCGTTTGTTATGATTAATCATTAAATATTATTAGTTATTTTGTAAAATAACTTTTAAATTAAGCCTGCTGCTTCTATTCCGCTCCCTCCCGATTCTTCAGAAGAAGACGAGCAGACAGACGATGAATCTGCTGCAGCAAATCAGCCCGAAGAAGACGACCTGATGGAAGTTGACCCGCACCCGAATCCGTTTGTGGATTTTGTCTTCGACAACTTGCATCAAATTATCTTTGAACCAGCGTTTTTCTTAGAGTCCTATGACTCCGGTTTCGAGTCTGCGTAATTTTTGCGCCCCTTTTTTCAGAATTTCCCGCTCTCGACTGATGCACAATTTTTTCTAGACGCCAGAATTTGTTTCCTTCTATTTTTCTTAAAATGTTTATCAACCAAAAAATAAACTTTATCTTTTTCTAATTTACCGCCCGTTTTGAAATTATTTTGTAGAATTTGGTGCATAAAATTTTCCGCCTCGATGATCTTGTACGCAATTATTTTCCTTTCGCTTATCCTTCTTTCAACCGTAATTCTACTGTCTTAATCATTTTTGTTGTAATAAAAATTAAAAATTCAAAAAATAATTAAGCTTTTACTTGGCCTTTGCCGTTGTTATAAGCTACCAAGCAGATTTCCGCACGTGTTCTTTTAATTATAAACAGTTGTGAACAAATTGATTTACGACGGTCGGTAGAGTGTCATTTAATGATTCTCAATGAGAAAATGAAGGGGTTTGATCGACAAAAAATCAAAGCCGGCGAACATGATGTTTCTCTTGAATTAATACTGTAGCTTGAATTTCCAATTAAGAGGGGCTTTTTTTTTTATTTTCATTATTCTAGGTTGTTTGTCATGCAAACATTCGTTTATTTTTGTTAAGAAAAAAATTTTCTTCAAAGAATTAAACTCAAACTATATTCTAACGACCTAAATAACCCTATTTCGGCATCGAAAGAGACGCTTCACTTAGTGAAAAATTGAAAAATTGGCTTTAATGAAGTCAACCTAGGTTTATATGAGAATTATCAATCCTCTGAGATTTCTAAAAGAGACGTTTTATAACGAAGGGGAGGAGAAAATTCGTCACTTCCGATGGGTCTGTTAGTAAGCCTCTATTTATTTTCAAGAAAAACAATCTGAATCAAAATCATGACTTTCCTTCGAAAATTTTAAGCTTGCTTTTTGGGGTCGCTTATAACAATTTTGCTGCTTATAACAAAATTTGCTACAAGGATCGGGCAAGCTTAAGACCACATTGACTTCTATTTACCGATGATTTTTCCCTCCGAAGAGTCGGTGTTACCAAAATTAACGTATAATTTTCCGTTCTTTGGGCACATAGGGAAGGGGAAATTAACTCGAAATTGTTTCTTTTTACGAGAATATCGAATTATCATAATAGGGCCGATACATAATTACGCTTTTGACGCGGCGCGCTATTATAAGAAAAAGCGGAAGCGGCCTTTTTCTAGGAAAGAAATGTGACAAAAATAATGGTCAGTTAACTCAAGATTTTTCCCCGCCAGAACATCGAAATTTCCGAAAAATTTAGGCCCCTTTTTTATAATTTCAAGGGCAGATAAAAATACTTTCCGAAAATCTCAAAGGGTCGGTTGAAAGCCTAAGATACTCAGCCAAATTTTTCTTTCAGATAAGCGCAAGAAATCGGGTGTGCCGAAAAATGTCGGAAAAGTGGGCCAGCCTGACCTGTCATCCGCAAAAATATTTGTATGATTAGTGAGAAGAAAAATATTTTGGACCATGACATATGCGCTTTTTCATCCCGAAATAAAATTTTTACTCTACCTTAACTTTGACCCATTCAATTGGTGGAAGGGGCACGCTAGTTGCTTCGGGCCTAGCGCTGAATCTAGGACCAGCGTAGCTTTGATGCGATTTTTGTTAGCAGAGGAGTTTATCGTGTTTATTTGCTTGGTCGTTGCTTGCTTCTTCATCCTTGATTGTAAATTGACGATAGAATTGCCGTTTATTTTTCGACTTTTTTTCAGAGCTACACTTATGATCTTGCTCTTCGTTATCCTTTTCCACCTCCCAGTGCTGTATTTATAGTGTACACTTTAATTGGCTTCAGAATACATTGTCACGCAACTTGGTTACTTCATTAATTATGAAAACTTGGCCACCGGCCTCTTTGAATTTTTAATTTTTCCGAAGCGGCTCACACCGCTCAGAATAATAAAAATTCGTTGTGATTTTCCGGTGCCTTTTGTTCTTCCGCTGTCAATCATTTTCGCTTCTTCCACCATCGTGTCGGAAACGTTGAAAGACGTCTCGGAATAATGTGTCTTTGATCAAGAACAATTATTTTTGGTGGGCTGAGCGAAAAATTGTGTCGAAAAAATAATAAAGGTGATCTTTAGCCATAAATTATTTAAGATTTCATCTTAAACTGGGCGAATAATCAGATCTTTATTATGAGCGGAAGGTACCTTAACTTTCGCAGAAAAAATGAAAAAATCGGTGTTGTAACTCTTAAAACGGGGTAAACGTATTTTCGCGTGAAAATTCTTTCCTTGTCAATAAAGTGTAGACTTTCATTAAGACGGGCGAAGAGGGGAAGGTTAAAAATTTTTTAAAGCATGGGTGAAATTAATTGGGTTCATCGTAAATTGACTCTTTTTCGCTAATAATAGCCTTCTGTTTAAAGGGAACGTAGAAAAACGTTTCTTTCCCTTGAGTTATTTTTAAATAAGGCATATTTTTGAGTTTTCCTTTTCAAAAGAGACGATCAAAAAAATTTTTTGATTAAGGGAGCCTCAGAAAATTTGAATAAGGTTTCACCTTTCTCCTACCGTATTTTTCTTCTATAAAGATCTTGATTCTTTTTGATAATCGGTTTTGTGTTATTCTGCGGGCTTTTCCTAAAATGATTTTTTCCCAACCTTTTTCTCTTAGGATTTTAAAAAACATTGATTCTTACTTCTCTGGCTTATTAAGTCTAGGCTACAAAATGTGTAACAAAAAGAAACGGGGCGATCGGTAAGCAAAGATTCATCAATTTCTCCGCCAGCATTGGTTTCTTCACTTCCACTTCTTCTTTTTTCTTCTGCCTTCCCCAAGCTGGGTTTTTGTGAAATGACGAAAGTGGATTTCCGTTTTCCGTTTTCGCGGAATCATGAATATTAAACGGTATCTTCAGGCTCAACTTCTGAGGAATCCTTTTAATAATTGATATTTTTGAGAGCATTTTTCCACGTGTTTTCTATTAACTATTCATATTCTGACAGCCTGGTTGCTCCAGAAATTATTCGTAAAATCTAAGCGCACCGTCTCGCGCTTCTCCTGAATTTTTAATTTTCCGAAAAGCTTGATCTCTTTGAAGATCATAAATTACTGAGCGCTTTTGGCGCGCCGCGCTTCGCGGGTTTTTCTTTAATAGAATATTCTCATCATGCTGGATCTGAAAGAGACGAAATTAGAGATTCTTTTGTAGTTTGAGATTCTTTCTTCCTTTGGAATTTTCATTATTTCTTTGAACATCAACAGTCTATTCATATGAATTATCCATTTCAGAGTCTCTTCTCTGCGTTTTTATGAATAATGAATAAACCTTCAGGTATCGTTGTTCTCAAAGAGACTGAATTATAAGTTTCTTCTGAAGTATCAAATTATTTATTCCTTTGAAAGTTTCATAACTTCTTTGAGTCTGCCCGTTAATGAATTCTAATTGTTTCTTCAGACGTTTTGCTCAGTTTTTGATGAATTATGAATACGACTTAGCGCGTATCCGCTCGAGAAGAGACTGAGTTAACGTCTCTTTTGAACTTTCGCAGCGCGTATTCCTTCTCATGTTTCATTATTTCAAAAGCCTTGCAAGTCTATGAATTTTAATTCCTATTTCAGAGTTTCTAGCTTGCATCTAGATGAATAATAAATAATCCCCCAGGCATGCTCGCTTTCGAAAATCATAAAATTTTGATGGTGTTTCAAAGACTTCTAGTGCTTTTATAAATTTAAATGTTTATTCTGAGCTTACACGTGTGGGGGTTTATAAATTTTTCATTTAGCTTTCATTATTTTTAGAGTCTCTTTTCCGCTTTTATGAATTATAAAGAAATCCTACACGCAGGTTCACTTTAGAAAATCATAAAATTTTGATGGTTTTTCAAAGACTTACCGCGTTTTGATGAATTGTTATGTTTCTTCTAAGCTACCAGCGTGAAGATTCATAAATATTTTTACCTTTCTTAATATTTTCCTAAAATTCATACCTGGCGCTGGGTTTGTTTATACTTCTGACACCAATGTTATGCGCTGCCTTGCAATGGTGTATCAATCTTGCAATAAAAACTAACGCATATTTTGGTATAACGTATTTTGTGTTTTATTTCATGTCTTGCACATGGTATGAAATGAGAACGTTACTGATCTGAAGGAAGGTGTCTTCCTTATATACTGATCGCTGAGCCCCCAGGCTATCCTACGCTGCATCCCGAGCCATCCAGGTTCTTATTGGTTGATCAATTATGCACGAGGCATATCGTCAGGATGGAACGAGATGCTCAGGCTAACCTGGGCACTCAGCTGCATAAACATAAGTTATATCATAACAACGGTTCATTCCATTATTTTCTGAACTTAAGGGTAGAACATGAAATCGGCGCGCGGCGCCTCGCTCGCCCAGCGCCCCGCCGTGCCCTACTTTTCAGAATGCCCTAAAATCGGAACGGATAAAGCTTTTCAAAAATTTCTTCGGATTTCAGATTATCAAAGCCTTTACTTTACACAGATCAAAAATGAGCAGAATCGTCAAAGAATAAGTCGGAGAAAATGACATGAGTTGGTCAAACTCTATCTCCTCTCGCAATTCTTATCCGATTTTTCAAATTTAGATAGGTCGAAAGTGCTCCGTTAGACCTAAAATTTCGTAGTCTCAGAATTAATTTTGAACCTCCCTAAAAATCCACACGGCTTCTCAAAACAAGTGCTCTCACGCCGCGCCGCTTCTTCTCTCGCGCTGCGCGCCTCACGACAGTGCAGCTCTCATTTCAAAAGCTCATATAAAATTCCATAAAGCTTCAAAATTAATTCTGAGACTACGAAATTTTAGGTCTAACGGAGCACTTTCGACCTATCTAAATTTGAAAAAATCGGATAAAAATTGCGAGAGGAGATAGAGTTTAACCAACTCATGTCATTTTCTCCGACTTACTGTTTGACGATTCTGCTCATTTTTGATCTGTGAAAAGTAAAGGCTTTGATAATCTGAAATCCGAAGAAATTTTTGAAAAGCTTTATCCGTTCCGATTTTAGGGCATTCTGAAAAGTAGGGCACGGCGGGGCGCTTGGCGAGCGAGGCGCCGCGCGCCGATTTCATGTTCTACCCTTAAGGAGTGATAAATAATGTCGAATCGATAATGTACGGAGCGGGGCGCTGCGCATTAGCACCGACAAGGAGCCAATCAAAGCGCAGCGCGCGCAGCTTGAATCATTCTAATCAGCGCCATTTCAGTTACACGCAGTGAGCATTAATAAATACATAATTGGAAATACAATAGAACTAGGACTGCGCATTTCGCACACTCTTGGACACGTGGTTCCACGCGTCAATGTATCTAGCGGCGCATGTTTCGACGCATTTTGTCTGGAGTCTGCTGGAGCCATCTGGGTCGCAAGCTTCGAGGCAGTTTTTGTTGATCGCTTCCATGAGAGCTTGTTGGTGAGCCTGAGCGAGCTGCTGTTTCAATTGTTGCTTGACCATACCAAGAGCCTTATCTACAATAAGGAAACAATCTTGGGATCACTCATTTACCTGAGAAACATTTCCTGGCATAGAAGCAGCTCCCAAGTCCTCGCTCATTGATGGCATCGCGCTTGCATTTCCGAGTCCTCCTCCAAGTGGTGGTGGCGCCGAAGAACCAGCGGAAGAGCCTGTATCGTACTTATCATATCCACCGCCAGCGCCGTCATCTTCAATATCTCTGTTAAACAAAGTCAAATCCAAAATCCGTACTCATATCCTCGTCATAGTTTTTCTTCTTCTCAGGAGCGGAGCTTCCGAACCAGCCCATACCTACGGTACTTTTCAAAAACTAGAAAAATCTAGAAGTGAGTGAGACGCTAGAAATGACATGAATTGTGAGTTTATGAATTTTCGAAAACATTGAATCAGCAGTGAAAGAAACAGTTAGAAATAATAAATAACGGGTTGAATCAAAAGAAGACGGATTTTCTGCGCCCCTTTTGTCGCGAAGAGGCGAGACTCGGCGACGCTGACTGAAGTTGAATGTCGTTTTTCTCGAAAAAGTACTGCATCCGTCGACCGATGTCGGTGGGAGCTCTGATCACGAGTTTCTCGAATGCTGCATCAGATTTGTACGCTACGGTCAGTTGACTTCTTTCGTTCTTCTGTGGCGTGATCGTAAAGTCGGACATCTTACTGTAGGGAATCACTGAGGGAATGCCAGCGAACAGTTTCGTCGGCGTCATTTTATTTTTGAAGCTCGCTTTCGGCTTACCAGTGGCAATCGTGATACAATCGTTACCGAAAGTAATCGTGAAGTCTTGAGCGATCTGGAATTTCTTTCCGAGCTTGAAGCTTTGCATCACGCTTGGAATGATTTTGACAGTGAAGGAACACTGCTCTTCTGTAAACGTCGGCGGCTTGGGAGGAGGCTCAACGGTTTGTACGCAGAGATTGATAGTGTACACTGGGTCAGGGATTTGTGGGTTTCTACAGTTGTGCTGCAGGAATTCAAGAATAGCGATCGTCGGCGCTAGAATCACGTTGTCTTTCTTGAGCACGAAGGATTGATTCGTGCGAAGCTTTTGAAGGCCGTGCTCGTCGAAGGTCCTTTTTGCTGCTTGGAGAACATCGTCAGCGGTTGATTCTGTATCGATGGGAACGACGACATCTTGGCAAGTAGAGCGAGACATTTGTATCTCACTCAAAATAACTCGTGCTTTTCCGACTAAATATGTTTATTAATATCAGTAAGACTTTCAAATACAACCACCTTTCGCTCTCTCCGCAATACAGTTTTCTACAATCGCTAAGCCCATATTGGCAAGAGTCATTCTCCCATTAATTTTATCCTCCGCCAATGATTTTAAATCAAACGCAGCCGACTTAAGATCCTGCGCAATGTGAATCGTCACGTCCGGCTCAATATTTCCGTTCTCGACGAAATAGATTGAGTGCGATCGGTCTGTGACCTCGGAGTGTTCAAGCTTCGGACCACTGAAGCTAGGATGATCGTAGCTTTTTATGTATTGGAAGCATGTCAGACCAACGAGATCGCGATATTTTTGATTCTGTCGAATATTGATGGTAATGCCATGCACGAATTCACCTTTTTCGTTTGGGAACCGAAGCGGGATCTTTTCATTTCCGACCATTTTATAAAGGGAAACACTGATAAGAGTTCGATTAGATGCCGAAAATAAGGGTATTCTTCCTTGATTTATATATTAAAGAACTCTCCCTGTATGATAAAGACGGAACATCAAGACTAACTGTCGTAAGCTTGTCATATTCCGCAAAGGGGCGGACATCTTTTGGTAGCTCTTCGACAATTTTATCCGCAACTCCGAGAGCTTCTTGCTTTCGTTTTTCTATTCTTTGCTTGATTTCTTCTACTGTAGGAATTTTGCCAGGCGAGTTGTTTTCCGGATCGGCAACATATCGGATTTGAGGAGGATCATCCAGGTCGCTTTTTATAACCCGTGACTTCTTTCTGTAGTTATCTTGGTATGATTTGAGCAATCTGTCAGTGTTGCTTCTTTCTCGGATGGTTTTTCAGAGTCGAAGTTTTGAAATGCACGAATTTCAGGACTGTGATCAAAATCTGGATCATCCCATCGATCAGCCAGTTCATCAACGGTCATTTGATCTCGCTTGTGAATAACATTTTCACAAAATTGATCAACGATGAAAGAATTTTGAATGTGGGCAAGGTTCCATTTCTTATCTTCGAGGATTGCCATTTGGTCCGACTCGATCAATCTAATAGATTCATTCTTTTTAAATCACATTTTTCTATAGCTTTATTAACTTTGAAATACGACTGAAAAGGCGAAGGGTATTGTTTCTAGTGATGTTGATTACGTCTTCAATAGGTAACTTTTTTACTTCAGAAATAACTTTCGCACTAATGATGAGGTTCTTGGGTTGGTTTTCAGTCCCAGGAATAAGTGATAACGCGGGTGAATCTGTTTCAAGAATGAGATTTTCAATCGGAACAAGTTTGATGAGATTTCTCATTTGACTGTCTTCTTTAGCAGCTGTGTTGGGAACACTGAAGTAAACGCCTTTCTTAGCATAAAGAGCGGCTCTTTTGGCTTTTCCGCCGTAAGCATGCATGAGAACATCGTAGTACTCGTATTCATCAAGAAGTGTGAATATCTGTGGAGCAGCTGATCGAGAATGAACGTTCAGCGGCAGCGAGTACTTTTTAGCGAGTTCGATATGAGCTCGAAACGCCGCTAGTTGCAGCTCTTTATCATCTGGTGTTCTGATAAATTTCGGAGTAAAATCAAGTCCACATTCACCAATACAAACAACTCGATCGATGTACTTTTCAATTGTCGCCTAAATTGTCACATTTTTATTGAATCTTGTAAAATGAACTTGCCTTGTATTGATCATATTCTGATAAGCTGCAAGCAGAAGACTCTTCCGGGACGGCATATGATCCTTGAATAGGATGCAGACCAAGAGCAGGGAAGAGAAAGTCTGGGTGTTCATCGCACATCTTCATGTTCCTTTCAAAATCTGTAGGCATAAGAAAATGATTCATTATCGCTTACTATTTCCGTATTCTGGAACGACAATGACACCAGCGACACCTTCTGCTTTCGCATCAGCAATAACTTGCTCAATTCTATCATGAAATTCGCCTAAATGAGCATGGCAATCCATCATTCTGAAATTGGATAAAAAGTGAGAATTTGATCTAATTGGCAGTTTATGAGCTTTCATCAGCGATGGGGTTAGCATGAATCGTGCACTGTTTGAGTCTGATATCTGTAGTCGGTCGGTACGTTTTCGGATCGATCAGGACTTTCTCCATGGCGTCAAGTGTCTCGTCGCCATCGATGACTTTCCCAAAGACGGTATGCTTCAAATCGAGAGTGGGATGTTTGGCGTAAGTTATCATGAATTGCGACTGAACTCATTTTATCGGAAAACAAACAATTCGCCCTTACTCTATTTGTATTTGCTCCAGAGTTTGCCATCGACAAAATACCCCGTCCAGAATGTCTCAAATTGTCGTCAATCTCATCCTCAAATGGTCCGCCCTTATTCATAATTAGAAGACAGAAACTGACACGCTGCCTTACCCAAATAGACTCACCGCCTTTTCCAGTCCCCGTTGGGTCGCCTCCTTGGACGATGAACCCAGGAATGTTTCTGTGGAACACTGTGCCATCATATTTTCCCGACGCGACAAGAGCAAGAAAGTTTTCACAAGTTTTTGGGCAGAGCTTACAGAAGAGCTCCAATTTCAAATCACCAAGATCCGTATGCAGAGTAACCGACATGATTTAGCTGCTTTTTCTAGAGTATTTTCATTCAGTAATTGAAATAAAAATACGCTGATAACAAGTGCACAAGACATTTTATTGTAAGTTTGAGGGCAGTAGATCTCGCAGGAAAGAATTCAATTGATCAATTTTTTCTAAGGGTGTCTTCTGGTGCAAATGCTTAACATTTACCTTAAGTGAAAGTTAGTGAAAAATATTTAGCATTATGCTACCTTCTATGCTTCAATTTTGCCTTTTGCTACAAGCTTCGCTCTGACTCGTTCTAAAATTCTCTTCGCTTCGCAGTTGGGGAAATTGTCAATGTCGTAATACGTCGGGGCAATTTCGACCAGCCAGTCAACCTTTTTCAAGTTTATTAACGATTCTATTTAATTCTCACAAACCTTGATATCTGTAACCGTTCGGATGTAGTTCTTTGAGGTAAGTACGAACTCGTCGTACAGAACCCAATCGGGCTTGTGGTCCAAGCAAGTCGACGGATGAAGTTGGACGACTTGATTGTCCTTCATCGTCAAATAATGACCAGATTTCTCCTTTTTAAAATGTTAAAAAATGCGCCACTGAAACCTCTTTATTTTTACCTTGTGAGCAACTTGCATAAAGTATCCTGATACGATCGCTTTTCGGATACTTGTGTAGTAGTCCTTGGAAGTGAAGTCGCAGGACCTTCGTGGGAGCGAGAATCGATCCATAATTCTCGACAGTTGCTGTCGGACATTATCAGCGCTAGAATTTTTTAGGACCGCAGTTTTGGAATGACTCCTACCTCATCAAGGATCGGTAGTTGATAAAGTTCTCGTAGCACCATTGTGGAGAATCACGAGATTGCTTGAAGGCGTGGTAGACGTTCAAGAGAGTCAAGTGATCGCCGTCAATGTGCGCAAACTGGACCTTCGCTTCATCGGCAGCTCTTCGAGCCTCGCTAGGTCGGACGAAGCACATGGGCACAGTAAGCATCGCCGTGGTGGACAAGATTTCGTTCGAGCAGTTGAACTCGCAGGAGGAGATGCACATCTTAGCCAGCTGAGGATCGAGGGGGAACTCCGCCATCATGGAGCCCAACTCGGTCAAGTCACCTATTGAGTACAAATTATATCTTTTTCATTGCACTCAGTACCCGCTCTGTCCCTGATACCGCGCGCTGTCTGACTTTGATGGCTGTGCGATCATTTACCGTACTCGCTGGAGCAAATTTACATACCATCATCATTCAAAGCAGCGAGGTAGTTCAACATTTCCAGGGCTCGCATAAGCGTCTCGGGTGCTGGTGGATCCATGAAATCGAAGTGAACGAGATCATCGATACCGAGCTTTTTCAGCTGGAGGACGACACTGCCCAAGTTCGATCGAAGGATTTCGGGATAAGTGTTGTCCTGCATTTCGCCTTGGTACGCCTTCTCAGTGTACAGGCGGAAAGTTTTGCCAGGACGGGTTCGACCAGCACGGCCAGCACGTTGCTGAAAAACTATTAATTCTGGAATCGTAGAAACGAATTTACCTGAGCAGACGCCTTGGAAATAGCAGAGACGAGAAGGGACTCGACTCGAATTCGAGGGTTGTAGACCTTTTGCTTGGCAAAGCCAGGATCAATGACGAACACAATACCGTCAATAGTGAGCGAGGTTTCAGCAATGTTAGTCGAGACAACAACTTTGCGACCAATAGCGCCATTCGGCTTGTTTGGTGGTGGAGGTTCGAAAATTCGCTGCTGCTGCTGGGGCGGCAGTGTCGAATAAAGTGGAATAACTAATGACACGGTAAGAACATGCTCGTAGATCTGAAACACTTACCCTTGACATCTCCAACTTCGGGCCCCATTTTCTCAACTTCATCTCGTATCCGTTTACACGCGTCTTCTATCTCTTCTTGACCAGTCAAGAATAACAAACAATCTCCTTCCTGTTCTTCACACAAATGAATCTGGATAACTGTCCGAATAGCAGCTTCCAAATAATCTTTCTCTGGTTCGGGCGTGTAGAAAATTTCTACAGGGAATGTTCGACCAGGAATGGACATGAGCGGCGCATTGTCGAAATAAGACTGGAACTTTCCGGCATCGAGAGTGGCACTCATGACGACGATCTTCAAATCAGGTCGTTGCCGACAGACTTCTTTGATGACACCCAAAAGAATATCAGTGGCTAAAATATTATTGAAAAAATCAGCCATATTTTCTGTTCCCTACCTAGCGTACGTTCGTGAGCCTCATCGAGCAAGATAACGTTGTACTTCTCCATCAAGGGGTCCGCCATAGCTTCTCGGAGCAACATACCGTCAGTCATGTATTTCAAGAGAGTGAGCGAGGACGTGCAATCTTCGAATCGAATAGTGTATCCAACATGTTGGCCGAGAATGCAGTCCATTTCATCAGCAACACGCTGAGCGACGGACATAGCGGCGACTCGACGAGGCTGAGTACAAGCGACTGCCTTACGAGAGCCAACAGGCGAATTTTGACGGACGTATTCGACGCACCATTGTGGGATCTGGGTGGTTTTTCCAGAACCAGTTTCTCCGACAAGACAGATAACCTAACATTAGGTTCGAAAAACCGAAAAAGTAATTCAACTAACCTGATGTCTATGGATCAACTCCATGAACTTATTCTTGTACTCCCAAACTGGCAAACCAAGACGTCTCTTGAGCAAGTCATAGTACCGCGGAGTGTACGGCTGACCAGTATACGGGTTCAAAAGAACCTGCTTTGGCTCTACGATCTTACGAGATTTCTCCTCGACTGGCACGACTGCCCCATCATCAAGGCTGCGCTTCGACATTCTACACAAGTCAAACTCAAGATAAGATTTATACAAAATAATTTATTAGAATACAAAAATAAAGCAGCAGCAGAATAAAACGTTGGGTCAAATCTCAAAGCTAGCTTCGGATTCTTCTTCGGAAACGGAGTTGTCACTATCATCACCTCGTTCTTGCTTCTGCTCGGAGAGTGTTTGATAAGGACCCAGTCCGCCGAAGGCACCTTTTCCAATCGCGATGTAGTCTTTGAGTAGTTTAATTGTAGCCACGAGTCCAACGCCAAGCTGACAGAGGTCATTCTCCGTAATTTGCAAACCATTATGTTTTCCTTGATTGCAGCCATTGTAAGTACTTTCTAGAGTGTAAGAGCGGGGAATGCCAAGACGACGATAGACAACGGTACGAGCACATGTTTCACGGGTAAGCTGGAAGCGGCAATTCATAAGAGAGAACATTGGCAGACGATTGAGTAATCTATGAGGCGTTTTTAGAAATTTCGATATTCAAGATTTTAATTTCCAAAATTATTGAAAAAACGATCCTTGGTAAAGCAAGCACATCGCCAGTTCCATCACAGCCGAAAATAAAAGCGTTTTTCTTTAACGAGTGTCCATGAAGATCAATGTAGCACATGGGTGATTTTCCTTTTGCATTTAGACTGGCTATGAATCCCTTTAGGTAGTAGATCGAAGGAGACATGTTTGGATTGGGCATTTCCCACTGGCGATTGAGATCAAATTTGGCCATATTTGTCCTGTGATTTCCAATGATGCATCCGTCAGGATTGAGCATTGGCACAAGTTTGAAGACGAACTCGTTTCGCGCTGCCTCGGCTACTTTATGATCTGAGACCAAGAAATCCATGATGCCCTTCATTATCCAACTTGAATTCGTCTCCCCAGGATGCACTCGTGCAGAAATAACGACGTATTCTCGATTTGATATAGGTTTGCTGTAGTTTTCAGCTGCTGTAATTGTCACAAGATCAATCTTATTGTGGAGCAACGTTTGGCACAGTGTTTGCCTTTGGAAGATCACATTTTCAGGCGGCCGGATCATGTTTAGATGTGCTTTTAATCGCGTATACGTGTAAGGATAGTGGTAGGCCATGTAAACGAGGGTCGTATCTCGCGGAAATGTCACGTCAAAGCTCATTGTGTAGTAGTTCTTGTTGCCTTTGTTTCTTATATTATTGCTGAAGTACATAATGTTGGAGCCAATTCTGCGCCAATGCGGATTCCCAGCTCGAGCTTCGTCTACTGAAAACATTAAAGGCTGCATTCCTTTGCCAAATTGCGATTCCTTCTTTTCAAAGTTCATGATGCTGAATTGATACCGATTATTCGCGTCTATATTGCCGATCTTGAAGAAAAACCACTGTCGGTGAGAGTCTTGGTACATGTCAGGCTCAATCCACAGCTCGTATTGCTCGTCACGTGTCCAGTACGCTTCGGCCAAGTTTCCACTTTCAAATTTAGAATCGAATGCTAACAAGCCTTCCGTATTTTCTCCTATCCGTTCGGTCTCTCTTGCAGCGTAGACGAGCTTTCGCTCAAAACGCTCCGGATGGACGTATTTTTCTATTTCCTGGAGAGCGCGGTTGTGTCTTGCCATCGATTTCGTTCTGACCATTGGAGAAGGGGGTTGAGGAACTTGGCCAAATAATTCGCAGCTAGGAAGAACGTTGTTGATATCATCGAGTGTTGGTCCATCGCTAAAGCGATTGATGTTTTTCGTGATTCTTTCGCATCTAGATATTTCAGCTTTTTCTTGATTACTGTGAGCTCTTGCTTCTTGATCCCAGCCGTGGTCGATTACGTTGCAGAGATCTTTGTAGGTTGTCGACTCGGCGTATTCCTTGAGCGTGTCTCTTGGAAGAAGCTCGCTTGCTGACTGCGTCAAATCTTGTAAAGATCCAGATGACTTTTTGGAATAAGCGTCGAGCCCAACGATGTCGACCTTCTCACGGCTGATATCTTCGGCAAACTGACCTGTCTCGTGAGAGCTTCCCCAGAATAATCATCTTCCCATTCGTCATCATTACATTTTGAATGAGTTTCTTCGATAAAGTATCTTTCAAAATAGCTAAAGGTTCTGTATTGTTCTTCGATCACATGCGAGGTAGGCATCTCGTTTATATCTTGCTGCGTCTGCTCAAAGTGCGTATCGGTATTTGCAGATCGTATCGCGGGGGATATTGAAGGAATCGCCTTTTGCATCGTTGTTATCAGTAGACGAACGACTTGTTCCGGCTCATTTTTCTGCATCATGCCCTCTGCGACGGCGCACAACTTCTTTAATATCGTCGGTTCAGAGAGCTTTGTACGGCCCTCTTTCTCTGAGGTCATGCTCTTGAGCAGAATGATGAATCCTTTCCTTAGATGAATAAGTCGACCGCCGTGGCGGTGATCGTATTTATGCCAGGATTCCACCAGGTCAACGACGACTGGCAGCATTGGCAAGGACTTCGTAACGTTTTTCTTCTGCACTTTTATCGCCTACAAACAGATGAGCTCAAGCATTTCCGACAGATGTGCTCTTACCTTGTGAATAAGCTGTAGTATAATGCGAACATGGCCAGTGTTTTTCTTTCCTTGGTTAACCTGGCACAATGTAAATAACATCTGAAGAGACGGGATGATCTCGCGCGAGCAACTAGGACTTCCTGCAACGATCTTCAGAAGATTGAGCGCAGTCGGTCGGACCTTGGTCGGCTCACGAATGAGACGCAGAAGCGTCGTTATTCCGTCAGCATTTACGCATTTCAGCCCGAATCCTACCGGTAGTTCGTGAGTATGAATGAAAATGAATAAAGAACTGTACCTTTGTCTTTCGCCTTCGCCAGGATCAGTAAGTTTAGCGAGTTCTTGACGATTTCGGAGTGATTCTGCATCGCTCTATCCTCAGAATGGCAACGGGCGACGAGTTGAAAGAGCGTCCCAGTTCCATTATTTTGAATGAAGCGGCGAGCGAAGCCAAACTCAAGCAGCGAAATGAGGATCTTGACGCAGGACAGCGCCAGTTGCTTGCTATCAAGATCTTCGATCACATTCAAGCATGCTTCCACTCCTTTGGAACTAGAGAGCCATATTGAAACCCGTGAAAAAGGAAAGAGTACTTACGATAAAAATTCACGCTTGTATGCCTCTTTCTTATTGATCGTGTAGAGTAGCTGCTCAGCAATCTTGATTCGATGCTCGATCCGCGCAGTGGAGCCAGCGCTGGAGTCGAGTATCACGATCAGGGACGAGAGTCTGCATTCTTCCTCCGTCCCGTTCCTCATCTCATTCAGATATGCCTCGCTCTCCGCATTTGCTCCCATTCGCCATCCAACAAAAACACGTTCTAGAAATAACGTGTCAAAAAATCATGTTTCTTTTCTGAGCGGGGCATTCATTTTCACTGTTACAGGATGTATTTCAGAACAAATGTTAACGAACAAATGGTAAGATATAATTTCTGATATTCTTTTCTTTTGGCGTCCGTCCCTAATTTTGTTGAAACCTACACGGTGCAGTTAGAAACCGTGGACCTTGATCTGCTCAGCTCGGGCGAGCTTGACGCCTAACAAGAAACGCTGGATGTTTGCTCGCTGATCTCCCTGTCACGTGTTTCGAAATTTGCGTAATTAACTTATCATTGATTTTGCATAAAACACGATCCTGGAACTGAATGACTTCACCCCACTCAGCGTGGTCGACGACGGTTCCGTTACAGGCGAAATGCCGCTTGCAGACCTTGATGATCTTCTTCAAGTCGTACTCGTCTGAGAGACCCTTCGCTTTGGGTTGAAGTAACTTTTTTTTGCGATCAAGCGAAGAATTATTCAACCCTTTCCTGGACGGTGGTAAGAGTCTTACGACCGTTACGTTGCTGAATTCGAATGTGGACCATCTCCTTCTGTGGGCACTTATCGTCGTTCTGCGCCTCATCGAAGGCATCGATGTTGTTATCGAAGACAACTCGGGAAGTCATTTTTTCTGAAATGCTAGAAGAAAGTCTCTATATTTATAGAGGCGAAAGAGTGATCATGGTTTGGACAGAAATTATTGAACTAAAAGGGTTTTGATTGCGAAATTTCCCGATGGACAAAATCTAAGTACTTTAACTTGATTAATCAAAATCTAATCGAATCCGACAGAAAGGTTTTTATAGCTCGTCATGGTCCGGGATAGGCTCTGGCTCGCTGCAGACCGCGGGCGTTTCAAACTTGTACTCGTATTCGCAGCTAAAATATGAATTGAAAGAGCAGCTGTTCTGCAGAAATTACCGGTTAGGCTCAGTAACTGAGAGAATTTTGTTTTCAACTCCACATGATAGTTTGATAATCGCGCTACGATTTGGCCCGTTCCAGCATTTGACACCATTGGTAAACTTCATCACTCTAAATTTACGATGATTCACTGTCAAAACAAACAATAATTACTTGAAATCGTCTTCAAAGCCTTCCCAATTGCCTAATTTTGTACCACTGCCGCCATTAGCCGGCTTTTGCTCACACTTATCATATGGACAAAGCTAAAAGGGGTTGATCTCTGAGCTCAAAACATCTTTATACCGTGTAGATGTATTCAGTGGTTTTGAACTCAAAGCAGACTTTGTGCATGCTTCTGAAAACATCGTCTGGGCCAAAGTCTCGCTCTGATCGCTCACGAATCTCGCTAACTTTGCTTTCGGCATCTCTCAATGCTCGATCAGCATCGTCAAAAATTCTTCTTGCATCTTTAGCAGCGTCGAATATCTTTTGATGCTCTTCAGAAACGTTCTCATCGTCTTTGATTGGCTCTGGAGTATCTCTGTAGTCTCGGTAGTCGTAATCGTCGTCGTCAAAGTCATACTCGTCGTCAAGCAAGTCATGATCATCATCATCGTACTCTTCATTGTCAAGCTCATCTTCCATGGCATCAAGTGCTTCTTCTGACTCAGCGACTTGTTCTTCAGATGGCTCTCCTGGCTCTTCGGGCTCATCTACTTTATTGGCTTCCTCGATAGCTCGATCCCAATCGTTCATTGCTCGCTCGAGCTTCGGCAAGATCTTTTCCCGTATTTCCGGCCAAATTTCTGTGCGGAAGTCTTCAAGGTAAATTTTATCTTTTTGCTTCATGACTTCTTTCGCCTCCTTGGTGGTAAATGAAGATGTCTCGGGCTTAGGATCGAGATATTTTTGAGTCGTTATTTCGTAGACCACGATTTCGCCGTTCTTGTTTGCATCAAGATGATTGAAAGCGATTTCGCTGATGTCTTCTTCCGAGTACGTCGCTGCCCTGTCTAGGATCTTCTGGTTCTTGATTGCTTCCAGCTCCTCGTTGACCTTTGTTTCAAGCTCTTCGGCCTCGATTTTAAGCGCTTCGGCATCATCTTTGGCCTTTTTGAGTTCGTTGATTCCAGGTTCGGCAGCGGCAAGTTCTTCTTCATCATCTAATTTTTGGACGAGGGCAAGGTCGACGAGACTCTTTCGCTTTTCGAAACCTTGAGCTTGCTCAATTCTAGCCTGGATCTTTGCCGCATGAGCTTTGAGATATTCCTCTTTGCAGGTGTTCGGGCACTCGACAAAGCCGCCCCACTCATCGGACCCATCACAACAGTCACAGATCATGTCGTTTACTCGGGAACTAAACAAGCGCGTTTATTTTTATCGCTCATATTAACTACCTGATGATATTCTGAGGAGCGAACCCAGCATTGGGACAATGAAATCGCCCAGTAGGACAGGCTGAAGTACCGGGCTCATCAGATCCGTCATCACAGTCGCAGAAGTCATCGTTGAGATAAGAGTAAGGAATTTTCTTGGAGCCATCAAGACAAGTAAAGTGTGTTCCAGGTGGATACAATGACTGACGAGTAATCGATACTCCGCGAATGCGATCATCGGCAAGTACTGCCGATAAAACCGGCAGTAAAAGCTTCATTTCTAAAAAAGATAGACATGAGTTCACGAGTAAACAACGATTCATTTTCGATTGAATGAATGAGCTTCAGAATTCGTCTAGCGGACTAAGACCTTCCGAAAACAAGACATGCTGCGCCGCGCTCCATCAAGATCGTTCATTCGACACCGTCAATATAAAGCCTGCCCTGCTCTCAAAATGCTCTCATTCAAATTGACTGTTTTTCGCGCAAAGATAAGACAATTTTTTCATTAACAAATTATCGAGAGATTTATTCACTGAAGAGGGAAATCATCAAATTAAATAGTAATATGCAGATAAAATCATATTCGACTACTGGGGTTGCCGAAGTGAAAGAAAACATATTGGGAGAAAGAAATAGAGAGATGGAGATAGAGGAATACATTCACAATGAAGTATGCTACCCGTCAACTGACTGAAAATTGAAAAATTCTAAAGACAAAGTTACTTCGAAAACAAGTTAAACGGAAGTAAGAAATAGTAATTGAAGTTGTAAGTATCTTTGAAAGATTGAAAAAACATGAATATCTTTTTTAGCTTGGACTGAAATGCTAAACGCGACGCGCTCCTCTCCACTTGGAAACAAATATGAGGACCGCCAGGGAGCGCGAGTTTAAAGTTTAAAAAAATATTGGCGGATTTTTTCCACTACGAATAGCGTCACAGCAGTTTGGGAGGGCTGTAAATGAGGGAGTAATGAGAGTCACTTTGGCATTAGGACTTCAAGCTTGCAGCAGAATCGGGGAAGCACATTTGTTGAGAAAGGGATGGAGTAAGTAATCAATTAATAAAATGCTAGGAGTATTCAAAATACGAAATAGTCGAGTCACAGTTCTTTTCGCAAAGCAGGGTGAGAAGAAAGAGCAGAGGATCTCTGCCCTCGTGCTCATTTTGAGTCAAAGTAAGGTCGGTGAAACTGTAGTAAATAAAATACACGGGCGCAAGATAGTAATATACACAGGATATATTCGTTTGACCTCGGACCTGCTTGAGTAGAGGAGACCCGAGGTCGCAAAAAAGGCACAACTCAATCGAATAAATTAGTAAGCGACAAACTTATACAAAAGTAAAGCAATTTTTTCATAGGCTAGTTTTTGAATTTTTCTAGTTTTGAAATTTTTAGCTGGTTTTTTTTTCTAAAGAGTTTTGTCTTTTTTATGTGATAGTGTTTTCTGTGTTTTTGTATCGTAAAAAATGCGGTGTAAAAAGGGCCCAGTAATTAAGATAATACATATATAATTGCATGTTTTTTTCAGTTTCGTTCCTACCAGGGCCATCGGTTGTATCAGATATCGTTCGTTTTTGCAGCAATCGTTTATCGTTCCATTCGTTTATGTCCATTGTTGTTTGACGGCAAGCCGGCCGGGTTCCAACTTGAATAAAAATAAGGAAGATACAGTGAATAGAGTCAATACTTTTTCATATAACCAATCGGGTTCGAAGTTTGTCTGCTGCTTTTATGTCTCCAATGCCTGGTCTATTTGCTGCTGCGTCTCGATCTGGCAGCGGACCATTGCATCTATCCTCTTCTCCATTTCCTTCTGTTTCAGGTCCTTCATCGGCTCGGACATTGAGTCCGGTAGGGAGTTCCTGTAAGCACCGACTCTGGCAGATATTCGCTCTCCGATGTTTGCTGGGCGGTAATCCCCATCGGGAGTCTTTACTTTGATCTGTGTCGAAGGAATTGCCTCGAGTCGCTCTTTCTTGTAGCTTGGGTCGAAGGTCGAGGCGATTTCACTCTTCCTTTTAGTTGCCCCTTTGAAGACACCGGCATCTCGGCCAGCATTGGCGGAGATGATCACGCGCTGAGTTAGATGCTTGAAGATGCTTCGGTCGTATTTGTTCAAAATGACGACATTCAGGGTCAGCTTCTTTCGCTCTTCGCGATTTGACAAGCAGGAGTTGGTGCAGTTGAACATGACATGATAAGTCCTATCGTTGTCTCGGCCGATTTCGTGGACGATTGGGAGGCGACGGGCACGGACGTATTTACCGTCGACGATGACGTTTTCATCGACCGTAAGTTGTTGGCCTTGGAAGTTGATATTCATGAAGAAGTCGTTCTGCAACATGTATTCAGTGGCGTGTTTCTGGCAGACAGTGATTTCTCGGTGATTGCCAGGGATGGAGGCGTACATGAAGGCGATAAAAGCCGGATGGGTTCGTTCGGAGATCCCGCTGATTCCAAACGGCACCTGTTTCTGATCTTTCAGTCGATGCGTGGCGTAGAGAACTCCCTTGTCGTTGAAGTACGAGATCCCATTCGCTTTGAGCGGATGCTGGGGAAATGTGAGCTCGATCTTGTTGGCGTCTATTCCTTGCTCTGTCTTGGCAACGCCGCTCTGAAAAGAGTATTTGAAAGAAGAAAAGAGGGTTAGAGACTTACAAAATCGAGCGTGCTCTGAAGTTGTTCAGGAGGCGGAGTTTCCACTAGCGGGTGGGCGGCGATTTCTGTCGCTGTGTCTTGGACGTATTGCTCGCCCATCGTGTGGCCTTGGAAACCAAAAAGGTCGTCCAGGTTTTCATTGACAAAATCCTGATTGAGGCCAAGATCGAGATTACCTTCTGATTCTTGGGTCTCTGTAACAGCCTCTGCGACAAATGTCGGTATTCTGGGCTGGATGGGCGTGTACTGTGTCGAATTCATCATTCCAAAAGTACCTTCTCTCGATTTGAAGTTAACTCGTCCAGATGTGATCGCGTTTGTCATTCAATGTGAAACGGACAGAAATTAAAATCTGAAAAGGGAATAGTCAGATGATGAGAATCTGAAGAAATGGAGAAGAGGGAAAGTAGAAAGAGGGAAAAAGGGAATTTTTAGCGCGCTAGAAAATGATAATTATCGAGAAGCGCGATTTTCTTCGTTTGTCGCTCAAAGCCGCATGCGGCTACTACATTTTCTACAAAAATGTTTTTCAATAATATGACCGGTAAATTTTATGATAACCAGTGATTAAGATTGATCATTAATTTCTCTAATTAGTTAAAAATACTTAAAAACATAAATCAAAATTGATAATAAATTGAAAGGAAGCTTCTCTTTTTCACAAAAAATAAAAAAAATTATTTGCGTGTTCTCTTGATTTGGCGCTTTTAGTGAATGAAAGAAAGAAGCTTGCCCCGCCGCCGTGTGCAGACTTTTCCATCCAGCGTGGGCGGATGAGCCACAAATTCCTTCCTTGTTTCGATACTTACAGTTTTTCTAGCGCTGATTTTCGGGTTCTGAAAAATTCGAAAGGTGGGTCTCTTCAAAGACTATCGATTTTCGAATGGGGCGAGTTTGAAAAGGCGCTCGTTGGAAAATCAACGGACGATGAATCAGCGCGGAGGGGCCAATCTGGGCGCGAATTTGGCGACGCTCTTTGCACTCATCAAGATGAAAGAAAGAGAACACAGTAGCGTGCACAGATTGGCCCCACCAGCCAGATTCAAATTCGCGAGACCTGCCTCGTTGGCGGTTATGACGTCACGGGGGAATTTGGTGAACTTACTTTTATTTTGATAAAATATTTAGACCCTAAATTAATTCGACACGAAAAATTTAGTCGGAAAGTTCATGACCCGGAAAATTCTTTTTATTTTCGAATAAAATTCTTTGAAAAATCTCTAAGGCCAAAATGTTTCCGGTCTAGACCCGGCAACCTGTGTCGAAAACCTGAGTCAGGTTCGAAAGTGCATAAGTTAAAATCCGTTTCGCGACTTTGTTTTAAACTCTTTCAGAACCTGAATCAGATTTTCTACACAGAGTGCAGAACCCAGTTTGTTTTCTTTTTATCAAAAAATTCATAAGAATTGGGACTGTGCTCACACTTACTGTTATTATAAGCTAATTAGCAATTCTTTTCTGCTCCCTGAAGATCCCAAATTTCCTTAGAAATGAGTTTACCAACTCCACCAAAGCGAGAAAAAAATCAAAATGTGTGTGTATAATTCTAGTGCCGCGCTAGAATAATCGTCGATCTTGATGATGTTTGATTGTGCTGAACCCGGCGTTTGTTTTTTATTATCCCCTTATTGGCCTTGGGTCAAATTTTCGTCCTCGTGATGGGTGCCCTTTGAATTTTTTTGCGTAGTCACAACACTCAGGATATATCAATTCTACTTACAGTTGTGGCGCGCTAGAAATTAGATTAGAATTGCCACTGGCAAGATTATTTGTTCACTTTTTGGAGTATTGGTTTTGAAAATCTCTGACTAGACTTGTGGATATTCAATAGACACGTGGCCTTAGAAATCACGACGCCGGATGGAAATTTCCTCAAACCTTGGCGACCTTATCTGACGAAAGCTCTCGTATTTGCCACCTTTCTCTCTATTAGATTTTGCTAGAATGTCGCTAGAACCTGGCCCAGCGAAGATTCCACAAGGGACGTCCCCGATTACCAACACTCAGTACTTTCCGCACTCCTTCAACTGTATGCAAGAAGTCTACTCCATTTCCAAAGGCCAGAATAAAGGTTTTTCTTTCAAGCAATCAAATGATTATTCCTCCTTGATTTCAGCCCTTGGAAAGTTCAACCGGCCGAGAAAAGTTGGTCATTTCTCGATCGATGGGGAGCGCAAATTCAAAGACGACGATTCCGAGCTGAAATATTTTGCACCTCCTGTGAATAAATTCAATCAAAAAATGAGAAGGCCAAATTTTAACTTGAACAACGGAATGCATGACCCGAATAACGTCAAAAAGGACGAGAAACATTTCGAGGGACTCGATAATTTGCTCAGATGGGCGACGCTTCATTGGGATAAAGGTTTACTATTTGCACTTGAGGGAGTTTTATGAGCAGAAGTTTCGTAGTTTCGGGCGAAGGAGTTCCGCAGCCGCATGTAGTGACTTGGAGAGGGGTGCTGACGAAAATCATGAATGCTCCTTTCGACAACAAAACGCAATGGAACATCCTCGCCATCAAACACAAAGGGACCATTTACTTATGCGAGTACAAGACAGAAGAGCAGCACGCCGACCTGGAATCGCTTCCACACTGGGTCAAAAAGACGATTTACTGGGGACGCAAGGTTGAGACATTTCTAACAGCTAATACACCCGGCGGTCCGCCAAGACCTGAAGAACCGGTGAATGAAAATAGTGAGTACGTCAGCGTCTTCAGAAGTCAGCTTGGGCAGATTCAACTTATGTATGGAGCTGAAGTTGACTGCGTCGATCACACTCTTGATCCTCAGGTTAGGAGTACTAGAAATTATAGTCTAGAATCTTGAACGAAGACTTTGACAATTGAAATAAGAAATTCGCGTCGCCGTCGAACTTCATCGAAATCAAAACACAACGCGAGCTGAAAGACAAACAAAGAAAAGAAGTCTTTAGAAAATACAAATTGAGCAAATGGTGGGCGCAGTCCTTCCTCGCCGGCATCCCTCGGGTCATGACCGCTTTCCGTGACGATAGAGGATTTGTGACTAATTTGGACATTATCGAAACGCAATCTATGCCCCGTCAAGCTGCTCTTGAAGCGTATTCTTGGAAACCAAGCGTAAGAAATGGCCATTTTCCTGTTTTCTTATGAATTATTCTAGACTATGCTCGGTTTTCTTGAGCGCTTTTTGACGTTCGTAAGAGATGTGATGGCTAAAGTCGACGACTGCACTTACGTTTTTGAATGGAATCCAGAATGGGAAGGTGTTTGTTTCACATTTGACCCTGATCAGCAAAAAGGTTCCATTTTCGGTCACAATTCTTCTTTAACTTCTTTGAAGAAACCTTTTTCCTCCCTACTTGGTATCGAGATCACATAAACAGTGCTGCAGTAAAAGCTGCAGAAGCGAAAATCCAAGCTGAACGGGAAAAAGCAGAAATCGCCGAAAAAGTCGCCGCCACGAAAGAAGGAGAACCTATCGTTTTAGACTAATTTAACAACTGCCAACTTGATTCTGTCTGTCTTTCATTCGCCCCTTCGAATTCGAAAAAAGAATCTTGAATTTTTACCTCTTCAGAAATGTGCAAATGCCTCTTCCAGTGATAAAAATAAAATCGAATTTGTCACTTCCGCCGCAGTGCCCCGGCAGGACAAGGAACAACTTGCAATTGACTCTTGGACCGGTTGAATGGAACCCCCTGCATTCGTACAAACCGCACAATGAGGATAGACATGCAGTGACGGTTCAATGGTGGGGTGAGAAAAACGACGGCGTCGATTTGCCTCTATCGACGACGAGGAAGACTACCACCAGTTATGCTATCAGGCGGCCTCAGAAAGCGGTAAATTTGCACTTTATTAAACTTAATTTTTATTCTCTCCTTTAGCTCCAATGCTACCTTACTGATATGGGCACGATGACGTTGAGTCTCTATGACAAACACGGAGATATCATCGGCGCAGCTGCACTTCCAGGGATAAAAAGGCTATCCGAAAACAATCCAGTAAAGGAAACTGTCCAAATTCGCGATGCCGTCGAAGGATATCGACTTGGACGACTCCCCGTGTCCTTGGAACTTGTTGGACTGCGACGAAGGGCAAGGTCTTCATCTGGGTCCAGCAGATCCAGGTCCAGATCATGCCCTCGCTCGCGATCAGGGTCAAAGAAAAGAGCTTCTCCAAGAGGCAAGTCCCCAAAACAGAACAAAAAGAAGGGGAAAAAAGACGATCCGGGCGCTCCGAATATCAAAGAGATCGCAGCGTCGATCGATCGACTGCTAGAAAGAACAGAAAGCGTTCAAACTCAGATGCATCAAAACGTCGCTTCAACTTACGATGCATCTTCGAAATTCGCCGTTAATTTCTCCGACAAAACTCAAACAATCCTACCGACAAACGAAATCAATCTCACTCCCGAATCAAGCCAAAAAACACAACCCATCGAAGTGCAAACTGTTCAATTCGAAGCCCCAACGCAAGAGTGTCCCAAAATGCAAATTCCTTCAAATCTCGGACAGGCAAAGCACCTTCCTGAAGTTAAATTGTACATTCCTCCACTCCCTGATATTGCTGATATTATGCAGCCACTTCGACTCGAGCAAAATAACGCTACTTACTTTTCTCAGAATAAAGAAAACTTTCACATTCCAAATGTCAATTACAGATCAAACCAAGCAACGCACAATGTTCCCCAGCTCAATCGCCAAGTTACAACTTCTTGCGCAAATACTCAAAATTATCAGTCCAAGAAATTGACCGAACTCGTCCTGGGAAATCAACTTGAAGATTTGGAAGTGTCCGTTGATTATGTTCCCAGCGAGTGTGGCTCACTCCTCGACGAGGAAATCCTCGACCAAATTTATCGAATCAATCGGCCGAAAAGCAAAAGCATGGAAGAGCTCCCACCTGATGTTTCGCCACCAAAAGCTGTCGATGAAGATATTTGGCTGAAAAAAGGAGAATCGCTTGAGCTTGAAGTGGTAGAGCTAGTCCTCCCAAGGAAGAAGGGAAGGCCCCCTCCGTCGAATAGTCTTCGTGAAATCGAAGATCATTACTGCGTTGAGCTCGGCTTCAACTGGACAGAAGCGCGGGACAAAACAGAACAGCTTGAAAAATGTCGGTTCATTTCAAATAAGACGCGTTCCGGAAAGATTCTTTTCAAAACGAAGCGAAAATACAAGTCAACGATGAATGTTACTGCTCCCGTTGAAATTTCAATTTACCAAGTAAGCTTGTTTTGAAGCAACATGTTCAATAAAATATTTTAGCGCTCGAAATATCGACAAAAATTCAGTAAAATTGAAACGGTTCTTATTGATACGTCTGGATTCACAAATGAGCTGGATTATATCGAGGTTGAAATTCAAGGCTATATTCTCCGCCTCGCTGTCATGATTGTCAAACGAGAGGAAGCTCAATCAACCCGTGATATCTCTTCAATGGTCGCGCCAGAAAACACTCCTAGATCAATGAATACAACTGGACGCCAAATTAATCATCAGCAGTCGGTTCCCTCTGTTTCCGCTGGCCCTATTTCTCATCGGTCGGTTTTTCGAAGTATCCAGTTTTTGACGTTGATTTTAGATCTTCTCAAGACTTTGGCCAGCCTACAGAGCCACTTCAGCTGTACTCCGACCCTGCGCCTAGCGTTCAATCACATTCCATCGAAACTTCCTTCCCTATTTCATTCCTTCTTTGGGTCAAATTTGCCGACAGTATTCCCGATGTTCGCGAAGGACCTGGGGAGCCGACTGCTCCTTTGCCAGAAATCCGCGTTCGCTCTCCATTGCTTGAAGAACAGATCAGCTGCCGCGTTGGCGAGCGCACAAATAATCCTCAATTTAATCACTTGGCTGAGTGGACACGGCCCGTTCTTGGCTCTGAACTTCAGCTACTGCAGTCCTCTATGTTTGCATTTGAGTGCTGGTGTGCTACAGCTGAACAGGTAGTTTTTCTCTTTGGATATTTGTTAGGATTTCTTTTTAGGGTGATAAATTCCTCGGTCTTGGCCGGATAACAACAAGTGGATTGTCTAGCATTCTAACTGGAGGCTATGCTCAACTCTGTTCTCCAAAATATCCAATGATAATGGCCGATGGAAAGATCCCTTTACGTGACATTTCATCCGAACAAATACGAGGCTACTTGTCGGTTCTTCTTGCTGCGGGAACTTCTGTCCAGCTTGACCAACTAAAAAATGTGCGATCAGATTTGAAATCGGAAATCGCCAAGCAAGAGAGTTTTCACCAGACACTGATAGCTGAAAGTATCTCATCAGAATCAGCAGAGCAAGAGCAAGAAGAGCTCCCTCCACCACCGATCGAGCCACAACCTTCGGAGAGTCAGGCTTTTCAGCGGCCAATTCCAGGTCTTCAGTGCCTTATTTCTATTGAAAAAGTCACTAATCTTGCAATCGGTGGAGATCGATTATTGAGCGTCTCAGTGGACACTGTCGAGGGAAATCTGACAACAGAATGGTCGAGTGATGGGGTCTGGAATTTTCAACAAGCTTGCTATTTGGATGAAAATCTTCCGGAATCGATAATGTTCAAGCTTTACAGCTGCGCAGCCAGTATTACTGAAAGTACCGATTTGAAGGATATCCAGGTAATTTTCTTTGCTTTCGAAGGGGTTAATATTCTTCTAAAGAGCCGAGAATTTGGATGGATCGAAGTCCATATGCACACTTTGAAATGCGGTTTTCCATGCGTCAATGGTTGGTACACTGTTCGCTCTGTATCAGGGGAGTCGATCGGCCAAATGAAGCTCGGTATTGCTCCTGCTACTAGTCCGCGAGTTTTCGTGCAACCCAAAAAGTCGATCTCCCTCGAACAAAAGCTTCAATGTGCTCCTGAAAAAATGTCATCAACTTCCAAAGCGCTCCAAGACCAGCTCAAAGCCCTTGAAGACCTCGTCAATACTGTAAAATCTAAACAAAGGTTTAGATCACTGCAAAATTGAATAAATAAATCTAAAATCAAACTGTTCAGTACTTTGAGATCTCAAACAGCACAAACTGTGACAGAAAATGTCGGCACGCAAATAACCCCGACCGCGAGCGCATTTGACAATGAACAAGCTCACGATCAGGATCATATGCTCAGAATTGCAGAATTCAAAAGTCAACAGATCGACATCTCAGTCAGAAAAGTCAGCTTAGCATTGGATCAACATGTTAATGAAGAAGCTAGTTCCTCGGAAAAACTTTCGGACTTGGATTGTTCCGACGAGGAGAATTTCGTCGAGCCGCTTATTCTCAACTCGGCGAAAGAGATTTCAGAGGCGTCAAAATCAACATCGAATCCACTCAGGTTTAGCGTTCAAAAATTCTATGTCAAAAATTTTGTAGCTCGACGAGAATCGACGATGAAGATGAAAACTCACCGATTGACGATGTTTCAACTCTTGGAGACGATGATGGAGAGTCTGATGCAAAGATCGAAGCTATGGTTCGCGAATTCTCCGCTTCTATGACCTCCGTGCAAGAGAATATCGATGCATCGAGAAAGCTCCGTTCAGAACTGAACGAGTCCATGGGCAAGAATCCTGACCAGACTTCGATCTGGTCCGCCAGTGAAAACGAGGATGAAGAACGTAGTCTAACGACAGTCGATGGAGAGTTGAGCCAAAGTCGAAATTCTCAGGCGGAAAAGATCACGTTCGATTCTCAATCTGTTAAAAGTGTTGAAGAGGTGGACGAAATCGACGATTTGGATGCTCCCCTGGATATCAAATGGCTACGAAAGTCAAAGGATCTTGAAGATTCGCCAAGAGAAGATTCCAAGCGACGAGATAGTGATTCCCGCTCACTGGATTCATCAAAGAACAGTTCGATAAATTTCAACCACTCGCAGGATGAAACCACTGAGCCGAAGTCGACTTCAGAAGACTGCGTTGATTCCAGAATCGAACTGGATCCAACACATCTTCAAGATACGGACATCGAAGACACTTTTGTGGAAAATCTTGGAAATATTTCCAACCTGTCGCAAAAATCGCAAACGCAGTCGGATCCTTTAACACAACCGTTGAGTGGGAGAAGTGGCGATTCTGACGTTATTCCAACGGCTTCAGGTATATTTTTAGAGAAACCCTTGACTAAATCGTTTTCAGGAATGCCTTCTATTGCTGAACGAGCCCTGGCAACTGCGCAAGAAGAAATCGAAGCTCTTTCGTACGAACGCGCTATCGATAGACCACCAAGAACGATGACGAAGCCACTGAATTCAACCCAAACCCGGCGTCTCGCCGCCATTTTCGGCATCAAATAACCTCTGTTTTTGTAATTGTCCAACTGCCTCTTACCTCATGCAAGCAAAAAAAATCGAATCTCTCAATCTTTTCTTACTTTTTATTTTATTATTATTCTTTGTAAAGAATTTTTTCTATTTTTCAAAAGAAGTTGACATGCCTTTCTTTTTCAGAGAAAGTGAACGGTCGATTTTGAATCTGCAGAAATGAAATTCTGAATCGTAGTAAAGAATAACGGAAAGATGGAAAGCGTGCCGCAGCAATTGACAAACAGCGATTTCTTTCAAAATGAAAATTCCAAATCGGCTACCGAAAAAACGGAATACGACGCTGGCGAAGAAATAACTGAAGAAGACTTTATCGACTGGGCAAAAGAAGAGCATGATTATGAACATGGATACTTTGTGTGCAAGTGGGTAAAGGATAGATCGGCTGTTGTTGATCATAAGAATGTTCCGGAAGATCTTATTTGTAACGAAGAGCATTCCCTGATGTCTGCGTTCGTGGAACACAGCAAATCACATTTGGAAAGGTAAGCTCCTTTTTCCCGTCCTGATTTATTGACCGCCTTTGAAGAGATGCAACTGAAACGAACAATTGCTCCTGGGCCGGATGCTCTCGCTTCAAAAGCGGCTTCGGCGCCGGCTACAAGCTCGTCAATCATTACAGAACGCACACTGGCGAGCGGCCCTTTCGCTGCGAAATCGGCGACTGTAGAAAGCGATTTGCGCGCGTTGAGAACATGCGAATTCACACGCGCATCCACACGGGCGACAAACCGTTCTTGTGCAAATACAACGGTTGTGGCAAGCGCTTCACGAACTCGTCCGATAGAAAGAAGCACGCTCATGCGCATAATATCGGCACCTTTCACTGTCCTGTAGAGAACTGCCAGGTTCGATAAATATCTTTATTAATAAATTTTCTTTTCTCTTTCATCAAAGAGCTTTTTACTTTAGAAAGTCTACGTCCATCCATCTTCTTATCGGAAACATATAAACTCGGAGCATTACGAGCGTCGCCACGAGTTCAATTTCGAAGTCTCCAACGCCTTCAAATCAACGGAAGAAAAGATCAAAAAGGAGCCGCTAGACGAATCTGTAAGCAACTCTTCCGCAATCTCTATTCTTATTAGCTCGCTAGGTAAACGATAGCAGAACAAGCATCGGATCAGGCTGCTCAACGCCAGATACAAATTCAATGAAACGACCCTATTCAAGTAGCTCTCGATCGAATTCGCCAGATGAAAAGCGAGCAAAATCAAATTTACAAAGCGACATTGTAAATAAAACATTTTGTTTATCTTCGTTGAAACAATCTTGCGTCTTTAGGTCGAAGAGTACTTGAAACAAATTAGCGCCTTTCAACTTCAAAAATTGAGAGAAATTTCATTATCGCTCAATGCTAACCCTTACCAGTGTGGTATTTGTATAAAACGATTTCCAGCTAAAGGTTTTCGAAACTATTTCTATTGATGGATCAACCGTTTTTTAGGACAATTAGTAGATCACTACGAAATAGAACATTGTTATCCAGAGTACAATTGCATGAAATGCAGTGCAACCTTCAAGGACGAAAGCGCCCTCCTTCTTCACGCAGTTTCCTGCGCCGGCAGAAGTTTCGACATGTGCGCCCATTGTCCTCAAATTTTTCCACCAGACAAAGTGAGTTATCCTTCTTTTTTATCATTTTTTCATTGAAATTTCAGCCTCTTGAAAAATTCCTTCACATAAGAAGTCACCTTACCTCCTAGAATTCGCTCTTCAATTTGTAGAAACAAAATTGTGCTGATCAACCTTAAACTATTCGCTCCTGTCTTTTCCGTCTTCAAATTATCACTCAAAAGATAGATGCTTAGGCTTACCGGACTAAATTTCAGCCATTTTTTCTAGCTTAATTTAGCAGTAATATGGCCTATTTTTGGAAAGCCCAAGACCTGGGCTTTCATTTGGTACCCATATCGAGGGGGTTAGGTTATGCCCGCAAGGCAATTTTTGAGGCTGGAAGTACAAAAATAGGCACTAGAACTCTTGCATCAAATTTTTCGATGCATTTAGGAGATCAAGAGCATTCGACAGTCAAATAATAAGAAAGCTCATACTCTGAGCTTTCTATAGAGCCCAAAAAATCTAGCTGCCAGTCGGTCTGTGGCCTCCAGCGAGCGCTAGACGTCCAATTTTGTTGCCAAAATTTCGCTAAAATTAGAGACAATTCCACAAAAAAGTGGCAAAAATGGGGGGAAATAGGTATTAAAATTGATTATTGATTTTCATAAACCCGTTGGCAGCTAGATTTCTTGGGCTCTATAGAAAGCTCAGAGTTTGAGCTTTCTAACAAACCGACTGTCGAATGTTCTAGATCGCCTAAATGCATCGAAAAATTTGATGCAAGAGTTCTAGTGCCTATTTTTGTACTTCCAGCCTCAAAAATTGCCTTGCGGGCATAACCTAACCCCCTCGATATGGGTACCAAATGAAAGCCCAGGTCTTGGGCTTTCCAAAGATAGGCCATATTACTGCTAAATTAAGCTAGAAAAAATGGCTGAAATTTAGTCCGGTAAGCCTATAGATGCTGCTACTGCTGACAATGACTTCTTTATATTTTTTTCATTTAGATATGTCTGCTACGGAGTTTGCCAGTACATTCATAGCCGGTGCTCTTGGTGGAGCTGGCTGTGTTGCGTGTGGTCAGCCGTTTGATACAGGTTTTTGCAAGACTGAAATCAACAAAGACTAAAATTTCCTAATTCAGTCAAGACGAAAATGCAGACCTTTCCGGAATTGTATCAGAAAGGAGGTTTTGCTCGGTGCATGGTTTCTATTTACAAAACAGAAGGTCTAAGAGGACTCTACGCAGGATCTGTTGGAGCACTTTTGACAAACTGCGCCGAAAACTCGATTCTCTTCTCAGCCCGCAACTCGACGATTGCAGGAGTCGCGTTTCTCCAGAAAAAGAACAAAAATGATCTGTCAAATGTTGAGATGGCAATTGCTGGCTCCGGCGCAGCGTTTTTCTCGTCAATCGCCGTCTGTCCAACGGAAATGATTAAAAACAGAATGCAAGCAACTGCCGAGCTGCAAAAATCCGGAAAATTCGACTTCCAGGGCCGCATTTCCGTCACATCAACAGTGCGCCAGATTTTATCAGAAGGATATACAGCGCCTTTCCGTGGCTTGGTCGGAACCTGGGGCCGAGAAATGCCTGGATATTTGGTTCTCTTCTACAGCTTCGCTTTTTGCCAAAATCTTATCGCTCAACAAACTAGTCTTTCATCAGGATTCAATGCTGCGCTCAGTGGCGGACTTGCTGGAGGAGCTTACTGGCTATGCATGCTTCCTATCGACGTGGTAAAGTCGAGACAACAAGTTCTGTCTATTGGGTCGAAGGATCCAATACGCTTTGTCGACTGTGTTAAAGACATCAAAAGGTAGGCATCATTTTAGGTTTTTGATATATTATTTCGAATTATCTGTTTGAGCTTGAAGAGTTTGCATTTGGTGAAGGTAGATTTATCGGATTAATTTAGCACATTTTAGATGAACCATTTTAAACGGGTATTGGGCTGGATTCAGTCAATGATTTCATGCATTTGTTTTCATTTAGCTCTATCGTGTTTTCTGCATCCATGACCGCCGTTTTCTTCACTTCTTCTTTTCCACTGATATGTAGTGCGACTCCAAGAAAAACCAAAGCAGAGCCAATAATCTAACGTTTATGTTATGGTCAATCAATTTACGTAATAAGTCTTTTGGTCAGCTTTCATATTTACCTTGAAAACGTCAAATTGGTCATTAAAAATCAGAATCGCGCCAAAAATAGTAACAAGCTTGCGCAACGTCTGGAGAATAGAGGCAGACAAAGTTCCGTAGCTGATAATAATGAAGAATAAAAATATTTGACCGATCCCCTGTAGAATGGCGATTGCAAGCAGTAATTTGAGCATTGACGGATTCGCAAAGACAAAGTTCATTGAATCATTAAACTCTCCGGTCAAATACGATATTGAAAAGCTAACAACCATTCCCACAGAGTTCATAACGAACATCAACTGAATACAATCGGTGAAGTTTGGTTTTTCACCCGATTTGCGGAGTTTTTCTTGAAATGTTGACGTTAGTCCATCACAAAATATCGAAATCAGAAGCATCAGATCGCCAATTAATATCATGCTTTTGCTCTTCCCAAATGTTTCGTTATGCTCGACCTCATCAATCGAGAATCCCAAGATTCCAATGGTTATAAGAATCACGGAAATCCATCTGGTAATTGAATACGACATCGACGTGAAAATAGTAGTGAAGATAATAACAGATATTGGCTTACAAGATTTGCTTAAAACTTTGGCAGGATATGAAACGTATTCTGAAATTTTATTGCTTGTAAAATATTTGAATATTCTCAATTACCCATTGAAATGTTCGTCAGAATGAGGCCAAAGGAGTTAATGAGGCCAGCGAATAAATGATTCCATGATAGTGGACTCGCATCTCTCTTCTTTACCTTCGTTAAAAATTCGATTAGAACAATAGATATGAAGCAGTTTGTGAGGCATGTAATCCAGGTTAAGGTCACCATGAATTTCCATTTTTCTCTTTTGTCTCCAAACTCTCTTTTAACAATGTCTTCTTGAGCGATTCCGTATAAAATGAAAAATACTAGGAATGCAGTTGAGGATAATAAAGCGATGCAGTTGCTCATTTAGTCTGTACTTTTCGTTTATGTGTCTTTAAATAAAATGCTGCGAGACCGACAAAGCTTGAATGTCTATTTGATCATGGAATCGCTCTGAAGCGCGAACACCCCTGGTAGACTATGTTTCTCTATCCTTGAGTTTTTACGACTTTGAATGAAAATTATTCTCCGAAATTAACCCAGATTCTCAGTTAACGATGATTAAGGATATCCGGTCTCCGAGGATTCTACGCCGGCTTAACTCCAATGCTCATTCGTACTATTCCTGCTAATGGTGCCTTATTCTCAATTATTGACGTGACAACTCCACTGATTGAAAGCTTATTTTCTTGATTTAAAAGTAGCAATTAAAAATTCAATTCAATGTACTATCTGCCTTCGCTCGGCATTAATTCACCACTGTCTTCAACGATTCCTTATTCTGTAAATTTCAAAAATATAAACTATTTATTAAATGCATCTGTTGCTCTTGTTAGATCTTTGAAAAAAGCAGACATAATTAGTACTTGGCCTAGCAAGAATTGGCATTTGCAACGTCAAGAGTGATTCCAGCCGCAAAACACGATCGGAAAAACTTCAGTGGTAAACTCAAGTGGTATGATTTTAAACCTGGGAGAGTCTCTCGTCCGACCACTCAACTACCGTCGGTCAGATCAGTTCTAGTTGGATATATTTAGACAGATAAATCGGTACGATGCCACGTGCGAAGACCAGAAAATCAAGTCCACAGCGGCTACGATCTCCATCGCCTGGATTGCGTCTTGTTTCGCAAGTTTATCATCGTGACATTCTTTGGAAACGAGGCGATTTAGTGATGGTGGTTGAAGACAATGAGGAATACGTCGCGCAGATTAGAGCCGTTGTTCTCAGTCGACTTTCAATGCCTGGAGTGATCATTAGATGGCTTTTACCGGGCCCAAAGAAGACATGGGAGGTTAGTCATTTGAATTCTAGCTGAAAAATTCATCGTCATTTTAGATCGGCCCTGACCACGATTTACCGATCGAACTCTCTTGCTTGACAGCTTTAGGGCCACCTCCAAAGTACCTCAAACAACTTGAAGTCCTCGATCTTGACGAACCGCAGTGGCACCAGGTTCGACTTGACACTCCACGCTGAGCTAATGTTTTCACTGTTTTGCACCATTCAAACAAAATATAAAACTCATACTGCCCATTTAAAGCACTCGATGAATGCTCCGTCAGTCGAGCAAATATCGAAGTCGTTACTCATTCATTTTGCCTTCATTGCAGCATTTATCGTGTAGTGATTTGCTGACGGACCGGCTGTAAGGATCTCAGTGAGAGCAAGCATAGGCGCGTGTATATTTTTTCACATTTCAGCAGGAAAGAGTTAGAACAAATCTTCTACGTAAGTGACTTAAACGTTCCCTATCGGTTGTTCGGAGTTTCAGAGGATTCAAAAAGAGTTCTCTGAGATTTAGCGAAGACGAGGGACCGCAGTGAATCCCTAGATTTCTCGGGGACTTGCGTAATTTTCCCTTTCATCAGAGGACTAATGAAACAAACATTACTGCATTGCATCTCAAACAAACTGGCTAACTCACGAAAAGTTTGAGAGAACACTTCATTCATGAACGAGAGAGCGGCGAATTGGGTGAACAATCAGGACTTTGACAACGCATCAATGTCGAGTGAACACACAAAATGGGCGTCAAACTCGGATTTTACATCTGTATCGAAGATGAACAAGTAAGCATGTTTTTTTTCATTTGAGCTGATCTCTCTTTTATATAAATTTTTATTGGTCTTTTGAATTGAATTCACTTCAAACGCTCATTCTAAACTTGACCGCGGTAAGGCGATTCTTGAGGTCCATTTTGGGATTTAACTTGTCATTTTTTCCCTTCCCGTGTGAGCGTATTCAATCAAAATATGCCTTCCTAACCGATAATCATGAGAAAACCTGTCCGTAAAACTTCATCTAGCAATCAACGAGGGAACAACCAGAGAAAGCCCAATCAGTCCAAGAACAACAACCAACACGGAAACAAGAATCAAAACAACCAAAATCGCCAGAATAATCAAAATCGCCAAAACAACAACAAGCAATCGCAGGTTGATCAGACTGAAATGATGGCGAAGATGATGCAAGGAATGATGTCGGGAATGATGCAGGGTGTGATGCAGTCTCAGGTCCAGCAACAACAGCAACAAGCCCCTCAAGTTCTCAACGTGAATGTTAACCAGAGCCAGGGTCGACCAAAGGGACCGCCTAAATCCAACCACCAAAACTCGAAGCCAAACAACCAGCAGAACAACCAGCAAAAGAAGCAAAATAACAACTCCAAGCCACCACAGAAGCAAAACTTCCAGCTGAACAATCTCAAGAACAACAATCAGAAAAACAACAATACTCATCACAAGCCGCAACAAAAGAGCATCAACCAGCCACCCAAAAGCGGAAAATCCAACAGGTAAATACTGCTTGCTTGAAATTTATTCAGTTAGTCTATATTTGTTCCGCCATTCACATCTCAAATTTTTAGCTCCAGCGGCTACAACTCGAAGCCCCAGTCGAACAACAGCAAGGGAGGAAACAACAATGGGAACAAAAACTACCAGAAAAATCAAGGAGGATGCAGCACTCACAAAGGCTCGAAGAATTTTGCAGGACCTGTAAATAACAACGGGCCTGTCAATGCTGGAAAAGTTACCATTGTTCACCACCATCATTATAAAGGGGATAAAAAATAAAGAAAGGAAATCCGTCTTAGTTGTTTTTTTTGCAGAAAAACTTATTGAAGATGCAGGTTCGTTAGCAAATCTTTGTATGAGTGAGGCTTTTCCCTTTTATGAGGTCAAGATCAAAATATTTACCTCGTCCAAAAGGAAAATGGCTAGAGCCTCTAACCAAGAGGAGTAGGAAAGATGGCTTCACAATCGTAAAATGAGCGACAATGACGAAAGCATAAAATTTTCTTACATTTTACTTGAGAATTTGATCGAATGTAATCATTCAGCAAGAAGTGCTTTAGAGTCCGAAACGCGACGTAGAATCAATTCTAGCGAAAGAAGATTACCTGATTCACAGTCAATGACAGCTTATAAGGAGTACTATCAGAGAACGTATGCAGAGATTTGTGAAACCCAGGCACAGACTCTTGGTGTTTTCAGCAAAATTCTCAAAGGGAATGCTCAAAATTATGCAATTATCTTTTCGAGTAGATCTAATTGAGCCTTTTTAAAGACGATAAATTCTACGAAAATCAAGATTTGCGGGTTGAGCAGAAGAACATCATTCAGAACTGCTTTGACTCTCTCAGATACTCAGCTCCATTTTTCAAATGTGGATCAAGGTAATTATTTTGAATGTCTTGCAAAAATATCCAGAAGTGTTCGTGTCCCGATTGATGAATAAAGAAACTCATAAAAACAAGCCTTGTTACGGGAATCCATCATTATCTGTATAATTACTGTAATAAATACTCATTCGAAATATTGCTGAGTCTTCAAAAGTTCAAGAATTTCCGTGTCAACCCCATCTAATTAAAGGTCGGCCGATTTTTAAATTCAGGAAATGCAGGTGTAAGCAGCACGTTCTGCGCTCATGCTCCGCTCAGCTCTAAATTGGTGGCGCTGTGAGCAATAATCAGCCGTCACGCACACATTAATTTATCAATATCAATATCAGTGTAATTTTTCCTCCATTAGCGAAGTTTAGCACTCATCATGTATAAAATATTTATTTTCTTGAGCATTCTGCGTCCTTGTATAGAAGCTGAAGAAACACAGGCACTGAGCTTGCAACAGAGAAGTGAAATATCTGCAAGATTGGACAGGCTTCTTTCGGCAAAGAAATTGACTTCAAGAAGATATGCTCAGGATAGTGTTAGAGAAACTAATTACCAGTAGCGCTGAACAGATGCTTTCCCGCGTTCTCTTCCTTGATTTCGATGGTTCTCTAGCGCTTTGAGAGTTTGAGTTCTTGTTTAATTCTGCTTTTGATAATAACCGAGACACTCTTCTTAAATTCTACTCGTATGGCTGTTACTGCTTGAATCTTGGCGATAGGCCACTTACGGGCATTCTTGCTGGATTTAAACCGACCGACTTGATAGACAAGTAATGCTTCATTGAGAGATTCATTTATTTTACTGGAAAGGACTTGTTTTCAGTGGACAAAATGCAATCGTTGCGTTTTGAACGATTATGGACCGACATGTCTTGCTGAAATCACCAAATACTCCTACAAAGTTGATCGAAGAACGGGAGAAATAACTTGCCTTGGTTTGAAGATTTTTAAAAATGAATATCCAATATTGCGTTTAGATCCGTATTTCGAAGCACCAGCCGACAATCCATCCTGGGTTGAAGGATATGGACCAGGCGAAGTCCCCGGCTGTCGACGAGCTGTTTGCGAATGCGACAAGGCGCAAGTCAACAAGCTCAAGAAGGGTACTTTAACCTAGATACAGTAGAATTTCCTGTATACAAGTTAAGTACTCCTGTAAGAATGACAATTTGCTGATCACTGCGTACAACGAGACCTATCACCATTTTTACGGCGGCTGGAGGTTTGACAAGTGCGAAAAAGTGAAGCCAAAATGCAAGGAGCGAGGAGGATGTGACACTGGCTGCTGTGGAGAATTTCCTCAACGATTTCCATTCGACAGAAATATTCGACAGGTAAATCATCCTTCTCATGAGCTTAGTTCATCGTTGATTTCAGTGTTGTAACGGAGACATCAAAGGCTTAGCCTACCAGTGTCCGACTGAGGATAAAGATGCGGGCAAGTTCGACGACAACATCGGCCGCAAACGACGTGAAAGCGGCGCTACGAGTCGACCGCCGAACCGACTCGTCAAAGAAAACTACAAGTCGGCCGACGTTGAAATTGCAACGCTGGCGCCGGACGATGGCAACGTTGACTACGATCTAAATAGCGACTTTTCATCATATGATTACTGACATTTTATATTTTTATAAAACATTTGTACATAACTTGTATTATTTATACTTTGTTGAAGAGAAATAAATACATGCTCATTCAAATCATCATATTTTTTCATTATCATCTTCGAGAAAAAATGCCTTGAATAAATAAGATGTCAAAAACCGTCTTTGAAACAAATCGGTAATAGTGTAAAATTGCCGACGATTCCAGTTGTCAAATTGCTTCAAGTGCTTCAGAAGATTGTTGGCTTAAAAAGATCGCCTGAAATCGCTGTTTTTCACGGTCAATAATGAACGAAACTTGAAGATAAAGTACATGGCTCAAATTAAGAGCGAGTAGCGCTGGAAAATGATAGTGACTGACAGTTACGATCAATAAATATCTCATCGCCGATGCGCCGATTTCTTTCCTTGAATCTACCTGAGATGATTTCCACATTCCGAAATCTCCATATATTACCATTACACATTTTGTAAAATTGTTATGCTTGTGGTGAAAAGCGTAACTATCGATTTTATTCGTTTCGATTTAGACACCCTGGCGATCGAAATTCGTCAGCTCACGATTTTTTATCATAAGCTAGAGGCATCAAGAGATATTAAAAAAGGTAAAAACTCCTTGTTTTCCGGCCAAATCTTCGGCTGAGCAGTTTGCTCAATCCCCGTTTGTTGCGGTTATTCATGTGGGCTCGAGTCGCTGAGCTAGACGAAATAAAAGTTGACTGATTGAAAAAGTTTGCTCCGCTAAACAACGGACAATAAAATAATTACTAAAATAGCATTTTTTTATTGTTGATTACTTTATGTGAGGTGCTCTGAGCTGCACCTGTTAACTGGACCTTACGCTAGAGCCGTTAAAGTCGCCCAAGAGAAGAATTTCTTTACGTAAGTTTATCTGCCCAGAATGTATCGTGTCTTTGGCGCCTTATGTTTTTGCACCAGATGATTAGTTTAATATTCATACCATCTCCAGCCCAGGCAGAACCTCAAAATGAAAGGCCGTTGTTTAGTTGTAAAAACACCGTAACTTTATTTGTGAGAAATTGTTATTATCTATTATAGCGTTCGGTGTTTAGCTCATTCGTCAAGATAGTATGTCCGGCGGTGGTGTAGGGTTGATTCAGATAGGAGTCGACTCGAGTCGTCAATTTTAAAAATTTTCAACAATTGACGCCTCAAATCGTTTTTCAACCACCCGGTTGGCTCAAAGTAAACGAGCCGGGAATCATCAGAGCGCTGCTTGTAGAGAAAATTGGCCGTTTTGTTTGAACATAAGGGCGTCAAGCTCTTCTAAACGAGGTACAGAAACCTAGTCATAAAAATGATGATTTAGATATTAAAGAAATTTATGAAGCACACATTTCTCATTATTCAATTTTATGCCACCTCCGGCTTAGGCCTTTCACAAATGTCTTTTTCTGGAACCATTTTTTGATCTATGATTTTAAGTCAATTGTTCGGTCCCATTCTTAGTTTTCCGAGTCTCGGACCCCGAGAATCCACAGGCCCGACTTTGGCAATTATAGAATTTAGTGCCAAGTTTCCTGTAGAGAAAATTAGCAACCTTGTCCGGCTAAACAAGACTTAATCTCGGATTAAGATCAAAGGAGCACGGAAGACGATACCGACGTTGGCCCCGAGGCTCTTTCATCGGCTAAGGAAAGGCTGATTTCCTCAACAATCGAGACATCCTTGACGAAGCGGATCCTGAATGAAACAACCAAAATAAACATCAACCTCTATTTCAAAAACGAGAAAGTCTGAAATCGAGACAACATGACACATTGGAAAATTATTGAAGGAATGGTCCACACTACTCTGAAAACTTTATCAAAGAGAAAAACAGTGAAATAACCACTTGAAAGAATCGGCAAGGGCGATAAGAAGATATTGTACTCCGATTGGAACTCTTTGGTTTTTCGTTAATTTCGTCTTTCGCCATTTGGTAGCTGTAAATGGAATTGCCAAAAATGTCTATTCTGATGGGCTCAAAGAGTTTACGGTCGGTCTCCTACGTAGTCAATTTATTAATAGACTCATAGTGTGATACAAGAATGCCGGGCTGTGAAAACGTCTGCCATAATTTATTCCTCCCTATAGGTAAAAATTGTCCGTAAGAACTTCTCGTCATGATGTGTTTAAGTTCTGGACAGATTTTGGAATATAGAATTCATATTTATCTGCTCGCCAACCATATTCTTTGGTGCATATGCTGCGTAAGTTGTTTCTTTAGAAATTTGTCTCTTTATGTTTTGCTAGTTTCACAAACACAAGGCTGACAGCTGCAATTGGAAAGAAAGGAAAACCTGAAGACATGGACGACAAAGAATATGCGATCAACCTGAAGAGTCAATTTGGAGCCAAGCAAAAGGTAGACAAGCTATGATCAATAAATAAGAATCATCGAATTCAGAAAAGTTATTTTGATGGCAAAGATTACAAGGAAGACAGTTATTACTGGACGCGAGAAGAAAGAATTTGTTACATTTTCCACCTCATTATTCGGCTGATACTAGAATTACTGTTTATCGCATTCGCATATTGGATTCAGGAAAGGCTTAAACTGCCAAAGTTTGAAACGCGTTCCGCAGAATCAAAGCCCGCAAAAAGGTGCAACAAACTCAAAAAACAAATTTTTGGGATGTTTGGGAAGTTCCCGAGCGATTCGTCTGCGAGCATGCAAGTAAAGCCGATGATCCTAAACTATCGCCATGCTGGGCAGATGAAACTGTAACGTGTTGGATCGCTAGACCTCGAGAAAAGTCTCTTGCTGTCAAGGTAAGCTTTGATACTCTCATACTTTTCTACAATCTCAATCTTCAAGTACATGTTCGGAATTCAACTCGTCTCTATCTTCCTAACAGTAGCGGAGCTCTTATTTGAAGCAACAAAAAGAGTATCTCGAATGTGTCAAAGACATCCCCCTCAGCCAAACTATGGGTAAGAATTTTTTTATGAATCAACAGCATATCAACCTCTCGCTAGATATCCACCGAAAGAACCGGGTCTTGCAACAGCTCCTCTAACGCCTCTAACATTGCCATCAAAACCAGCAAATCCAATGAGTGAGGAACTGTATCTCATTCCGCCGCCTGAAAAAGACGCCAAGAATGAGTAACAAGTCGATACGGAACTGACCCTTCTTTCCTGCCATAAATAATTTTATTCTAAGAAGCCCTGCTTTCTTTCTGTTCAGCTATTCTACTTTGACACCGGATTTTCTAATTATTGTGATATTTTTTTCTAATCCAGCATAAAACCTGTTCAAGCGACTGGTTCAAGACAATAAATGTTCAACGATCAAGCCATTTTGAAGCCATTCACAATTTTATTCTATCAGTTTTGTCGGAGCTGGAACTGTCGCAGTATTGATAAGTATCGATGTTTAAGATTTCCGTCATATCGCGTAGAAGTTTGAATTTGTTTTTCACTTCTGGAATTTGGAACCACACGGATTTGTGCCACTCGTCGTGAGTGAAACGATTCTCGTTGTAGTTGTAATATTGCTTCATCATGCGCACCCACTCTTCGGGACTAAACATTAGAAGTTAGAATCTTCCTTGATTTCAAGTCGAATTCTTACGATTGAGCTTGCATGACTTCAAGCTTCAGGATCATTTGAGGAGGAAGAAAAGGACTATGGGCTCCATTCGGGAAGACATGTTGTCTGAGTGACAATAAAGTACCAAACGTCACAGCTTAAATATATTAAAGCGAAAGATTAAAAGGAGTAATACGTACCGAAAGCGATTTCAGAAGTATTTTCGTTTGTTGGAGCGAGAAGAGTGAAGTAGAAGTAGAGCAGCCAGGCGTACTCCAAACTGTCGTCGTTGCCGTCTTTGTCAAGATAGAGCCTGCTCCAGACAGTGTCAAGTTCTTGCCTGAATTGTTCGAATTGAGCTTTGTTGCGCTCAATTTTCGCGGTAGCAACTAAAAGTTTGTTAAGGGGCGGGTCGACGAGAATCGGAATTTTTAAACCAATTTTCCCGAAAAACCCGATTCTGTAAACATATTTTGACTTATCAGGTGAGAACAGAAGGGTATTTAGAAGACAGCGGCAACGAGTTTCACGAGTTTTTGCAGGAATTTCGTGCACTTCATTACCAAATGTGGCATAAAAAAAATAGCGAAAAAATCGCAAAATTGCCAAAATTGCGATTTGGGGTCCACTTTGAGACACGATTACGCCCATTTTTTCTGGACAAAATTTTTTCTAGTTTTCGCCGCTGTATTTTTCAAACCCTTTCCTACTCACCTGACCAATCAGAATTTTTCATTCAAAGCTAGTTTTTCCGGAATTTTGGTTGAAAAAATCCCGATTCTCGTCGACCTCCCCCTTAACACTTAATTTTGTAGAAGCATCAACCTGTTCTGTAGTAACTCTTTGAGGCGGCATCGACGAAGCCCTGAAAGTTCCCGTGGAATAATGAACAGATCCAGCGAGAAGGGGGATCATCACCTTCTCGCCTGGTTCAACTGCTCTTGCAACCAAATCTGACATATTGTCGGCGCCAGTTTTCCCAAGAAGATCGGGCTTTGCCGCTTTGCAATATTTGAAGAAGAATTCGTGATATTTTTGGTACTGGTATGGTATCGCAGTCCCGACTTGGTGATAGAGAACTTCAGGCGGAATGCCAGTGATCTTTCCCGTGTAAAGATCGTCGATCCAAAAAGAAGGCTCATTCAGATCAACCATTCGAATCCATTTATTTGCTACTGCCGCAGCTTCTTTCCAACTAAGCTGCATTGCGCTTACTTTTTGACTATCTCTGTCTTCGTTTTTGAAGCGCTGGAAGATTTCGATGGCTGCAAGACCGATTGCCATTTCTTTTCGCGGATTTTCAAGATCAGTAATTGAACGATGATGCTGTCCGATCTTCAATGCCAGACAGGCGAGTTTCTTCTTTCCCTCGTCCATATTTTCCCACGGCGTTGTTTCAACATCAAGCGTATTAGAAAGACCTTTCCCATCATTGAACTCTGGGATATCGTTTATAAGCCAGTTTTCGTTCGCCAACCAAGACAGGGTAAATTTTCGAGGAAGCTCATTTTCCGGATAAGTTCCAAGGTGCGCTTTATCTGCAGCCATCGAAAGGTAACGAGCCCATTCTCGAATATAAAACGAGCGAATTTGTCCATTTGTGGGCGTTTGACCGGGCAAAGGATAATTCCGCAGAACTAGTTAACGAGGTCAATATCAATCGTAACGAACAAAAATACCTCTGGTAGTTAACTCTTTAATGCCGTCGTAAAACTTGCCACTATTCACCAGACAGAGACCTTTATAAACTTCACACTTGATATTCCAAGGTTCAACTTTTGTGCATTTTGGAACCAGCGACTCGCCTGTTGAGGCCGCCCTGCATCAAAGTACAACTCTCCTTTTGCTATTATAGATTCTGCGCTTTTGTAATCCAAACTTAAATACAGAAGTAAGTACAGGGCTATAATCGAAAAGGTCTCTTTGGAACCTTAGAGCTTCGTTGAGAGATTTCAGCGCCTTGTCGAACTGGCCTGTTTCTTTGAAGAGCTGGGCTTGGAGGCGGAGTACGTCGGGTTGATCAGCGCGCACTTCTAGAGCAGAACCGATTGCGTGGAGAGCAGCACCAAGATGCCCTTCGTGATAGAGCGAAAGAGCGTAGTAGTAGTAGAGTTCTGGGGTCGGATCGGTATCGACAGCAAGTTTGAAGTCTTTTATTGCTTCGTCGAAGTTATTATCGAGAAAGTGAAGGGTTCCACGAACGCGCAAGCATTCTGTATTTCTAAAATCATGGGTAAGCGAAGGTTTCACACGCTTCCATACTTGGGGTCGTTGTTAATCGCTTTGTTGATGGGATAAAGTGCCTCGCTATATCGACCCATCATAATCAAAAGTTCAGACATTCGAAGACCAGGTTCAAAATCACCACCGTCTAAGCGCTCCATCGTAGCATAAACGTCAAGAGCTGCTTCGTAGTAACGCCCATCTTTTGGAGCAAGAGCAGCGGCGACACGTCCTTTTGTCCAAAGAGCTCCGCGATATTCTACTCGGAAATCTTTCTTCGTTTCTTTGAGTGTTGGTTAATATAAACATTTTGATGATTTTCCATACCAATTTGCTGGATGAGTAAATTTACTTTCGCGAAGCTCTGTTTAAGACAATGTTCATTAGCCAGAACGAGCGATTCAGCGATGACGAGACTGTGCTTATTCAGATCCATGTTGTAAGGAATATATCCATTTTTATGAAACTCGCGGGCACAGGATTCGAGATTTTCCGGCGCCATGTCGGATAGAATCTCACAATAGTCGGGATCATTGCAGTCAATGCCTTTTATTTCGCAGCAGTGGTTACTGCGCACGGCTAGAGATGCCGAAACGTAGGTGAGGAAGAACGATAGTAACATCCCATCTGAAAAAGTTGAACTTGAATAAGGTCAGAGGGAATCTTTAATACAGATAGTTGAACTGTAGATTGAAGCATTGCGGTTGGAGAGAAGACATTCGAAAATGATAGGGATCACTATTATTGCACAAAACCAATTTTAAACTCGCGGCAGGTAATAAAAGTAAAAACGAAGAGTAACTTCGTAACTTGGTCTAGTCGTCAGGATACAGCGCGTCAACTGCCGGTCTTGGCATAAATCTGCTACCAGCAACATCATACGCGTCCATGTAGTCTTCGATTCTTTTATTTCTCTCCACTAGGAACTCGAACAACTGCTGTGAATTTGTCATCTTTGTGTTGCCTGAAATGTGATCAATATTTTTACGAGTGGATGGGAGCCGTACCACTAATCAATTTGATGTTTTCTTCCATGACATATCGTGAGTCACCCGAGCTGGTGAGCACCGCGTAAAACGGTTGTTTGCACTTTTCTTTCCAGCTAAATTTAATTACAAAGGAAAGTTTTGGAGAGTTTCTCGTTACTTTGATCCAAGCATTTGTTGCTGCCATGTTGGTGGCGCTCTGCAGGTCTCATCCCAGCCGACAATTACGCCATAATAGCCCAGATTCTTGTGTTGGAAAGTTTGCCCCACTCGATATCGAATCAGTTGTTTTCTCTCTCTCACTCTCGTGGAATGCGCATAGTATCCCATATTCTGACCAAGATATGAAATGACTTCATGTGCTGGTGTTTCCCCCTCTGAAATTCCCCTTAAAATTTTGTTCAAAGAGGATTATAAACAACCTTTACTAAAGCTCTTCTTTGCGTTTTTGATCTTTTTCTGTTTCTCCTCCAACTCATCGGCCAGCTTGTCAATGTAATCTTGAAACTCTGCGAAGCGCTTTTCCCATTTTGATGGATCTAGCCATGTTTTGGCAAAATGCGTCGCGCCCGTGACGAGTTGTAGCGATTGCATGTTCCGTTGATTCACCGCAACGCCATAATTTTCCGACATAAGATATTGTAGTGGGATCGCTTCGAATTGAGGGTCTTTCAGTTTTTGAGAAATTTTCTTATAAATTCTTTCAAAACAAGGAAAATTCATCAAATTTGACGAAGAAAGGTCTGAAAAATGAAAAACCCTTTCCTAATAAAATCAGCATAAAAACTCCAGCTCCCATTCTTTCACGATTCTCCTCCCCATTAACTTCATCTTGCAAATTGAATCGCCGATTGTTCATGCTCTAAAAAGTCTCGACTCAGGCAGACATCATACTCTTGGAACGCCTTTTTTCCAGCACTTTGCAAGTCAGGGCCACGTGGCTTAACTAAGGCGCGCTTCGGCTCTTTGCTTTTTGAGTGACTTTATTTTCAAAATGGCAGGTTATTACGATAAATTATAACTGAACTGGAACAAAGCTCATCCAATGTTCAACAGTTTTTCTCGTTCATTTATCAGCTTGAAGCTTTAGCTAATCTTCTTCGATGCAGGCATTTTTGACATCCAACCTGAATTTCCGTTTAGTAATAATTTTGATTGAAGTTGTCACTTTTGCGCAAGGCCATGTAGTCCTTTACTTTGTCAATCGATCCAGTAAGATTGTCTTCGGGCTCCCATGAGTTGTCTTCGTCTGTAAAACCCTCCCATTTCACCAGAAAGAGTCTACCTGCTTCAGTCATGCGCGAAGCAATGATTGAGTGCACCTAGTTTTTCATTTATTGAAGACAAGTTCGAAAATAGAATGAACCTCATAAGTTTGGTCGTCATCCGAGTCAGTCGACAGCGGCTTAACTTCAGCAACAGCCGCACTTCCACTCGTACCAACATTCAATTCCCCGTTTTCAGCCTTTTTCTTCCGCCCCATTCTGAAAATCAAATCTCTCCTTTTCAAATCTGAAAGATCGAATTGTTCACAAAATAAGAATTACGCAGCTTGAGTTTCCGCAGCTTCTCGCATAGCTAGCTCCGTTTTATACTCTTGAAGCGCTCTGGCATAAAGAATATTTTCACGCTCGGCTACTGCCCGTTGATTTCTTCCTTCTCGATCTATTATTTTCCCAGTTAGAATTTCACAGCGCAAGAAATTTACCTGTAGCAACGTCCCACGCATTCTCCGTCAAAATCACAAACAAGGGGATGAAAATGATAAAGCGAAAGGCGTTGGAATATAAAAACTTCTGCATTGTCGGCTTTTGCAAGTGCTTTTCAGCGCGATAGTCTTCAATGGTCAAAGTTGGCGATTTCTCGTCCGCTTCGATTTTTGCTTCCAAGAGTTTATCGTAAATATCTACATAAATTTTGATTCAACAAAGAACGCAAGTAAAGTGAACCTCTAAGCTCATTCAGGGCAATAGTAGGGGTTTCTGTAGCCGTATCGGGGTGAATTTCTCTAACACGAGCGAGGTACAATTCTCTCAACTCTTCTGGCGTCGTTTTCGGCGACGAGCCTAAAATCGTATGCATCTCTGCCGTCGTCCACACCCTCTGAGTTCCTTCAGAGAGCAATCTTGGCGAAAACCGAACTCGATTTATCAAAGTAAAACGCATTCTATAATCGCGCATTTTTATATCAGAATCGTTCTTTCCATTCATTCAAATTTTTGCAACCTGCAAGTAAAAAACGAGTGACTGCTGTTTGTATTATTTGGACGAAAAATCATTAGCGACAGATTAAATCGCTAATAACTTTTCGTAAAAGGTGATTTTGCTTTTAAAATTTATTGAACAAAAAGTGGCAGCGAAAATAAGGAAATAATAATGGACTACCAGATTGAAGTTTTAGCCAATGTGATAGTGAAGCGAAGAGTAGTTAATTATGGACAGGAGAGCTTCTCATCTTTTCAGAGTCTTGCGGATGAGCTGCATGCGTTGCTTGTGCGCCTCGCCGGTGCTCTTTCGATTTTTGGAATCCTCGACTGTGAAGCCTGGGATTTGCATTTGCCAGTTTTTGTACAAAGCTAATTTTACGTCTTGAACATCTGAAAATCGGCATTAGAAGAAGTTCGATTGTTTATTATTGAACCTAGTGTAGTGCAGCGTCTATGCTTGGCCAAAGTGCACGATCCGGAAACGACGTTTTCGACGAAGTCTTCTGCCAGGCGATGGAGCAGCTCCATGACGTCGTCTTCCAGGATTGAGTTTTGCTCAACGTCGCGTGCGAGCGCCTGCATCTTTGATTTGGGCATTAGCTTGGTGGTTTCCTCGCTGTTGACGATTGATTGTCCTTTGATTATTCGCGTACTTTTATTTAGCTAGGGAATGGTGCGAACCTTGTGAAGTATAGGGGCGTTGAATCGGGCGGCTCATCGGGTAGTTCGGGCGCACGATTCGGACCATTTGGCCGCCTGGCTGCACTAGCCGCGCGTTTGTCGGATTCGTCATGTACACCATTTGTGTCGGCCCAGTGCTAGGAGTTGTCATCGACGTAACCGGCTGCACATTGCGGATTGTCGTGTTCACCTGATTATTTAATCAACACATGCATGGAAAGAGTGATCTTTAGTACCTGATTTTGTGAAACGTACTGAATATTACCCTGCGACACTTGTGGATTCGGATTCGAATGATTCGGCTGCGACATGCTGAACAAAAAGGAACATTGTTAACAATCGAATTGATTCTTTTTTTTTGTTTGTTTTGCAACAGTTTATTTCTAATAGGTTTCATCACCATTCGTTTATGATAAAAAGGCTGCTTGATTTACAAGTGGACGTCGTAAAGGTATTAAAGTCATGGAGAGGGTAAGGTAAGTTGAATAGGAGTTGAAATCAATGACGAAAATAATGAAAGGAATAGACGTCGAAGGAAGGTTATATAGGAGAAAAGTAACTTTTTTGGTGATTTTCCCGATCTTTGCTGGCTTAAACGCACCGACCAGCGTTAGAAGAGGGATAAAGGACAGTAGTTCCTCGCAGCGAGTTCTGCTCCGACAGATTTCTCCGATCGAGCAGCAGCTGGAAGATGATTTTAATACAAAATTTACAAAAGAGAGCCTCGCAGGTGCTAATATTAAAGTAGCAAGAATTTAACCAAAATTTTATCTTTCCCCAGGGTCCCACAAGTTTACAAAGCGAGGGTGGTAGTGTGTCGGAGTCCGCTTTTTCTTACACCTCATTTGCTATTTGTAACGGTAGCGTAACTTAATACAGTAGTATTGCCATACTACTGTATGCGTACAAATAGCAGTAGATGTAAAGCAAAAATGGACTGAAATTTACAGCCGACAATTGAAATGAGAATTACTGAAGAAAATGGGTTATTGGAATAAAACTTATTATTGAATAATAAGTTTTATCAATAACTTGCCAATCTCGTCAGTTATACAAAAGGCCGAATAGGAGGCTCTTTCCTATTGCTAATTAGGGGTCTTTGTTAAGTGCTATTAAGTGATGCCGACGATTTTCAATATGTTACAGTTAAGTATATATAAGCGAAAATCCGACGGCCAGAATTTACAGGAAACATTACAGTATGTGTAGGAGACGCTAAAGTCGTGCTAGTATTGTTCAGAGAGAAATGTTCAAAGAATTATACGCGAGGTCGTTGGTGGGCGCATTCGAGTTTTGTCGACTTTAATTAATTGATAGTGATTTATACATTTGGGCAGTTCTTTTCAGTTATTGGCAGTAATGTCCTGGCAGATAATTTGTAAGTGTGAAATTTACATTGTGCTGTTTCCTGTCTTAGTTAAGTAAATGCGGCAAAAAGACATTTCTTGTCGAGTTAAACTTCAACTGCGAAATTAAAATGAACAAGGAAGATCCTTAGTTGCCAGGAGTTTGATAAGGAGTATACTGAATGTATGTAGGTGTAACCAGGGTTGCCCAAACGGATAGGAATCCGATCGGAAATCCGATTCCGATCGGATCGGATCGGTAATCGGTCGGACGAGGCAACGAAAATTTGGTCTTGTCCGATCGGTAAAATCGGTTTCGATCGGTAAAATCGGATCCGATAATCCGATCGGAAAATAGGTAAAAAAGTCGGGTCCATTCATTCAAAAACCACTAATATATACTTATAAAAAGTAATATTTCTGTAAATTCACCAATTTTTAGGCATTTTTATCTCAAAAAGAACTTAATTACGTCTTTGATCCCCGGGCCCGGCAAACTGCGACCAAAACCTCCATCACGGGTAATCATCACGTTGACTGAGAATCTCAATCATTGGGACATCTCAAAACTACCATTGGTTATTTCTGCGAAGGCTATTTGAAAAGTTATGAACTTAGGTTGCTGATCCAAGCCAGCGAAAACTCAATATTATCTCTGAATAGTATCTATAAATAAAACCTTGGTCACAGTGATTTAGTGTTAGATTGAGAATGTCAACCATTGAGATGGTTATTTTTGCGAAAGCCATTTGTTGCTTCGTTTCTTGGAAACTCTAGCGCCTAGGCGGCTATTATGAAAGCTCTTTCAGGACCCTTAAAGGTTTTGTACACATGTTGCCGATCCACGCCCCCGAAAACCCAAAATTATCCATAAATTTTCATAGAAATAAGACGTTAAATGGTTAGAGGGGCGTTTTTAGCGAAAGAACTTGATATTTTCGAGTTTTTTCTTCATACTCAATAGTTTAAATTGAAATTTTAACTTGAAAATTTTCGAATATTTTTCCGATCGGAAAATTGTCCGATCGGACTTGAACTTTAATCGGAATCCGAAAAATCGGATCGGAAATCGGTCGGATCGGACGAGGTTCGAATCGGATCGGATCGGAATCGGATCGCCGAGACCAAGATTTTTTGTCCGATTGGGCAACCCTGGTGTAACTGTGAAATTAAAAGCGATAAAGGTGAAAAGATAGAAAAAGCCTGGCGGTGCGTGCCTAAACGTGTCGGGTGATACTGATATTGACTACAGGTATTCGTAAGTAAGGATTTGTAAGAAGTTGCTTTAAAAAATGTAAATACTGTTTTTTTTTCAAAATGAATTTTAAGCAAATGTCATATTTAAAAATATGGAAGAGTATGATATTTAAACACAGCGATATAGATTCGACATGAATTATTTATTCCGACCATGGAAGGGATTGGCGGGATTGCCTGTTTTTGGCGCGATTTTAAATTGCACTAAAGAAGGAATCAATCCGATGGGTTTTATATACTTTGTAGAAACAAGATTGGTAAATAACAAAAATATGAATAAAATAAAACAGAAACAGAAAGGGTGTCGTTTCCTCGGTGAAATTTTGCAGGACAGCGTGTGAGGTGGCTGCCAGCTGATTCAATTCTACAAGTTTACAAAGGGTCGGGAAATGGGACCATATCCCGGATGGGACAGAGAAGTTCGCTGTCCAGCAAATCGAGAGGAAACTGCACCCCCTTTTAGAGTACAAATAGCAGACTACTATAGATTCATAGTTGATATGCATGGATATAATATATGTATCGTATATATCAAGAGATTAGAAAAAGAGATTTAGATCAGTATAGCAATACAGTAATCGAACTGTGCATTGCTTGAAAAGAACGTCAAGAGTTCGATAATGAGCGATATATGAATTGATCCGCCAAAACGGATTGAAAGGAAAGAGATTAACCGTTTGGTGTTTTATGGTCAGTTCTGGACTTTCTCGGCTATCTGATAAATACAAGTTGAAATGACATTTCGGTAGTATATAAAAGAACGTCGATTATCAGGGTTGGAATAACGTTTTAGTACTTTATAGAACTAGTGTAAATTTAAGTGACAAAAAATATACAACAGTGATGTTTTCAAGGGAGATTGGGTCGGATACGTAGTTCGTTTTTGAATTCCTTACGTGGCCAGCGGTAAGAAGATTACTAGCGGTAAATGACCATATGTATAATGGTATGTACAATTTACATTCGGAATGAATTCAAAAGTTGTATATTTTCGCGCAGGACGGGCATTGCTTGTCGACTACCAGGGAGCTGTTAGTTCATCCCATTCATGTTCTTCATGTTTTGCTCGTTGACGAGCTTGTCCAACTTGGTGATGATGTGCTTGCCGTACGTGTATCGCTTCAGGTTATTGATGTGAGGCTTCATTTGGCTATTGAATGTTAGATATGGATCAAAGTTGGTCTTATTTACCTGATAAGTTTGCGTTTTTGTGGCATATCGGCAATGTCAAGCATTTTCTGGACGACATAGTTGGCGTATTGGTCCTTCATCATCGTAAACAACGCCTCGCTAGAGCCGCACACTTCATCAATCATCAACGCTCTAGTCGTTCTTGAGCTTGATGTGACGCACTTCTCGATGACATTTGAAGCAAATTTGTGCTGCGCCAGCTGAACCACTCGTCCTCGCATCTCTGACGTGATCTTCGTCTTGTCGTCTACGCGGCCATGTTCAAGAATGTGCTGGACAACGTAGTTTCCATACTGATCCATCGTTAGTTGCTCCGTTTGTGGATGAATTTCATCCAGAATCTGAGCGGTTTGATCCTGATCACAGTGCTCCAAAATCCTTTGGATAACTCTGCAGCCATAAGGGTGGGTGCTCAACTGGTAGACTTGACCAGCGAACGCGTCGACAATGAAATTTAGATGCTCAGGAGGAACACACTCAATCACTTTTTGCACGACGTGGTTACCATTTTGATCTTTCACGCACTAAACACTCTCAAAACAAGAAAATTCCTTGCACTTTACCTTGAGAACATGGCCTTCAAGCTCCTTTACAATTTCGATCTGATGTTCCGGTAGATGCGAAAACGCTTCTAATCCCTTCTGAATAACTCTGCAGCCATACATTTGCAACGATAGCTGCAGAACATGTCCTTTTATCGAGTTGAGGAGCTGCACGCGCTGCTCGACGGAGCCGAATTCCAAGAATTTTTGGATTACATAATTGCCAAACACATCGATTATCAAGTTATAGGAAGAGGAAAGGATTTCATTGAAAACGAGCTCGCGATCAGCTGGTGTGCACCGTTCTAGCTTCTGCTGAATGAAGCGCGAGCCATGCTGGTCCTGAGAAAACTCAACCATGTGGTTGACCAAGTCGCGAAGCTGTGGATTGGGCAGTTTATTGTTTCGGAAGTCTTCAAGTAGCTTGGAGCGATCAGACATTGATTCGAACGAGATCCGCGAGGAGCTTTGGAATGCACCAAGTCCAAAGTTGCCAGCTAAAGGAAAGTTTTAACGCCAAGTTCTAGCTTATCTTACCAAGTGCACCATTTGCGTTCATACCAAGACTTGAGGCTGACGAGTTGAATGATGTGTTTCGACCAAATGAAGGGCCAAGAAGACCGTTGTTTCCCATTCCTGGCGGGGAAACAGTGCCCAGAGCGTTGTTGAGACCCTGAAGAGGGTTCATTCCCTGATAATTGCCGGGCGTACGCAGCGGTTGACCAAGGATGTTCTTGTAGTCAGAGGCGAGGGAGTCGCGGCGCGTGAGTGCTCCACCAAGATCGTTGGTGAATGCACCGAGACCGCTCATCGGATTGTACAGTCCTTCAAAAGACGTAATTACATGTCTTTTCTGTTGAAAGCTTACCTCCAGCACCCATAAGCGCTTGATTTTGCAGTGCTTGCGTCTGCATGAGAGCTTGTGCGCGCAGCTTTTCATTGTATCTTGCTAGCAGATCGTCATCGCCTGAACCTAGACCACTTCTACCCGCGTCCAGGAGGTTGTTTTGGCCGGCAAGACCACTGAGTTGATTGCCAAGGTTCGGGAATCCCTGTGGAACTTGCATTTGCGGAAGGCTCATGCCTCCTTGAAGACCGGCTGCATTCTAGAATTGCTTTTGAGCGGATGTTTTCTTTCCTTTTGTCTTACCGGATAAGTGAACTGCTGCTGCAAAAGTTGTTGCTGCATCTGAAGACTGGCCATTTGCTGCGCTAGAGCCATCTGATTTACACTCAATGGATCGTTCATCCCATTCTGTAGCATCTGCTGCTGTTGAAGAAGCTGCAGAGTAGGGTCAGCGACGCTGAGAGGTGTCGAAATCATCGGCGTACTCGTTAGAGTGGATGGAAGTGGATTCTGATTATCGGCAAATTTATCGTCAGAACCTAAATTCTTTTAGGAAATGGGTAGGGGATTTTTTATTACCAGAGATCTGATTAAGACTTGTATTCCAAGCGGCAGCTAGGTCTGGATTGAGTCTCCCCTCTCCAAGTGCCCCAATCTGACCGCCCGGCGTGGCCCAGGGTCCAGTGGACGTTGTTGGCTGATCTGTTGCCCAAGCACTGCCGCCTGGCGCGATTGCCGATGGGTCGACAGAAGGAGCAGGCCAGTGCTCCCGTCCACCTATCGACAATCGTGGCGTATTGTTCATGCCAACAGGCGCCGATGGTCCTGTTCCGTCATTACTGCTCCAGATGCCTGCCGCTCCTCCTCCCGGAGTCTCTTCGTTCTCATCCTAAATTAGCATTCATAAATTTTCATTTTTACTAATTCTTTTTCTACCTGGAGTGTGGTTGATGCAAGCTGCTGCGTTAGTCCTTGAAGCGGACCACTCACCATGGTGACCAATTTTTATTTACAATCCGATTGTGTTCACCGATATATTTACAAATAGGCCATGTTTTGGCACAGTCTAAATTTACAATTTAAGTTGGCTGCTCTTTCTCGCCTGCAGGCAGTGATCTGAGTGTATTTTATCAGTCCTGAACAAAAAGAATTAACCTAAAAATATGTCTTCACTGAAGAGCCATTTCGGCCATCTTCATAACAGAAGCTTCGGATTTGGCACCGCCAATGAAACCGTTTGCGTGCACAAATGTACAGTCGGATAATCCGGTGAGCTCATTTAGAGCTTGATCGCGCACTCCAAGCCAGGCTTCGGGCAGTGTCTTTCGGTTTTTGAAGCTACCCTCTGATTCTGATACGCACTGGATTCGCCAGTCCTCGGGCTTGCTTTGATAAACTACGTAAAGAATTTGACCTTCGATCTTCATTTCTTTGGACAGGTCATTTTTGCCAGACAATCATTTCTTCCCAATTTTGTTAAATTTCTCTTTCCTTTTTCGCTGTTCTCAGGGTGAAATAAACAATGACCCGTTTCCTTTCTCCATCTCAAACAAGTGTGACTTCCAGGGGAGTCCTCCCTTGGGGAATTTCAACAATCTCCCCTCGGGGTCGTGCTTTTTACGCTCTTCTATCGCTTCCTTGACGATCGCCCGCGCAGGCATCCACGACTTGACGTACCCGTCCAGCGCGTCGCGCAACTCGCCCTCTACTATTTGCATCGCCTTCTCTATTGAAGAGATATTTGATTTAAAAGGGATGAAATCAAAATATTTGACAAACCGAAGCCCGCGCGCTCCGCCGCTGGCGACTGTTTCCCGGTGTTGCAATTTTTATTCTCAATTTATCAAACTGAACTTTAAGTTCGAAAATTTTTCGTTCAAAATTGTTTGTTCATAAAAAATAATTGAGCAACACTTTCCTGATCTTCATTCCATCTAGGGTTGCATCGCCCGACCCGGGCACTAACGGTAGAAGTAATGTGGTACCGCGGTTCCCCGTCAAATTGATTCACACCATTGTCAATGCCGTCGTACTCTTCAACGAATTTGGCGTACATCTAAAACGATAAGGATAGAGATAGGAAATTCTGCTCTACAATCCTCAACCGGTGTAAATATTTACTCTCGTTAAGATCGGGGAGCATAAATGAAACTCGCATAAGGCAAATCACGTTTTATGACCTGTTGTTTTTGTCCTCAATCGACGACGGGCTGTATTTGCCCCAAAAATAAGGAATAAAACTATCACCTCGACTATTGAGCTTTCGCTTCTCACCTTTTCGTACAAAACGGCCATATCTTGCGATTCTTTCGGGATCCCAGTGATGGCGCTTATCACAGCCTTTCCGTAGTAAGCATAGACGAGGCCGGCGGAACTGAGCTTTGTTTCGTAGTCGAGAATCTTCAACGACTTCATTGTTTCGGTGAATTCTCGTTGATGGTGATCGAATCGTTGTCTTTCGGGGTCAAATACTGCTCCGACGTCGACGACGATGTCGCAGGGCTCGAGATCGGCTGGGTTACGACTACGGACGATTTCGGCATCCTTGTACTCTGGCAATTGACGCTAGAATTCAACAATTAATATCTCCCATTGCTTCTTGATTTCTCACCAATAAAACACAAGCTAAAACTTCATCAGCGTGAAAATGACCGTTGTGCGTTCCTATCTTCTTCTGTACCATTCTTGAAAGTCTCCTTAGAATCATTCTTACAAAACCTTTGCAATCCAACTGTTGGGCTGTTGTCTATTCAGGTCTTTTACAAAAGAAGAAAAAACGGATGGAACTAGATGAAGGAAAAAATAGTAAATTTGACATGCTAAGATCGAAAATAAATTTTATAACTGTTGAGTAACTGTATTTTCAGATCTTTGGGATTTGATAAGGTAAGATAGGGAAAAAGGCATGCTTGGATAGGCTGCCGTCATGAGGAATTTATAGTATTGAGATCAGTTTAGTACATAAAACTCTAGGTCATTAGCATAAATAAACAGCAAAGAAAATAAAAAAACAGGTCATTTAAACTGTATATTCTCGCAAAGGCACGTTTCTACACATGTTACTTGTTGCAGGTATTTGAAAATACGAACTTAATCTCAAGAAATAAAAGAAATTATCTGTATATTTTTCTTGGTGAAAATAATTTTTACACGGGAGGAGAGTGTGTGTGTTTTTGGTTCGCACAGAGATAGGATTGGAAAGCAGCGCCAAATCATTGTCAGCAGCAATTGCCAAGGCTTTTGCCCAGGGGCGATGGCGATCCGGGATCAGAGAGGATCTTCACCGATTTGCTGCCGTCCGCCCTTTGCGCCGATTCTTTCGACTCATGCTTCGTTTTCACGCGTCGGGCCATTCGGTAAAATGCCTCGCGAACGTTCTCCCCGCTCATCGCTGAGCATTCGATAAAATCGATACCGTGGTGCACCGCCAGCAGCTGCCCTTGCTCCTCGCTGATAACGCGCTTATCTTCCTGGTCACACTGAAAATAGACTTTAGGGACCCTGAAAGCAACCTCTTTTTAAAAGAGCCTGATATCCTTTTAAATCGGATTCATCAATAAACATCTGGAAATCGTGAAAGTACGGATTGATTTTATGATCAAAGATTAGTCTGTAATAAAACTCTGACTTTCTCATTGAAGATCTCATTAAATTCTTGATCAACAGTCACTGATTTTAACTGCCTTCCGGTTAACGATTAACTATACCAATCATTGATCATTTTTAACAACCAGATGATGGATGTGTTCTTTTTTCTACCTTGTTTGCAACAAGAAGCTGCTCAACACCTTCAGCTGCATGTTCTTCAATGTTCTTGAGCCAATTCGTTATATTGTCAAAAGTCTTCTTTGATGTGACATCGTACACCAAGAGGATGCCCATTGCTCCTCGGTAATAAGCAGTAGTGATTGTTCGGAATCGTTCCTGTCCAGCAGTGTCCCAAACTTGCAGCTTTATCCTCTTTAAAATTGCAAATGAAAATTTTCAATCCACTTTACAGCCTCAATAAAGATAAACGTACCTTCCCGTCAATTTCAACCGTTTGAATTTTGAAATCAATCCCGATGGTGGAAATGAATGTCGGATTGAACGAGTTCTCTGCGAAACGGAATAGTAAGCAGGTCTTCCCGACGCCAGAATCGCCAATTAGCAACAGTTTGAAGAGATAGTCGTATGCTTTCTGGGCGGCGACTGATGTTGGCTGAAGATTACTTTCAAGATGAGAATGATGATGGAAAACAACAGTTTCGTGGAATCTGTTTGAATCAAGGTCGATATTTCTGGCAATTTGGAGAAATCTGTCTATTCCTCGATCATAAAAGCCGTCCGAAATTACCAGAAATCTCAGAGAAATATGGATCACCAGAACTATGAAAGGATAAGCACGAAGAAAAGAGCAAGAAAATCACCTCGAAAACACCACAACTCACACTTGTTAGTACGTACAATTTCTTTCTTGTTGCTTACCGTGGAACTTCCTGCCGCGGCTGACATTCTCGAGTCTTTCAATCGCTACCTTTCTTGTTTTTTCTAAATTCGGAGAATTGACTTTTTGTGTTTCTGATGGCGGAATGAAACAACAAGGGGGCAACAATGCGTGACGACGCACTTTGGCGCTATTTTTATCGCCGCGAGATGCCTTTTGTGGTGATTTTTTAACATTTCAGGTCAGCTGTGGGAGTCATCCATCACAGCGGGAGGCAGAATAATCCCCATCCCTTTTGCTCAAACAGTAAATCAGGCCTCCCACACACCGTAACCGTTGATTGCTGGCGGCAAGGTTGGACTCAAAATAAATATACTCAGCCAGAAAAGGCATGTTTGGAATCCTGCGTGACCCAGAAATCGGAATCATGAATGCAAGTAGTCCAACACATATTCAATCTCTAATTTCTTATGTTTATTGGCCAGAATTTGAGAACAAGTCTGTTTGACAGGATTTTAGGATGTCCGAGAGACTGGTTGAATTTGGAGCTTGGTTTAATAAATAGAGTTGATGTTGCACTTGAGGGAAATTTTGCAGATTGCAGGTGTGAATGGCTAGTAGTAGGTAAGAATAAGATCTCATGTTCTCATAATCGAAAATAAAGGAAAGCATCAAATTTTAACTTGTTTTATTAACAGTAGTTTATGGAATAACATGAAATAGAACGGAAGGTAAATGTGCCAACATTAAGCGAATCTCGCAAAAATAACCCAAAGGGTATTTCATGTTGGACAGACGGCAACTTAGAAGTTGAACTCGAAGCCAGCGCCGAACTTGGGAGCAGCGGCGAGGTTGAGCGAGTTGAAGTTCGCTCCAAGGGTCATCTTAACGCCATCGCTCAGGTTCTGAAAGAAATTTGTTAGTAAGTTGGTACATTTTCGTTGTTTGGTCTTACGGAAACGTGAGCGACATCGATGGAACCAGACTGGTCGGCCTTGATGGAGAGGTCTGCGCCGGAAGCCAAGGACTTCTTGACGGCAAGGGCGAAAGAAGAGTCAGCGGAACCACAGGCAAATCCGACTCGGGTGGCAACAGCGGTATCACCGCTCTAAATAATTATTATCATTTGGCACGATAATGAGTGTCAAAGCATACCTTCTTGTAAAGGTGAAGAGTGTGGTTCTTCAAGTTGGTCTCGAAGAAAAGACCTCCACATGGGCTATAGATGTAATTGAGCGCAGTGGGGTCGGAGAGGGAGCCAGAGACACCGATGGTGTTGTTCTTCAATGCAGTGCAAGCGTGGAAGGTAGCGCCGGCTGGGTTGTCGACAGAGAGGTCGACACCAGCGACGAAGTTGGCACCAGTGATCTTCGTCTTGAGCGTGTGGCTGTAGGCAGCTAAAATATTTTGAATTAAAGAAAGAGAATGTTCTCTTTACCAGACTCAGGGACGATGTTAGTATTGAAGTCCACATTGAGCTTGTTGCCATTGCTATCAAAGGCCTTCTTGAACTCAAGCTTGACAGTCTAAAAAATCCTTAAAAATCGGCGAAGTCATAAATTATCTTTACCTTGCCGTCGTATTTCTTGGTCAAAGGAAGAGTGAAACCCTTGCCAAGTCCGAGGAGGGCATCTTCAGCTTTGAATTCAAGCTCGCTCTTGAGCTTGTCGCCGGCAACGGAGTTCTTCAAGGTGAAGATACCCGATTTAATGTCAATATCGGTCTTGCCAGCATTGAAGGGCTAAACATGGGAAGTAGAGGCATGATTATCTCTGAGTCTCTTACCTTCTTGAAAAGATCCTTGGGGGCCTTGGCAACATCGGCGAATGCAACGACCATGTTTTCAAATATTCAATCTGAATAGTATGGAGGTTAGCATCAGGGCATGGGCTTATAAGGGGCGATAATCCAGAAAGGTCACGCCTCTTTCAGAGCATGCATTTGTGTCACAGGAATAGATTAGAGTACGACGTCTGAAAGTAAGAGGAATGTACTGGATTTTGAATGATAACCTGACTCCTCTCACTGTCTACGAAAGCACATGTAAATTCTTGTATTGAACTCGATGGAAAGAGTGAATGTAATGGGACAATTTAATAAATTAATATTAATTTCGATAATAAATAATTCTTAGAGGGAGAAGTCAACACCGATGCCGATGTTGGTGATCTTTCCGTTGGTGAGGTTGAAAGAGGAACCGAATCGGGCGGCGACGGTCTCGGAGACTGGGAACTTCTGGTAGGACGAAAGAACGCCATCGCAGCCAACCTTGACCTTTCCGTTGGGAAGCTAAATTGGAGTTAGCACCGGTCGGTTACTTCAGGAATTTACCTCAGTAGCGATGGAGGCGGCCATGGAAGTGGTGTCGAAATCAACGGCGTAAGTTCGACCGTCTCGCTTGATGAGAGCGTTCAGGGCCCAGTCAGTACCCTTGGTGGTGGTTCCAGAGACCTGAGATCATTTTTAATCGAGGTCTTTCAAGCTTCTTCTAACCTGGAAGTGGGGGCAGCCAGCGAAGGCAACGGCGAACTTGGCGTCGTTGAAGGCGGGAGCGGTGATAGAGGGAACAGTTCCAGTGACACCGAACTGGTAGCCCTTCTTTTCGAAGCCGAGGCCAACGTTGATTGGCTGGATAAAGTCAGTGCCCTTGGCGGAAGTTTCCAACTTCAAGGCGGTCTGGATGCCGGAGATATCCCTGAAGATGATAAATTAGTATCTGTGGCTGAGAAAAAGAGCTTACTTGTTGAACTCAAAGGATTTCTTGAGGGAGAGCTTGGAGATATCGCAAGCAGAGGCTAAGTTGGTGCCGAGGGTCAACTTGGTCTTGGTGGCGCCAGACTTGATGGTCCACTCGGTGGAAGCATCGGTGGTAGAGCCGAGGTTGATCGTCGTTGGAAGCTTGGTGTAAGTACACTAAAGCTGTTTTAGTCCAGGAAAAAAGACTGTAACTTACGGATCCAACTTCGATCTTGTGAGTGGCGTTGACGGCATCACCAAGCTTGAAGGTGGTGGTCTGCTTGGTACCCTTGCAGCAGCCCTAAACATACAGCTGACGAAGGGTAGAAAAGATTGAAAAATTACCTGAGTCACCTTGAACTCATTTCCCTTGAAGAAGTCCTTCTTCAAAAAGTCCTTGGAGGCCTTACCGATATCAGCGGCGTGAACCATGTTGTTCGACTTTTTCTAAATAAAAACAACGATTATTCTCTGAACAGGGACATTTTAAAGGCATCTAGTGGTGATCTCTGGACAGCAATTTACAAGGAAAATCGAGAAAACCGCTGGGGCTGGCACTTTCGCTCGAAAACAAAAACTCAAGTGAACAAGTTTTGAACGGCGAAGTGAGCCCGCGGCAGTTGATGGCAGTTTCTGATTGTATCACAAAAAGAGACAGTTTCGAAAATGGTTATTGAATAAAATTTATCCAAATACTAGGTCAAGAAAATACATTCCTTCTGGTTGTTGATACAAAAGCCGCTCAATAATGCCAGAAAGATGAGGGCGCACAGGAAGCATGGGCGCAGCTCAACGAATGTGCATAATAGGCACAGCGCTAGAAGTTTCTTTAGTTTGAGACTTATTGTAAAAACAATTAATAAATAACCCAAGCAAGCTTTTTCGTGAAAAAATAGAGTAAAAAGAACGAAAATCCGGACATCTTACCTGTTGGATGCTGTTTTCGCAACTGACTAAATTTTGAAAACAACACCCATCCCAACCCATGTTCTAGAAAATCTCGAATTCTATCACGTGATCCAAAGGATCAAGCGTTGCTAGGCTCTCCAAATTGCAATAATAATCAAACTTACATCGAAAAATAGCTATTTCAAAAGATAAAATCTCGTTGTCTGGCTTTGGAACTAATAGTAGCGGTATCAAGAACAGAAGGCAGTACATTCGCTCATTTTTCGCGCATATCCCGGCTCTAAAAGGTTGATTTTAGTTAAATTTCTGAAGAAAGGGCGACGTTGAAGACATAATAAGTGGAAAGAAAAGTAGGAGAAACATGCACTGTAGTAAATATTGCACAAATGAGTTTGATAAGAAACAAATGACTTAGAATATGTTCTAGAGATGAAGTATCAGTGGAAACTTTTTCGCTACGACGATACAGTGGACTTGGGTTCGGGCGAGGAATCATTCGATGCTTGTCTGTCCGGATTAATGATAATTTCAGCGATAGGCGGCGCTTCTGGGTCTGATGAGTCTTCAATGATTGCAACAGCATGATCTCCGGACTCGGAAGGAGCTCGCTCGGCAGCTACAGCCTCTGCAGCATTCGTGATCGCAGTTTTTACCAACGCCGATTCTTCTGACAACTCTGGTTCGCCTTCAGATGATTCCGATTCGCTTTCGGACTCTGATTCACTTTCAGATTGGCTCTCAGCATCTGGTCCAGACGTACAATCTTCGGATTCAGACTCGCTTTCGGATTCGCTCTCAGACTCACTCGAGCTCACTGATTTGCTCGCTTTTCTCGCAACTGTTGTTTTGGCAGGGGCCTTCTTGATTGGCTTCGGAAGCTCTCGAAGTGATGAGGGTGACGCTTCAAGAGCGAAGTCTGGTAACGCTGAGTACATTCGCGCTTCGATTCCCAGGCTGCTAGAGAGTGTTCCACAACGGAATCGCTCGTCGACCTCCACTTTAGTCGGAACAGGCTTTGGAGCTGTCAAAATCGCCTTCGAAAATTTGGACAACTCCAATTCGCCAAAGATGAGATTCTTGAGGAAGCGCGCTCTATCTCGCAAGTCGTAGGACTGATCGTACCTGGCCAAGTTGAAAACATAAGTCGTGGCGAGCGCAACTTGCTCTGGGATTTCACTTTGGACGCTCATCTTGGCAGCGAGTGTAAGCGTGTGCATTTTGACCTCGTCGACTTCCTTGATGAAAGCTTTGGCGGCGACGCGGAGAACATCTGGAGCGACCTTTGAGATGAAATGAGCGTATTCACCAACGAGCCAGAGGATAGAACACTTGGCGTTGCTGGTTCCAACAGTTTCTCTTATATAAAGACGGGCGAGTTTTTTGATGACGGGCTCGTTTCGCTCCGGGTTGATTTGAATTAACTTTTGGATGGACACAACGGCCTCCCCAGAGACGACTTCTCTCTTGTCGTTGATTAAGGTCATCAGCTTGACGAGCGTGGTCTGAGTTAACTCAGGCACGGTAGCGATCTCGCCCAACGAGCGGACTGCTTCTGTCGCAAGTTTTTCTTTGTCCCAAAATGAGATCGTCTCCAGCTCGCGATTGACTTGATGAGCGGTGCCTGGGGAGCCAACGGCGAGTTTTGTGAGGACTTAATTGATGAATAGAGTTAATAAATATTCAGTCGAGAAACTTTTCTTACTCTTTATTTTCAAAAGCGCGATCTGCTCCGACTCTGCCCAGAAGATCGTAAAGTTCTTGAGATACGGAGAAACCAGATGAGGAGAGCTACAAGCCAGTCGATAGACGACTTCAAGCGCTAGAAACTTTGTCTCTCGGCGATCACCGCTCGCAAGATTCATCAGAGGGCCGATGGTCTTTGCAATGTCTTCGTCAGTTCCGAGCTCTTGGCAAGTTGCGACGACTTTGAGAACGACCGCTGCGTTTCTGCTCAGAAGCAACGGCTGACAGGCTGTTAAAAGAAGTTGATGGTCGAAGTCAAGTTTGCCCGCTTTAGGCGCAGTGAACTGAGTTCGCGCGTAACGAGTGAGTACTTCGAGAAACCTAAATGGCATTGTTTTATTGTCGCGTATTTACGGGTTTTCGCGAACCTGAGTTGACCCCATTCGTCAACATCGATGAGCATTTGGCAGAGTTTGCGGTAATTCTTGTGCAAGAGATCGACCCTATCTGGGCACACTCTGAGATAAGCTAGCACAGCAGATCCGGCCACCAAGGGCGCCCGATCACCAAGTAATCGTGAGATGATTTCGATCAGTTGCTCCCGCGTCGCTGGATCGATTGAGGCGAGCTTGGGGATCGCATGAGCCGCGGTTTTTCGAACGTAAGGAGACATGTCCGTTGATGCTTCGGATATTCCCTGGAGAAGGATGGGGGAAATGATGGGAAGTCGAATCGATGACATAACTCGGAGGGCACAGCCTCGAATCAACTAGAAAAGAGTAATAAATGGACTCGATCATTGGCGTTGATTCTAACCTGATTGTGATCCTTGAGACCTCGCTGAAAAGTCGAAATACTGAGAAGAGCAAGATCTTGCTGCTCCTCAGCATAGCGCTCGAGGTAGACATAGACGAGCTTCTTGAGTTCGGGCTGAGAGGAGGCGACAAGTTTGACGATATTGGGAAAGAGGGCAGACGCATTTCGGCCTAAACGCGATCAATACAAAAAGAGAAGGCGCGGATCAATATTTAAATTTTGCTTGAAAAATAAATAAAAATATCTTTCGCTGGAAATTTAAGTTTACCTTTTGCAATGTAGCCGATGACTTTTTTCATCGCATCAATTTGCTGCTGGTCTTTTCCGCTTTCCAGCGCATTTCGCAAATCGTCCAATTTCTTTCCATCTGCAAGTATCGCTCCGTCGTCAGCACTTCCGCTCGAAGATGCATCTTTCATGTCTAAAACGATGTCGATAAATTTCATGAATTTCAAATTTGATCATCGAAAAGGTGGATAAAATGGGTTTCAAAAGTAAAAAAGTGGAAAAAATAATTGAGTTTTTTCTGTCAAAGGACCAAATAAAATCACTTTTCTCTTGCAAATTAACATCCAATCAAAAACATCTCAAAATGAGCCGGTGTCAAACAAAAACGCTCAAGTAGCTCATAAAATTCAAGGCTCGATTTCGAGGCGCGAATTCCGTTCAAGCAGCCGCGCTTTTCTTCTCAAAAACAATCTCTCTCAAGAATCATCGTTAGTACTGTAACTGACTGTAAGTCCGATAGAAAAAGAAAATCCGACGAGAAGTTGACGAGAATATTGTGGAAGGTGAAGCAGCGCGCAAGATTGGACGAGTTTGGATGCGCTGCGTAGGTTAAAAATTGGCCTCGCGCGATCAGTAGTTTTCAGAATTTGAACCAGACTCAACTTGACTTTCGTAGGAGTGGCCCATCCCGTTAAAATAACATTTTTGGAGAAGAATGCATAAGAGTAACCAAAAAAACGTATTCTTCATCATAAATGATAATCTAACTAGATAAGCCACTCCTACGAAAGTATCCTAACGAATGATGAGCATTTTTCTGAGGAAACACACTCATATAGTAGTTCACTAGAACTCTTATTGAGTTTATCCTTATGTTTAATTGAGCATTTCAATACCTGTTAATTTTTAATCAATTATTAAAAGTCCAGCTCTCTCACTGGCAATTTAGCCGAAAAATTATCAGCTCTCTTAGTCTTCAATCGGACTGATTGGGTTAGAACCTGCAATTCAGGTGATCTCTCTAGCCCACGCATATCTAGAATCTCCGCCGCCGAACTTACGCGAGTGAAGCAAAATTCCATAGAACGGCATTTATCTTCTCTATTTTCTATTTCTAAAAAGGCTTTTCAGTAATTGCTTTTTATTTTGGGCATTCATTTTGGTCTTCATTATTTGACGACCAGATGACTAAGCAAAAGATTATTCCCATAAAATAACGAGGAGGGATTTATATTTATTTATTAGTATTGCATTTATTCATCTTATATCAGTGTTATTTTTAAAGAATAATGGAAAGTATTGAACAGAAGTTTGTATAATTGTTGAGTCGCTGAAGAAGAAGCATTTTGTTGGTGCATTTGTACTACCGTTGAAACTGGCAAAGCATTTTTGGGCACATTTTTTAATTTTGTTAGTTTTACATCTCCATGTAGGCATTTTCCGAATTGACGTCTAAACATACAGTTATTTCTAAGGCAAAAGGAATAGCAAACCTTCTGGGATGGAATTCATGGCAGCAGCAGTTTCATCTTCCCAATCCCACTTTTCGGAATCGCCTTCTTTAGCTCTCGAAGATCGTGAACTCTTGCCAGAGCGCTTCGACTTCTTCTCTGCCGAACGCTCAGCCTTCGCATCTTGCTTTTCAATCACGCGTTCTCGCGATTCAAGAGTACGTTTTCGCATTGCTAGAAAAAAACATGGTCAATGAAGACTTCTCATCAGCCGTTACCTTTGGTCATGTCGGCCATAGTTCGCTCACGCTTCCTGGCTTTCATTTCTGCGGATTCAGGGGCAGTTTTATTCTTTTTATGCTTGAGAAGACCAGTCTTTGGTTTCTCCACTCCTCCATCATCACCTTGAATTAGCAATTAAAAGATGTCAATGGTAAAGCTAAAATTACCGATAATAGCAACTTCAGTTCCTCCAAAAGCAACCCCCTTCTTTACAGATTTCTTTTTCTTCGCTTTCTTTTCGGCGATCTCTTCTGGGGTCAATTCTTTCTTGAGATCTTCGTTGATCTTCGTCTTCTTTCTGAAGTCACTACCGCGCTTTTCATCGCGCTTCTGCTGGAGGAATCGAGGCTTGACGACGTAGTCGATCTTCTCCTCGCCCATGAGAGTTTTGATGATGTTGTTGTCAACTACAGTACACCGTTAAATCGTCATCAAAGATTTTTCTTACCTTTATCTTTAGCATCGCCATCCTTCGCCTTTGGCCTCGCTGTTGTCTTATCAGTTCTATGCTGGGACAAGATTGTAAGTGTCAACACTTCTGCTCCCTTGATCTTTGCGACGACATCGTCAAATGAAAGCTCATTGATGGGATCCCGGTCGATTTCGAGAACTCTATCTCCGACGTTGATGCCTTCTTTAGCAGCCGCGCCATCCTCAGCAATCATTTTGATGTAATATCCTTCGTTGATTTCGTCGTGATTGATACTGAAGCCGAAAGACCCGTTTTCTTTTTGAACGTGAACCATTCGCTCAACAGTAGCTTTGGAAGGTTTTAAGATGCAATAAAATTTTTTACTGTAATACTCTTGTAGAAATTCAGATTAATTCCGGAGCGTTTTAAACCTTTCCTGTACCAGCCGTTTTTGATTTGACTGACTGAACGTTGAGGCTGACCATATTTCCAGATTCTTTCACGAGCTGTACAACAGCCTCGTGATCATCCAACTCTACATTATGATGGCTAACTTCCAGCAGCCGGTCACCTCCTCTGAGACCAGCTTTATAAGCAGGACTGCCAATGGTGACGTCTTCGATGTAATGTCCGTTCTCATCGAACCAAAGGACGAAACCGAGCTCTTCCGCATCTGTTTTTACGATCTCTACGTCGCGTGCTTGCTCTTCGTCTGCCATATCTTCGTACTCGATTTCAAGCTTGAGTTCGTCTCCTTCAACCTTTTTGAAAATCTCCATCATTTCTTCGTATGGAAGGGAGCCGACTTCTGTATCGTTAATTTGAAGAACTTTGTCGCCATCTCTCAAGCCAGCATAATCAGCAGGTCCTCCCTTTTCAACCCAATGAACAACATGTCCGTTGCTCTTGTCACCCTCTTCATCTTCGTTACCCATGAAAGAGAACTGATTCGCAATGTGGAAGCCCCAACTTTCATCGCCAATTTTCTCATTTTTGACAACGTAAATTTCGGCTTTTTGTAAACAACATTGACCTTTTTGCCATCTTTGTCAACTGCTTGGCGCTTGTTTCGGAGCCCGACCCAGTCCTTGTATCCGGAAAAACCGAGTTCTGCTTTCATTTTGTCGAGCGAAATCCTGTTCTTCTTCATCAGACCAAACGTCTTTGAGTCCACGGCGAGAAGTGTTACCATATTATGACAGGCTTTGATTCGATAAAAGACGTCTTCTACGTTTTCTTTTTCGATGTTGACAGAGTTGATTTCAATAATTCGATCGCCAGTTCTCAGACCAGCTTTGTCAGCAGGCGATTTGGCAGTAACGCTTTCAACAAAATGGCCATCAGTATCGTGCCACATGCAGAAACCATAACCTCCCTTGCCCTTCATGATTTTGAAGATGTAAGGACGGTTCTTTAGTCTGGCATCATCAGATCGCTCATCGATTACAGTCAGAGTAAAGTCATTCCTCGCGCTGACAATTGTTTCGACAACCTTTTCGTGGGACCATTTTTCGGCATTTATTCCATCAATCTTGAGAATTCTGTCTCCATCGCGAAGACCAGCTCGGTCAGCTGGACCGTTTCGCTCGATTCGTCGGATAATGTTTCCATCTCGATCACGGTCAATGGCCAAGAAGAATCCGAGCTCTTCATAATCACTCTTTTGAATGTGGCAAACTCTTGGAGCCCCTAGCTTTTGTGCGATTCTTCTAGAGCTGGCGATAGTACTATCAGACAAGTAACTTTGAGTGTCTGCATTTGAAAGGGAGTAGGTGTCACCACCATGGACAGTACTTTGATCTTCATCAGTGTAGTCAGTTTCGGTATCAGACGACTCAAAATCAGTCGGCAAGAAGAGTGGCTGATCAGGGATCGACTGGGAGTCCCAGTCGTTCTCTTCAATTCCTTGAGTTTTAAACTCAACAATAGACTTGTAATGCGCGTTCGCCGTAGTATCAGTGACCAGCATAATACACTGCGATGATGAAAAATTCTCAAGTCGTTGATAGATTTCTTCGAATTCAATACCTTCAGTGGTGTGACCATTCAACTGAATGATACGGTCACCAACTTGCAGATTGGCCTCGCTTGCTGGTCCATTCGGAAACACTTGGTCGATATAATGCCCATCCTTTTCTTCGTCCAATCTTATTTTGAACCCAAGTCCTTCAAATCCGTTCGCTTGACCTCGTGTGACTCGAATAAGTCTTGGTTTGTTCCTTGTGAATTTTTTGTCGTAATCTTCATCGACGACAATGAAATGGGCAAGATTTCTTCCGGCCTTGATTGTGGCGAGAAGACGCTTGTGAGTTTCGTACTCCACATTGAGACCGTTGATTTCAATAATTCTGTCACCGATTCTCAGACCTGCTCGATCAGCTGGTCCTCCAGGATCCACCCATCGAATGACTTGGCCAATTCGGTTGTTATCAATAACAACGTAGAGACCGTAATCTTCCTGTGGCACCTTTGTCAATCTGCAGTACCTTGGTCGGATTTGGGCTGCTTCCGTATTTTTTCGCCGCTGCTTGGTTATCCCTGGTCTTCCATCAAAATAGTTTTCCGCCAGACTAGCTGTCACTGTAACGGCCTTTTTTCGGAAGTAGCCATCTGTTCTTGGATCGACTAAAACGAGGGCGACTTCGTCTCCGGAGTCCCGAATCTTGCTAATGACTTCTGATGGCTTGAGAGTCTCAATATTTTCATGGTTGACTTCTACGATACGATCGCCTATCTTGAGCCCGGCTTTGGCGGCTGCTCCACGTGGCGCAACTTCTTGGATCAAAATGCCTTTTCGATCTTCCAAATAAAGCAAATGAAATCCAAGACCAAAATTGCCCGATTTCTTTAGCGTGCAATATTTTGGGAAGTAATCAACTTCTTCAGCCGTTACACCAGCGACGTTTCTGAGATTAACAGCAACTTTGTATTCTTTGTAAACCATATCAGCCGCTTCTTCAACAACCAGGATTTTCAATTCGTTGCCAATTGCTTTCATGTGATTTTTTATTTCGCCGATAGACACATTTTGAGCGATAACCCCGCCGATTTCGATGACTCGCGAACCAAGTGTTAATCCCGAGTAGTGCGTGTTTGATTTCTCATTGATTCCTCGAACCACGTGACCTCTGCGTTCTTCGTCGTATTCCATGTCAAGTCCGAATGTGTCGATTGAGCGTTTTAGAATCCTGTAAAGTTTTGGTTTAGGGAGCTCAATGGGAGCATTTCTATCATGGTCATCAAGCTCCGAGTCGAGTTCGGAATCTTCTTGTGCTAAATCGTCGTGTTTTACCAAAAATAAAAGCAGGATTATTCCAGAAATAATTCCAATAAGCTGTAATCCGCATAAAGAAGGAAGAACGTAGTACGGAACATTTTGATATTCTCCAATCAGATCAGAAAGAGCTTCGATGCATCCTTGCTCAAAGTCGGTCGTTATAATTACGCCCACTTCATTCTTTGACTTCCAGGAACAACTCGCTGGAACAGCAAAGCCAAGGTTCATGAAATCTTCTTTTGAGTTCAATCCACAGCATTTCAAGTAAATTTGAAATGACTCGACGATATCACGATTATTAGCTTCACTTTCCGTACCGAAAAGATGAAAGACAGATTCGTACCAGTCGGCAAAGTGGTCTTTGAAACTCTCGCGAAAACTTGCCCAGACTAGAACAACGATGACTTCCACCATGGCTGCGGTTGAAGTTGCGCAGAGATAGGCTTTGCGAGATTTTACATAAGATAAGAAAAGTCAAGGTAGATCGAGAACTTCGATAAGAGTGCATCCGGTATCCTGCTGATATCCCGCTGAGAAGAGCCAAATTTGGTTCCCTCGGTGTTCCCTGGGTATTTAGAGATCGTTCACCATAATTAAAAATTTATGAGTTTACTTTTTACAAAATTAAAAATCCCTTCCTATGAGTAAAATCTTATTCTTCATATTAGCACCACAAGTTCCAATCAGAGCAATAACCAAGAACAAAACACCAACCGCCAACATCGCCAAAAGAATGATATTCAGCGTGTTGAAGTTGGATAAAAGTTGCACAAAATCATTTGAAAATCGAAGCCAAATAGAAACTCCGAGCATTCCACATCCAGCAAACCAGAAGACGATGTTTGTTATAACAAGAATTGTCCGTAAAGATCGGGCGATTCTCTTTGTTTTCTGGCGTCGGATTTCCGTGTAGTTGTAAGGAATAATCGGCCCTTATAAAAGCTTCTATTTATTACTAAAATAAGTAATGATTTTACCTTGATCATCGTTTGTCTGTTGGTCATCTGGAATGCTCTTAAAATCATCGGCCATAATTTCACTGGCTCAGTTCTACTGAGTACGAGAAACACTTCAATTACAATGGAAAAATCTCATCTAACTTTTGCATAGTTGATTTGAAGGATTCTCGTGCAGTGTATGCGAATTCAGCTGCTTGTGGCTTTGGTGGAGAAAAAAGTGAGTGGACTCGGCCGCGGGCTATCCTGACTGCACCACCAAGTATTTATTGCTCATTATTTCCAAGGGCAGATTTGAATATTCCACTGATAGAATCTTACTGACGTCATTAATAAACTTTGACAGTAAAAACAATACCGGATTTCATAACAAGTTTGGCCAGCAAACAGATCCCAGCAAGACTAATTGAAGCATTATCCGGTCGCGATTCTTTCTGATTGAACAAGGGTGTCAAGAATCGTATCAGTTTCTGTTTGACTTGATCGAGGCACATCTCTGATCCTGCATCTCTTTTGCAATAAAAATGACCGAAAACTAATAACGAACCAATAAATGATAGATCAGGTTATGATTTTTCCGGTTATGAATTTCGTTTCACACCTCACGTGAGCAGATTCAGTAACTGATACCCAATCAATATGCATAAGGTTTGATGAATAGCCACTATGAATCATTTGGAATGGATGAGTCATTTGTATGCACGGTTGTTATTCGCTCCATGCAGCTAGGTTCATGAGAAAGGGAAAGTCAGAAGGGAAAATGGGGGAGCCAGTGCGCTCAACCTTGCCCACTATCGCATTTATCGATTCTCAGACTACTCATTCAAGGACTCAGGTACGAACTATTTTTAGAATTTTAGAATATTTTGCAATAGAAAAATCGAGAAGGTAAGCAAATTTGATCGAATTTTCGTCGAGGCATAATTTTAAAATTTCGAAATCAGAGATGAATAATCACGCCCACACTAGTTATTTTAAAATCAGCGCCATCGGAAATCAAAGGATGGCGCTCGCGAGCACCCATTCTACTATAAAAGCAGCCGCTCCAGCTCGACAGAATCATTACCACATAATCTGTCATAAACGGAAATAGTTTTTGATAAGAGAACTTCAGAGATGCCAAAAGCGAGGAAAACCGGGAACAAATGTGTGACGAAGATGCTTCGTAAAGCAGTCACAGAACCACCGAAAGACAATGCTCCGCTAAAACCAACATACGACCGAGCACCCATTGTCAAGAAGGAGCCAGTCATTGATCTGACCGTCGACGATTCTCCAGGACCTTCTCGCTCAACAACCCCCATCCCAAGAGAGCAATCAACAACTTCCACCCTGAATGGAGTTCTTAATGACGTCTCTTTCGCAACTGGCGCTAGGAGACTCTATGGAATGGTAAGTTTGTCTACCAAAGCAAGCTTTTTATTTTTTTTTCAAGGCTCAAGCTCTTCTCCAAGAAGACGCCGAAACAACTCCAGCAGCTAAAAAGGTAATAATTTGTGTCAATAAACCGAATGTTACGATTGTTCTCAGGCTACAAAATCTTCAAAGACAGACAAGAAAACTGATGAGACAAGACGGACGTCCGCTTCTCCAAAACCTGCTTCTGTGTTACCGAAGCCAAAATTGACGGTAAGTCGACTATTCATCCAGTAAAGATAACGAATAATTCAGAAGAATAAGACATCTCGAGAGAAGGAAGAAAAGACGGTCAAATTCGCTGGGAACGAAACTCCGGTAGCCGAAAGGAATGCATCAATCAATGAGCCTTCAACATCAGCGGCTACTCCTATTTTTAACACCTCGGACGCGCCACGCTCCGCCAAACGACCAAAATCCGCGAAGCGTAATTCGATAAAAGCCGTCCGAATGCAAGCAGAACCTCAACCCGTCGAGGTCATCAATCCTAGAGCAAAGGATCGCCGAACTCAGCAGAAGAAACGCGCCGCCGAAGATGATCAGAAGCCTTCAAAAAAGAAGCAAAAGACTGGAAAGACTACCACCAAGGGCTTCATGAATGATCCTTCTATCCTCTCGAAGCGAAGAAGAAATGAAAAAGCTGCCAAGGCGATTCAGGAAGAGGAAGCGTCTACTTCAGATCAAAGCTACAACGACCCCGATAGAGAATGGGAGGTCGAGGTGAGATAATCTTATCGCTAATTTTGTTATTATAACAATTAACGCCAATTAAACAAGTATACGATAACGAACTTTTTTTAGCACGTCGGTGGCCTCTGCCTCGAATGGGAGAAAACCAAGAGCCGAAGAAGGGTTGGTGAAAGAGTGGTGATCAAAGAGAAGTGGGTCCTGAAGCCCGAATCTGAGCTGCGAATTTGGATCAAATGGAAAGACCCTTTCCGCGACAACGGTTCCCTCTGGTCGGCTGAAGTTCAAGGTAATTCAGATTTGCCCATTTCCCGTTTTCAATCGATTCTAGGTAATCTTGTTGGCGTTGACCGGGAGCTGATCGAAAGGAGCTTGAGGCGGAAGAAGTGCTTTCCAATGCCAAATAAGGACGACGGACTGCCTGACTGGGAAGATCGATACGCCGAAGCCTTCCTCAGCGGCTACACCCCCTGGACTGCTCCGAAAACTCTCTGCAAAGCCGATGACTCTGCCGAGGTCCAGTTCATTCCAGCACAAGCCTAGCTTATCCACACGGAGACTCGTTTCCTCACTTGCTTACTCACATGTACGATTATTTAATAACCGATTATAGACGCTACTCTTTGTACTTCAAAAAGACACCTTCATGCCTTCTGCCATCTTTTTCAAACACCACTATTGATAAATAAATAAAAAACAACAGAAAAAGATACGAAACAAACATTTGTGGAAAGCAAAAACTTCTCACAAAAAGAACTTTTGAACGGACGTCTATTTATTGATGCAAGAAATAATATCCTATATAAGCAATAATTCAGAAATAGTTTTGTTTAGTATACGGTATTGCACAATATTTGCACGAGTTATGACGATTTTGGAACTCGCAGCAGTAGTTTCTTTTTCTAAAAATTTTCTAACCAGCCCAAAATAGCACAGGGTAGAGATGACATGACAGAGTTGGTTTTCGTTGGTTAATCGATGAGCTTCTTCGATTGGAAGAACTTTCGAAGGTAAAGAACTTGCCAGGTTGCGAGGCCGATGAGGCAGCACATGGAAAAGATGGAAAAGTAGAGGACTCGTGAGTTCGTAGATTCGTTGGTGTCTCGCATTTGCTCTTCCCGGGTCTTCATGTACTGGAAATCTGAAGACGAAAACGGTAATCAACATTGATTTTCACGCAGCCCATATGTCAAAAAGGAGCTTGGGCTGAAATCTTACCGTTGACAATAGACTCGGACAGATCCTCAAGTCTTCTCAGCTCGACCTCGAGTGGCTTCAATTTCTCAGTCTTCGCCTAGACAATTCCGTAAAATCAGTAATTAAACGGAACCGCCGGAATTACCTGTTCATCGTAGCTTTTTGCTTCAACGCCTTTCTTGATCACAAGCTTGATTTCGTGCGATTTGGGATCTAAAAAATGTCGATAATGATGCATGAACGATCGTATTTTTACCATTAGAGAAGCCGCCTAGTCGAACAGAAGTGAAGCAGACTTCGAAAAGATCTTGATCGTCGGTAGTGAAGGCGAATTTGCCATTTTCGGCGTTTTCTTTTTGGTAGAGAATGTGGTCTTTCGAATCAGTAACTTTCAGGTCGACCTGAAAATCGAATAAATAAATGGGGAGGCGTTCGAATTAGCGATAACTAACCCTGTGGCCGGGGGATTCTTTCGCCTCAAATTCACCAGTAACGACGACGTCCTTGTGAATCTCTTCCTTGATACACTTTTTGTGGCCAGGAGGCATGTGGAAATACATTCCCATCGAAAGAGGGAACAACAACGATAACAATTTCATCTTCTACGAAATAAACTATCAGCGAGACGCTCCAAATCGTGAAATTAAGAATTGTTCAAGGAATTGAAATTTCAAAGAGAATCAAACAGAAGAAAATGGAAGAGATTGGAAGGAAAATCATTCAACATGTGTCAACTCGAAGAAATCGGTGGGATCATCTTCGAAGTGAGTTTCAACGTGCTCTTGAAACTCTTGAACAGATAGGTTTGGGAAGTAGTAAGAGCACACGGGGCATTTTCGCTCGGTGATATCTTCTTTTTGCACTTGGCCTTGCGACAGTTTCGAAGAAGGTACGCGATTGGGAGGACGGAAGTTTCGGGGCGAGTTTTCGTTGGATCCGCTGGACCCGTTCTGAAATTGATTTTTTGATGGTACTTTTGAAAGATCTCAGTACATTGTGCAGATATTTGGTTTCGACATAGACTCCTCCGTCATTTCGCTTTTTAATTGAGTATTTCTTCACTGAGTTCTCACGCATTACTGAGGATGGAGGAGGTGGGGCGGGATGCGACTTTGTTGATGTTTCATACATCTTCGGCTTTTGTGTACTTTGAGAATTGATCTTCTTCTTGGGGGATATCTTGATGTCTTCTGGCTTCTTCATTGGGCGCAGTTTGGGGGCACCAATGTCAACCACGCGGCAGTTTTCGGATTTTTCCTGCAAAAAGGATCATGAGTGGGAATAGATGGATGGAGTGAAAGAAACCTTGATGAGAGAAATTTCATTCTTCGATAGATTAGGACTTGAGTTGTTCAGGGAAGTATTCAGCGATAGGTTTTCGACAATTTGTTTGAGCTCGCGCTCTTGCTCTTGAAGTTTCTCGCGGATTTGCGTCAGCTCTTGGGGCAGCGAGAGGAGGAATACTTTGCTCGCTTCAAGTGAGGTCGACATTTTTCTTTTATTTTGAACAAACCTCTTCTTGAATAGCGCTTTTTTTCTCTCAACACTCTAAAAGAAGAAAACAATAGACAAAACATCCTTTCTGATTTTGTATTTTGAGCAATGTTTTTAATTAACATGGCAGTGGTAAATGATAAATGGTGAAATAACTAGAATAAACTTAAATGTTTAAATTTTAAATAATTTTTACAAGAAAGAATAATTTAAAATACAGAATTGACAAAAATGAAACAAGGCGCTAGATGGCCATTTTAATGACCATCAACTAGTTTAAATGTAGATAAATACTACTATTCTTAGATTTCTCTGTAAATTGGCAAGAAAAGAGTATAGTAAGCAATACGGGAGTATCAGAATTTAAATAGGAAAGACTGAAGGCTTTTCATGACAACCTAATCCAGCTCGATGATTTCGCCCGAGGCAACAACACCTAAATATCAAATGTTATGATTTTCTCTTCAAAATACGCGTTATTTTTTCTTCCCACAGGAATTGAGGTAGTTTCTCTCTTTTTAGAATCTTTTATCGATCGGTAGATCGGATAACAAACGAATCATAAATAAATTATTAAGAAATTAGCGCTTGCAAGTAATCACCTCTGGGCTTTTTCGGCGTTCGAACGTTTCTGATAAGCGGCGGCGAACGAACTAAATACAAAGTAATTTCAAGAGACAGTTTGAAGTTTGATACCTCCATGTCGAGTGGCATAAACTTTAATTTCATACAGCGTATCCGACTGGAGACCGATCAGCTTCACGACTTTGATGCTTGGCCGAACTTTGTAGATGTTGGGTTGCTTCTTTCCTTTGAACATGATTTCGTACTGGTCTATGTTTGCAAATTCTAAAGTAATCATAAATATAGGATAAGAAGCTTGACCTTACTCTTGGCATCGTCAGAAGGAATAATCTCGACGTGAATGCATTTATGAGAAACCATGGGAAATTTACAATCTGCTGGCGTTACCGGGCCACGATGTGTTGTAGCACTTCTTGGCAATCTGCCGCAGAGGGTTTCCGCTCTTGCTTTGGGACCTGTATTCTGGTTGATAGGGGATCTCTGATTCACTGGGCTCTGATTTCTACTGTAATTGGATGGAGTGTAGTTGTAGCTTTTCTGTTGACTCGGCGGTCTGTTGAGTTGAGTAAACTCGACCCTTTGAGCAGAATTCGTTGAAGTGGTGCTGTTTTGGTAGCTGTTCACTGTTCTGTAGGTTTGCGTCACATTCGTTACCGCATTGCTTCTGCTAGAACTATGCTGCAGAATATACTCCTGCGAAACAGGCGTGTATGAAACAGTCTTCGCCGGCCTACCGACAGGCAGATAATTTGGCTTGATAGGAGCATGATTCTGCAACCCGAGCGCGAGTTTTTGGGTGCTTTGGCTCTGAGCGAGTTTTTTCTGCTGGGCCTCAAGTTGTTTCTGCGTCTCGATGTCCGAGACTCTCTTCTTGAAAATAGATTGGATAGAGCGGTCGAGCTTTCTCGGAATTTTCACGGATGATACCTTGAAAAATAAGCATTTTATGAAATTGTAAATAAAAGAAGATTTACCAGTCTCGATTGAATGACGGACTCTAAGTTAGGACCGTCCGCGGCAAGGACAATACTCCTCTCCTCTTTATGCAACGGCCTGTCTTCCAAAGTCGACTTGTCAACTCTCCTTTTGAACTGAATCGTTCCCTGAAGTTTTTTCATTTCTTCAGGCAGAGTTTCCATGAGCTCCTCCATGTCGTCTTGATCCTCGAGATACTTCTGCTTCATCGTTAGTTTGTCTGTTATAGACAGATCAAGATCGGCAACGAGTTGATTTTTCGTAGCATGTGCTGAAAGAGAAAGTTTACAATTGGTCAAGGAAATTCAGATTTTTACCTTGGATCATTTGCTTCAGCCGTTTTCTTTGCTGGTTTTCAAAGATAGAATCCTTGTGAGCCTGACTTTCCGGGATCTAAAAATAGGCAAATGATTGACGGAGAAAGATATCGTCGCTTACGATCAAGGTGTGTTTTGGATAGCGCTGGATGTGCTTGACTACTGCTGTTGCATCCGTGTAGTCTTTGTCGTGAAAACCACACGAGCAGAGGATCCCTTCGGGGTAACTCTTCTTGATGTCATTTCGTGGTTCGTTGTTCCAAACTGGCTCCAAGGCCGCCGTCAAGTATTTTAGCATTGAGGGGGCGTCTTCACGTAATTCCAAACCTAGAAAAAGTTTCAGTAAGACTTTGAAAACACCTTTAGACTGCTCACTTTTTCGATCAGCACCGAGCACAGGGCAGTGCGTATCCCAAGAACCGGCGGCTGTCTTTATCGGCTTGAGGAGAAAATGAGCTATCAGCTCTGCTCCGGAAGCGAATTTTGTCTTGCACTCAACGCATTCGTGATATTTTCCGTCCATATTTATGTCTTCGAGAGCTGTATCTCTGACGCCTTGTTTCTTCAGTATCTCGTTTTCTTGTTCAATGTCGAAAATCGACTTTTCTTTCTTCACATCTGAAAGCGAGAACATCGGATCGGTCTTGACGTCTGCGAAACCGCTTCCCTCGAATTGATTGACTGGAGATTCATCCGATTCGCCTGTCGCGTCCATTTTCTCTTCTTCTGCCAGAATTTCTACTTTGATCGCGTTGGTCTCTTCCATTGAAGGCATCAATGGAAATGCAGGTGTCTCATCAGTTGCTTCAGAGCAGAAATAAAATAGTTCGCTCATCATGTGCGGGAAATTATTCCTGTTGGGCTGGGGGACTTTCCATCCCTGTCCACCTTCTTCAACCGGGATCAACTTTATTTTATCATTTTTCTCAATTTCTTTCCGGACGATTTCTTCGTCCGACTTCTCCGTCGTCGTTAAGACAGCCTGCGACCTTCTTTTCGTCGACAAGACTTCTTCTCTGAATGCCTTTTTCGCCACAACGAGATGTTTCGGTACGAGTTTCTCGACTCCCTTAGGAAGTGCTTTTCTCTTTCCGCCAGAGATATTCTGCTTGCTGCTTTCTTTACTGCAATCTCGAAGGCACAAGGCCCGCACAGCTTGGTTATCTTCCAGACCTTCCGTATCAACCAATTTTGATCGACAATCGGGCTCTCCTCTAACCCAAACTTTTGTTCCAATCGGAACATGTGGATTAGGCTCTACCTGCATCCACTTCTCTCTACCATGCATTTCCATTTCGTGCCGCGATCGAGTTTGCTCTGATTCAAAGACAAGCCGGCAACTTTGACATCTGTAGAACTTCGCCTTGTTGATATGCACTTGTAGATGATTTTCATACTGGACGTCGCTGGAGAAGCAGCGAATGCAGAAGGGACACAAAAGCCAGCCGGATTTAGAATGGTACTCCTTGAAGTGGCGAATCAATTCAGAATACAAAGGGGAGCAGAACTTGCACACGTGACATTTGTAAGCTCCCATTACTTCCCTCAGTCCGGGCTGATGGCTGGTCGGCTTCTTGGAGTGAACGGCGGCCATGTGCTTTAGTAACGTCGCGGGCTGGCCAAAGTTGAACTCGCAAACGCGGCAAGTAGCTGCGTGCTGAACACTGTGAACGAGTTCGCGGTGGACTTGAAGATCGAAGCCGGTAGGAAAGACACGGAAACAATCGCGACAGAAAGTATTGGCGCTCAGGTCGATATCTTCATCAACCAGTTTGTCAAGGTAAGCTTCTTTCGCAGCCTCCATGAAGGCAATCGTAGTTGAGTAGTTTTTCTGATCAGCAGCGAGGTAAAGCCGTCGATGAGCGATGTAAATTGGCTTGATTCTGTATTCCTGGGCTTGGCGACGCTCTTGGATGGCCGCGTAGATCTTGTAGTACAAACCGCCAACGCTTAGGTCGACATCGGGATTGGGAGGGCTCGACTTTAGCTGGAAAGAAGGAGGAACAGCTTTGGACGCGTAGATTTTCCCGTTTTCGATGCACCAAAACGTGTCGATTTCCGGCTGCCTGGTTTGAACAACTTCGATCAAATCATCATCGCTTTCTTCTTGTGCTGAATCTGGCTTACTGCTATCGAATGGTGTTTCCGCTCGTTTCTCTTTGTTCCCAGCAACTTTTTCGCAAGCGGCGACGAGGTCGGAGTTTTCTTTCTCACTCAACAGCAAGGGGCTCGAAACATTACTGTCGTGCTCGCTTTTCAGTAGCACGGGCCTGTCTTCGTTGGTCTTCTTTTGGTTGGAGTCTTCATCGTCCGAGCTGTCGATAGTTGTAATGCCGTTTTCCTCGTGTGTTATCACTGGCGTTGATCGCTCAGAAGCTGATTTTGATTTTCCTCCAACACTTCTCGTTTCATTCGTATCATCCACAACGCGTTTGACAGTCAATTCAGAATCATTTACGAATTTATTAAAAGTTTCAGTTGTGACTGTTTCGATTTCGCCGAAAACGAAGTTGTCTTCGTCACTATCATCGTCGCATTCTTCAACATAATCTTTCTTATTCTCTTCGTCATCTGAATCTTCGATTTCCTGGATTCCGTTTTCATGAATTCCATTTTCTTCTACGGTGTTTTCTGGAGCTTCACTGTTCTCGCCATTCTGGGTGGCCACTGGCTGATTCTCTTTGTTTTCGTCGCACTCACTCTTTTCTTTTGGCTTTTCGACGAGCTGGACTAGGATGACATTTGTCAAACTGACAAAATATTTGGATTCGTCATACTCCAGATTTTCTAAAAAAAAACAAAGTTAGCGAAAACCAAAAAAGAGGAAAATACCTTCAAGTAAAGCACGATTAGCTGGGGTAAGCTCGGATTGAGTTGTATTTTGAACTTTGATCGCGTAAACTTTGTCGGTGATTGATTGCCATCGTGTGAAAAGGGACTTTGGCTGTGACTGTGCTTTAGGTTTTCGGTTGAGGAGGGAATCTTTTTTTGGTCAGAAATGATATTCATCGATCGCTATTTTTTCTCTTGAGCAAACAAAAATCTGGCCCGGGGGTAAATCTTAGGCACGCAATGAGAATTCGGTGTGAAACTAGAAAATCGGGAGTGTTGAGAAATTGATGAGCCAATCAAAAATCTACTATTCAAGAAATTTCGTGCCCACACGTTTTGAGCATTTTTCTTTTCGACCAATCCTAGGGGCGTGTCATCATCAGAATCCATGATTATTTCAACGAGTTTCTTTGAACATTAAAAAATTGACAAATTTTCTCTTCGAAAAAAGGGAAATAAAAACCAACCAATCCGGAGCAATCTCGAGCCGAAGTCTCGATGCGGCGGATCGGTAGGTGCGGTACTCATGTGGCGCCCGGTGTGGTAAAAACGCGGTGTGGTAGCGGGGCGCTCGCTCACTCGCGTGGGCCCTTTGAGCCGAGTCTGTAAAAAATCGCCATCGATTTTTTTCTAGTGCCAAATCACGTTTCACTTGTTGTCGCACATTCATTTTCTATTTGCACAAGTTTTATATGTCTCTAGAACTCCTCCATGTCAAATTTTTATACAAGTTCTATTCGACCAATCGAAAAGAGCCCTCAGGGAATCGCTAGGACACTTGGCCTTTTGTCTCTGTCTTTGGAGGGGACGCCACGCACTAGAATTAGATAAATCATCAAATTATATTTATTCCCAAATCAAATGAGCAGTAAGAGGCAGCAAGTTGTGTAAGAAGTATCACTCGGAATTTTTCGTCATTTGATACATAGTAACAGTAATTGAAATGATTGAATCAAACGCAATTTTCATGTCTCGCTTATGTTTAAATTGTTGATGCGGTCTTTAGCGGGTGCCCTTAATTTTAAACGCATCGGTAAATATCGACTTTGTTATTCAATTATTGAAAATTGAAAAGTTCATCAAAATAAGGCAACCTCCCTTGAATTCGTTGGTGCTCTGAATACGAGATCTCAATCTTCTTTAGATGATGATTTCCAGCTCCTTGATGAGAATTTTCCTGAAACCGATTAACACAGACGTTTTTCTTCTTACCATAGTTGAGTCCTGGCCCTTCATCTTCCAGCTTTCTCCCCATGACTGCATCTGCATGTTCGAGGTATAAAATGTAGAAAATGAATATGACGAGAATGACGACTAGAACTGCTCTGAAAGCTTCCTCTCTTCTAATGAATGCTACTGTAACTACTGGCGATTCTTTCGAGCAGTGTTCCTATGATGATACAAAACTTCTCTCTTCGATTCTCCATGTGAAAAGTTGGTTGATTCATCTTTATTCTCGTAAAAGGGCTGTATCCAGAAATGTTAAGAAATACTTTGTTTTCACTTTGAGTTAGGTTTTCAACACAGGCTTCCGAGCCCAGCATCAACTGTAAACCTTTTCTCTCGTAATTGAATTTTCTTTTGAGCATTTTCGAAGCATTAAAATAGGCATTCCTCTGGCCGGAGGCCTGTAAAGAAATATTTGCTCCCTATACAAAATTAGCTGACAATGAAATTAGTTTGTAGCATAAACTTCCTGGTACACAAGTCAAAATACATAGTACTAAGTCTACTATAATTAAACTCAAAGTGGTACCAAGTATTTTCACATTTCTTCTCTAGTCTCAAAAAAGGGACAGAAACAACAAATAAGCTCTCTATCTTACGAAAAGGAAATGGCTCTCTAACAGTAACTTTTAGACAGGAAGGACAATATTGGAATGAGCTTATTATAATTTATGCTGCACTGATAACTTATTATTTATTAAGGAACATATTTATTATTAGACAGCAACATGGCATCAGCAAATAGTTTCGTTTTTCTCAGACACTACAGTGCAATTTTCAGTTGGCGATGTGGAAGACATAGTCGCGATTCCTGAATTGAATAATGGCTGTGGAAGTGAAGACATTATTTTCCAAACCTGTTCTAAGCGAAATGAAAGCGCTAAAAGCTATGCTTGCAAAAACAATGCAAATGACAATGATCGCGATAACAACGGCCTTGCATTGGCTTGCTTGTGGCTGATCCAAGCCAATATCTGAGTCGACGTCTTCTTCATTCTCGGGCATTTTCATCAAGAGCTCATGAGCCTCGGCGAGCTGTAGCGGGGCAAGGCCGGCTTTTAGGGAAGCCTTGTAAATCTCGCTAACTGCTGGTAACTCGGCTTTTCGTTGCGGGCCGAAATGCACCTCTTTTCTATTTTGTGGATTTAGTGGAGATATTACAGTGTTCAATAGTCTGAGGCTAATTTGACTACCCGCGTCAATCAATGTTTTAATTTGGAAGACATAGAAGAGGGATTAATGATAATGGTACGATCTTAGAAGCGACTTAATCTTCATACGAATCCTTTCGTTGTCATTTTGGTTGATTTTTGAATACCCGGCTGTTTCCTTCACTGACTTCATCTCTTTATAAAAGGGTTCTCATCGGACGATATGTGTCCTTAGGGCCGTTGGTTTGGAAAGTTAAATATTCAAGAGACGCACTTCAATCAAGAATGAGACAATGTTTCTGCATGCTCGATTATCATGATTAAAAAAGGCCGTATGGTTATGGAATTGAAAGCAGCCGCATTTATGAAATTTCGCTAATTCTCTTTTTGGATGTTCATCAAATCGTCCATCACAAGCATTATCGAAAAAGGATCCTACCTTGACCATAATGATGAGAAAGTACTTGCATTAATTATAAACAAATTTCAATGCTTCTACTAGACAGAATGAACGTCCATGAAGATAAGAGATATCATAATTTTACTTAATTACAAGCCACTCAACCGATGAGAAGGTTAAAAGATTGTTTTCAATCTGGCGCTCTTCCATTTCTCGCGTGAGATGAGTCCTCCGCTCGGACAAGGGGAAGCGTTTTGCGTGGCAGCGCGGCGGCTGCTCACAAAACGACGAGAGAAGTTTTTTCGACAGATAAAATTTTTCTAGAAATGGCTATTTTACTATTTCTTGTTAAACATATCAGAAACAGTTTTTTCAATTATTACAAAATTTACTGACCTAAAATTATGTTTCTTTTATTTTTATTTGATTAAAAATTTTGATTATTTTTAGAAAAGAGCTGTAGTGATGGACGACCTCGTGAGTCATGATGGCCGATCGTCACGATATACTGGAAGTGTCCGAGATTTCGATGAAATGTCGGTCGCATCCATGACGCCAAGCATCATGTCGGCACAGGGGAACTTGGTGACAAGAAATGCAAGTGAGAAGTTCGCAGATCCAGAATTTCTCCGTCAATGCCCATTTGACCCAGTGCATGTTATCCAAGGTAAGCTTTTTAAGAATTAATCGATTTTAAAAAATATTTTAGCGTACCGTTACCAGCGACATATCCTTCGATGTCGACAGCAGAATCCGGAAAAAGCCGCCCAATTCGATAAGTGCAAATGGAACGCGATGCACTGGTTCAGAAAGGGCGAGGAAATGGAAAACCATCTAAAAGAGTGCCCCGACAGAAACCGGTAACGAGCCTTCTTGACTGATCAGTATTAATAAATTTATTCTAGTGCGCCTTTTCGTGATCGATTCGCTGGACTCCCCCGCCGCGAAAAAACTGATTCGTAAGTTATTTGAGCTTTTTAATATCTAGTTTATTTTTCAGGGACAATATTCAATTTGCCGATAATTGGGATGAAGAAGAAGATGGAGCATCGAAAATGAACCGACCAACACGAGAACAAATATTAAAACTTAAGACAACACTTCAAGCTGAAAGAAGAACTCCGCCCAAATTTTTTAAGCCCCGACTTCATCGAGTTCGAGGACCAAGAGGAGCCCAAAAATGAACATCGTTTCCCTGCCACTTACACTGACAAGCATTTTTCTAGAATAAAAAGTATATCATGAAATATCTGTATAGAATCGTTTGTTACATAATAGTGGCTTAGATTATGTCTTCGTACTGGGATGAGCATGATACATCGAATTCGGAGAATCAGATCGAGGATATGCTTGATTTCGTGAGAAGGTGCAGGTTTAATTTTATGAAATCGTTGCTTTTGGAATATCACACTTTTGAACTTGAAAAAGATTGAACACTGGTCAGCTCCCAGCCCATTGGCATTTTGATTCGTTCGGCGATTTCTCGCTCCCAGTGGAAATCATCAGAATGCTCTTCAATAGCACTGATCGCCCGAAATCGACTGCTCCTTGGTTTCTGGAGCAAGTTCTCGAGTATGATGATTTTCCAGTCAACGACACTGACGACTGTGCCATTTGTTTAGGAAGGGGTCAAATTTTGCGCGTTACATTTAAGAAAGAATCCGTATTTGAGCTTGACTAAAGACAAACTAATCGAAAAAGACTGTCTCAAACTTCGAGTTATCAAAGATGGAGAATCTTATGGCTGCGCCCATGTCTTCCACAAGTCCTGCTGCGAGAACTGGCTGAAACAGGCAAATGTCTGCCCGCTGTGCCGAGAAAAGCTCCCCGAAGACGATCGAGAAGAGGAGCTCAAACAAATGGAAGAGAGGTATTAAATTCAGTTCAATGCTGTATTGATTGATTCTTTTTCCTTCGCTAAAAGTAATCCAATGTGCTGGGAAATGTAGAGAAAATCACATGAGACGATTTGCTAAACTGATAAACTTTTTCTTTTCTCATTGAAAAATCGCCACGAGAGGTTTTTTCATCGAAGACGGTAATTTTCCACAATTGAGACGTCTCAAGATTCTTCTTTTTGAAATTCAATGGGCTCGATTTACTTCCTTTTTAATTGCGAGCTTTTGTAACTTTGATTTGCTACAGTAAAAGAAAGAGATGAATGAATATCGTTCCAAGATGAAATTTGGAGAAAATTTAAGAGCGCTTGAAAGCTGAAAAGGTGGAGACCAAGATATGAGCATTTTTACCCTTTTTTCTTCAGATACGTTCGTCTTCAACAAGAGCAGCAAGCGAGAGAAAAGAGAGCTGATGATTTCTCCTCGACGATGTTTGGCTGATTTCCAATGACCTCAATAAAGTATTATTTTTCTTGTTTAAAAAACCCTCGTAGTTTTTCTTCTTGTTTTATAGCTCGCTCCTGGAGCATTTAAAAATGTCAAACCAGATTTCGTCACTTTTACAGATACGATTTTTAGTCTCTTAGATTTTTAACTTGGCAACTGATAAATGATTTTACGTCTTCTTTCAATTTTTTGGCCCGGCCGCGGGGAAAGTTTGCCCAATTTGCACGAAATTGTAGATAATTTTCCTCACGAGTGATTGCCTGTCTTTCTTTCTCTTTGATGTTTTTCTGTTGACGTGTCAGTTATTTGAACACTCTCTGTCCCACGTGATAAGCAAATAATTCTTCTCATCAGAGAAAATTTCAAAATCTTTTCTGAAAGACTCGTTTTAACGCTTTTTGTGAACGTTTAGAGAGGTACCACCTCGCTGGTTCATGCAACATGAGGTCCCGAAAAAGAAACTGTATCAACATGCGGCACTGATGGCCGGAAGAGAATTTTGCTACTCGATTGAGGTAATTTTTGAATGATCAACTGAGAAAAATCGATTGTTAGCTTGTTTCTGTAACTCCGATTCTGCGAAAACTCGGTGTCACCGACGAGGGAACCAGTTGGGTGTGGATTATTTCGCCCATTTTGGGACTCACAATCGGCCCTTGGATTGGCTCCTGGTCCGACAGGTACAGTTCGTGTCTCGTATGTATTCGTGCGTTACAGTAGATCCTCATCGCTTCTTCCTTTTATAGATGCCAGTCAAAACTCGGTCGCCGGCGGCCATTCATTCTCGCTCTTTCCGTTCTTGCCATGATTGGCATGACACTTCTATCCTTTGCAGTTGAAATCGGAGATTTATTCGATGGAATGGAGCAAAGAAATCTTATCGGCCTCATCGTCGCTATTACCGGTTCGCAACTAATGGACTGGGGCTTGGACTCTACTGAAACGCCTGCAAAAGCTTACACACTGGATTGCATTCAAAATCTAGCTGATCAGGTACTTTTTCGAAGTTGCAACTGTCGTGTTTTAAAATACTAAATTTCAGGATTCCGCGCTGAACATTCAAACTTTATTTATTGGCGTCGGCGGAGGAATTGGCTACCTCTGCGCAGGAATCTTCGGAATGGATGGCAACCAGAAACTCTACTTTCTCGCGCTAGCGTTTTTCGCCGTGTCTCTCTTCTCAACGATGATTTCTTTCAAAGAGCGAAGGTATCGTCCGAAGAAGAACTTACCAAAGATTCCCCCACTGGAAAGCAATTCTGATCCCACGGCAACAATTCTACGTGATCGCGCAATTTCAGCTGTGAAGTTTTCCGACGATACGAAATTCGCAAGCAAAATGAAACGAGTCAAGGCGGAACTTACAAGTGGTGGCAAAGTGACGAACGTAACGCACTCGGAAGGCTTTATTCATCGAAGTCAGTACATCAGGCCGATTACGATGGCGCGTGGTTTCGTGATGTCGACGACCCGCTGGACCAGCGGCTCCGTCTATCGACTTAACGATACTAACTCGATGCCTGGTGGGCTTGATAAAGGTGAGAAATTCGCTTCGTTTCCAATGCTATTGTATTCTTAGATGACTGGTCTGACCCCGAATTCGACTTATCAGAGGACGAAAGCGATTCCGACGATAGTCGGACAGACGGTTTCATGATCATACAGCAGAAGCTGTTGAATAAATCCACGAGTGACGATGACAAGCTTTCCTGCACAACTTCAACACCTTGTCTAGCACAGGTAGTGAGGTTTTATCTCGCCAGCTAATAACTTATCTTCAATTTTCAGGACGTCGTTGCCTACGAGCAAGAACTGAACAACAACGTCAGCTCCATTCTCGAAGTAACTCCTCCTATCGGCGCAAAGAAGAAGAAGAAAGAAAAGAAAAAGAAGCCCATACTCGTTGAGCAAGAAATCACCTTTAGAAACATGATGCGATCGATCTATAATATGCCTATTGAGCTTGCCACTTTGTGCCTTTGCGACCTTTTTAACTGGATCATGATTCTCACGATTATCATTTATTATACAGGTAAGGACAGTTTGATCCTACCCCATTCAAACTTCGTTAAAGATGTCTTCGGATTCGTCGTTTACGAAGGAAATGTCGATGAGCCAGAAAACTCAACAGATTACCAAAACTACAAGGAGGGATTTACAATGGGCTGCTACGGTCTCGTCGTTTACTCAATATCCATGTCGATCTTCTCTGCTCTAATAGAAAGATACGACATGTTCAACAGACTCGGGATGAAGTTCATGTACGTCTTGGTCTACACACTCATTGCGATTTCCAGCTTCGTGATGTTTCTTTACCCATTGAAGTTCGTGATTCTTTCGTTGACATTCGTCATCGGTTCCGGATTCGCCGTTTTGTACACGCTTCCTTTTCAAATATTATCAAGATACTTCCAGTCTAAGACATATCTCAGAAAGGTAGACACTTGCTTCTTTCCATCTTTATTACTTACTGAATTTCAGTCGCCGCCTGGAACCAAAAGAAGCTACGGGCTCGACTGTGCCATCCTTATCTCGCAGACTTACCTCGGCCAGCTAATAATGTCCCTGATTGCAGGGCCTATAATCGCCGCTTACTCCTCTCCAAGCGTCATATTTCTAATCTGCTCAATTTGCGCCGTTTGTGGTGCATTCGTCAGCGGCTTTCTCGTGCATTACCAAGTCAAGGAGCCGACTTCGCTAAAATAAGAGCCAAATCAAAATCACGAAGATTTCTTCGGACAAATTATTTTCCTATGCAGTTCCATGAGTTACAACATATCTTGTGCTAGTTTTATAAATATACAAATGTATTGGACTAAAATCTTTCTCTTTCGTTTTCAAGCTCTTTCTATTCAGTTTTCAAGCTAACAGTCTATTCCTCAGAAACACAGAAATATCGTTAGTTTACCAGTTCACCCAGATTTATATCTAAAATCGTACGTTTTATGTCTTCATATTCCGTTTATTCTTCATCTATTCAAAAACCTAACCAGCAGCGCTTTCCTTTCAAGCTGTGATTCAAAATCCATTCAATACACTAATCAACCACGTTCTAAAGGACAGTGATAATTATTATTCGTCGTAGAAAATGGCATCGAGAGTGCAAGGTGGGGCTGCTGCCAGGCCCTGGTGGCATAATCCTGATCTTGATATGCCAGTAGAAGGTACAGTCTTATAAAGTAACCAGGGTGTTTATTTAATGATAAGATATTGCGACGTTCTACAGAGATCACACGCAAAAGCTCGCCAAGATCCAAAAGCAAAAGGAAAAAGAAAAGAAAAAGGAGGCGCGCAAGAAGGCAAGAAAAGCGCGAAAGAAGGCCCGTGGCGAGGAATCAAGCTCATCATCTGATGATTCGTCCTCTTCAGGCTCGGAGGACTACGATTCCGACATGGAACCTGACGGTCTCGATTTGTCCAAAGATCTCCGACCGCTTGCTGCGTACGCAACTCGAAATGAGATCATGGAGAATGTTTTCAAAATCGTCAACGATGATGTGATGATCAAAATGGTGCCAGAGAAGTTTCGCCACAAGCCGCTCAAAGAAATAAAAGAACACCTGCAGGAGACTGTGCAGGGAATGAGCAGGAAACGACTCAACCATGTTATTCAACATGGTGTAGATATGGATTACTCTTCGGGAGAGTCGGATGTAGATTCTGAGGAAGAACTAGGAAAGGATTTAATGATGTGTGTTTGTAAGGCTAGGGATAAACTCGGCTTTTGAGAGTTTCGGTTATTTTAAAGCCGTCAATTTTTGCTTTGAAAGTAGATAAAGTTCTTTGATCCTACTCAAGAAAAATTGCGTGCCGAACAAAAACGGCGTCAGAAGCTTCTCCAGAAACCGATCCAATCTGACGTCGTCGATTCTACTGAAGATTTGGTGGTGCCACCGCCAGAGGAGCTGGAGAAAATGAGTTTAGAAGATATTACCGTTTTGCGTGAGAAAATCAAGATGAAGGTCCAGCAAGTTCACGAAGAGGAACTTACAAGTCAAGCGAAGAAAATGGACGAAGGTAAACCGGAGACGACCAGCATCGATTTTTAGACAGACATTTTTAGACGAGGAATACGAGTATCAGTGGGCCGAAGAAAAAGACGCCCGAAAAGATGAAGAAGATGAAGATATGGGTCCTCCGCCGCCACCACCCGCTAAAGAAGAGTCATCTTCTGAAGAAGAAAGCGACGATGAATCCTCAGATGAAGAGATGTCAGAGATACAACTTAAACTTAGAGCGAAGGCACTGGCCCTGGCAAAGGCGAAAGTTCTCGCCGCCAAAAAAGCAAAGGCGGCGCTTGAAGAAAAGAAAGCTGCCGAAGAAGCAGCTCGACAGGTACTTTCTTGCTTTCAGCAGAGTATAATCGTATCTCTCAGGAGAGGCTTCGTCAACTTCAAGAAGACGATGATGACTCTGACGTTTCTGTTGATCGCGATGAGCCCATGGAACAGGATGACAATCAAGAAAATCAGCAGCCTGACGAAGATCCGTCGACCGCGCTTGTTGCTGTTGAGAAAGAGGAAAAAGAACCAGAGGTAGATCTTCGGTTTTGAATGAAATGCTTTTTAAATGCAAATCAAGGCACCTGAATTCGAGTACGCCACTGGTGTTGCCCCTGGAATGGAAGATGTTACCTACAAATCAAGATCTCCTGAAGCGATCGAGGTAAGAAATATTTAATTGCGGAACAGTTTGAATGATAATTGTAGGAGCCCGAGAAAACAACTGAGGAGCTCCAGGAAGAACTTCAAGATGACTTGAAGGCCAGAGCCCTCAGATCGATGAACAAGCGAAAATATGATCGTCTCAAGGCTAAAGCTCAAGGTCTGTTTTCCCAGAGGATGTAATCTTTTCACACATTTTAGCCGTCGAATCTAGTTCTGATGAAGATGACGAAGATCAGCAAGAATCGACTGAACAAGCTGCCGACGGTTCCGCGCCGGCGGAACAGGAAAAAGTTGTCTATCGCTCTGCTTACTCCGACGAGAAATAATCAAAATTGTTGTCCACTTTCCTGCCAATTTATGACCATTGTCCTTCAGATATCTCGATTTTAATTCCTTATCTTTCAAGATTTCAAAATGGATTACGACGACGAACTCAGACATGATTGCGAAGTTACTGGAGAGGTGTTGCAACGAGATGAAGCGGAGGATATCATTGACGACTTTGAAGCGGAAATGGAGGCCGAGTTAGATGATATTGTATCGCATGCTAGCAAAACTTGGGCCAACGGTTTTTTATGCACATTTCATCTATTTGAAATGAATTATTTTGACTAGATCTTGCCTCCCCAAACGACACCCCCTCCACCAGTAAGGCAAAGCCAAATGGCTCCGAAACACATTACGACAAAGATTATTTCGATTCCTCCGATGAAGAGGAGCCAAGTCGCAATAGAAGAAAGCTGAGCAACGATGAGCTCCTCTACAACCCAGATGCTGACGAGGAAGACGAGAAGTGGATGGCAAGCCAGTCGAAAAGTCACAAGAAAGCGAAGATGTCTGATGCCGTTTTGAACTGCCCAGCATGCATGACAGTAATCTGCGTCGACTGTCAAAGACACGCCACGTACCAGCATCAATACAGAGCCATGTTCACGATGAACTGCACTGTAGACTCCGAAAATGTTCTCAAATATAAGAAGAAGACTGTTAAGAAACGCGGTAGAAAGAAGAGAGCAGCTAAAGAAAAGGCAAGAAGACGAAGCAGATCCAAAAGTCTCAATCGTGCCAGCGATGCTACAGACTCTGAAGCAGAGGATCTTTATCATCCAGGTTGATTGTTTTCTTTATTCGTTATGAGAAAAATGCTCCTAGTGAAATGCAATGTCTGCGACACTGAAGTCGGAGTATTCGATCATGATGAAGTCGTTCACTTTTTCAACGTCATCGCCTCTCATTAATGTATTAACTGTTTATTTTCTAACGGATATTTAATAAAGTATGTCATCACCGAAACAAGAAACACGAGTTTCGTATGATATTTGATAGTTGTGTTTTAATGAACTTTCAAAAAATAATTTATTAATCAGTGGGCCTTATGGCAAAGAACATAGGCAGAGAATTCTAAAGAGTGTGTGCAAAACTAGTACCTGTATATTTACAGTAAGGTGATGTTGTATCTTACAGAACACCCGGCAGCTTTGTTGTTTGTTTTGTATTTGATTATTTCTTTCTCTCCATCGAACTCACTTGTGATCACTGCTCTGTTCCTCACGGCTCCAGTGCTTTCGTGAACTTCATCCAATACCGCTTTGAAAGGCACTCGTCCATCTTAAATTAATTTTTTTAATTTAATAAATTATTAAAAAAATATTTTTTTCAATAATCCTATTTTAAAAGTTAGTTACCTGTTCTCCCTATCCATAAATAATGCCAACCATCTCCTCCATAATACATTCGACCACCCCTGTATTTGATGCTCCACCCATTTTCGGTAACCTCAATCCTATTACCACCCGAAAACTTCGTGGAGAGTTTTCGAAATTATCTCTTTGCCTTTTCAATATGAACTCCCGTTCCTTCACGTTGAACTTTGTTTCGCCCAAGGAAAGTAACTTCAGTATGTTTCGTGTTTCTTCTTCTTTCATAGAATTTCTTTCTCCGCCTTCACCGACCCATTTGTCGTTCCGATAAAAATGCCCAGCCCCGCCAACAGTCTTCAATTCTTTTCTCATCTTCTCCAATTCAAGTTGTCTCTCATCATCCTCAGCTCTTTCTTTTCGTCGTTTTTCTATCGTTCTCTCCACTTCCTTCGTCTTTCTCTTCTTTGACCGAGTTCCAGAAGATGGTGCTTGCTCTTCTAGTTCCGTTGTCAACATTGTGATTCGTTCCTCCGCTTGGGCGAGTTGAGTCACCAGAGCTTTTTTGTCCTCTGCCATTTTCTGAAAACACTTGAAATGCAGGTGGAACTTGCTCATCGAAATAGCCCGATCGCATTCCGGGCATCTCTCGTCACGGAGTGCGAAACAATTCTTCTTGTGCTCCTGGAAATTGTCGTATAGGAGAGAAGTTCGGCAGGCGGAATTCGGACAAATGAGCTTGATAGTGCTTAATACGTCCATCATCAGTCGCCCCTTTATCGCTTTAAAGTTTGCTTTTCGGCAACGCGGACAGGTTGAAACATCTTCGTAGCATTCGGAACATACGTGGCCACCGCAGCAAAACAGGGAAACAGGATCCTAAAGGGTCTTTATAAAAATACGAAAAATTCACGAATTTACCTCCAAAATAAAGGTACAAACTGGACAAGTGATTCTGCGCTTAAGCTTTTCGCCAATCTTGTCTCTGGACTCGTCGATTCTTGCATCGAAGCCCATTGTAAATTTTTCTAAATTGATTGATAAACAGTAAATAACGCAAAGACAGATTATATGAAAATAAAATGGTAAAACAAGCTCTTCGTAAATTTTTGTTTTCTCTAAAAAAAGAAGAATTCATTTGAGTCGAATTTGATTTTCGGAGTGATCTGATATCAACAAGTCTTTCTGATTCGTCAGCGAAAAAGGTAACCGAAAAATGCACCGATCAATGCTCATATTTTAGGGGTCGTTGAATAAGTATGACTCACTGTAAGGTATTTCTAGAAAGATAATCTATCAGCAGGCGTAGTTATGAGAATTGACGAAGAAAATGAACGCCATGTTCCGGAAACGCCTTCAAATTCTTGCTGAGATAGAAGTAACATAAATAAATTCAGCAGAAAAAGTTATCTCACGACTGTATAACACCACGTGGATGGCAATTGACTTTAAGTGGAATTAGAACATCGGCTCAACAATGATTGGGCTAATTAGAGTAAATTTCGATGAAGCCTCGTTTGAAGGGTTGAGCAATCCTGGCCAGTTTAGAGTAGCCGCTTCAAAGCGAAAGAGATCGGAATTATGCGTCTCTTTGCGCCTGTATTCTATGGCACCACAGTTAGGGCACAGGTATTTTTCATCAATGAAATCATGGAAGAGAACGGTCTTTTCAGTTTTTCGACAATGACCAAGGAATTCAACAGAACAGAGACTGGCTTTTACAGCTGAGAGAAAGTCGACTCGCGGGAACTACATGCTCAAACTCAGTTGGAAGCGATTTTGACAAACTCTGTTCTGATAACAATTCAAAAAACTCGTGCAATATGGCGAAACTCTGTTGTTGGAATGGGGTCAAATGCATAGGAAAAAGCCAAAACGCAGGAAACGTCGCCCAAATGATCGTCGACTCACCAGATTTTCAAGCAGTGGCAGGAGATGCGAAGAAGCCAAAATCGTTCGAGGAGCAGAGTTTTGTCAGAAATACACTTTCAGATGCCTTGCCAAACTTCGAGAAACAAGACAACGACGCTGTTTCTCTCGAAGCTCGGTCCGCCTTTCTCACTGGTTTCAACGGCGGAATGGATATGTTCGACAGCAGAATGAGTTTACTCAGTGGATCAGGACCCCTCAATGATTATTTATCCTGTCCCGTAAATATCCCTTTCTGCAATCGTAAGAAATGCACGAACATGTATGGCCAAGATCCTCTTACAGCAGGAGAGTGTTTCTCCATCCCCGGATGTTGCTTTGATCATAATTTGCAACTCTACAGAATGTCATTTGGCCAAACTTTCATGCGAGGAACTCCTGTTTGCTACCAAGCCATCAGTACTCCCATGTACAAAGTATTCTCCGGAGCAATGACTTTCCAACACCCTTGGTTCATGCAACCCATTGTCAACAAAATCAACGACTTCGCCGATACGGACCAGGGATACAGACTAATGATGGAAATGCACCAGTGTCCGATGAAGGGGCAATTGACTTCAGCAACGCTTCGATTCGAGCAGCAACTTTCGCAGATTTGGCCAATGTATACGACGCTTAGATTCAAGGGATCACAAATAATGGACGATCTTCTTTACTCCCTTGCGCCGTTTTGTGGATGGACTGGTGTAACAAAAGGCCAGTGCATGCTTGTTGGCTGCTGCTGGTCGGAAACGACAAATAGCTGCTTGAGGCCGGTTGATCTAAGCTCTGGATTCCACAATAGAGAGACTGTATCCCAAGCAGCCATGGCCGTTCTGCTCAAATTTGGCAAAGAAAGTGAACAACCTGGAGGATCAAGATACGGCCAAATCGTCAACGGTGGCAGATCAAGCGCTACTGGAATGGAAGTCCAAGCACTGTTCAAAAAACCGAAGAACGAATTCGAGCGACTTGGAATGGGCGAGTATCGGGACAAAAATGGAAATCTTTTGATGCCAGATTGGAGCATGCCTCCATCTGGTGGAAACAACAATTTCTTGAATTTATCCGGCCGTCGTCGACGTCGATCCGCAGCAAAGTCGAGAAACAGACGGTCAACATCGTCAAAACTGTCGACTCTTTGCGCGAATCCGATGATTCAAATGATCCCCAGTATGAGCACGATGTGCACTAAAATTGACATGTTGAACGTTTTCAAAACAGGATTGTCAGGTAAATCTTCTGACAAGAAATCTGGGAGTAAAGACGGCTCTCGACAGGGCTTGATGGATATGATGATTGGCCCTAGCTTTGGTGGATTGAACCAGATGATGGCTAATTCTGCTGGCACTAGCGGACTTGACTATGCGTCTCTTTTAGATAGTAGCCAGGATCAAAGTCTTGTGAACAGACTATCGTTGATGCAAATGATGATGCCAAATATGAGACCACAGACAAATGCATACAACACTTGGAAAAATCAGCAGCAGACCCAATACGGCCCATTCAACCAAATAAACGGCCAATACAGTCCACAAGCAATCCAATCCACTCCAAATAGCTTGACGGAAACCGGGTCAGGCAGCCAATTTACTGGTAGCTCTTACAGAGCTCCTTCTATTTCATCCATGTACAGTCAGTTTGGAAGCATTCAGAGTCAGCAATGTCCCGCTCACGACGAAACGGACCACAGCGATATGCAATCATGTCTGGCTCCGTACAGCGCTGATACAACTCCGACTTTTGAAGAGCTTGGGCAAGATAAGATGGCCTGCGCAGCAAAGGGTTGTTGTTGGGATAATGACATCAACAGAGGAGTCTTACTTTCGAAAGACGTTCTTGAGCGACTTTGCATGTGGAAAGTACCGATTGCCGGGGAGCGATGGGGTCTTCCGACTCTTGATACTTCTATGGAAGGTTGTTGCCGCCAACATCCATGCAGAACGATCCCGCCAAAGCCAGTCGATCCTCAGATGAATGTGAGACAAGCAGCGTACTCTTCTCAAACTGCTCCAAAATTTGAGAATGCTCCCTTCCAGAATGCTCAACCTCAGACAAATCAATTTCAGCCAATCCAACCACAAACAAGTCAATTCCAAACTAATCAGTTTCAAAGCAATCAATTCCAAAATTCAAACAACTTCGCCAGAACACCGCCACCATCCACTCGACCAACCACGACTACTCGCACTACCACAACAACGACGACTCGTACGACTGTCAGAACATATCCTACCTATCAGAATCCACAACAGTTCCAACCAGCAAATCAATATCTAAGCCAGTCAGGAATGCGGCCAGTCCCTCCCCAACAGCCACAAGGATATCCAGTCCAAAACGTCCAAATCCCCGACCAATCAGCTTATCAACCCCTTCAACCTGCGTATGATAATAATTCGTACAGTAATGTTCGACCCGCTCAAGTTTACACGACTCAAAAACCGACCTATGTTGAGCTCAAACCTGCCTATGATCAGCAAACTTACAATAACTTTGGCCAAGGATCTGGTAGAATCGTTGCCACTGTTGTTGACTCTACTAATGGTGCCAGATCTGGGTAAGATAAACATTTTTTTCGATAATAAAACAATTTTTAGCCCATCAACCAGTGATTCTGAGCACAAAGGAAGCTCATTAGAATGGTCCGACTGTATTCCAAACGAATCTAAAGCTGGTTGTGGACCAGGTCTAAGGACAAAAGGAGAAGATGCTATCTCTGTAAGTGGTCTTCTGTATGATCAGACGCTAACTCACCTTTCTAAAGTGCAAAATCCCATGCGAATGGAGTGACAAGTGGGTCCCTCTGACGAAATGCTCAAAGTCGTGCGGCCGGGGCGTAGTAACCCTGACCAAACGCTGCCCAGTCAAAGGCTACTGTAAATTGGAGAATGGCAAGCCTCCCAGACGAAAGTCTTCCTGCAAAGTTCGAAATTGCTGATCGCCTCGTTTTGAAAGTTTTCCATTTTTCTACTGACTGAAGCTCCTGTATCAATAAACATTGTCTACCTTCCCTAATTTATTATTTGTGGGGAAAAGTGAAAAGTCAAATTTAAGGTTGGGGCGGGGTCTACCAATCTACTGTTTAACTGTCTAATAGAAAAAAGGTCATCATTTCTCCTGAGTACAGAAATCGAGAGAATTGAACGCGCAATATAATCAAAATGATGTTTTTATGATCCCCTAGCGAGAGAGAATAAGCGAAGAAGCGGGGAAAATAGACCATAATAAAAAAACTCTGAAAACAAGATGAATGACTCAAGAGGCCTTGTGTATCGAGATAGTGAACTCAGTCACGGGTTGCCCTGTCAAAAAACGTTAACAGATAATTATTTTTTTAAGGATATAGCCTTGAATATTGAACTTTCGTAGCGCCGAATCCCTGTTACGAATTTATTCATTTTTCAAAGAAACCCTACCTAAAATACAGCGTAGATTTCGAAAATTCCTTTATTTTTAGTACTTTCTATAGTGTTTTTACCTAAAAATCGACTTCAAAATAAAACAGACCATTGTTCTCTAAAAATTCCCATTAAAAAGGTAAATCTGGATTGATGATATGAAAGATTGAAGCCTTCTCTCCAATCTAGCGGAGGATTTTGTAAAAATATTAAAAATTACGGCTTCTAGTAACTGGTTTATGATTGTACTTCGAAATGGAGAGTGGCGCGTGCAGCCAATTAGAGCGAGGGGAGAATCCTAGTTAGATTTCCTCCAAGCTGTCGACAAAATTTCTCGTGTAAAATAGGATGAGCGATGGGCTGAGTGAGATTTTCCCCTCGCTTTAATTGGCTGCGCGCGCCACTCTCCATTTCGAAGTACAATCATAAACCAGTTACTAGAAGCCGTAATTTTTAATATTTTTACAAAATCCTCCGCTAGATTGGAGAGAAGGCTTCAATCTTTCATATCATCAATCCAGATTTACCTTTTTAATGGGAATTTTTAGAGAACAATGGTCTGTTTTATTTTGAAGTCGATTTTTAGGTAAAAACACTATAGAAAGTACTAAAAATAAAGGAATTTTCGAAATCTACGCTGTATTTTAGGTAGGGTTTCTTTGAAAAATGAATAAAATTCGTAACAGGGATTCGGCGCTACGAAAGTTCAATATTCAAGGCTATATCCTTAAATAAGGACACGAGAAAAATAAATTCAAAAAGAACCGGGACAACCTCGAAAAGAATGAGCGAGCTTCAAAAAATGGTATTTCCTCGCCGGTCAATAAAGCTAACAAACTCCCTCTAGATTTTTCTGAATGCATTTTGGCTTGCATTAGTCGCCAGTTTTGGCAGTTACAAATCGATAGTGCTTCTTGGCTCGTACAACAACGGCTCTAAACTTGGCGAAGAGATAACTGTTGCTTATACTGAGGAACAAATCAATCTTAATTTTCGCGAGCTGTATTTGAAGTGTCTCATTATGGTCCTGCTTCTGTCCTTCTGCTTATCGACTTATTGGCTGCTGTATTTTGTTAATCCGGCGCAGAAAATCAAGTCCAAGACCTTCATTTCTATCGTCATTACTACGGACGGGTTCAATTCAGAAGGATAGAAAGATATTCTAATCTTTAATAAAGCGACAAGATTTGAATCCACCAACTCAGAATAGCCTCACTCAATTTGCTTCATGGCTTTATCGTGCTCATCGGAGATAAATCTGCTGGACAGAGGGTTAACATGACACCGGATGAGCAGACGAGCTTTGTACAGTTATTTATTGTTTCAGTCCTGGCTTTCAGCTCCAACCTTTTCTTCGCAAAACTTGGTAAACTTTGGATAGATTACGTAATGAACGACCTGGATATGTTTTAACTTCGTCGTAAACTTTGACTATTCAAAGAAAAACTCGATTCAGAATTTACTTGTAGACAGCTCGTAAAGCAACTTTAGGATTTCAAATTCAAACACATCCGCCTCCATCGCCAATTCCAGCAGAAGAACGTGCTCTTTACTGGTTACTCAGACGGCACCAGGAAGCCCAGCGAGCTGCTTCGGCTGAATCAGAGTGTCAAGTCCCTGGCGTTTCCGATGATCCGCCGAAATACTGCACAGTCATGCTACCTCCTAGTTACAGTTCGTTGAGTATCAACAAGGTTCCCGAGTACTCTAGCACTTCGGATACGCCTGGTACGCCTGTTTGACCACGATTCTTACTGTATCTTTGACACCAGACCGGTATTGTACATAAAGATTGGTGAAAAACTTCTAATTATTATTTTCTACTTCTGTTATCTTTTTTTTATATATTTCCTGGAGTTTCAAAACCTCAAAGTTCAAAATCGAATAAAATCCTAAAAATATTTACTAACAAAAACGCGCTGGATAGAAACATTGTATAAATTGAATGGAAACCTAATCTCTCTTTCTCGGAAATCCTCTTTCAATGCGATTTCTGCTCATTTTTCTAGCACTCGCCTCAGGCAAGAGAAATTATCGCGATGGACACATTCGAAAAATGCTCAGAGCTCAGAAACGCAGCTTTTCGCGATCGCCGCTTTCTTATAAAATAGATACGCTTTATGGACTCTTATCCATTGATAAGAAGGTAATCCCTTTTTTATATTATCATTATTATATTTTAGACCGCGCTTTCTATGAATGAGCGCTTCCAAAACCCGACTACTTCTAAGAAGAAAAAGCTGCGAATGATAAAACAGCTAAGAGTTATTAATAAATTTGCACCAGCGCGACCCGAAAAGCATTAAAAATTCAACGATTGAAACTCAACTTTCAAGTTTTTCGGTGACCATACGTACAAATACAGTTAGTTTTAGTTCAGTCAAGTTTTTAGTGGAGAAATAATAGCTCTAAAAAGATCCAGTATGCTGATACAACGCATGTTACTGTAGAAGAAATGAAGGACTACTACTATGAAAACAACCCGAGATTAGTTCTTCCTCATATGAAGACAGATTCATAACTGACTGAAATTTCAATGAAGACATGGAAGAAACCCCTAGCTTTACACTTATGAATTAATGTTTGAAACGAAAATTATGGGTCATGAAATCGTGAAATTTCAGGAAATAAAAAACATTCACTTCTAAAAAACGCAGAACGGAATAAACAACGATTCGCTCTAGTTGGGTAAGTAGTGATGATTCCGGAGCTCGATTTCACGGTGTTTTTTCTCCCGAGATTGAGTTAAATCACTCGGTTGAACGGAGCCGCTTCAGAGTCCGGTTCAAAAAGCCGACGGCGTTACCGACCGCCGGGTTGCGGTCGTCTCAGAAGGTCGCTAAACAATGCTTAATCCTTCTAATATTTGTTGATTTCCATTTTCGATAGACGCTTGCGTTCTAATCAATGGTTTCATATCCAGTTGTTTGATGCGGATAATAGCGAAATGAGCTTTGAACTACGAAATCGCCGAGTCATGAGATATCTCATGCATTTGCTCGTTTGATGACAGTAATACAGCACTGAGAAATGATTTTCCCTGACTTTGAGCAATCTGCCAAATCTGGAAGCAATCCGATTGCAAAGAGCACCACCAAAATCGATGTCGGGATAAAAGGAAAGCGCTGGCTCCTTTTTTCACAATTCCAACGCGCAAATTTTGATTTTCTCATTTTTTTTCGATAAAAAAAGACGAATGAAGCTGACGTTTGTTATTAATTGTAATTTGTTTCTTAGAAGAGGGGTTGATTGAATTGAGATTTAGGGATGGTTGTGAGTTGTATTGACTGGACGAAAATAAAGTGCTCAGATCCGAAGAAATGCGAAGACTTGCAGTACAGACTCAAAACTTTCCATGTAAGCATTCAAAGTCATTTTTTCGACCAAACTATCTGATGAAATTTCCAATTTAAATTGTTGTCACGAAGATTCTTATATGTTAGCCTGAGAAATGTTTTTTGTCCTAAATCAGAAACAAAAGCATTCAAAAAAATTATATAAATAAAATAGTTTTTGACTATTATGGTATTGAAAATCTGTCTGTAGCATCTTTTTGAGGACTTTTCTAGGGCTTTATACGCTTATTTTTAATTTTGCCATAATAGTCTTTTATTAATAGAGTAACATGAATAAATTTTCTATTCAAAATTAACTGTCAAAAGTCTCCTTCTTCTTATTGGCTTTCATATTATCATCCCGTGAAAATTATTCTTATTTTTATATAGCTACAGTCTCAAGTCTTCCCTGTAGACTCTGCTGTAGAGTCTAAACATAGACTATCTCCTAACATCAGTTGATATCGTCGACCTGATCCTATTCATTGAATCCGGATCGGCTTTATTTGCGATGATCCCTTTTCAAAAAGCAAAATAAAAAGCCGCTATTCCCGTTCAGGATAGCCTAAACGATTTGGAAGATATCTACAGCGGCTACGAAAACGCATTCCGTCCAGCTGAGAAGAATGACGCGACCGTGAAGAACATGCTTCGCTATCTCAATCGCGTTTAAGCTCTCCTCTTCCTAGAAAGCAGTGATTCGACAACTGCTAATCGGATAACGCGTTTATTGAATAAATGTTAAATAAACTCACGTATTGCTCACGCGCAAGTACAGTCATTCGATAATTTTTTTTGTTATGCTAGACAGGAGCTTTGTCTCACCACCTCTTGAGGGCAGGCATTTCCTACAGCAAATAATTGAAAATCGTTCTATACGAAAATTAAAAGAAATTCTCATAACAAATGATGTTAGACCCTAACAGTTAGGGTTAGCCTACCAGGTTTGGGTTAGGGTTATCATTTATTTAAGATTTTTTTCTGTTTTTTTTTTTAATCGAAACATTCATTCCAAAAGAGGAAAATTTTAATAGAAAAAACGCCCGAACAAGTTTTTTCTACGACCCTAATAAGGGTCTCTAAACTTAACCCTAACCCTAACCTGAGGATGCGAAAGAAACTTTGACAATGAAAACCTTCGAGGAAAATTCCTAGTCTATCCAAAATATCTTTCTTAGTCGACTAAAGATTCCTGAATGCTGATTCAAATAATGAGTAGTACGGTAGGATACTCAGGCTGTCAAGTAAAAATGTCACCGAGAAATCTTGATAGCTTTTGATTCAATTCTCCATCTCCGTGATTTTTCAAATCAATTGCATACTTATTGCCTGATCTCATAAAAAAGCATTCTTTCGACTCAATTCTCTCACGTTATCAAAGGCATTCTTATCACTTGGCGCCCCGGCTACCTGTTACCGCCATCAGTGTCGACCAAGTTGGGCTCAATTCAATTCAATTCAACAAGCGATCATCCTGGCGGCGCTTTTTTCTTCGCTGTTTATAAATTTCCTAAATATTGGCGGAAAACGCGATAAACGTGCAAAAAGCCGGATCGTCGGATCGTTGAGGAAAAAAGAGAAACAGAAGTAAAAAGTTACCGCTGACATTTTTGGGACATTTTCAATTCAAGTGCTGAGCTGAAGAGCGCTCCAGCGCAGTTGTTTTTCATTCCGCGCCTTATCCAGATGAAATAATATCAATGAATTGAGGCTCAAGAAGAAAATTTCATTAGCGCAATTAGCGAGAAACAAATTTGACAGAGAGAGACAGTACTGAAACCAAAGAGAGTTACAAGCAAAAGAAGACTACAGAAAAAAAAACAGGTAAAATAAATACAGAAAATAAAATGAGTTTCTTCAAAAATTTTTCTCCCTCATTTTAGCCCCCTTTTCGCCCCGTTTTTTTGTGAACAAAATTATTTGAGGGCAATCGGTAGTTTCAGGTGCGAAAGCGGGGATTTATTCCTATCCCAGGGGATCATAAACCCGTTTTTCATATCATTGATGATCCCCCTTTTTCGCGATAAAAATCAGCACCACCTGCTCCTGGCTTTTTATTTGAACAATTATGATAAATGCCCCGTTATTTCTTTCATCTTTCCGCGGGTTCCGAACTTTCAAAAAGCAAATTTCAAAGTTCAAATTCATGTTCCCTTTGATCGTGAAAGGAATCGGATGTACTCCTAGAAACAGTCAATATTTGCCTAATAAAGAAAGCTCACGTGACTGTACTTGCTGAATTCAATGATGAATAGTGGAAGTGGCGTAATAATGGAACTTCTTGTTACTAACAAACTTGATGAATAGGACGATGAGCGCCGCGGGCCCGCGAAATTATTATTTCATTTCGAAAAATTCGTGAAACAAAAAAGAGAAAATATTTACAAGCAAATAAAAAATTAGCTGCGAAAAGGTCAAAAACAGGTATTAAAACTTTCCGTCCTTTTTTATGAATTTGAACCCGTCAAAGCTTCAAGAAACCGCTTAAGGAGACCCCCTCTTGAGAACTGTTAAGGATATAGCCGTTCTCAAGGCACTTTCGTACCGCCAAAAGGGGACGATAAAATTTTTTCATTTCAAAAAGAGCCCTACCTAAAATTGCCTAAGAAACCCGATTCTAGTGTTTTTTTTAATTTTTTAATGGAAGAATTTTTCTTTAGAGCAATTTTAAATCTTACGATCACTTTTTCTCGAGAATTTTCCATTAAATCGGTCGAGTTTTTTTGATAAATTAAAAATTTGGACCTTTCTCTACATTCCTAGGGCCTAAGTTTTAGTAGATTCCAAATATTTATGATTCTAGAGCCATTTTTATGAGGCTTACTTGAGTGAGCCCAAGCGTCAGACAGCGCTCTGGTTTGCTGCGCTGGGCGCCCTCCTCCATCGCGCGGTGAGGCGCGCATGTGAAAGAGCGCGCTGATTGGTCGAGCGCCCTGAACGCAGCATTTATGAAAAAGAAAAGCAAAAAAGAAGAAGACGCTAGAATCAAAATTTGCTCGGGTTTTGAAATTTTGAGGCCCTAGGAAGATAGATTAGCAGTTATTTACAATAAAACACGGTTTAGTTTTAGCGATTTAATTGAAAAATTTCGAGAAAAAGTGATCGTAAGATTTCAAATCGCTCCAGAGAGAAATTTTCTTTGAAATAAATTTCAAAAACATCGGAATCGAATTCTAGACATAATTTTAGGTAGGAGCTGTCTTTAAATGAAAAACTTTTATCGCCCCATTTCGGCGCTACGAAAGTGCCTTGAGAACGGCTATATCCTTAAACAGAAATACAGATGATTTATCAGAAATCGACCGCGAAAGTCGATAGGACTGTATTCCTGCCGGAATGGCAATCTTCACTATTTGCCAAAGTTCCAAGTCTATTTGCTCAAATTTCCAGTTTGAGCATTTTCCAAGCTGCTTCGGTCAGTAACTCACGAGACCTTAAAATTCGTCTCAGACATTTTTAATTTTTTCCATGACGAAAAACGCGATTCCGTGTCCCTTACTGGACCCAGAGCAAAACGTAAAATCAGGTGTGAATAAGATGGAGCAAAAATGATGGCCAGGGGAATTTTTTTTGTAGATTTACAAAATTGAGAGTTGATTGAGCAAAATGAATAGCAGTAACTTTGCTGGGCAAATATGAGTTGAAGCACGCTTTTCAAATATTCGTGAAATTCGTGCTTTTGTGATTCTAGCTCCATGAATTTAAAAGGAAGACATCATCATTTTCATTTTTCTGCTAAATTTATAAAGGTGACCCCCTTATTTCTCAGTTGGCAAAGTAAGATAAGGGTATCAGCTTTGGAAGCAGACGTAATCGAGATCATTCCACCGTCGTAAATTTGAATGTCTTGAGCTTTCCTTTTTGGGTAGTAAAAAATTCCCTCTCTCTCTTTTCAGAGTTCTGTAAATACCAACTCTCAGAACGACAATCTGACTTCAAACAGACCTGCCTTTCCCCACCCGTGTAAGGTCATTTTGATCAAGCAAACTCTCCAGGAGCGATAATCCCTAAAACTTTATTGCTTGAAAAGATGGGGACTGATTTTCATCAAAAAATCAAAAGCAGAAAAAAAATATCCCGCGTGGCGCCAACGAGCGGACAGCGTATTTTTTTTTTGAGGACGAGCAGTGTCCAGCGGTGGGGGGCCAGCCCTAAACCCGATCGAGATCGGACTGAAAAATAATCAAAAAAATCATTTTTTTTTCGTCGCTTTTTTCTTTTTCAAAAAGAGATTGATTGAAAAAAGAGATAGAATGAGCTTTTAGAAGAAAAATAAAGAAATCGTTGCCAAAAAAGAAAGGTATTTTATTTTTCTTTATAAAACTCGATTCCGGAGGGGGAGGGCTGGAAACTCGCCAACGAAAATTTTGACATTTTCAACTCACCATGCACCTTTTTTGGCCCTTATCGAGAGAGCCATGTGGCCAGGAGGCACATCGACTCTACATTTGGATGATTAGTGGCCGCGGATTTTTGTGCAATCAACCGTACAAAAGATGCATTTCTAGCTTTCCTTTTTTAAGTTTTTGGAAAGAGATATTTCTGAAGGAAACTAAGCTCTAGGTATGATAATTTGCTTTTACCAAGATTTTTGATTAGACATCGACTTTTTAGGGCCAAGATTATCGATAAAACTGTGAAAATTGAGCGGAAGATTTTCGTTGTTTTTATTTTACCGACAATTTTAGACCTAAGATGTTGATTTTAACCGACAATCTTGGGCAATTCTTTGGTACTGGTACTATTCAGAAATGCTCGTTTTCAATGTTTACAATTCTTATTAGATGAGAAAGGAAACTGTCCAAACTTTTTTCGTCTTCCCACAACAAGGAGAAAAAGAGCGAATCGTTTATTGAAAGAGGCATTATCTGTTTACCCCTTGGGTCCTCGCCAGTATTACTTAGTAACAAAAACAGTCCCGTCTTCAGTCTAAGGGGTATTTTTTCGCTAAACACTTGATTGGCATTTTATTGTTCGTAAGCGCGGCTGGGGGCCTATTGAGGACGCGCGGATCGATCCAGTGGATGAGTGTATGGGGATTACCGATATTAACCTATCTAACCTTTGCTGCTTAGAAATGGGACAAAACCTGGAGCGCGCCGTTCAAAAGGGATTCTCCGACGCGGGCCTGCTTGGCATCGAATCAGCTGAAGTCACGCTCGATTCCGGTACTTGACTCTTTCATTTTTGGCCGACCCCTAACCCGCTTTTAGACATCAATCTCAATGTTGATTCCGGTGCAATTGGAATCGTCGTCGCAGTCATTGTCGTCCTAGTGATAGTAATTATCCTGGTAATAGCGCTGTGCTCGAAGTATTGTTGTAACTGTTGCGACAATTTGTGCTTTCAAGGGCGCGGCCAGAACAGGCTCAAAAAGGTAAATATAATCCATCATCATCTGAAAGTTTTTGGAAATTTTGGCTGTTCACGCTTCACCGAGCAGCGATCCTTCAAAATTGACCTTGGATTTTTTAGGATCTAACGATGCGAGATGGTCAATACGGAGCGGACTATTCCGGCACCATAAACCCGACAATGTCGATCCTCCCCTACGAAGAGCGCCAAAACCATCACACCGGCTGTCCAAGCTGCGGATCGCAGGTCGCGCCGACGGTATCGCCCAGCTACGCGCCCTCAATAAACCGCGCACCCTCAGTAGCAGCTTCGATATTCAAGGTAATCAAAAAGCAACGAACAAGCACGGCTTCTGGTCTAAATGAAAATTTACTGACCGCGTCATTTAGAGCGTGAAATCCGGCGGCAACCAAGTGGACGGACACAGTGTGATGATGCCCGCGTCGATTCAATACTGTACTCTACCCTCGGGAGAAGTCGGAATGTTCATCCCCCAGGTAAAGCAAATTTCATGGGTCAAGCTAATTGACCAGCTAAGTCGGGTTTATATCGATCCAAAAAATTGAGTCAAGCTTTGCTTATGTCAAATTTAGAAATTGAGAACTCATCAAGTAATTCAAAACTCATAATGATTTCAGGGAGATCTCATGGAGGTCCTGGAGCACAGCCAAGTCTCGAAAATGGGGACGATAAAATCATCAAACACAATGAAATACTACAGCAGTACGAAGAAAACTGGCGATTCCATGCGAGCGCTAGAATATCCCGGAAAGTCCTGTAATTATACAACGGAAACGGAAGATGGTCGAAAATCAAGAGAAAAAAGGGACCAGCGAAAGCGAAGAAAAAGGAGAACTCACAGAGAATCTTCTGCGAAATCCCATCCAAGGTACAGTCACAGTCTTCGTCACTGCACTCGCAACTCCTCATCAAGTTCAAAAAGGCCACCAAAAAGGCACAAAAGTGTGAATGAAGGTCAAATAAGAGTCAATAAGCCTTGAACCATCCACATCCTTTTTTCAAAAAAATCGGTAAATTTTCGTCGCTTCGGTTCGCCGGGCCCCGGCTCCGACCTAGATGTTTAATTGAATGATCTGTTGATATTGATGTTGACCATTGGTGCGAAAAAATATAGACCTTTTCTCAACCCTTACTTTTGCTTATTCAGGAACCCAAACATCCCTTCATCTGGCTACAAATCCGACTCCAGTCACAGCCGAAGCAAGAGCCACTCGTCCAGAACGTTTTCAAGCCACTCGGACGAAGAGACAGTTCATCGCAGGAGAATGACAGTAATTGAAGAAACGAAGAAAACGTCGCGGAGCAAGAAGAATTTGTCGAACACAGAGGATCCAATCTTTCTGCAAGCGTCGATAAAAGAGCTTAATTTTGGAACGCGACAATAGTCTTTCTTGTTTTTTATTTCCTACTTCGCAAACGAATGATTGAAAAAACGGAAACAGTAACTACCTCACTGCCTGAACATACAATTCTTTATACTTTTTCTATAAATTTGATGCATTTTATCAGTCTGACTGGACTCTGACCGAATGTGCCCAATCCTTCCATATCCTTCTTCTTTTTCTGTTTCTATCTGACGTATCTGCCTCCGAAAAAATAAATTGATGCAGCTGTCGAGCTCATCTTATGTTCTGATAAGGGTTTATGGGAAGAGAAGATGTTCAAAGAGGTATTACTATCGAAATTAATACTATTATACAAAGAGATATACAAAGAGGTACTCTATCGAAATTAATGTTGGAATCAAGGAAGAAAAAAGAGCTAAAGGCCAGTTTTAACACTTCAAAATCTGAATTTATTTTCAAGTTGTATGTTTATTAGTGGTGTAAAATTGTATAAAAAATGAGGTGTTTGCAGTAAAAAAGAGTAAAAAATACTATTTGAATTGACTAACAAAATTGAAGATAATTGAGTTTGAGAGCGCTTTTGTTTATTGCATCAATTTCATGAAAACTGTTTACAATTTGAATCTCAACACAAAACATGCTGATGAAGTTTATACAATAAATGAAAACCCCCAAAAACTCTATATTATGATGCAATGAGGTAATCAAATATTATCTTGCATATTTATATGTCAATGATAAAGTGAAAATAGACCTTCTTCGAACATCATTCGCTGAATTCTCTGCATCAGTTCGAAAGCATGAACGTAAGTTCCATCTAAAACGCTTTTTTTATATTTTCGACTTTGCTGCAAATTTACCTTCTCCTATAATTGTCTTCCCCATTCCTCCTTCCCACTCTCTTTGATGACTCCGCCTGCTTGAGATCGGATAGGGTCGATAGGGTTCGTAATATTCCTCTACTTTTTCAGGCTCTTCTTCGTAATTTTTAAGGCTTCCGAGAAGCTCAGCATCAAGAAGCATTTTTTCGGAGGCTTCTGATTTTAGAGGGAATGCAGCTGCCGTGGTCCTTGATGTCGTGGTCGTTGTCGTTGCTGTTGTCGATGATGTTGTCGATGATGTTGTCGTTGATGTTGTTGTTGATGTTGTTGTTGAGGTTGTTGTTGAGGTTGTTGTGGATATTGTAATTGTCTCTTGCATTTCCCACTTGCATCCCGTGAAGACGTTAAACGGTCCTACGTTTGTATGGCAACTGCAAGCTCTACTCCAGGTTATTTAAATTTACGATTGAAATTGAATGGTAAAGACAAAAGTCATTGATTTCTCGAGGAAAAAGCTAGCTAAAACCTGTTCCTGTGGTATTCTTGACTCCCTGAATTGTTTTCAACGACAACCGTGCAATAGGAAAACTCTGAAATGCCATCTGGACAATTCCATTCACCACAAGCCCTCGAAGAGTTTTCTTCCTCGCAAAAGGACGTCTCATGATCCGGACAATTTTCACGGGATTCCACAAAAAGAGAAAAGTCTTGGCCAGTCTTCTGTGTTGAAAAGTTTTCTTCTAAAAATGAAGTCGTTTATTAAAACATAAAATGCTCCCCCTACCGGGGCCTACCCTAACCATAAGAAATCATCGACTAAAAACCTACCTGCAAAGACAGAGACGACAAACAATAGAATTATTAATAATGATAAGATAATCTTCATTTCTTCGTTTGAATACCAGAACGTTTTTTTCTCTTAGATTTGGAAGTTTTCTCGATTTTTTCGAGAACTGGGTTTGATCAAAGTAGAAAATAAACTGGTAACCGTTTGAAAACGCAATTTAATATGAGCACAAAATGTTGGCATTGAAAACACATAACAAACCTTCTTGCCCTGATAAGCTGTGTTAGTTTATACAACGGTATAAATGGTTTAATCAAGTGTTAATTATATCACTGGGGATTCTCCAGAATTTTTTTCTATGCGGAATCGAGCAAAATTTACTCTGAAAATTTCATGCTTACTAAACTGCTGAACGAAGTGCAAAACTGCTCATATTTTTTAGGCGCGACAACGGCCATTAGTGTTTATTCTTCGTGATAAGAATTCAGTCTCTACCTTACATTAACGAAAACATACAGTTTTTTTCCTCTTTTGTGGACCCCAAGTTTGTGGACATTTTCTTCATTTTAAGGGGTTTCCGTGGGACACTATTGCAAAGATAATGTTCCAATTTTGTGGACATTTTCCCTGATAAGAAAATTTTAGAGGCAAAAATGGCTTATTCTTTTCAAAAATCAAGGGTTATTTTCAAGAAATGAAGGACTAAAGCATTTAAATTTGTCGAAAAAAGATAAACATAAGCAAGAGAAAGGCGTTTCGAGGATGAAATTCGCCATTTTTCCATAAAAACTTATATTTGAAAAAATTTAAATATACTACGGCGGGACATTTTTTGGGAACCCTTGCCCACTTTTGTGGACATTTTTCCGAAAATTTGGGACAAAAAATGTCCACAAAAGAGGAAAATAACTGTATGATAGTGGTAACATCGTAACAATATGTGTTTATTAAAGACTGGCTCTTTTGAATAATGGGAACGCATTTACAATTAACAATCAAACACAAAGTGGATCTGGACTATAAACGAAAGGATACTGAATTGCTGATGGTAGGTCATATATTTTCTTCTTATTCAACATGGATTGCCCATTAAAATCAAAGCTCTCAACTTGAGTCCTAAAAAGGGTTAAATAATACAATTATACTTTAATATTTTACATGTATCCAAAAGAGTAAATTGTCGATCCTTTCAAGAATAATGTTTGGTAGCGATACTGATAAGTAAGTTCACCAAGATATTTCCAGCTTCCATTATAGAAGTAAACACGATTGTAGTAAGAGCTGCTGTAGGCCCCAACAGTTATCACTCCACCCGGAACAGTTACAGCCCCGCCATAAGCGAACTCAATAGGATGACTGGTTCGTGTTGTTAGCGTTCCAGAAGCAAGAGTTTGACGGAAAGATTCAACTGTTTTACGCTGACCATTATAATTGCCGCCAATTATTAAAAATTCACTGCCATGAGTGGCCAAGCTAGCATAATGATGATGATAAGTCGTTGTGAATCTTGATAGTATCTTTACACCATCAAAGTCATAGCATCGATTGTCTTGTCCACTCAAAAAGCACAAATAAACTGAAAATATTTATATCATTGAAGTACATACATGTAATACTATTAACATACTTGTCTCAAAATGAAAAATTGCCGAACTATAATAGGAAAAATAGTTAGCAGGAAGACGAAAACTGGTCTCTTGAATAACACAACCAGTGAGGAAACTTATTTGTTTGCCGTCGGCGTTTCCACCAAAAAAGTAAAAATGATCATAAAGCTTCGCGTGACCTGCACGAGAAAGGAAGTTGTGACTATCATTTCCATCTGGAATTATATATTTTGGATTATCCACAAAAAGGCCGGCGAATGTCATCATAATACTTGTTCGAACGAGTCCCTCGTCGCCGAGTACCGTCATATAAGAAACTTGTAAGAATAATTAAATTTCTAATCAACCTTATTTTTAGTTTTATTAAAATTCAATCCTTTTGGCTCTTCGGATGGTTTCAATTCCGACTCATAACTTTCTTTGATTGCAAAATATATTTATTCAAATTTAGAGATTAATTTATTATTTGATTGTCAGGAAAATCATCGAAAAATTATTCAGATATTTTGTAATCAGACGAAACAATAGTTCTCGCAAGAGTCGACACAGGCATCAGGCGCTGCATTGAACAAAATCGGGTAGTTGATGTTGAACTGGAGCTCCAGGATGTCTTGAGACAAACCAAGAGTGTAACCATCCCAGTCCAAAGATTCAACAACTCGGGATCTGAAATTTTATATCTTGCTGCCTATTTGAAGCTGTGAATGTACCCGATTCCAGGAACGTTGATTATCGATTTGCCGTTACGAATGACAGAGTTGTAGTGCGATGCCTAAAACAAATATAGAAAGCCATTTATGGAGTATATATAAGCCAAATATGGAGTATCTTGACCGGTACCCGAGAAAAATCATTTTTGGCCGGCTAGGGTTAAAAGCTATTTACATGAGAGAGCCGTCCAACCATTGTCCATTCCAAATCTTTGAAAAGATAGACCTCAGTTATCGCTCCATTTGGACTCGTGTCATATTGGTAACCTCCCAAAGTCAGGACTCCTTCATCAACAGCTACGATGCCGGGATTTTGAATGCTTCGAGGATGGTCGGCAACTTCTTGCCATCCGCCACCAATGTTCAGTAATTCGACCTTATTTCTCGCGTTTGCAGTATTAGACCCGACGGCTAGAAGACCAGTTCCATAGACGGCAAGAGCTCCATATCGATGGCTATTTTGAGCGATTGCTGGATTGAGCTCTGACGCCTCACCGTCAAACTCTTCACACTTTGTATACGGGCTAGCATAGAAGCAAAGAAAAACTAAAGAATTTAAGTTTTTGCAACTAAAAGGATTTTTACTTTCGTTTTTGACTCCAGGAAGCGTAGCGATAGCACCAGAATCTGATTGAAAGCCATATTGAAGAGTAGCAGTGAGGGGTTTAATCTCACAATCAACAAGGATGCTGATCTGATTAACAGACACGGATCCGCCAAAAATGTAGAGATTTCCTTTTAGCATTTCATAGCCAGCTCGGTACAAATATCCATAGTTGGTATTTCCAGCAGGGGTTTCGTAAAATCTGTTATCAGAAAGCTCTCCATCACTGGCGACTAAAGTGCTGACTCTGTTGAGCCCGCTGTCGCCCAAAATCATCACATAATCTTGGCACTTATCTCGTTATTAATATTTCATTTTGAATTTGAGATTATACCTTGAAACCATTTTCGCATGGACAGCCGTCGGGGCACAAGTCAGCACAAGGGCAGCGCTCAGCTTCGTCTTGAAAGTCCGAGAAGCAATCCTCATGACATGTTGTATTCAGTGGGCAGCCTTTGACACATCCGTCAAAGGTGGAACTTGCTTCTGAGATGCAAGTTTTGTAGAAAGGACTGTCAATCTGAGGCTGGTAGCAGGAGCAAACTTGAAGGCATTTTTAAACATGATGATCTCGTCTAAAGTACCTTCGTTAGGACAACCGTCGCATCCGTTAGGACAATTGATAGCGCAGGGACAATCAAGTGCACAAATAGGCAGATCATTCAAGCAAAGAAGCTCGCAATTATGATCTCCACTGCAGTCCCCCACACACTCAAAGTACTTTGTACCACAAATTCCTTCACATTTTGCCTGTAGATCTAAGTCCGGGCAATTGCTCTGGGCGCTTGACTGCGCGAGGAAAATGGCAAAAATGCACTTCGCCTTCATCTCTAATAGCAATTGCAATAGTTTGCGCTCGTTTATATAGTCCGTGGTTTGGTTCAAGTATGAAATCAGCAAATATCAAGCCGGCTAGATTTAATTTCCTTCTTGTAAAACGGAAGGGTAAAAATGACTGGTCTAGAGGTCACTGAGTCTATGGAACTCAATGTATTTTTTATTTTTGTCGCTTAGCATTTTCAAAGCATTACATGTGAAATTCATATTTTAATAATTTCGTTCTATTGAGCCAGATTTTGTCTTCCTCTTCGTCAAAAACTAACTGATAGTAGCCGCGATCTCGGTTTGTGTTGAAGCTAATGTCGCTTAAAATCCTCTTGATTTTGGAAAAATTGGACGGTGCCTACCCGTAATATTCGAATCCTCTCATGATTTTCATTAGTTCAAGCATCCAACTCTTGAGGACCATTGCTTCCACCTCATGAATTTCAGCCATTTTTACAAATTCGCGGTGAAAATATCGGTAGACGAAAAGGCTTTTCGCGGATTTTATGAGTACTGTGATAAGAAAGGTTAATATCAAATATTTTTTGTAAAACCAAGTCTGTATCTTTCTTGTCTTTCGTAGTCGCTAACGTCTATGTAATTCCGCTCAACAAACATAGCAAAAACAACCCCGGACTGATCTGGAATCGCCAAAAGATCATGTGCAAAGGCATATTTATGAAGCTCTCTGGGTTCTATCGACCATTTTTACCAGTCAAATTTTGGATTGTCGGTCGTGCTGAAACGGATCTTCTTTTCTCCGAATTCATGATCGACACTGAAGATATGAAGCTGATCATCCCAAGACGCCATGTGAGATCTTCTTGAGTGCGCCTGCGTGATCATTCCTAAAAAGCATAAACAAAAGGAGCTCATGGCAGAATTTACCTCTTGCTCTAAAAATTCTTGCTCCAACTTTGATTTCTGAGTGGAAGCAAACTTCTCGGCCATAGTAAGCGATGCTACATATGAATAAATTATCTTTGTAGACTCCGGTCGTTGTGTATTTGTTAACAAGACCAATTCTCATCCTAAAAAGGTTTTTCGAGGATTTGATCCTTCGAATTGCTCTGCTGTCGAGGTTGAGAGCCAATACATCGCCATTTGGAAGTAGTTTGTGAACGTCAGCGCGGATATCGATGATATAATTAAGTCCTTGATAAATAAAACTGTGAGTCTTCGCGAAGGCACTGACTAAAAGTGAATTAAAGTATCCATTTAGTGTGTTTTGTCTCACAATCAAAGCCAATCTTATCATCATTAAAACCAATTTTTGGGAATAATACGGACTCTTCATTTTTTAGATCGAAAAGAGCTATAATAGCTGAGTTTTCGCGGTGACTTCCAAAGTAAGAAAACGCAGATACACTTGATGCACTTAACATAGATAAAAATGCCGTATCTCCATAAACAAGCGGATCTTCATAGCCATAGTTGCCGTAAAAGTAGTCGAACCAGTAAAACAAATTGTTCCGATTATTGGAGTTGTACCAGCTGACTTGATACTCACTTGTGTCGACATTCACACAGCGAAAAAATCTGCAAGGACAGCCGTTTGGACAAAGAGGCTCGAAAGGACAAATGCCAACATGATTTCCGGCGTCTTGCAGCAAGGATCTGCAAATAAAGACACATTGAGAGTCCTCTGCAATTTTACTTTCGTATTCCGCTTGGTTCGTGCAGAGCCCGATGCAAATTCTTCTGTCCATAAACCTGATACGTTGGCATCTCTTTTGATTTGTTATTTGCTCGATTTCTGTAAAATTCATATCATTCCAAGAGCTTTCGTTGAGTCCATGGATTTTTAAAACTGGTTCTGGAAAAATGAACTTTTCTGTTGTATAACATTGCTTCATTAGATGTCCGCAGTAATCCATAGTTGCAATCTGTACGCATTTTTTGTAATTACGGTGACACTCAAATGTCAGAAATGTTGAAACGCCGCGGGATTTTTCCAAAGAGTGAATATTCGCTAAAATTATTTTTTAATTAAAGATTTTTAGAAGAAAAAATACCAATAAGCATGATCGTAATCCAAAAAATTGAGCCAATTACAAGATACGAACTCATTTGAGGAATAGTCGAGAATCCATGCTGAGCAAAGCTTACTTTGCCGGTGACTTTTTTCTTCCATGTTTTCTTGTTTTTCAAATCCCTTTCTTGAGTATGAATACTACGGGTTGATAGTACTTCTTCCGGAAACAAATAGACTTTTCCTTTCCTTTGATTGAGAACACCAACGCAGTGGCAATCCAAACACTTAATTATTGGTTACTTCTGACAGTTACCGGTATAGTACCGCAAAATAGCATATAAATCAATGCAAAAAAAAAAAATAAATTTTCCTCCGCCGAAATTACATCTCAAAAAAGAGCCCAATCCGTATTATATGGAAAATAGAAATATAACAAATATTAATAAATATACTTTTTTATTCGAAAACATAACTTATGTTACATAAGAATCAATTTTTGCACCTGAGCTTTGATTTGAGAAATCTCTTTTATCTTCATTTCAACTTTATTTTTTGCCTTGATGACGACTGATTGTTCAAATTTGGAGTGAAAGGACAAACTTCATCGGGGTTTACCATACGGATCAAAGTAGTTTCTCTTAACTCTCTGCCTCCAGTACTCTATGGCTCCAGCAATCGCTGGTGGTGAGGGCAGAGTTGCAAATTTTGTGAGTGCAAGCATTTATTATAAATTTTGCAAGATTCAGCTAAGTAATTTAACATTGCCATTTATACTGTTGAACTTGTTCTGAAAACCGGTCATTCTCGCGGATGAGTAGTTAATCGAAAAGAAGGTGCAGAAATGAAAAATTTCACATGTGAAATTCGTATCTCAATAATTTTGTTCTATTGAGCCAGATTTTGTCTTCTTTTTCGTCAAAGACTAGCTGGTAATAGCCCTGATCACGGTTCGTATTGAAATTGATATCGCTACAGTTCGCTTGGTGATCAGAAGTGGTTAAATTCTTACCCGTAATATTCGAATCCTCTCATGATTTTCATTAGCTCAAGCATCCAACTCTTGAGAACCATTGCTTCCACCTCATGAATCTCTGCCATTTTAACGAATTCACGATGAAAGTATCGGTAAACAAAGAGGCTTTTCATGGAATTTATGAATTTTATCATGAACACTTAGACATTTAACTACTTATACGTAATTTACAGACGTACTGTCGATAATTCTCTACTGGATAATGCGCACCGAATCCTTGAGTAGGTAGCGGATCCCTATTTTGCAGAAGGGGCGCGGTGAGCACCGAATCCTACTATGGGTAGCGACAGCGAAAGTGACCGACCCACTAGAAGATTATCTACAGTATGTAAGATTGATCTTATCTTTTTCATATAAAACCAAGTCTGTATCTTTCTGGTGTTTCATAGTCACTGACGTCAATGTAATTGCGCTCAACAAACATAGCAAAAACAACCCCGGACTGATCTGGAATCGCCAGAAGATCATGTGCAAAGGCATATTTATGAAGATCTCTGGGTTCTATCGACCATTTTTCCCAGTCAAATTTTGGATTGTCGGTCGTGCTGAAACGGATCTTCTTTTCTCCGAATTCATGATCAACGCTGAAGATATGAAGCTGATCATCCCAAGAAGCCATGTGAGATCTTCTTGAGTGCGTCTGAGTGATAATTCCTTAAATGAATAAAGAGCAAGGCTAATAGAAAAAGTTACCTCTAGCTCTAAAAATTCGTGCTCCAACTTTGATTTCTGAGTGAAAGCAAACTTCTCGGCCATAGTAAGCGATGCTACATATGAATAAATTATCTTTGTAGACTCCGGTCGTTGTGTATTTGTTGAGGAGACCATTTCTCAGCCTAAAGATGTTTTTTGAGGATTTGATCCTTCTAATTGCTCTGCTGTCGAGGTTGAGAGCCAACACATCGCCATTTGGAAGCAGTTTGTGAACGTCAGCGCGGATATCGATGATATAATTTAGTCCTTCATAAATGAAACTGTGAGTTTTTGCGAACATACTAACTGAAAATGAAATAAACTTATTTTGAAACGTATTTGAGTCTTACAATCAAATCCAATGTTATCATCATCAAAACCAATTTCTGGGAATAAAACGGACTCTTCATTTTTAGATTGAAAAGAGCTAAAATAGCCGAGTTTTCGCGATGACTTCCAAAGTAAGAGAAAGCGGATACATAAGATGTCCAGAACATATCAGAAAATGCCGAATCTCCATAAACAAGCGGCTCATCATAGCCATAATAACCGTAATAATAGTCAAACCAGTAAAACCAATTGTTCCAATCATTGGAGTTGTACCAGCTGACTTGATACTCACTTGTGTCGACATTCACACAGCGAAAAAATCTGCAAGGACAGCCGTTTGGACAAAGAGGCTCGAAAGGACAAATGTCTACATGATGCCCGGCGTCTTGCAGCAAGGATCTGCAGATGAAGACGCACTGTGAGTCCTCTTTGACTTTTTCTTTGTGTTCTGCTTGATTTGTGCAGAGTCCCTCGCAAATTCTTCTGTCCATAAATCTTATGCGTTCACATCTCTTTTGATTTGTTATTTGCTCGATTTCCGTAAAGTTCAATTCATTCCTGGACAGAGTTGCAAATTTGCTGAGCTGAGTGAGCTGAGCTGAGTGAGCTGAGCTGAGTGAGCTGAGCTGAGTGAGCTGAGCAGTTGGTATTGTTCGAAAATGGACGGATCTGCTCAGCTCAATTATTTTCAAACATGATCTGTTCTGCTCACCTCAGCGCAGCTCAGACAAGTATCAATCAGCTCAGCTCAGCTCAATGATTTTAATACTATTTTACTACTAAAATACAGTAATTACCAACTCAGCTCTGAGCTGACAGCTCACTCAGCTCAGCTCTAACGAGGGTCTGCTCAGCTCAGCTCAAAAAGGCTTGCTCAGCTCAGCTCTGCTCAACGACCCCTGAAAAGACCAGCTCAGCTCAGTGAGCTCCGAAATAAGCCGGCTCAGCTCAGAGAATTTTTCACTCAGGTCAGCTCAGCTCAGCAAAAATCCAAATTAGCAATACTGTTCCTGGAGCTTTCAATGAACGTAAGAGTCAGATCTCGTTCTGGCATCGTAAAGTTGCCGTTTCCTCGGCACCAGTCCATTTCTTTAGTGCAGTCATCAAAGTCATAATCCTAGAGAACTGCTCCAGTTATATAATATATGTTCGAATACCTTGACGCATAACTTATACTGCGGAAAGCAATGAGCAGTCAAAATCGTCTTTTGAACATAAATTTTCTTCAGGCTTTGGAAATTCGTTGCTAAGATGATGGAACCCCAAAAGAGAATCCCAACGATCAAATAGAAAGCTTTCTGCGGATTCGTTGAAAACCCGCTTGAAAACTCGTTTTCATCAAAATTGATCTTTAAAACTTACTGTTTCTTTAGAATTCCCTCCTCATTATATTCAATATACTGTCGTTTGAACTGAGAAATTAGCACAACTTGGCCGTTCTGAAGACGAAGACAGCCAATGGAATCAAATTGCAAGCACTTTAAAGATTCGATCTTATTTTGTTTTTTATCAGCTATAATCATTAGCCGAAATGATGCTTATACCTGAGCATTGATTACGAAGGTCTCTTTCTTTTTCATATTTACCGTTCGGCAACGAACAAGGACTGAGATCACAAATGAAAATGCTAATACAGACGACATTTTAGTGCTGAGACAACCTTTAGTGCTACGATCAAAATGACAAAATGTGGATTAAATTGTGTTCTTTTCCGCCCACTGAACTTTGACGCCAAGTCTATTTTTTAGCTTTGAGTTGAAAAAATAATTATATAATTCCTTTTATTAATTATAAACTGATTGAATACGGATTTTCTTGTGGAATGATATATTTGTTTTGTTTGTATAAGAAACTACTTTCAGTAAGTATATTTACAGAATTTTAAGAAAAATATTATCTGACTATAAATTTTCAGCATTTTCTGGAATCAATTTTCCAATATTTTCTTCTATTTTTCTTCTGATCTTTCAACAGCATGAGTTTCGAGTGTTTCACGATTCAGTGGTCTGATTTTTCTCAATTCAACCGGCCTTTTGACACCAGAAACGAGCATCGCCAAGAAGGAGAAATCTCTCGACTCTGGATCTTTTCCTCTTCGATCAGCAACAGCCGCTCTTGCCCATTCAGAATGCTCAGAACCGACGAAAATTGAAGCGCGAGAAGCAAGGTCGATTTCGGCGAGGGAAAAGTCGACTGTTGAGTTCACCAAGCCGGGTTTGAATGTTGTGATGAAGGACTGAAAATATGCTTATTTGAAACAGGAAGAAAATGAGGTACCTTGAGGTCGCTGAAGACGCGAGCTTTATCTTCAATAAAGCTTCTGATTTTCTCAACTTTGACGGCTCCAGCTCCGACTGGGACTGTCAAGTAGACAAATTCTATTTCTTGCTCTTCCAGGAACGATTTTATCGCAAATGAAACGTATTCAGGCGACATATTGGACAAAGCATCACATGTCGCATGAATTTCGTCGCCAGGGGAAGAGGAGGGGAATTTTTGGCGCAGTACTCAAACTCGTCCATTCGAAAAACGGCGAATTGTTTTCCGTGGAGAGAACGCTTATGAAACCCGTCAGCGATCGATCTAAAATGTTTTGTTGACAAAGGGCCCCTCCTTGAGTAATGACGACTGACCTGACTCTCGGATGCAAACTAATATGCTTGGCAAAGTTCATCCATTCCATCGCTCTGTAAGAAAAGCAGGCGTGAGGATTGATCACTGTCGCGCATTTACTATCCGATTTAAACGCCTCTGCTGCAGTATCTAACTGAACAGGCCCCCCAGCAGTCGTTGGAATCGAAACAACCGCTGCAGGATCTTGCATTTTCACGGTTCCGTTGATCTCCATCAATTTCAATGGCTCGAAGCCCCAGATTTCGTGAAAAACGTCTTGGTATCGATAATGGTTGGTTTTGACGTTGGACATTTTTGAGCAAGACATGATCACTTGGAGATCTTGTTTGCCGCAAATGTCGCGGAATTGGTGGACACCGACGATGTTGATTTTTTGGGAGACGAGAGAGGTGTCGATTGTTCGCCACGAATCCCAAGCTGTTATCGTTGTTTGATTGACTGAAATTTAATTGAAATATAATCAATTTGCTTCGAGAATTCTTACCTTCAAAATCATTCGAGTGCTTCTTCGTCGTCACATGCAAAAGCGGAGGCAAAACAAGAGTTCTATTCAGCTTCTCGGCCAAAATAATGGAGTCTTTCAGCATATCCACGACTTGATGAATTTTCATTCCAACCGATTGAAGTGGCAGTAAAAACTTGTTTCCGCTGACAGAACTAGTCGAGTTGCCGATTGATCGATGGTTTGGATTGAGAGGGCCTGAGATGAAGACTTTGCCAGCTGTTTTCATTTTCTTCGGCTGGAAAGCGTGAGCTCGAAGAGTTGCTGAAGAACTTCCAAATCCGAATTGCCCGAATTTTTCTATTTTTAGGGTCAGAAATGGATAAAAATCGTTTTTACTTCTGATAAGTTTCGAAAAATGTTTTCAGGCCAAAAAATCACTTTTTAACTGTTAGTGCCATCTTCACCGCCGTCTCAAACCGAGTCGAACGGTATATGTATCGCTTGAAAATTCTAGAGTTTCGGGTACTTCCGGTCAAATTTACGAAATTCTAGTATTCCACTGCCGTTTTTGATACAGAAATGGTACTATGGCATATAGCATGTCAAAATGACCGCTAGGATGTGAGGAGTGCAGGGGTCTCAAGAAATAAGTACTTTTGCAAAGAAAAGTACCTAAAAATAATTATTTTGTGATTTTTTAGCACCAAAAATATCAAATTTCACGGAATTTTCGATTTAAATGTAGTTTTCTTTGTAGATTTATTTATAAGAGATAAAACTTGATTATCCATCTGCTTTCTGCCCGAAAAAATTAATAATTGATATTTTTAGTGCTAAAAAATCACAAAATAATTATTTTTAGGTACTTTTCTTTGCAAAAGTACTTATTTCTTGAGACCCCTGCACTCCTCACATCCTAGCGGTCATTTTGACATGCTATATGCCATAGTACCATTTCTGTATCAAAAACGGCAGTGGAATACTAGAATTTCGTAAATTTGACCGGAAGTACCCGAAACTCTAGAATTTTCAAGCGATACATATACCGTTCGACTCGGTTTGAGACGGCGGTGAAGATGGCACTAACAGTTAAAAAGTGATTTTTGGCCTGAAAACATTTTTCGAAAATCATCTTCTTTGAATTTCATCTGACCATTCCCTATATTAATCGAAACATACGAGTTATAACTATAGTTTCCCGGAATATTATACAAAATAACGAGCAGAACGAATAGTGTTATTCCATCAAAAATTTTTCTCCATAAATTCTCTGGGGCTCTTCTTATTCTTCTCCAAGGATTATTTCTTATCATTTCAAGTCTCTTTAGTTACGAAAAAGGAAATTTTATTTTAGTAAGGTCAAATCAAAAATATTCTTGCACCGCAGACTGGTGCTCCCACCGCCTGGGGCAGAGCGAATACCCAAGAAAAATTATCTGAGAATTCAGCAAGGAATTATTGTTCAAAATTTGAACTTACAATGAGAATTTCGGCCGAATGATTTTTTAGAAAGTTTGCAACTTTCTATTAGAGAAATACTGAATGCTAACTTTTAGAAGCTTTTAGTTATTTATTATTTTTGATTATAGTTAATCAGTTGCTGAGGTGATAATTTTATGTACAGAAGATATTTTAGTAGTGCTTTAATTTTCTCAGAAGCTCCTTCTCCAGTCTTGCGCCTACTCTTTCGGCAAAAGATGTAAAACGCTCAGTAAGTTGCTTGTTGTTTCTCTCTACAACAAATTGCTGCAGAATTCGCAAATTGTCGATCTTCTTCGCCACTGGCCAGTAGGCGTTTCCATCGTTGCAGGGAGCGTTTCCTTCGTTATCATCTTCCTCTTGTTCTTCAACTTCTTCCTCTTCTTCTGATTCATACTCGATTTCAGCAAAGTCCATTAGCATTTCGGGAAAGACTGATTTCTTGTTGGATGCTTGAGATTCTTCAACTGGCTCTTCGAATGTCTGAGAAACGATTCCAACAGGTGACTCGTTGGAAAGACGCCCGTTGTGTAAGTTGATTCGGAAATTATAGATGCCTGATTACAGTTCAGTAAAGATGTTTTATGAATTGATTGAATGTGATTAATTGAATAAAATCTAAGAAATATGATTTTGATGAACTGTTCCTGTGGAAAGAGTTGGATCAGATTCGACCTCGATGATCGTGTTATTCCAAGAGGTGATCCTCAATTTGTGTTGCTTATTTTCTCCGTCGATGGCGACCACGTGATCACCTACACTTTGACTTCCGAAAAACCGACCGATGATTCTGAATCCTTCTTCGATCGGGAAAACCGCGGTGATTTCTGGCTCCTAAAAACAGTTTTTTCTTCTGTTATGAATTATTTCAAAAACCTGATGATAAGTTGTGAAGATTTTCTTGTTCGAGGCGCCATAGACGGTGTGAATTTGCACCGTATGCTCTCCATTTTCCATGTTGGAGACGTCGAGGCTGATGTTGCCAGTTTCCTCCACTGAGTAATTGTAGATTTCTTTGTCATCGACGAAGAGGTATCCGAATTCGGGAAGTTGATGGTTTCCAGCGCGGATAAGTGTTATATCATCGCTTAGGTACATGATTCCATAAATTTCCGGTGGTGAAACAGTAGTCTGTGTTGTTGTCCTAGTCGTTGTTTGAACATCAGTTGTGGTTTCTTCTTTCGATCGGAGAAAAGTGACCATATTTGAAACCCCATTTTTGTTTCTACGTGCATCGTGTAGTATCCCGTCGGCAAGTGACCGATGGTTGCGACTCCCTCGCCGTGAGAAAAGTCTGACTCAACAAGTCTGTTGTTGATAAACACGCGGGTTGATGATGAGAGATTTTCTCCGGCGATGAACAGCGAATCTTCTTCGTCTTCGGCGACGTATTGAATGAATGGTCGCTTGTTTTTTGTGGTTGTGGTTGTCGGGGTCGTTGTTGACGTTGTCGTGGTTGTAGTTGTGGTCGTCGTCGTTGTTTCTTCCTCGCTGGCGATAACGAAGGCATCTGATCTTCCGAAATCAGTTTGGATAACGATTTCTAGCTCTCCTTCTTCGTAAGGAACAGCAGCGTGATTAACAGCGTATCGTTTGCCATTGAAGACTGCTGGAACCGTCTTGCCGTTTATTAACACACGCCCTTCAGTGTAATCAGAATTTTCAAATCTCTCTCCTTAATAAAGGGATGGTAAGGAAAAGCTTATCAGTAAAGTCTTACCTCGAATATTGAGAGTTTCTTCAGCGTTAATCACGCGGACAATATGCGGGCGGTAAGGAGATTTGCTTGCCGTTCTTAATTTTATTTGCATTTTCAGAATTAAAAATCAGCGTCAAAATTCTATTGGGACTTACGTGGTGGTCCATTCCATCTCAGTTGTTTCGGGAATCGAAGTCGTAGTTGTCGTTGTCGTTGTAGTTGTTGATGTTGTCGTCGTGGTTGTTGTAGTAGTAGTCGTTGTTGTCGTCGTCGTCGTCGTCGTGGTTGATGTAGTAGTAGTTGTTGTCGTTGTAGTAGTTGTGGTTGTTGTTGTTGTCGTGACAATTTCTGTTGTCGTTTCTGGAGCAACAAACTTGAAAGTCTTTCTGTTGGAAATTCCTCCTTCAGTTTCAATTTCTATCCCGTAAAAATCAGTTTCGTCTAGGTATCTTTCCAATTCGCTCAAAATCACTCGGTCCTTGAAGAACTCAGCGTCGATTGGTTTTCCATCGATGAGAGCGACTCCGCTGCTTCCGTCCAAGTTTTTAAAGTTTCTTCCAGAAATGATAAACTCATCGTTTTGCGACTTTATGGAGACAATCGTCGGTGGAGGGGGCTATTTTTGGTAAAAGTGTTAAACAAGTGTAATTGTGTTAATTATTTGTTGTTAAAAGTGTTCATTCAGTTTCACCGGTGTTAGTAGTGCACAGCGAAAATAGCTTGGAATTTTCGTATTCTTGATTTTCCTACATTTTTCCGGGAAAATCGAAGCGTTTTGCTCTCCAAGCGTTGGTGTTAGTACTCACATTATCTACCTTGCAGCCGATCTCGTCGACCAATTCCTGGCTGAGGAGCGCGTTGACCATGAATCCGTTTCCGACGTAGCCAGGTTTGCATTTGCAGCTGAATGCGTTCTTCGTATCCGAACAAATTGCGTGTTCGTGGCAATTGTGAGTTCCTTCGCGACACTCGTTGACCAGACGCGTCTGAATCACGATGTGTTGCCGGCAAGACTGGTGAAAAGGCGCGGTGAGGACGAGAGGGTTTCCATTTGGCGGGACGATCTTGTGTGAAAGAAATCCCGTCTTTACCAGTTCAGCGACCTTTGCATTCGGCGATGATTTGATCACGTGTTCGTCGTCAGTTACGGACTTGTCTGAACACATGGTCGACCAGTAAGCGAGTTTGCGATTGGTTCTCGATTCCCAGTTCTGGCGCCCTTGAGAAGGATCCCACGCCCAAGAAATGTAGTTTTCCAGAATGTCGAGTTTCTTGCCGTTTCCTCCGTCGATCGTAAACTCCTCTACGCAGAGAATGTCCATGCTTCTGTAGTCGATCGCCATGAAGGAGGCGTCTTTGATGTTTCCCGGAAAAGGGCCGATCTTCATCATTTCTTTGAAATTGACGTTGTACTTTCCGTTGAGTTGCCATTTGCAGTATTTTGGAGAACACTCTGTCGCGCCCATATTTTTCATTTTCCAAGTTGCTGCGCCTTTGACCACGTCGTTGATGAGAAAGAGTTTACCGCCAGTAACAATCGCGTCTTGGAGAACGCCGGTTTTCCGATTCTTGTCCGAGCACAGCCGCAAGTTCACCCAGTAGTCGGCAAATGCGCCTGAATTTGCAGTTATAAAGGGAAATAAAAATAAAGAAAATTGTTTCTTGAAAAAATTTACCAAAAATCAGCGCTTGGAAAAGTAACGTCCTCATCTTCGTTTTCTCTCCTTATCGAAAAATAAAAAAAAATTGTGCCTTCGTTGAAAATCTAGCGCGGCGGAGCGCTTTTAGCAGCACCAAACAACGCCACCAATGACCCAGATAGAAGACAGCAATGATTAAAATAGCCGAAATTGTGAGAAATGCCGCAGCGGATCACAAAAAGCTAACATAATTAAAAATAATCGAGTCGGTTTTGCGAAATTTCTTCGAAAGTGACGGATAGGCAAAATAATTTTGAATTTCGATCAGTCAGTAATTGTCAATCCCTAGCACTTTGTAAGCTCCATAAGGTCCGTCACTCACATCATTTGATGGGTACATCTAATAAGTATAGGATAAAGTAGCAGATTTTTATTTTAAAGACAATATAAAAAAAGAAAGCAATATTTATACTTCGAAATTTCAAGAGGATACCCACCACGTCATTTTCGAAAGGCATGTTGAGAATTTCATTTTAAATCTTTTTGCAAATCACTGTATTTTCATTTTGCAATTATTCTCTGGCTGGAGCTCTTTATACCGTAAATCGTCAGTTGTCGAGAATAGGCGTCAGCTGGTCATCATTTTCTTCGACAAATAATCGAATCAATGATCTTGAATTCGCCGATTGATTCTCTGAATCGAACTTTGCCTAAGTTTTTGATATAAAAAATCAGAAAAATAAAGGATATCAAGTCAACGTGGATGATAATTTTTGATGAAAAAATCATAAAACATGGTCAAGCTGAAAATTCGGACAAGGTCACTTCTGCTACGATAGCGCATCTTGTTCAATCAAACTTTCTCAAATTGCATAACCTTGGCTTCAATATTCCAGAGCGAGAAGAAGCGGTAATTCGGATGTTAAAAATACTTCACGTCACTTCTATTTTTGATTTGCATCGCTACGTTTGTTGGGCGAAATCTATGTTTAGTAAAAACTAAAATTATCTTGCTCAATAATCGTTCAACCAAAAATGTTTGGCGTTCAAAGAAAATATGTTTATTTTTCATAAAAATCATTTTATTTGAAAAAATCAGTATGAGAAACGAGAGCGTGAAAAGATGATTCAGGTTACAGATTAGAGCTAGAATCCCCATCCATCGTGTTTGCCTTCCAGATTTTCATTGAGATTTCTCCGCAAGCTTCATCATTGATGATTTCTTTCGACTCTTTCTACCCGCTCTCGACGAAGCTTTTCTTTATCGCTTTCTCCGTAAGACCCCCGCTCTCGTTTCTGTTTTCTCTCTTTCCGCAAAAGCAACGCGTTTTTCTTCGCAAGTCTAACCTGAGAACGAATTAAAAACCAAAAATATGGCGTTTTTAAAAAATTCAAATTTTTGAAGGAAAAAGCATAAAGTATAAGGTCAGTTTATTGCATGCTTATAGATTCATTCGTCGGATCAGGAAGAAAATAACATTTAAATGGTATTAATCACTTTCATTCGTTGTTGATTTTCAAGCTGCTGCTACGTCTTTGTCAATGGTAAGATGTTCCAACGCTGCCTTAGTCAAACGTCTCTCAAGTCGTTGCTCAACCTTTGTGGTGGCTCTCGAGTAAAACTCTTGTGACGATGTTTCCAAGATTGCCGTCCAAAAGTCGATTCGTCTCTCAATCGCATTTTTCGCAGCAGCCGTTGCCTCCTCCCATTTCGTTTCATCGTCTCCACAGATTTCACTATAATAAGAATCCAATACTTTGAAAGAGATTAAATTTTACCTCAAAGCCGCAAAAGCCAGAGGGCCATGATCATCGCCGTCGACATCGATGTGTCTCTGGAGATACAATCGGAAGCATTCTAATTTCTTGTCGTCAGAGAGAATTTTGTTGTCGATGATTGACTGGAACATTTTTGGAATTGGATCCTCTCGACCAAAAAGAAAGGCAGCCATGACCTCATGGGTGCTTGCTTTGTCGGCTGTTCTGAGCGTGTCGCGCACAAACTCGTAAACTGCTTCTGGGATCGTTTCTCCGAAAACGCGCTCATGGAAGTTTAACGCGTCTTCGTAGGACATCCCGCGCTCAATCATCGAAACAAGCTTGGTGACCTCTATCGGATCTTTTTTTGCGTTTTACGATGGTCGCTGTGAAAGTAATGAAAAAATTAAGTTGTTTTAAAACGTTCCTGTGCCAACTTCGATCATGGCTTTCACATAGAGCTCGTAGTGTGAAATTGCTTTTTGCACTTGAGCTGTATCAAAATCGTCTGATTCTTCTCCAAGAACAATCTACAGTAATACTGTGGTAAAATAGGCAATTTTAAGGACCCCCCCACTTTTCCTCAAAAAGTCAAAAAATTCGAGACAGCCATATTTAAGGGGGGGGGGTCGACGAGAATCGGGATTTTTAGAAACAAAATTCCGAGAAAACCTGATTGGCTGGAAAAATTTGGACGTTTTGGGTGAAAAGAAAAGGGTTGAAAAAATCTATCGGCGAAAAGAAGAAAAAATTTTAACGAGAAAAAATGGTCAAAAACTTATCTCAAAGTGGACCCCAAATTGTCATTTTGGCAATTTTCTGATTTTTTCGTCATTTTTTTTCGGACACTTTTGGTAAAGAAGTGCACGAAATTTCTGCGAAGACTCCCGAAACTCTTTGCCGATAGATTCTAAATACCCTTCTATTCCCAACCGAGAAGTCAAAATATACTTACACAATCGGGTTTTTCGGGAAATTTGTTTTGAAAATTCTTATTCTCGTCGACCTCCCCCTTAAGCTTCTCTGTGACACAAAAATTTTAACCATAAAAATCTGAAATTTTACCTAAATTTGATCTTTTTCTGCGTTTTTTTTCGAAAAATCCAATTTTCAAACGCGATTTTGAGGGTGTTAGAGTCGAGATAGACCCCAAAAAAAAATGAAGCCTCAAAATCGTTTTTTGACCTGTAGAATCCAAAATTGTGAAACTCCGAAAATAGATATTTCGAAAAGTATTGACAAAAAGTCTTTAAGGACCCCCCCCCCGTCAGCTTTTTTCGAAAAATCAAATTTCGGATTTTTAAAATTTTGACCCCGGAAATGAATTCTACGGGTCAAAAAACGATTTTGAGGCTTCATTTTTTGGGGGTCTATCACGACTCCTTCACCCCCAAAATCGCATATGAAAATTGGACTTTTCGTCGAAAACTGACGTATTTGCCCTAATTCTGGCAAAAATATTGATCTTTCTTGGTCAAATATTCTTATTATCTAGTTTTTAAAGCAAGTTTAACCTGAGTACGCATTAACTTCTCAATACACGGGCGCGCGACTAAGCGCTCAAAACACGGGGTCGGGTGAGGGGACCACAATGCATTATTCAGCCCGCGCGGCGCGCAAAGTTCGGAGTGTGATAAAGAGCGCTCAAGACTTTTAGCTCTAACTTGCGTTTCCGGCAAGCAAAAAAGTTACAATACATATCGCTGGAAAGCTTGAACACTCACCTATCAAGATTTACAATTAATTTTGCAAAACACTTTTTGGATTTACAGCTGGAGAGTGAAAGATAAATCCAGTGCAAAACGCCACCACTTTTGAGAAAACTTCCGAAATTTCACGAAGTGGTTCGTTTTAGTCATCTTAGCTCACATTTCAAAAATCAGGTCAAATGGATTATCACAAGAGAAATTACGGCGGCGCAAAGTCGCCGTGGTCGGTTGAACCGACCACGTGTATTGAGAAGTTAAGAACCAAAAATATGGCGTTTTTAAAAATTTTAATTTTTCGGAGTAAAAAGCTGACGGGGGGTCCTTAAAAAAGGGCGGTCGCTCAGATAAACGAAAAATTTGCGACAAATAATTCGGATTTCGGCGATTTTCGGATTCCAACAAACAAATACCTGATTGATGATATATGCAGCAGGTCGGTTTTTGGTGGCGTCCAGGGGGTTTTCGTGCATGTCAGATCGCGCTGGAGTCGTTTGACAAGGCTCATGAAGTCCCAAACGGAAAAAACATGAAGACGCATGAAATGCTGCACGGCTTGAACGCTGTTGATGCTCTCATAAATTTTATGCGAGAGAAGCTCATCTTGGAGAGGTTTGATTTCAGCTTGGAGCTTTGATCTAAATAGAGAGGAGAGATTTTGGCTAATCAAATAAAATTTTACTCACTGGTTACTCATTTTCAGTTTGTTTATTCTGCTGATTTTTCTTGTTGGAACCTTGATTTTATGGAGCCGAAATTGCTTGCCCTCAGAAGGCGCTCAAGTGCGAAGACAATTATGTTTCATTAAAATTTGTCCCCTGGTTCCCCGACAACCCGGTCGACGTATATTGTTTGCAAATAGCTGTATCTCGTCACCTTTGTATAAAACTCGAAATACTGCCGCTTTTTATCCGATTTCGGACCTTAAGGAGGTAGAACTAGATTTTCGAAAAACCGTGATTTTCGGGAGGCACCCTTTAATAAGAAAAACTTGTTTTTACTTTTGCTAACGCAATTTCATCAAAAATGTTGCTAGATAAAGGGTTAAACTATCTTAAAATGAGATTTGAAAAATTTGGCTAGTCACGTGACTCGAGAAATTTGAGGACGCGAATACGCTAAAATTGCGACTTTCGAAGAGGTGTGTCGAAGTTTTGCTCTCTAACGTCAAAATGAGTTGACGAAAAAAAAATTTAAGAAAAATGTTGTTAGATCTAGGTTTGTTCTATCTTTAGCCGAAGAGAAAATTTGAAAATCTAAGTTCTCCTGGCTTTGAGCGCCGGGCTAGAATCGGCTATTTTCGAAAAACCTAGTTCTATCCCCTTAAAACCGGCGGTCATTTGAGCTATCCTTGTATTTCTAGGCCGAAATTTTCGCTGGTTTGGTTTCTATGAATTATAGATTATAATTGAAAAAGGGTGCTTCTACAAAAGAAGACATCTCTGCGAGAAAAAAAGAAGAATTCGACAAAAATTTGTCCGATGAGGCTGACAAATAAAAGTCTTTCCGATTTAAATGAAAGCTAGTGTCTTTAATTTTCGTTTAGTTAGAATTTGGATTAACATGAAATGACCAAGAAGACGTTTTGGGCAGCACGTCTTACAACTGCACGGGATGGCCTCTAAGTAAGACTCAAGGAATTCGCGAATTTAAAAAAGACGAAAGAACTCTGTCTCCTAGGGTTAACGAAGAGGCCGTTAATATAAGGGTCAAAATATCTCTTCTCTCTTTTTATATGTCTGTTTTTTGTGAGAGCAAAACAACCCATCAAGGAATTTCTTTGATGTTTGTTTTTGAAGATAAGGGTCTTTAAGTTTTACAGCCATTTAACTTTTTCCTTCATATCCCCGGCCTCTTGGTTAACCTAGATTAAACCAAAGATGACCTGTCTTTTCGTCTATTTTTCATTCGCGAATTGCCTGGCTAACATAGGCGCTGTCTAAAACCGTCACATTCTTTAAAAATGTCACTTTCTACTGGTACAACTGGACATTCTGAAATTGATGCCGAAAATGTCATTTTGGAAATTTTATGTGAATATGCAGAAAAGGAAAATAAATTTTGTTTTGTTAATGCCTTATTTGATAGATTGATCAAGAACGCATAGAGAGAGAGAGGTCGACGCCTGAGTTTTAAAATAACAGCTTGAAAATGATACAGGTGGCAGAGTAGAGCTAGAATCCCCATCCATCGTGTTTGCCTTCCAAGTTTTCATTGAGATTTCTATTCACACGCGAAATTCGCTTCTTATTTTTTTCCGCAAGCTTCATCGATGCATCAATGTGTTCATTTTGCTTCTTTGTTTCCGAGTTGATATTTAGTGCCATAGACTTCAAATTCGCTTTTTCATGGTTTTCGACATTGACTCAAGAAAAATATCAAATTTTAATGATGAAAAATGAAATATCAAAAACCCGTGGCTACTCCGGCTCGCGCTTGTCGAAGCTGGACGGATTTTCTCGGTGGATCGACAGAACTGACGCGACGTTGATGATTTCTTTCGACTCTTTCAACCCGTTCTCGACGAAGCTTTTCTTTTTCGCTTTCTTCGTAGTATGCCCGCTCGCGCTTCTTTTCTTTCCGGAAGCAACGGGTTATTTTTCGAAGAGGCTTCGAAATATAGTTAAATTAATTTAATCATAAATGGGCACTAACCACACAAATGAGCGAGAACATCATCCCCCTGTTGATCTCTTTGCTTCGAGTTTCTGCTTTGACAAACTCATCATAAATTTGTTCCTGCTTCTCATGAATTTTCCGCGCTCGATCTGTATTTTCAACTGCATTTTTCTCCGCTTTTGCTCCTTCTTCTAGCGCCTGAAATAAGTTTAAACTGTACTGCCCTTTTTACTTATCTACCTTGTTCGTGAGCTCTAAAAGCTTATTTGATCGTTGTTTTTTGTACTTGACTTTCATCCTCGTCACTTCTCCATCTGTGACGTATTTGCTTACTCTGATGCTCTTGCGCCCTTGATTCAGGTCTTGAGGCTGATTTTCCGACGAGTTCAGGAGAATTGACTTTGGCGCTTGTTCGTATGGCTCGCTATACTCAGCCGCCGAGCTTGGATACATTTTCGTCAGCTTTCGCCTCGATTTTCTCGCTCTCTTCGTGAGCTCTTCGCAGGAAATACAACTGATTTAACTGGTAAACACGACTGTAATGACAAACTCGAGTCTAGAGACACTAACGTTTCTGGAGGAACTTGAAAGCGAACAAATTTTATCGGACGATGATTTTCTTTTGAAGATTTTATCCGAGCAGAATTGAAAGAGTCGCGATAGGCGGTAGAATTGCAGCACATGTTTCAAGCGATAAACTGGACATTGTCTCGATTCAGCTCCTGGAAACAATTTTATTCTAGAGACAAGGCTTCGGTTGATTTTCTGTTAGTTCAAAAGTCAGTCGCAGCATTACTGTAACTTACATAATCAATTTATCGACATTAAATTAACAACGTTGAAGAAGAAATATTTACTTTTCCTGTCTCTTTCTAACAGTGCGACTTTTTTCATAATGTGGAAATTACTTTTAATTTTTGCGCAAAATTGCGCTGCAGTGACGAGACATGATGGTGAAATCAACAAAGAGACCTCATTCCGCACAAGAAGCATTCCGCGGTCGGTCTCGATGATGGTTTTGGTCGGAAGGTCAATTTACGTTTTTGCTGGACAAACTGGAACAACTGAGTGGCCAATACAAAGAATTGATTTATCCTGAGATGAGATGGTTGATTCAGTTAAAGCAGCATTTGAAAGATGGGTCATCTCGGCAAGCCGAAATCAAAGAGGATGACAGAAGGCTGTGACAAATGTCTTTCTTAAATTTTCGATTTCAATCAATCAATTAATGTATTCATTAATTAGCGCGCTCCCCCGGGATGAACTTTCCGCGGCTCAAATGCTTTTTCTTTCATTACGAGGATAAAGAATCAACGGAAAATTTGCTATTTTTTTCTAACAAGAATCGTTTTCTTGCATTTGATCTATTTTCAAAAGGAGAAAAACGGGATATTGATTGCCGCGGCGGACGAAAAAGGTGAGACGCATAAACATTTGTATTTGGTGAAAGAAAACCAAAACAAAAAAGGGAGGAGCGGAAAAAGGTAGCTAGGCAACAAGCGAATACTTTTCGTTTTTGAAATCATGGAAGACAGAGAATTAATTTTAATGAGGATAATGTATTTTTAATTGATTAATTTACGCTTATTTTTCTTAAAAATTAACTACTTCTTTGAAAAAGCCAACTTGAAAAAATTGAGTTAAGCAATGTTTCACTTAAAGTTTCCAGTCGGTACGTGAATAATCAAAAAAGGCTAAGCTCGTGACTATCTGCAGACGAGAGAGAGATGAATGAGCTTGTGAGCGCCCGAGGTTCGAGCTCGCTCGCTTTTCCGCCAATATTTGTTTTTGAGAACGAACTGATCTTCGTATAATTCTGTTCTTCTGAATTTTATGACTCAATCAAATTTTAGCAGCCTCAGTGTCAGAGAACCTCCTAGCCTCCAACGCGAAGAATTAGAGAGCAAATGAACGAAAACTTCGATTACAACGATTTGGAAACACTCACTGCTCTTGTCACTATTGTAAGTTTCGGTTAATTTTTTTTTACAAAAGCCAAAACAGATATTTTTTAGCATTAAATAGAGCTTTTTGTTAAGATGTCATTTTGAGCTTATAAATCCAGTTTATTCATTACTTTTACCCAAATCTTCCCGCGAAACTAATCGTAAAAAATCGCCATAAACTTTTTGATAGTAAAAAGTAAGGTCGAGTCCTTGAGCTTTAAAGCTTTCAATTTAGGATGGCGAGGACGAGTTTGTGAGTTTAAAACTCTCGCCGAGGGACCAGTTCTTCGAGCTGGAAATTGGGAATTTTTACCTTGAACTGTGGCCGTCCTCGAACAATGAATACTGCTGCTTTCATTTTGACGATTGTGACATTTTCGAAGTCGTGAGCAAAACGCGCTGGTCGAATTTGGCGCTGAATGACAGTATTCGATTCAAATTCGCGGAAAAAGCAGAAGGGATGAAGTTTTTGATGCGATTGAGCACTGCGGGCATTCTGAAACCGCTCTGCGCGGAATATGAAGAAAATGTTTACGAAGACTTGAATTACGCGGAACTTGAAGAATTACACAAGCCGAAAGTGAAGTCGATGCAAAAAGCGCTCGATAAAGTTTGGAAGCTCTTTCCGAAAAAGCCAAAAGAAAGGCCGAAAAGTCGACTTGACGATTCGGCAATTTACGAAAGCATCGACGACGAGCGATTCTTACACCAGGGTTCAGAAGGAGCATTGTCTCGCTCTCACTCGAGTTCTTCTGGGCAACCTACTCCGCCGGCAATTTACTACGGCGGAACCCAATCGCTGCCGAGTAACTTGGCGAAGAACGTCAATTATTCGCGGCCGAAAAGAAGACCTCCAGCTCCGCCTAAAGACCACTCAGCGTCAGGTTATTTCAATGTTGTTCATTCTAGTCTTCGTAGAAAATGTAAGCATTGTTCAATAACCCCCAAATCTCCTCATACTAACAGTCATCAAATCAAACAGTTGGAGTCAGAATAAAATTGACGTCAATTAAACATTTTAAACCTTTTTTCTTTGACGAAAATTCTTAAAAATCGTCTCCTAAAGCAAATTGAATAACCTGTAAAAAGTTGAAATCGACAACTCCGCTCTTGAAGCAATTAAAAATTATGAATACGTCACGCTAAGCCACGTGGTTTTAAATCATCTAACATAACCAGTAATTTGGGAATCATAAAACAATCATTGTAACTTGTTTTCAAACCTTGCCAAGATCAGAGCCATCAAAACCCGAAGAAAGCTCAACAGGTAGTTTAGCTTACTACACAAAGGAAGACATAAGTTTGCCGGTGTCAGACGATGGCGCCAGAAGCCAGACGAAGATGAACAAGTCCTTTCCGTCTGCTAGCCATTCAGTTTATGGCTCATCAATCGAAACCACTTTTCTCAGCATTTTTCGTTGTAAAAGGACTGTGAGTCCACACCCAAAATGAAACAGAAAAGTGGGCGCGTCGACAAATTTACCAAAAAACCAACGCATCCGAGTCAAAAAACGTTGAAAAAAAGGTTGATGAGCCAAAATTAGCCGAATATCAAGTGCCCAGTAGACTGAGCCCGCCAATTAGAAAACTTGAAACACCGATTGCCGCGAAATTAGAGTCAGATCCGGATAGAATCCGGCCTCATTTTCCAGTTGAGGAGAGTATGTCCGTCAAAGATAGAATCAACAGAATGAATCTCAACGAGACGGCTAACAGAGAGTCGCAGCTTTCTCCACTTTCTTCTAGGCACGTGATCAATCTATTAACGCTTCAAAGTTTTAAATCAAAAGTTGATCATTTTCAGACGACATTTTCAACCTCGAAAAACGCCAATTCCCCCCAAACCTGTCATTCCTAGTCTAAAAAGAACAACCAGTCCTGTCGTGAATCCAACAACTTATGTAGCAGTCTCAAATCAAATTAGAAACACTACTCAAAAGAATGATAAAGAAGAAAATTCAAGCCCTGGAAAAGTATCTGTTCAAGGCCTGGCGAAGAGATTCTCTTCTCCTATTGATAACGCTCCGAAACAAGAGGTATCGTTTTCGATATAGATCTTTATGCTTGAATCACGAATTTCGGCTGATAAAAAATTTAAGGAGTCAAGAGTATTGTCTCAAAAACCGATTCCATTCAAGACCGAAATGAAGCCAGCTCCAAGTCGACCTGGACGAGTCACAAATGCACAAAAAAGCTCATTTTCACTGCCAACCCATGAGAAAGGGGTAAGACATGATAAAACCGGTATCATCGGGTAATTATAATTTCAGAATGCCATGACGCTCAAAGAACGAATTGAGAAGCTGCAAAGCCAAAGTCAGCCAAAATATCAATAAATGAGACACTTTCTCACTTGATTTGTATATTCTTCTTGTTAACTTGTCACAGGAAATGATTTTCATTTTACTCGTGGAAGGGGTAGTCTTTGTGCTAGAAAATTTATGAAGACTCTGGGAATTCTAAATTCATTCTTACGTTTTTGAGTCCGTCCCAGTCGAGTGGGAGCATTCGCACTCCAGTCTGGAGCCCATCGAGCTTTTTCAAATCGTCGCCGTTGAGCTCGAACGAGAAAATGTCGAAGTTCGAGGCGATTCGTTCCGGATTCACGGACTTCGTCAGGCACACGATTCTGTAAAATTATGAAAAGTTTGTCCTTGTTTTGGGCACTTACCCTCTGTCAAGTTGATATCGGAGGAGAACGTGTCCATTATTTTTCTTGTATTTTGCCGCCACAGAGGCGACGACTTCATTTTGCAGAAGAGGAACTTGTTCGTTATTCTTTCCGTCTTAATAATAAAGCAAGATCAAAACGGGTTTTTGGTATTTTTTTTACCTTTTTCAGTTCCGGCCCAGGGTCTGCCAGGATTGCAAAAGGGCGAGTAAGCGGTAAGAAGAATTCCTCTTTCCTTGCAGAAGCTCGCCAAATCGCTTTGATTAAAATACGGGTGGCATTCGACCTGGTTCACCGCCGGAACAGTGTTGCTGTTGTCGATGCAGCGCTGGATCTGGCTTTTGGAAAAATTCGAAACTCCGATCGCTTTGACCAGTCCAGCCGCAACTAGCTTTTCCATTTCTTTCCAGGCGTCGAGGTAGTCCGAATCGCTGGCGATAATGGTTCCATCTTCGTTTCGCGGAAACGTGTTGCTCACGTCCCCGCCGTTGTCGTAACCCATCGGCCAGTGAATCAAGTACAGATCGAGATATTCAAGACCCAAGTCAGCGAGAGTTCTCTCCAAAGCGGGCCTGACTTCCGCTGGCTTGTGGAATGTATTCCACAGTTTTGAGGTGACGAAAAGATCGCTTCTCTTCACACCCTAAAATCCACTCTTCTATAAAAATTTTTCTCTCTGAAAAAACTTACGCTGGCAAAAGCATTTTTGAACGCCGCACCAACTTCTTTCTCGTTTCCGTAAATGGCGGCGCAGTCAATGTGTCGGAAACCGGTTTTGATCGCAGCTTCTACAGATGTCTGGACGACGCCAGGAGCGGCGAGCCAAGTGCCAAATCCAAGCTCTGGAATGGAGTTTCCTGTGTTCAATTTCAACGATCGCATTCTCTAAAAAATGAAACATAAATTTTCGAACGAAAATCTATTTTTTTATCTCTCGAACTTGTCTGAGTGGAAAACTTTGCGCAGTGTCTTTTTATATTGGCAGAGAGCGGGCGCATCGAACGATCATTCTATTGGTTTTTTCTGACAGGCCACAAGCATTTTTATTTGCTTTCTATTATCTAAAAATGGTTTCTCATCAAGAGCTCTTATCGCAAAAAATTTATAATTTCTCAAATTGAAGTGTTTCTAAATAGCCTTTTAGACTCTTGCGAAATTAACCAAGACTTCCGCTTTATTAAAAATTATACTGTATCTCGTTGCTACGATTCCGTCTGAATACATTAAATAAGTAACAGGATAATTTCGTCAGTTGATATATTTTCGATAAACAGAAAAAGGCAGAAGCTACAAATCGGAAAACTCTGGCGTAAGCCAGTCCAGTGCGTGCCCACAATGAGCAGCATTCGCTTCTTGCATCTGGCTTTTGGGGGGTCACAACGAATTAAAAATTCAATATAAAATTCAAATAAAATTCCCAAGAATGACCAATTTCGTTCATTTTTTGGTAATTTGATGTTTTTCGATCGAAAAAAAAACAAGTTTTCAGTTAACTGTAATCCGTTGTGCACCCCCTTAATTGCGTACGAAACATTTCGTAGTTCGGAAACTCAGTGAAGGCCATTGCATAACAATTTTCTTAAAATATATCAGTCAGAATTCAAATTCAAAAGTACCTAAAATATTTTGAATTTGCTTCATCTCTGGGAATTCTTCTTGGACACCTTGCTTGAGTTGCGCGTGTTTCAGCTCGATGATCTTTTTGACTTTTTCTTTCTTGTTTTCAATTTTGAGCTTGCTCCACCAAAGAACGCCGCGGTATAATTCAAAAAGCGTGTAGCTTCATAGTGGCTAATCTCATCCAAAAAAAAAATAGTGGAAAGATAAATTTTTAGCCACTTTCCAAAGAGAAATACAGTCATCTCTCAACGAGGGGTTTCGGCGGGAAGCTTGAACATGGAGGGACATGTAACTATCAGTACCGGTACAGTACTTTGCTTCTTTCGGCATAAATACATTTTTTGATTCATACTGGAAAGATATTTTTTTCCTTTCGGTTTTTCATAAATAAAGAAATTTTGATTTCTTATGAAACCCTAACCCTAACAGTTGCCCCTTTTTTGAATACCTTTTTTGCTAGCCCAAAATCGACCAAATGAACCACCGAGCGTTTGGAAGTGCCAATAAGCCCGACAACGAAGTTATCCGGCTTTATATCACGATGGACGACTTTCTTTTCGTGAAGAAATTCGATGCACTCAAAACACTGCACAGCAATTTCCATGACAGCTTTGAGACTGATTCCTTCTTTAAATTTTCCCCTGTTTTCTTCCAAATGAAATTTTCTTTTTTTGCTCCGCCTCAGAATATGATACAGATTCGGGCCGAGTCTTTCTATCGCCAAAAGGTTGAAGAGATTTGATTCTTTCTTTTCGTTTTCTCCGAGGAAATCCAGCTTGACCTTTTGCTGGAATCGGTGAAACATCGGAAAATGCGGAATAAATTGGGTTTTTCTATCGTAAATCAATCTAATTTGGAGGTTAAAATTGGCAATTTTAATGTAAAAAGGGTTCTTTTTGGGTTCAAAATTGCTTACGAGTAAATTTCTTTCTCGATTTCTAGCTGTGGATGCTTTGCTTTGTGACTTTCCATTTTCAACACGATTTCTCTATCCCGGGTCAGATCTCTAGCAACGTAGATTCCACCAAAGCCCCTGAATGTTTCTAACTAATATTAAAAAAAATCCTACCCATGTGCCAGCATATCCTTGATAAGAAACATTGGCACCTTTTCTTTGCTGGTAGATCTTCTGATATTAATAATTTGTCCTTCCGCGATGCTGAGCTCCATCTCTACTCTTAAAGTCAAGTAAACTGGCGATTTTCCCGTTTCGATTTTCAAAATTTTATGCTCGCCTGAGTCATTATCGCTCTTGAATCATAACCACTAGAATTTTATTGCCTTTATTATATTGTTCTTAACATGATTTTGAATCGCTCGTTATTGATTTTATAACACCGACAGGACAAGTTCATCGCAGTTAAATTATTAAAAAAAAGGGTCACTTTTGGATGAAAATAAAAAGGAGGAAACCGCTCAGAACCTGACTCAGAACTTCTACACAGGTTTCCAAGCCCAGAAGACTGGGAACATGTTTTGTCCTTTAGAAAGAATGTGTTTTGAAAAGCTTATTTCATGTCCTTTTATTTAGAATGCCAAAACTGCAAATACATCAACAGTTCTTCTCTTCATTCTCTCATTTGAAAAGAGGAAAAATGAAGCTGCTTTTGAATCTGATTTTTCTTCAGCTTTCTTCCGTCAGCGGCAATGTTTTTGGAAGGCCAAGAACACTTGCTCAGAGAGCGAAGAGACTAAGAGTCAACGACTTTGTCGACAAATATGAAGATGTGCAGGGGCCAGTTGGTGTTGTTGAAGTACAAAGCGAAGAGGCGGAAGAAATATCCGAATTTCCAGGAATGATTTGAAAATTCGATTTCGATTTTTTGATTTTTGAATGAAGGAATTCGAAAAATCTTCAATTCAAAAAAGAAGGAATGCTGTTGGATGTTGGACTCATTTCTGCCGAGAAGAATTCTGAAACTGAGAAGAAGAGAAAAGTTCAAAAACCATTCGATTGGGTCGCGACCAAAAACGACAACTGACTGAAACAACTGTTCATAATAAAATACACAAGATGATTTTTGAATTGATAAATGCAATTTTTGTCAACTTTGATCGAAATTCGCCGCCGTTGTTATTAAATAAGAAGCGAAAGTACGGTAGAATGATCAAAGATTCTTGGGAAAATTGAGCAGAACTCGCATTAAAACGGAACATCTAATTTGATTTAGTTTTTCGCACATAAATAGCACCACCCGCTCGGGAAAGTCTTCATTCACTTCTTTCGCTAAGGGAATAACTCGATAGCGCTAGAAAAAAAATTAAAATGATGCTTTTTTACTTTTTAGCAGCTCTTTTGAGCCCCGTTGAGAGCCTGAAAGTGATCCTAGATCCGGATGATCTTTCTTACGATCGGGCGGTAGACACTTACTTCAAGGCGGTAGGGATCGAGTCTGAAGACGATGAGTTTTTCAGCCAGTTTGGTGGACTTTTGGAACGGTCGGAAAAGGGACTTCTAGCGTCCAGAAAGATGAAACAGCTAAAGGTGAGAGATGATGCCAAATTACCCTCGGTTCTAAAATGTCATCTCTGTCACTGGAACCAACTTGACTTTCATGACTGAGCTTGAGAGAAAATTGGCATTTTTTGAACCCTCTTGTCCAAGTTTCAATTAACAAATAAGGGGTGCCGTCAAGAAAAAAAATTTGTAAGGCATTTGTATTGTATCCCCTAACCCTAACCCTAACTGGGATAACCAAAATCGATGTAGACACCCTTAAGGTCGCAATCGTCGGTGTAATGGCAGACTCAATCAAGAAGCTTAATACAACGGTCGGCACCGGCTTCGGTCGATACTGCGGCTATGGTTGTTGGTGCTTAGCCGTCCACGAACACATCATTATGGACGAAGTGGCGCCGGGCGGAAACCCAGTGGACGATATTGACAGAGCCTGCCGGCAACATCACGTGTGCACTACCTGCTTATCAGATAAACACAAGGTATAAACTCTAAAGCCGTGCTAATATCGTGCACCCAGTTTTGCGCGTTAAACGAGCTTTAAAAAGCGTCTCAAATTTCAAATTTCAGACCAAGAGCAGCACGTGTCTGCCAGAAGACAACATCTACAAATTGATAGTCGACACCGAGTCAAAGACACTAGACTGTTCACAGAATAAGAATCCTTGCAGAAGAGACATTTGCGAATGTGACAAGCGCTTGGCTCTAGAACTCAAAGAACACGAAATGAGCTGGGACGTCAAATATCATGCCGGTAGTGATCAAATTCCCTAAAGTCTAGGGGATCAACCCTAACCATTAGGGGCCCAACCCTAACCCTAGACGATCCAATTGACGAATAACAATAATTTTCCATAGGAAGAGCTGGTTTCGACCGAGCAAAATCCTGTCCCCACCACGGCGGTGGAGGAAACTCCAACGGAAGCGGCGGAGGAAAACCAAGACCACCACCAACCGGCGATAAGTGTTGTGGAAACGCTCCAGATTTCCATCTGAAAACAAGAAGCCAACCCTTTTGCTGCCGCGGTTTACCAACTGAAAATCAAGACTGCTAAATACACCATCGCAATTTTTTTTATTTCTGCTTTTCAAAGTGCTTTTCGAAGCTGTCGAAGGCGAATTATTAGTTTCGAGCCGTCAATTTTTGGGCATTATCTATTCATTGAGTTCGAATTTAAACGAGTTTTAAGTATTTACAGATCGACAGAAATAATGGGAAAAACAAGGTGACCACTGATCAGGCGACTGTTTCTGAAATTGTTGGGAGCATTTGGTAGACTTCTTCGAAATCATCAGGTGACTCGTCTGAAATGAATTTTCAATACCGGAAAAACGCAAAAAGCTCACCACTGTCATAGTCCTCATCATCTTCGTCAGATTCCCATCCCAGGCAACAGAGCAACGACGAGTCGAACCATCCCCAATAAGGAAGCTCCTCACGAAATCGCTAAACACGCGTTTGAGATTGGATTATGAATGCTTGCGTAGCTCCTGAGAAAGCTCTAGTCATACCTTTACTCGTGAACTGGCGACTTGAGGGGATAAATTGAAGCAGACTTTTTGATAAGCTCGAAAATTATCAAAAACAAAAAAAGTTTCAAGTCGACTCTTGAATAAAATTCATGTTTCCTAAATTAGAACTTTTGGAGTGTCCTTAATATTTCAGATTTGTTGACATCTTTGAGCCCTAGATAAGCCCTGATGAGGATTGTCCAGCATTTTTGAAAGTTGTTGTCGTCTGTTATTTTCTTTTCTCTGTTCTTTGAGTGGCGGTGTTAGGCAAAATGCGTGTTCAACTCAATTAAAGCTTCTTAATAATTCAGCTTGTGCGCATTTGTCAACTGACCTGTAAATCAGGAACGCGCTCGCCGTGAATTATGTCTCTCTGTAGAAACATCAATCAAAAACCACAAAAATCAGGGAATCAAAACAGACCCTCTCTTTTTCGGCCTCCTCCTATTTTCTCATGCATTAGGGCATCATGCAAGTGTCGCCTCAACGCTTAAAGCGGATGCTTTCTCAATAATTGGTTTCCTAATGACTGTAATTGACTCAATTTCGAACGGCGGTTGACTTTTACTGACACGTAAGAAAGCCGCTGGAACGTTTTTTAAAGTTTCTTTTATTCTCAAAGAATACTTGGGCCAGTGATGATGTACATTTACAGGTGATATTTTCTAGCGAAAAGATCAAAGAAGAGTATAAATTTTATTTTCGCAAAAGAATTTTTTAGCGAAATCGACAAGAAAAAATCCATTTTTCTTCCCAATAGTGCTCAATTTCTTTAAGAAAATTAATTTTTTTTAGATATTTTTTGTACAAAGCTTATTTTTTAAATAGCACATTGAAGACATAATTGAAGGCATAAACAAAAACGTACTTATTAATGACTTAGAAACTCGTCGATCGAATAGCCAAATAATAAAAAGTCCACAAAGTAGATTTTGTAAAGCTTCTTGATGATATCTTCTGGGATGTCTCGGTAGAAGTCGATCAGGCCAGAGCTCAGAAGTGGCGAGTCAGAATACTGCCCCGGCAAGTGGGTCAGCCCTTGGAGCTGAATTAATCCAGTTAGCAAGAATTTTTGTGCTGCAGCGATTTCTAATTTGAGAAAGTCTCAGACTGGGGAAAATTTATTTTCTAAATTAAAATTGAAAATACCGCGGAAATCAAAATAGTGTCGAATTTTGGAAGATTATTTCATTGGAAAAATATTGTAAAAAATAACAGTAAATAAAGTCCCCTATACTGGGCTCTAGAACCTGTGTAGAAAATCTGAGTCAGGTTTTGAAAAGCTAAAATGAAAAGCCGCAACGCGGCTTTTTTAAAAACAATGCCGCAATGCGGCTTTGGCAGAATTTTCGATAGATTGTAATGGTTATATATTTGCGGCTTCGTAAATAAAAAAAGCCGCCGCGCGGCTTTTCGTTTAAGATCTTCAGAACCTGACTCAGGTTGCCGAGCCCAGAAATACGATTCCGTAAATGCGAAATTTTCGTAGTAAAGGTTGATAAATTTTAAATCGCTCGGTATCAAAGTTGTCATATAAATTAAATAAGTTTCTTACATGAGCGCGTTCGGTAACGAATTTGGCGTCCGTCGCAGAAGTCTCCTGCTTCGTCACGATCGTGTAGTCCACGAAGCAAGGCGAGCACTAAAATCGACAAGTTTAGAAAGCAAGCAATAAATAATTCAGAAAGTTCAAAAACACGAGATTATCAACTCCGGTGACCGAGGAGGGCAGCCGCTGCGGTTTTGAGAAAACGCGCCTCTAGGATTTCTTTGGCCGCGTAAAAACGTGTTTGGTCGTTCAGAAGAACATAAACAATTTCAATTTCGCAAACCTCAAAGTCCATCGTTTTCCAGTGATAGTCAAACTGATTGATTTCGGCGACAGCGACGATGTACTCCAAAAACGCTCGGAAAGAAAAGACATTTTCATTCTCGTAATTGATCTCCTCGAACTTCGAAATGCTCTTTCCATATTTTCTGACGTACATGTCCAAGTTCCAAAAATCCTTTCCAAATTTTTGTCGCCAGGCGGAAAGAATTCGGGCAAATGGGTGGCGAACGTTGATCATTCGCATTTCTACGCTGTGGATTTTCGCCTGAAAAAAACATTTCAAAGTGGTTTTTAGTTAGAGGGCTCTAACTTAGAGCGCTCTACTAGGCTCTGAAAAATTGAGATGAAAAGCCGCGCAGCGGCTTTTTAAAAAACGAAGCCGCGAAGCGGCTTCGCCAGAATTTTTGATAGATTGTCATGGTAATATTTGCGAAGCCGCTTTGCGGCTTCGTTTTTAAAAAGCCGCTTTGCGGCTTTTCATTTCAGTTCTTTCCCACCCTGAAAGACTGAATCAGGCGCTCTAGAAAAGTGATAATTTTTGTAAAAAAATACCTGGTCGACTATTTCATTTTTCGTCTTGAAGCGAGGCAAAACTTTGAAGATTTCGTCAGTTCCAAAACTCTCCGGCTCGCGTTCCGGATAGAGCAGCGCGGCAAAGTATCGTTGCCAGTTTGTGGTGCCGGTCTAAAATGAAGAACTTGACAAATTGTTGTTGCAAAGTCAAACACGCGCGATTTTATAGTGTTGGCGGATTTTGTCAATCCTTTGAAAACTCGTCAGCTCTCAGCACTTGCGAGATAAGCCCTTTTCAAGAAGACGCAATGCTGGTTAAAAAGAATGTTTTTTTTCGATTATGAAAAAAGTTATTTTTAAAAAATTGAAGAAACAAGATTTTGGACAGTTTAAATTTCGAGGCCGTCAGTTGATTGATTTCGTTAAAATAATCAAAGATCATTTTTCGAGAAAATAGTTAAGGATTGAATATCTTGATTCAAAGGGGTTAAATTGAAATCTTGCTGGCGAAAAACTGAGCACCGTTCTTTTTAAAGTACAACGATGAAATCATTGATGAATTCGAGCAAAACATCTGCCTGCATATTTCGCTGATTTCAGAAATGCAATTATGAATAATTACCTTCGGGGGTAGACAAGTAAGGAGATCGTTGTTCTTCAAGTCAAAAAGGTCGTAAAGCTGTTTTCTGTTTTCAACGAACGTCAGTTTAGCGCCGCTTTCAATTTTCTCTGACGTGGCGAGCAGTTCCACCTGAATTTTTCGCAGTTCATCGAAGTCCATGTTTTTCGATTCCCGGAAAATGCTTTCAAAACGCTAACCAACCAATTGAACTGGTTCAAAGCGAACTTAGAACCCTGACCGCAATATTTTCCGTTCAATTAAACAAGCTCTTGAGCTGGCTTGCCATTTTTGGATAGGTTAACGCCGCCTTTGGTCCAAGTTGCAACCTTTTCTAAGCAGATTCACTCGCTCGTCATTTCTCCGGCTGAGAAAATCGCTAGAATTTGTTCTGCTCGCTTCCATTTCAATATCTCCTAAAGCATCCGTCATTTTTTTTCAATATTTCAATTTTTCAAATATTGAAAGTTTGTTTTTCTAGCCAAAACTACAGTCGTTCGCTGATCTACCTGGTACATCATGCATTGTGGTAAGCACGTAATAAAAGAGCTTGAGTGCAATGTTTTTAGGAAAAACATAATTCACGTTACACGTGTTTTGAGTGACATTTCCTTTTACACTATTTGGATCCTGGAAATCGTTTTCAGAGAAAAACTCAGTATTTTATGACTGGTAATTGTCAATTACTAATTGATCATTGATTAAATATCATTCAATTAGACCCTCTTATCATCAATAATGATCGAAGAAAAACCGTCAAAGTACCAATTTAATTTTAATTATTATTCGTAATTTTGATGAGTCCCAAGAAAATTTCTTTACTAATTTCCACTTATAATCAAGAAATTTTCAATTCACATATACCAAATTAATTTTGGTAAATATTTCGAAAAATATCCAATTAAATTTTGCCTAAAGACTTACGTTTTTGAACATATTCTGGACTTCTTAAAAAGCTCTCTTGATTTATCATCGTAAAATACGCCGAAACTACGAAAACTAGAAGAATTCCACACACAACTCCAAGGTTGAAGCTTCCCTTCGTCATTCTTCTGTTTTCAATCTCTGTCTTCTTTTCTGCGAATCCTCTTATCGAAAATTTAAAACTCGCCCTTTCTTTTCTGTAATTTTCGTCCGACCTTATTCTTCCCCGTGCACATGTCAATAATGAGTTGTCCTGATGTGGGCTCTCTAGCGCCACGAGAAGATAATTCTGCTCCGGGCGTCTTTCAATTTACGCGAGCGAGCATGAAATAATAACGGTTCCCTAGAACAACCGCTCCCCTCATCTTGTTTGAACTAATTTTCACTATGATCTGATTTGAAATTTCAGCGGACAAATTCGCATTCATAATTGGGTTCATCGTTATCCCAATAAAATATAGCAATTACATAATGCACGAATATCTTTAATCTGGGCTCGGCAACCTGAGAAAACCTGAGTCAGGCTCTAGAAGAGCTAAAATGAAAAGCCGCGAAGCGGCTTTTTAAAACGAAGCCGCAAAGCGGCTTCGCCAGGAGTTTGAAGAAAATTTAGATGATTTATTTAGCTCTTCCAAAACCTGACTCAGGTTGCCGAGCCCAGACTTTAATGCTTGTAGAGGTTGCACCTGAACATGGCCTTCTGCCAACAGTATCGATCTACTGAGTCACATGTTTAATTTCGCCCCTTTTGTGAAATATTTCAACATTGAGTCATAACTTCCTTTTCAAATAAAACCAAAACACGCAGAGAAAAATGGCTCAGAGGTACCGAAAAACAACTGTAAAAAGCTGAGAAGTAAAATTTTAGAAAAGCGATCGTAATTGGAGCAGGAATCGGAGGTCAATCGGCCGCGTTGGCTCTTACGAGACATGGATTCAAGAAAGAGTTCTAAAGTTACGCGTTGTGGCCAAAATATCCGGATGCGATTATGAAATGGTTCAACGAGATTAGACGTAAATTTGTAAATCTCTATTTTCCAGGGCAATTCGGGATGAAATAAATCATATCAAGTTTTAATTGAGAAAAATGTGACCAAACCCTAACCTAATTTTGGTTTTGATAAATAAAATTATTATATTAATTTAGAAATCGATGATTTCAAAGAACATTTAAGGGATCACCCCCCGATTTTTCAAAACCTTGGCACCGGCCATTATTGCCTATGATAAGATTCCTCGTGTTCTGAGAATCATTTTGATATATGATAGTACCCCTTTACATAAATGCATCCCCGAAATTTTGGCTCCCAAAGTTCGGGAAAATGCATGTAAATTGTACTTAGCGTGAAAATCGCAATTTTTTTCGATTTTTCATTGTCATCGAAATAGGACAAATAAGGGGTCTATTGAAAGCTTAGAATGTGTAGATTACGAAAATAATAACCGCACTTGAATTTTCGGCCAATTGTTGGCGCTAGAGAGCATTTAAACACCCAAAAAACGGCAAAAATGGTATCAAAAAGTTTTACAACAAGAATTTTTTTATTAACTTATCCGATCATGCTGATTCTACCAAAAAATAAAGATGAGCGTCTATACTTTTAGATAAACGAAAAAGATTTTGAATCCTTAAGCCCAAAAAAAAGTAGATACGATTTGAAAATGGCCTAAAATGGCCATTTTTCAAAATGTTAATCACTTTGACGGCCTGTAATACATAAGCAAATGTTTTGCTGGCAAGCTGATTCTACCAGAATTTTCTCCTTTCAAAGCGGGCATTCTAATGCGCCCAAAACCAGCTTCCTACGTAAGCTCAAAAAAAAGTAGATAGAGGTCAAAGTTGGCGAAATCGGGGGGGATCCCTTAAATGAATTCAACGGTTGTTTTTACCTCTTAATTTTAATCATCAGGGTGAACGAGAATGTCATCTAATCCCCTGACGGGAGTGTCAAGCAAAACACCTAGAGTAGAACTCTTTTCAGGTTAATAGTACGTCAGCCAAAACTCTAGAGCAAGTAATTATTTGAAACATTCAGTCTACGAGCAGTTCAAAGAGTTGCTCGGCCCGGTCGGCGCCGGAATTGGCCTCAACGGCGGTGCCCTTTGCCTGTCAAAATTGGGTTACCGTCATGTTTGGGAAGATGTGGCCGAGCAAATTCACCACGTTAATCAAGTCAGCCCTAGCGGTAATATTTCAAGGCAGAGTTAAAAAAATGAACACAAAGGTGGCGACAAAAAGAGCAATTTTCAAAGCACTTGTTACGTAGCTCAAGAAAGAATGTTTCCACTCGACCTGCTGAAGAATACGCCGATGGAAGGGCATTTCATTTGCGCGCGACGGGATTTGTTCATCAGAAATCTTTTCAAAGTAAATTTTTGTTCCTGAATCTCATTTTCAATTGCGTTAGGCGATGGAAGAAAATCCCGATGTGAATATTCATATCGGCGAAAAAGCCGTCAATTTCGACCAAACGAAGGACGAAGCTCTTGTCAGCTTCGAAAGTGGAATCAAAGACAGCGCCGAAGTCATCGTCTGCGCAGATGGAATTCACTCGGCCGGGATCGATTACATCATTAGGGATGAAGAGCTTGCTGCGGCAAAGCACACTGGACATTGCGTCTATTACGGGATTATTCCGGATATTGGCAGGGACATGCCGGACAAGACTGGTTATGAAATCGACGTTGGCGGGGGATGCACAATTATGACCATGCCTCTGCCAAACCGAGAAGCAATGATTGCCGTCTGTCACCCAGGCAACGACGACTGGCATTCTGACTGCCGGAAATGGTCCTTCAAAGTGCACGATGGCGAGTTGCACGAAGTGTTCACCGAGCACGACTTCTACAACCGCCAATCTATCATCACCCCGGAGATGGTTATGAACACATATCGGCTGCTCCACCTCGGCGTTTTTGAAAAACAAGACTTGCCAAAGTGGCACAAGGAAAATTCGTTTTAAATTTTAGAAACTGACATGCCGCGATTTTCAAAGTGAATCATCTGGGAACGAAATGAAAATTGTTATTGTATAATCCGATCGTTATTTTCTCATCAAAGAGGGCATTTTGAAAACGAATCAAAAAGGGGAGGATTTGCATGATCGGGGATGCTTGTCATGCTATGTCGCCTTTTCTTGGACAAGGTTAGATTTTAAGAGAAGATGAAAACCCTTATTCTTGACTTTTACCTGCGTCAAAAAACGTCAATTAGGCGCGAATCAAGCGATCCAGGACGCGTACCTCCTGGCCGAGTTCCTGGACGAGATGCCGTACGAACAAGCATTCCAGGCCTTCTACGACGTTCGCCACCCGACAGTGAAAAGACTCGTCATGGCCAGCGATGGCTTTGGCTATCTCAGAATTGTTGACAGCTTCTTTGGCAACATTGCAAGAAACGTGATGCGCGCAGGGACGAAATACGCACCCGATAAACTTCTTCAACTCATGCTCATGAAAACGATGGCGCCGAACTTTTTATAATTCATTTTCTATCTGATTTTGGGACCTTAATAAAATCAATTTTTTATGAATCATAATTTATGCTTTAATTTCTTAACTTTCATATTCATAGAGCTTATATGACATTTTGCAATTATTCAGAACAGACCAACGCAGGCGGCAAAAATAAATTGCATCAGAGAAACCGATGTTAAATCGTTCTTATATGAATTTATTTTATGTTTTATTTTTGTATGCAGCAATCGCTCGTGCATGTGTCCAACGACCAATGATCGGAGCAAAAGAGATCTTACCCATCGGAGGCTTCGACGTTCTCGGGAGTTCAATTTTGACAAAAGAAACTTGTTCAGAGACCTCATTCACAATCCCGAAGAATTATTTGCAAAAATGGGAGCTAGAAGAAACGAATACATGTGATGATTCATGGTTATTGAATATTTTTAAGCCATTTATTGTAAAAAAATTTTAGCACTGCTGTGGTGAAAAATAATGCTTCGATCCCGTATCCATCAGAAGGAGTCTGTTTTGGGCTTTATTTTTTCACATAAAAAAGAGATGAGCTAGTAATGAAGCCTATGAAAGCGCACTTCAAGTATCTTTTCCTAAGAATGACAAATCATCAAAGCGGGAATTATACGAATCTTCTGAAATTTTCGAAAAAATACTCGTCTGGCGATATAAAATATGGCTGCAACATTACTCGCTCGGGATTTTTGATATTCAGAGAATTTCGAAGATTCAGAAGATCCCAAAAATGCCAAAAGAATCGACGAAAAATTTAAAAACAGGATTCTTTGAAACTATAAGAAAAAAATTTGAGGGGTTTCTTTTTAAAAATGAGCACTTCAAAAAACCTAACTTGAGTGTTTTCACTGGATTGAAATTAAAAGATTTGAAAACAAATTCCTTAGATAAAATGATAAAAGAACTTGAGGAGTTTGTTTCCAGAAGAGATCATTTCCCCAAACCTGATTTGGATATTGTCACAAAACTGTAAGTTCTTTTACTTTTATTCTATAACGAAGGAAAAATATTAGGTCTGAAAATATCTTCCAAGCGCTCATCAATTCTCCAGAAGAATTCACTTCGGAAAATAAACTCACCGGAAATCTCAATAAAATTTTCGATGATCTCTTCAGGAAGTCATTGGACTATCCCGTCACTATTCGAAATTTCATCAGGAAGAGGTTTAATTTAATTGAAAGGCGAAATAAGCATTCTAAAAATTGAACCTTTCGAGACCGGCACCTGATAAAACAATGGAGTTTGTTGGTTCTATTGAAGACTGCGGGAATTTTACTTTCAAGCTCAAAAACGTCTGTACTCAATTTACGATTCAAAACATGTGATCAACCTTTCTTCCTGAATAATGCTGAGATAAATCAACATACGAGAGCAATTTATTGGTAATTTTCTTGAAAGCTTATGTGGAAGCCGATTCTAGGTTCGGTAGCAGTCAGAGGGATTGCAACTGTTTTTGTCTCGTTTGATGTATTTTTGAACAGAAACTCATCATTCTCGTTGAATCCAAATAAGCACATGGCGTGTTTTATGGAAGATGCACCCATTCTGAATTTCACCAGGAATTTTTAATCCAGTCAGTTTGTCTTTACCTGACAGGGCAAACGATAACTTTCTTGGCATCCAGCGCATGGATAAAGTCGCCAACTAGTGGAATTGACGATAAGTTTTTCTAAAAAATATTTGAGTATTTTCAAGAATTAGAAAAACTAACCGGGCATTTGTCGTAATCAGTCGGATGAGCAAACATTTCAAGCTTCACCTCGAAATTCTTCATTTTTTCGAGGACTGGTCTCAAAGTTCCAAGCATGTAGATTCCTAAAATTCAGTAAACATCGGGCAAGACCAACGATGAACCTTCTCGCTGAAGAAATGTCGGCTCAGTGAGTCTTCTCATTACATGATGAAGCATCGCTGACTGGATATCGTCGGAGTTAGCGCTTACTTTTGTTGGGATGACATTCATCATCAACTCCGTTCGTAAAAGCTAGAATATGATTAATTTCGATAAAAAGCTTCAATACCAACCTTATGATTGATCGACTTAATATCCTCGTAAAGCGTTTCCTTCTCCGCTTGGAGTATCTTCTTTGACTTAGAGATTGCTTCTCGAAGAGATGCTCGAATCATGCTAGCTGTCGCGAATGCCCAACATTTGAACGAATCACCCTAGTGTAATATATTAACAAAAAAATAAAACCAATATACCTGATCATGAATCGTATGACTTATCATCTTGGAAAGCTGATTTATTCCTTCGAAGTCGGTTACTTTTGTCACTCTCTCCGAGAAGAAAAATCGAGAGAAAGGGTTGTCTTCGTACTTTGCTGCTCGTCGCTGAATATCGCTCCCGATCTAAAAAGCATAAAGTTTCCATGAATTGAGTCGCTTTTTCTTACAGATGAGAGTGCGGCTTCATTCAATTCGTCGGATATGCCAAGATCTTTGGCGGTGATTTTCGAAGAGTCGCTGTTTTTTTTTGGTCAGTAAGTGTACCAAGACACGAAATCGTTAGATAACTCTTACTGACCGATCCTAGAAGAGACTCTCCACAGCTCTGTCGTGCTGAAGAAATGATCAATCTCGTCCACAGTTGGTCGAGATCTATAATCGTCGGCGATCATTCGAGAAATTACTGACAAACATGTGTCTTTTCCTTGCTTTCTCAGTTTTTTACTCAGATCAAGATCGATTCCTAAAATGAATTCGATGATAATCTCAATCTTTGTCGCTAACCAGGCATGAGATATAGCTTGAATGCCAGCTCTGTCTCAAAAAGCGTAAAAAGAGCCGTTATTCCAAGAGAATAAATATCTGAAGCGTAGGGATACGACGTTGTCAACGCTTCTGGAGGATTGTAAAGAGGAGTTCCTCCGGAGAAACCGCTCAAGCCAAAGTCAGCAACTCTGACTGAGAGGACGCCATTATTGTCTCGTTTCAGCAAAATGTTCTGCGGTTTTATGTCTCTGTGACAAAGTCCCTTTTCTCCAAATGCTTTGATAGCCGCATTCACCTAGTTTCAATTATTGAAATCAACGAAGAAAAAGCAAAAAAAGCGAACCTGTCTGAGATATTTTACATGATTTGTCATCGAGAATTTTTCTTCCAGCAATGTTTTCTCACAGAGCTCACTGACGATGACAAATTCATTCGCACCGTTTTCGTGCTGGAGGAAAAAGTCGTACATCTTCAGAACATTTGGGTTCTCAGTGTTGAGGCCGATGTAGAACTCCGATGCTTGACTTGTGAGAAATTTTCGCATGTCTTTTTCGCCTTTTCTTCCTTTCGAGGTGATGTACTTCTTGAAATCCACGTCTTTGCTTTTGATGAACTTTGCTGCTGAGGGCTTTCCATGCCAAAGACATTCGAATACTGAGCCTTGTCCTCCTTCCCCAAGCTTGTTCTCTTTCTTTATGAGTTTTCCGGGGAAGTATCGCATTGATTTAATGTTTTGCGACTCTTCTTTTCCTTTGATATCGTACCAAGAAGTGTAAAACGCTGTCATCGGTTGACCGTTACTATCATAACCCGTTACCCATTTTTTCTCAAGCGCCTTCATGTCTACTTGCTCATTGATTTCTTTTTTGAACATGTCGTGCATGCTCAGCAAAAGTAGTTTTCTTCAGTCGATTTTTTCCAAGTCAGTTCGGGGTATTTTTGAAACATCAGTCTTTTCATTTCGAAGTTGAAATTCGGCACTACGCAACTGTATCTTGGCTTGATAAAAGGATTCATTCCTCGCTCTAGAATACGGCCGATCAGAGGGGTAAAAATGAGCCCAACGGTGTTTCCAAAGAAACAGTTTTGATTAAACTGAAGATCGGGAAAACGGTCGAGGAGCATTCTTGTAGCGCGGTAGCACAGTCTTGATGCAAAGAAAACGTAGGTGATTCCCATGTAATTTGGTCTTGAAACAACCTCGCAGGCTTCTGTTTGAGAAATACATTTGAGCATGCGGTCCATCAGGTGGCAGAACGTATCGTCCATCTTGTGAACCACGTAATAACTGTCTTCCTTTGAGTACGGGTTTCTCATCAAAACGAAACGTATGAACTCGTGGTGAGCATTAAAAACATTGTGCTGCCCAATGCAATAGCTCCAGTCAATGTCGTCTAAAAGAGAATCTAGCTAAAAAACCTCAAGAAATCAAAAAACGTACATTTATTCCAAAGTGGACTTGTTAGAAGATCGAGATGAACTGTCAAAGCGGCGACAACGAAGAAGTGGCTGACTGGAGTTCCTCTGGCTATGTCCAGATTAAGCAGCTCTTCGAAAAGTCGCTCATCAACTTCTTCGCGAGAGTATTCCGTTGGCTTATTGCGCATATTCATGGCAAGATATAGCCCTGCATATCCACCAAGAACAAATGTCGAATCCTGAACGTTTTTGAGATTGTAGATTTCTGCTTCGAGCTCTTCGAACTCTTCAAAAAGTTCTTTTGTTTCTCCAGAAAGCATCGAACGAATTCCTCTGTACGAGTCGATCTTCTTATTTACTTTCTTGTACAAATCGAGAGCGGCAAAGATCCTCTCCGTCGATTGTTTCTGCAGAATCGCATCGTAAAGAAGATATCTAGCTGGAGACAACTCGATAATTTCATCCTCGACTCTTTTGAAGGAAAATTTGTACAAAGCTCTCCAAAAATAAAGATTTCTTTCCGCCTCGCACATGATGCTGTGATTGAAATTTCAAGAATTCTTGTGCGATTTCGTCTTAAATCAATAAAAGAGGCATTGTTGTAACGATTTTGGTGTGACCGAGAAATCATTTTTTTGGATGATTACAAGAAATAAAAATTGATTTTTAATCATTCTCCATTTCCATCTTTTCCCATTTTAGCATTTGACGCAAATGGTTATTCATGAACACTCAAGGAAATTTATTTACGTTCGTCAGATTCTCTGTGACTCAAGAAATAACAATATATTTGATGAAAAACGAGAAGATTGCTCCAACAGCAATACCAAAATCCATAACTGCAAAGACAAAGAAACTGCCGTAGCTGACTTCTTCGGCTGATCGTCGACGCTTTTTCAATCTGGCGGTCGTTTCCTTCAGGTTCAAATTCGCTAGGTAACCATGGCTCCAGCCAAAAATGATGACAAGAGCACAGTACGCTTCAAAAGTCATCTTATTGCCCTTACTTACAATATTTTACCTGTATCATTTTTGATGAGAACTTCAATGAATTCACCATTCGCATCGACGTTACAAAGCATGAAAAGTGGGATAAACGCGATTCTAGCTCCTGCCCAACAAGCTCGCGCTACAGGCCCTTCTGTCACGGAGAAAGTACAGTAAGAGCTAAACCAACGGCCGAGGTACTCGGAGCAGCTGAAACTGAAGAATGTCACTGTGGGAACGAAGAATCGATGCGTGTCTATTCCCCACTGATCTTGTGAAACTGATCGAATTTGTGCAAGTAGTCCAGGAAAAACGCTATAAATTGTAGACGTTATTTGATTTTTTGAATATTGAGTTCAACCTGTAAGTGACAGTAGACAGCAAGAATGCACACAAAAAGTCGGTTTTCATCAGCCTACAGATCTCCAGCATCATGTTCTGATTGCAACGACCCTGAGAGACGCTACCAGAGACCGAAATCCTGTCGAAATTTCGCTCACAGACCATGTCTTGATCATAAGAAAAAGGATTGGATTTGTAGAATATAAAAAGAGGATTGGATCGTACTTTTGCATACAGTATCATTGCTGCTCATAGCTCAAATATGATGATAGAATATTTTATGATTCCGAAACAAACTGACCTACGGTATAATAAGCTTATATAATATGTCATATATAATATTCATATTTTCAAGCGTCTGATAAATTATATTTGAACACCTTGAATAAAATCGGCAGGGTGCCACCAACAATAAACATCGCAAAAGTAGCAGATTCCGCCGATGGACAGGCACAAACAGTTATGATGTTGACGATGGCCGCTGTGATTCCAGAAAGCGCCATTCCATTCATCAATCCAGTCGGATAACCCGGTGGGAGGTAAGAACAAAGCTCGATCGCAAGAAGTTGGAGTAACCCGCCGGCGAGGGACATAACGAGGACAACAACGAGGGCAATGACGAAAAAGGCGGATGATGGAAAGTGGAGCCAAGTTAACGAAGCTAAAAGAAACATAGGAGCCATAATTCCAAGGTGGCTCGTGTAGGTCATTAGTCGGGCAAACTTGAACTTGGTCCCAAGTGCGAGGCCGAGAAAAGATGAAGCTGTGAGTGAAAGGCCGACTAAAAAGACCAAACAGTTTTGCCAGTAGTGTTGCTTTGGATTGAGAGTCAAATCAAAGGGCGTAGCTCGGAATTCGGTTATGTTCTCGCCTTCGTAAAGCATTCGCTGCCAGTAGACTTCTGGAACTGCCATAAACTAGCATAAAATTAGATTTTCTTGAAATCAGCGTAAATTTATGCCTGAAAAGGGAGCAGACTCAAAGCTCCCAAAAACATCAAGCAAAAGTACAACTGCGTGTCCAGAACAAGCCTTGGTTTTCCCGAAGCAACGGTATGCGAAGATTTGATGCTCCTGACAATCGAGATGACTTTTGAATCATTTGAAGCAGCAGATGTCTTCGAGTCACGATGAGCTTCGAGAAAAATTGTTGTTCTCGAAAGCTGTCCGATTTCTTTGCTCGGTCGAGAAGCCAGGCTTTCTCTTTTTTCACTTTCGCCGTCGCTGAATCCTTTGTTTTCCATCTCTTTTTGGAGGATGAATTCTGCGCTGCTCCGAGCGCATTCTTCTGATCGTCTGTTTACTCAAATCCGCGCAGTGATGTTGAACTTACTCAGATAAAAACTAAAATGAGCCTGGTCAATTTAATATTTTCGGAACTGTCGATACTAGAAATAAAAATTATTTCCTCTTTGAAGCATCAATTTCGCATCATCAAAGAAAGCCATTATTCGATTACTGCCGCATTGAACATGCGCCGCCGAAAAAATACCTCGATTTCCTTCAGCTGTTTCCTAGAATAAAAGCTCAGTTGAAATTATTTTCATCATAAATTGACAAAAACGAGAAAAGAATGTCTTCTAGCGATCAAATCGTCCCACGATTCACAACTTTCGACGAAGAAGATTACCAACCCTTCATTTCCACTCAAGATCATCTTGCTCCTGGAGAAGAAGAATACGACATCAAGAATGAGTTTCTTTTTGATGAATCTTTTCCTGCTGAGTACGATCCTCAGGACAACAACGCAAATGAATCCTTGGAAAGCGTTGAGTTCAACAGCTTCGAAGTGATTGAACCAGACATGCCCCCCTTTGCCACATCTTCTCCTAGAAAAGCACCGATGGAGTCGCCTCCAGCGTCGCCGTCGACATATGCTTCATCTTCAGTTTCGTTTGAATGGCCTAATTCTCCCCTCACCCCGCCTTACACTGTCATCGGTGAAAACATCCCGCAAGTCGAAGAAAATCAACAAGGGCGAAAACGAAAATCGGAAGACAATGAAAATACTGCTGTCAAAAAAGCTAAACGATCTCTCTTCTGAAATATTCATTACTCATTCTTCTGGAATAAACAAAATCTAAAACAACACTTACTTTTTACATTTTTGAATTACCACTGGTTCGATCTTTTACAATCTTTGAACGAATCTCTTAAAAAATCTCGATTTCATCAAATCATCTGTAAACAACAGGTGTTATCAATCAGTTCTAGCGCCCTTCAGATCCAATTCAATCTCAAGACATCTGTTTTTCTCTTACATAAGGGGCGGGGGGCTCGCAAGAATAAATCAAAACAAAAACACTCAAAGAGACCACAAGAGAACTCATAAAAAATGCTTGATCGAATTTTGCCTTCAGAAGAATGCAAACTCTACTTTCTCTGCTGCGCACTGCTGCTCTTCATTGCCAACGGAGGGTGGCTTCTGATGCCTCATCTTGGATTCTGCCTAGTTCTTTACGCAAGCTCTACTTCTTCTGACCTCTGAGAATTTTCGCAATAAAATAAAACACACGAAATCGTCGTCGTTATTTTAAAATATATTTAGGCAACAGTTGCATAGAAGAAAACAGAGTTGAGAGTGACTAATAGTATAACTGAGATTAGACTATTGCACTTTTGGTTTTTCGACAGATTGTGTAATTATTAACTTAACTAATATTAAATAAAATATATACTAAGAGTCAGACATCAACAAACAGGACAGGGAAAGGTGTTTTTGGCACTAACGGTATAGAACTGATACGAGTGAAACTCCAACAATTTCAAATTGGGAGCTTCACGAATTAGAAAATAGCTTCAAGTAAGTTTCACCTAAATTTTCTTTCATGTTATAAAAAAAGTCAGGTGAGTCTTCCTTGATTTCACCAGAGGGAGAAATGTCGGGGCAGGGAGCGCTTCTAATGGTCGAGAATGCGCAAGTTGCCGGAGACGATTTTGTTTTCTAACACAGCGCCGGATGGAATGTCGATTCGGTCCCCGTGATTTGCGATGATGATGACAGTGCCCTATTGGAAGACATCATTATTTGATACAAAATTATCGTTCTACCTTCAGACTGACGTCCTTGCCGAATGAGACATCACCAGAGACAGTAAGGTGATCGGCTTCAAGCATGTCGGGAATGGTCTTGAATCGGCTCAAGTACTTAGCGACCTGAAGACAAAATTGTAGAAAGATGATTTCGTTTGGAGTTTTTTACCTTTTTGAAGTGCTCGTCTCCGAGTTTGACGAGAGGAGTGGTTTTGAATTGTCGCTTGGAGGACATGACGAGGGATCCAGACTTGAGTTCGTAAAGGTTGGACATGACAAGCATCAGATCGGAGGTCTTTTTGACGGGAAGGAATCGGCTTCGGGGGACGTTGACACCGATGGCATTGTCGAAGTTCTTGAGGATAATTTAGTTTCTCGCATCGAAAATTGGTTTTACCTTGATAGCAGCTCCAGAAGCAGTTTCGAGCTGGATGACATTTGTTCCGTTGGAGAGTGATTTCTCGTTGATGATGATTTCCATGTCTTCGATCTTGCCGTTTTTGCAGAGTCGGTCGACAGCGTCAAGTCTCATCCACAAGTTGTTAGTGTTGAAGATCTAATGGAGAAGAGAGTGGATGATTACAGGAAGATTTGATCTTACCTTGAACTTGGAAACAGATTTGAATTCGTCAACGTGTTCTTTTGGGACTTGGGCGATTTCCAAAAGTCGGGCTTTTCCTTCGTAGTCAATCAAGGTACCTCCCTAAAGAGTTTGATGAGAGAAAAGTTTTTAAATTTGAGGATTACCTTGACATCAGCTCGGGTTTTGTCAGTGACTTCCATGCAATACTCGTTGTCTGGGTTGGTTGACATGTGGGCGAGGATGTTCATGTCGACGGTGGCGCCGAGGTTGTCGATGTTGGAAAGGAAGATCTAAGATTTACGATAAGTTCTGAGGCTGATATTGCTGTCGCTTACGATTTCTTTGCCCTGCTTCTTGAACTCTTCAATCAAGCCGGAGTCGTAAAGGGCCATGTAGAAGTCACCGTGTCCTGGTGGGTACCATCCGTCCTTGGGGTTGTAGGGATCCTTGGTGGCGACAGGGAGGAGGGTTTCTTTGTTGATTCGTGGGAAGCGGTGCTGGTTGAACATTTTGATGTCGACCTGGCAGTTGTTGTACTTTCGGAGAATCTTTCGGGTGTCTTCTTCGGTGTTGAAGGAGTTCATCAAAACCAAGGGGACGTTGGTCTCGTAGGTCTTGTTCAAGTGCTCGATTTGCTGAACAGTCAAATCCAAAAAGTTCAATCCAGATCGGACGGAAATCATCGACTTGGGACCAGTGCAGCCCATGGAAGTACCGAGACCACCATTGAGCTTGATGACGACCAACTTGTCGAGGAAGGCTTTTTCCTGGCCCTTGGGGCAGGCGGAGACCATGTCAGAGTATGGCTTGATCTGAAAAGAGAAATTTAATGACCTGTTATGAAAGAAAGCGTGGACGATTATGTAATAAAAAAGAAGGAGTGTACGCGTGATGGCTTGCGCAAAAAGTTGCTGATGTAATTTGAAAGTGGTCTTACTTAGCGCCCTAGAACTAGACAGGGGATCATGTTCTTACCATTCCTTCCCGTGGGGGTCGGATCTTCTCCCACTCGACAGATGGTCCTCGTTCTTGGAGGAATCGCTCGAAGAGATTGGCGAATGCGTTGAACTCGTTGTTGAAGAATTCCTTGTCATTCTCATCCGCGGCATCGATGAGCTTGTCGAGCTCGGATCGGAGGGCAGCCTGAGCGTCTTGCCGCATCAGTTGTTGGAATTCGACGATTGACTGAAAAGCCAATTCAGAAAAAAAAAACAAGTTTTTCGAGGAATAAAAATCTCTATTCTGCGCGCAACTTTCTCTTTGCGAATTCAAAGAGGCGAATTTTACGATTACGGGCGATTATCCTACTAGGAATAAGTTTCTCCAACCGTTAAATCTCTCAGAATCGCACCTTATTCATGTCCACCGGCTGAAACATCTAGCACAAAAGCACAACCCGAAACGTTTGTTTATATTTATCTCCAATTCAAAATCGGCTACTCTCTCAAGGCCAAAGTAAATCTGTGTATTTTCTCTCAAAATATAAAGCTGGAGGAAGTAGGTTTTTTGAGACGTAGCGCGAACTTTTTACAGCGAGTAGATGATGCTGATTTCTACGCAAGAGATGGGCCGTTGTTATGAAAATGACGGAGGAAAGCGTAAAAATTATTTATGGGGCGAAAACTATTACATAATGTAATGTTTAAAAAATCATTTTCTTGAATAATAAGATTAATATATTGTCAATTTTTAGGCGATTTTTCAACTCGATTTGTATTTTTATGAATAAAAGTTCTTTCCAAAACCCTAAAAATTAGGATAACGAAAAATCGGATCTTCACATTTCCTACCTTGGATCTCTGCATGCCGTCTGGAGTAGTTGCTGGTGCTGCTTCAAAGAGAGTTTCCCAATCGACAGCGACTCTTTCGCTAGTGCTTCGCTGGAAGCCTAGAAAAAAACGACTTCTTACTGAAAGTCCTTTTCGAAATATAAAAAAGACAGTGATTTTTATGAAATATTCGCTTTTATACTGTCAGTAACACCACACACCACAAGTTACCTAAGGATCAGTAGACAAGGGGCAATTATATAATTTCTCTCTTCGGAGCGGAGCCAGTCACACGAGAAAATCGTGGGCTGGGCTCGCAATTGGGAGAGTCTCAGACGAGAGCACGTCATGAATACATAAAAGAGATTACTAATACACCTTTGAACTTTTGGACAAGTTCTTAATTTTCGCGAAATCAACAGATGAAACTGCTTATTACTGTTGTTGCTGGCTATAGTAGTAGTCTAGTTAGGGTTAGGGTTAGAGGAAGAGTACAAATTCTAAGACTTGTGTCCCCATTTGGAAACCTATCCTGAAGAAATTGAAGTAAATGGCATAAGTTTTTAATTGAGAATAAACTGAACTTGAGTTAATCTCATGCTATTAGGAGATTCATTTACATAACATTATCTAGAAAATGCTATTTTACGATAAATACGGTAAAAATAGACGCATATTCTCCGTTCGTTTTGACCATAAATATTGAGACTCTGAGTTTCAGACTCTTAGTTTACTCTCGAGCACTTACTATACCGGCGTTTTGGGCCCTCTTAATTTAACATCGCTACATAATAAATAAAGTAATTACCATCACCAGATAAATATCCTTCGCTGGAGGAGTCTGGTCGCTCATCCGCGGAGTCTTCTGAGTCGCTTTTCGACTTCGAAGCCGTGTTTTCTATCACCCTTTTGATTTCAACGGATTCATTGAAATCGGAGTAGCCTTTTGGCTTTTCTAGCACCACGTAATTTTCACCATATTCACTGTTCTTAGTACCGTCATCTTGAATTGGCTGAGGGGTCATGTTGTTTTTAGGTTTTGGTCGAAAAGGCTGTGTGTTAATTTTTTAGTTGAAGAAAATTGCAAGAACGCTTTTTCTCTCTTTTTTTTTGCTTTGTTTGATTACGCTTGTGGAATGGAAGTGGTACCGGTCGCTTATATTTAGACGGGGCGCCAGTTTACAACCTTGAAGTCAGAATGCGCTAACTCCGCTTGGAGCCAACTCCACTTGGTTTATCAGCCACTAAAGCCGACGTGATTGGAGGGCTCCCTGAATTCAGATAAGGTAAAAAAAATTTTGCACCGGAAACCAATCAACCCATGTCGCCTTATAAAACCGCCCTTTATCAACAGTAACAATCGACAAATGGAACTGTTTTACCGCAAAATAAGGGCGTTTTTTTATCGACCATGAAATTATTTATTGACCGCAGAAAGCGTCCAAGTCGTTGGTGGATAATAACAGTGAATATGACTGACATTCTATATGAAAATGAAAATCTCTTTATTCTCTTCTATTTCTCTCGAAAAAGAAAACTTAGAAGCATCAACGATGGTTTTTGTTTGTTCATACCGCTCATTTTGAAGCCTTTGGTGGAGGAAGAAAAAAGGGAAGAAAAAGAAGGAGTTCTGAGAGGCAGGAGTGCTGGACAGAGACTGATTGCATCCACATGCCGTCGAGGACGGAAAGTTCTTCAGAGGCAAGTTCATTACCCCGCGGAGGGAAGCAATTGGCCCAGGATAACAAGCCGAGAGCACCCGCGGCGGTGCTATCACCACTTCTGCATACATCAGAGAATCAGAACAAGCACGTACGAATGGATTCCACCACCCTTAATGACCTTTAGCCTTATCTTTATCCTCAGCTGGGCTTTCCTGCTTGAATATCGCCTTGAATTTGCAAAAACGAAATGATAAATCTGCTGAAAGCTACCTAAAACTGAAAAGATTCTAGCTCTCCTAATCATGTCATGCGGCATCTGCGAATGAACAGAAGCCGAAACTGTCGGCCTGACAAAATCGCAAGGCTGGTGACTGACCTCTCTATAACGTCAACGGTATCCTAATGATGGCTCATATCTCCCAGATTGCTTCAAGTTTCCAGGCAAGTAGGACGGTGCGGATACAATCATGGATACAAAATCCTTCCGGGACCTTTGGTTTGACCTTCACTGCTAACGTTATATTTCAGATGCAACTCGAATGATGAGTCGCATCCTGCACAAGTTAAGAAATCCTCCACCTGAGTGGAGCACTGTCTTTTTAAGTAGGATGTACCGTAAGATAGCTCGGAGATAAAATCTTCCAGATGCGGCATCTGAGATGCCCGACTTTACGAACGATTGCCAATTTGATCATGATAAAATTCCTCAGATAATCCTCTGCACTCGGAATTGACATTTACTACAGACACAAGTAGGCCTGGCAAGATGCCTTCCATTTGGTCTCGCTAGATGTATAAAAATATTCCAAGCGTTCTGTACTACGGTATACTTTTCCCGCTTTATCCTGCAGTTATTTCTTATATGCTGAGTCTAAAAGACGGACCCCTGATAAAGCACGGCGGGCACTTATAATTTGAGAGATAAAACGCGATCGCGAGCATTTACAATGGAATTTTAAAACCGCATATTTGGTGAGAAAACGCGGCCGTAAGGCAAAATAAAGCTCGTTATCTTCATGAGCGAGCTAGACAGCTTTGTCAATCGTAAATGCTCTTTAGAGAAATTTTCACAAAACCAGTTTTTTCATCAAGTTCGAATAGTGCGCAGTTTACGATACTCTTCAATTGCTCGCTTTCTTTCTTCTGCAAGCTCTTCCTCTCTGGTCTTTTGTTGTTGTTTTTGCTCGACTTGATGCTCTGGCAGCTGCAGTTTCTCCAACAGTAGAAGATTGCTGAAGCGACCGGTAGTTTTCTTCTGTGCGCCGCGGGGGAGCGACTTGAATTCTGGTGGCGCATCAACTCGTTCTCCAAACTCGACGCGGTCCTTTAGCATTTCTTTCTCCAGCCTTTCCAATTCCTAAAAAACGATAAATCTCTGATAATTAAAATTGGACAACCTTGTCGGACTTTTTCTCTTTTTCTATTTGTTTCTTTTCCAATCTCTTTCTATTGATCGCTTTTTGCTTTGGCTTCTGCTCCTCCGGAATCTTGCCATTATTCTTGTCCAATTTCGTCGCCTTCTTGAATTCCTTGACGACATTTCTAGCTTTCGTTCCGTTCGCAATTGTGATCGCATTCTGACATTCTGCATGCATTCGATCTTTGAATTCAGCCATTGTTTCGTAACTTTTCTTTACGAATTTAATCTTCGGTCGTTCGTCATCAAAGCCTCCTGAAAGAAAGTTTTAAATCTAGGGTGATTATCGATTTTAGTCTTTGAGGATTTCAACTATGGTAAAAATGGCATCATGAGCCAATACTCCTGACTAGTCCCGGAAAGAACACTTCTACTCAAGTAGCCAACGCGGGAAGTAGACTGACCTTCGGAAAGCATCCTATAGACGGCAGACTTTTTCTTTTCCTTCTCTGTCCTTTTCTTAGGATTCGTTTCCGTTGACGCAGACTTTTCTTTCTTCAGGATGCGTTTTAAGTTCTTTGGCATTTCTTCCATGCCACCAGAGTAACCGAAGCCAACATCCTGAGTGGAAAATGTTTAGATCGTAGCCCGATTCAATTCCGTTGTTTTCAAAATTGATCATGAGAAAACTATGACAATATTTTGAAGCTATTCTTTATTCAGCTTTTAAAACATTTTCAAGTGGCAAGTGAAGCATTGCTGTTGCAATTTCAGTGAAGAAAAAAATCTAAAGTCATGTGATAAGTAGACGTCTTTCGTTATCTTCATCTTCTATTCTATAAGGTATTCTTCCTTGACTTCTTCTTTAGCAGTCTTCTGTGAAAGATCATCATCCTGATTTTCGTAGGAAGCGTTCTCTTGAAAGTTTCGCTTTTGTGGAAGCTTGAACTTTAGAGAACTGTAGTTAATTTTCAAGCTGAACTTTCGCGGACCATTGAAGAGTGAAGGCATCGGCTTTATCGGCAGGGTTGGAATAGGTCGCGAAGGTTTTCGAGGGAGAAAGGAGGTAAGAACAGGATTGTTTTCTTCGTCTTTTGGTTCTTCTTTGATCATTGCTTCGTCGACAACCTCGTCTTTTACCGAATCAGGCAAAAGCTCGCAAAGAAAAGGTGCAGGCACAATGTCTGCTTCATCACATGTCTGTAGCTCCTGCTTAAAACAGGTCTCATCTCTTTCATTTTTGACTGCCATTTCTTCTTCCTCGTCTTCTTCTTTGAGACAGATTTCTTCGTCTTCAGAATTCTCTTGCGCCAACACTGGAGTCATTTCATCAATGGGCTGATCTTCTTCCAAAATCTCCTTTACATGCTGCTCCCCAAGGAAAATGCAATGAACACTTCTCGCGTGTCGTTTCATGTGCCATTTACGTGCGAACATCTTGTTGCATTCCGGGCAAGGATAATGTTTAGGATTCGAACTAATGCGTAGATGTGGAAGAGCCTTTCCGTGAATATTCTTCATATGCCTTCGCAAACCTCCGCGCTCTGTAAATCCAGCACCACAATCTTCACAGAAAAACTTCTTTTCTGCGAACACTTTTTTCCTTGATTTTGATACTGATATTTTTTCTCCCTCGTCCTCTTCTTTGAGACAGATCTCCTCATCTTCAGCAGTCTCTTGTACCGGCACTGCAGGTATTTTTTCAACGGGGTCATCCACTTCCAAAATCTCTGCTTCAATATGATTTCCTCCGACGATAATTTTACAGATCGTTTTATAAACCTCTGGGTGACCAGCATGATTCTGCGACACATGGGCCAAAAAATAGGCTCTCGATGAAAATCGTCGTATTTCTGGAAAACCATACGAACAAAGCTCACATTCGTAAGTTTCGAGTTGGGGCCCAATAGTAGCTGATCCGTGTTCATCTTCAATGTGATCTTCGACAGACTCTTTTGATATTCGTTTTTCGCCACAAATTTTACACACCCAGTTGAATCGAGTTTTATGAGTTTTCATGAGATGGTTGGTCAACTGCTGATATCCACGGAAATGGAGTGCACAAAATGCACACTTAAATCCAACTCGTTGATTGATTCTCGCATTCTTGTGTAGCATTTGTACGTGCTCCTTTGTGGCAGCTGGTGTTCCGCAGTCTTTCCCGCAGAAGACGCAAATTGACATGGCAGCCTCTTTCGATTTGTCCATAGTGTCAGGATCGCAGTGAAATTTCCAGATATGTGCTTTCATACGTCCCAGACGAGTAAATCCAGCACCACACTCGCCACAGAAATGCGTCTTTTCTAACAGCGCTTTTCTCCCCAATTTTTGAGGTTGTTCGGCATTTCGTTTCACGAACTCCTCGTGATCTGACTCATCTTCGCCAGGTTCTGCCGCGATTTTAGTCTGAAGAAACGGTTCGAAAGATGAACGGTCGTGCTGAGAAGCATCTTCATCGGAATCGAGCGCTAATTCTAGTGCATCATCACTGTTTTTGTTCATATCATCTTTTAGTTCTTGCCGAATGATCTCAAATCGCGCAGCTCGATTTTTCTATGATTCTCTGTTCAATTTTCAATACTTCCCTTGTGAAAAGAGTATTTTCAAAGACAGAAAGATTAATGCAGAAAAAGACTTATATTAAAATATAAGAAATGAAACTTGTGATTTTACCTGACCAAGATTAGCTTGCGACTTTCCACGAGCAAAGGGATCTGCTGCTTTGAACTTTTTGTTTCTTCGTTGAGCCGACTTTCGTTTACCCATGATTCTACAAAAAGAAATGAATAGAAAATGGAATCAATTATTCTTCCCGAGAGATTGCTTAACCAAATAAACTAAAGGTTATTAACTAATAGCAATTGAGATAAAAGTTTGTACCAAGGTTGTTTATTACTAATAAATTATTAGTTGTCTGACAGAAAAAACGAGCAAATGAAAGTTTTAAATTAATCGACTTTGTTTATTTTTGGTAAAATTTCCCTTAGTTTCCTCTTATCAGGAAACGCCCTGCTTTTATTCGGAGCTCTGTATCGTTTTGGAGGTCGGGAAACTTCAGGATGATTGTTCTGAAGAATATTTTTCCCTCTTTTAGATATCATAAGATCGTACCTTTAAATGAATATCCAGTTTGTCCTTTCTATAGAATCCTTTTTCGCAATGATCGCAGTGAAAAATATAATGACCAAGATGCTGGCAAAAGTGCCGCCAAAGATTTTCCATTGAAGTGAAGGTTCGAGGCTTTTCTTTGGGGCAGAGATCACAGTGAAATTCACGAGATGGGTCTGAGCATGCGTTTCGTCTTTCTTTTACATTCATGACCAAGCCCTTCTCGCGAAGAAACTAGAAAGAATAGAGAATTCACAAAAAGAAAATTTTACCGTTGATGAAAGAACTCGTTGTTCTTGAGAAGAGCTTGCGTAAAAGTCCTTTCTGAGGAAGATTTCTTTATGATATTGAGCAGGGTGTATAGCAGGGCTGTTATCTTCAAGTGATTCTTCTTTGATCGTGATACTATTGGGATGAGGGTCTTCTATGATTTCACTTTTGATGCAGATCTCTTCTTCGTCTTCGATTCTTTCCTCCTTTATGAATATTTCTATTTCTTCTGCTTCTTGCTCCTTTAATTTGGTCTCAAGGTCCACATCGTCATCTTTGTCATAAGGTTCGACTTTTATATGTATTTCTTTCAATGGAAAGATGACTCTTTCGTCAGGCTTCAGCTGATGATCAGTTCTATATTCCGAATGCAACATTTCTTCAGCTTGATTGGTACTTTGGAGTTTTTCATCTGATTCTAGTCATTATTTTCTGAAAGAATTATGTTGACGTATTTTTTCGAAAATTCTAATGCAATAGAATATAGAAACACGTGTTAATTATCAGTAAGACAAACAAGATGTCAGAAATCGATGTCATAAACAGTCGTTGAGTCAGACAGATTTAGTGATGTTCGGGCTTCGCGCCATCAACCCAGAAATTTCTTGTTGCCGAAGGGAGTCTAACTATCAATCCTTCAAGTTCTGCAAGGGCTCAAAATAATATGGATGGGTTACGGATATTTTACTCTAAAATGTGTTGTAAAAATTGCTGTTCGTTAAAGATTTTTGAGCGCTGTCCTTTAGTTAGTGTTATTTGGCAGCCAAGTCTAGAATTTTCTTGTAAATAAGGGGCCATATCGAGCATATCTTCTTCGTCTTCTGTTGGCTCCTCGAGCAAGTCCCAGTGCTCATCTTCTGTTTCCACATACACATGGCATGTACAACAGGCCTAGAGGAAGATAGGATAACAACACTTCTCAAGGTAAAAAGTCAAGCTGAAGAAAAAGGAGTGACACGGATATTTCCTTGTTTGAGCCTCTTGAATCAGCTCAAGTTTAAGATTCTTACCAAAGCAGCCTCGCAAGCTCCTTCAATGTCGATGTCATGTCTGTGAGCCAAAAACATAAGATTGTCCCCGACTTTTCCAGCGATCTTGTGCTCGATTCCGTCACGATCTTGGTATACTTTCTCATGAGTTAGGCAAAACCGCTCTTAGTCTAAGGCCAAGAATCTGGGCTCGGCCATCTGTGTAGAAAACCTGAGACAGGATCTGAAAGATCATTAATGAAAAGACTCGCACCGGCTTCGCAAAATAACCATTTCAATCTACTGTTTTATCTGTCTCAGGTTTTCTACACAGGCCACCAAGCTGAGGCTGACCTGCTCAGCTCCTAGTCATGAGTGACCTACATGTACTCATCAGCAAAAGAGGTTTTATGTTCAATGAACTACGAAATAATAAATTACGAAAAAAGAAAGAAGTTACGATTTGAAGTCTAAAGCCCGGAAATTGAAATCTGATTCCAGATTGATCATTTTCAAATTAGCAATCGCTCAAATCGAAATTACGCGAGTCATACTTTACGGAAAAGCCGCTAAAACGAAAGGCCTCCTGATCGATAACTTGTCCATTCGTCATTTTGAGCGATCATGATCAGACTAATAAAACGCTCATTCCGTAAATACTATCCAATTCGGCAATTTCTTTATTGCCCCGTTGAACTGATTTTCCAACTCGTGCCTACATTTACAACATCTTCCGGCGACTTTGGATCTTCCCATTCGAAATCGCCGTGTTTTTTCGGAATCGTTACTGACAAAGGCCGAACTGGGGCGATTTTGAGGGGTAGGCGGGAAAGAACTGTTCTGGTTAGCCGATTCATTTTGCCAGAAACTGAGTCTGAAATTTAAACATCATCATGGAATGTCGCTCCGGAATAAATAAATAATTAAGTATCAGACTGACAGAATGAGAGGTTCAAATGTAGAAAACACGAAGAGCAATAAAATTTATATTAAAAAATTCACTTTATGATCACAAAAATATTGAAACACATGGAAGCATCGATGTAAATAAATTCTACATCGCCATGTGTAAAGAATTGGAATATGTCCTGAGAGCATCTTTCTAAGCATTTATTCTACCTATGACGCTTTGCTATCTCTCACACGACGATCCTGAATTTGTTGATGAAGATGTTGGCCAAAAATCTTACCAATGAATATGTAACCTTTCGCAACACTCTTTTATACATTGATAGCTCTTATTATCATATGACATTATCGAAAAAATTAATGTTAAAAATTCATTATCTGTCTAAACAGAAAGCAGATCTAAATGCTAATAATGTCATATGCTAACAAGAGCTATGATTGTACAAAAGAGTGTTGCAAAATGTTACATATTCAGGGGTAACCTTTTTGGCCAACATCTTTCTCAACAGATTGCGGATCGCCAAGGAAAGAATCGGAACATATCCCATAAGCATCATTAGCGTCATGGAATAGGCGAATCAAGAGATGGTAAATATTCCACTGGAAATGCTCGCAGACAATTAACAACACCTTATGTAAATCTGGTGTAAACCTTTCACCGTTTTGACTAAACGACAGTGTCGGAAATTCTTATTTTCGGATTTTCTAGACAATATCATCGCCAAGACATCAGGGAAACTTATAATTTATAAATTATCGATCGAATGTAACAAAATGACTAAATTTACAGTGTCAATAAAATCTGAAATTTTGAAAACGCAAACTACGCTTGAAAATTAAAAAAATTCTTTAAAAATTTGTAACTTAAAAAATGGAATGCTTCTTCATCAATAATGACGACTCTGGCTTCTTTCTCTCCCTTCCTCAGCGCTTGGAGCCAGCGCGCGCTGATTGGCTTAGACGCGAAAAATGCGCGAACTTTGAGCGGGCGCTCAGAAAAAAGCGAGAGCCAGAGCCGAGGCAGAGCTGAGCAGCAATAAAAAGAAAACATCTTGCGGTTCACTGGGATCCCGACGCAGCTCGCTCCGTCTTCGCCAATTCCAACTTTTTTATTTTCGAAAAACAAGATCGAGAAAAATTAAATTTTTCAAAAAAATTCATGATTTTTGAAATTTGAAAAGAAGAAACTCAGACGAAGAAAAGAAGAATGAGAATTTCGGAAGAAGAAAAGTGGAGAAACAGATTCAATGACTGTATTCGTAAGTTTTCTTTCAGGACAAAAATATTGAGTTTCTTTGATTTTTACGAAATCAAAAACGATTTGTTCTCGTTAATTTAACGATATTACCATGTGAAGCTGTTTAGTGTTCAATAAATAGAGATCAAAAGGTCATTTATAGAAGTGTTTCTAAGACTTCACTCTTTATGATTTTGTCGATTTATAATAGTTAAGTTTACTCCTTTTCATCGTGATTTACTGACAGGAAAGTATTTTTAATCCAGCGATATCCAAAAATTTATCCGAAGAAATCGTTTTTTTGTCCATTAATTTGGCCATCGATGAGTCAAATCGGATGTTCATTTAGTCTTGATAATTTTGACAGTCTGAAAGAATCGACGTTATGAGTGTTATAACACTCAGGGGCCTTCCAATGACATGGTTCAGTGGAATTGAAAGCCCTGACTGTACTGTATTGAGAGATATGATTCTTGTCTTCGTTGATTTCCTGAAGCTGCTGACATCTCGGAAACCGCTCGGAAATCCTGACACTTGGCTTAGCACCGACTTAGGAGATTTTTGCGTCGCCTCTTGACATTTTTTCGCTGCTTGAAGTGGGAGCGAGACGACTTAGGATTGATATTTAAGGCGGTTATCTACCGGTAAAATGACTAGGAATAAATAAATAAAGAAGAAGAAAGTTTTTTTTAATAATCTATTTTCGAAACTTTCGATCGTTAAGAAAAGAGGCTTGCCAACCGTTAAAGTTGTCTACTTTTTGACAGGTCAAAGATGCCACCCGCGAATATATATATTTCTGTCGAAATTGAAATTGCCGGTTATTACTATCGACTCTGACAGAAACATTCATGACGCGTTTTATTAACCCGTTAACTGGGCATCCGATCTTATGCGTTAACGGGCGCGTGGCAGTCTAAAGTCCACGCACCTTACGGTGTTTTCTGAGAAATAGGGACGAGAAAAACTAATTCCAAGGGTAAAAAATGATTCAGAAGCGTCTTCTCATTCTCCTACATCTTTTTGTTTTGTTTTTGTGATTCGTTTAGGGGTTGAAAATTGAGGTCAAAGTTACGTCATTTTTCGACGCTGAGATTGGAGAAAAGGGAAAGAAGGGAAAAGGCGGGCGATTTGTATTATGTTTTCCCTTTTTCTCGCTGACTGAAGTTTTTCTTTCGCTTCTCCCGACCAGAATTTTATGCCGTTTTTTTTTCAAATTCACACAAACAGATAGAGAATCGATTGAATTTTTAAGAAATACAAAAATTTTTGATAAAAACTAGAGTTATTCCTATATAATCGCTCTCGAAAGGCTGCGTGGCCGTGAGACAGCCACGCGCCTGTTAACGGGTTAAAAAGTCGTTTTTCAAACATGTTTTCGACGACGTTTTACTACAGTCTTTCTCTCTTTTTTCAAAAAGAGCGCGCGAATGATGTTACATCCCTACCCTTCTAATATGATCAAGGAGTAGCTATCAATGTAAATTTTACATTGACGTGCTTTTTTTAAGGTTAACGAAGTTTTCCAGCCCACTTCCGCCTTAAAGACCCCCTAACACCATACCTTTATAGAATCAGCAGAAAATTCTAAGAATTTTGACCATTTAAAATTCTAGAAAACTCCACTTCCGGTCGATTCTAGAGCCGGAAGTCGAAGAAATTTGGGAGTAATATTAGAGTGTGACCTATCAAATTGATGCCCAGAAGATTTTGATTCATCCTATAATCAATATATCAGAAGAACCAGTCCCAAAAGTGGTCAAACCGACCGGTAAAATTATGTAAAAAAGGCAGAAAATGATCAAATTTTTTTCAGTTTTTTCCGGTTGGTTTGATCCTCGTTGGTGTTGATTCTTTTCTTAAATGCTAGGAAATCGTTTGAGCATCAATTTGATAGGTCACACTTCGCCCTAACACCTAAATGTCGTCAACTTCCGGCGCTAGAATCGACCGGAAGTGGAGTTTTCTAGAATTTTAAATGGTCAAAATTCTTAGAATTTTCTGCTGATTCTATAAAGGTATGGTGTTAGGGGGTCTTTAAGGCGGAAGTGGGCTGGAAAACTTCGTTAACCTTAAAAAAAGCACGTCATTGTAAAGAATCTATTCTTATGAGATATGTCGTAAATATTACACTATTATTGTTAACATTTTTTGGTCAATACCTTTATCAGCGTCATAGAACAGACAGTCTGCGAGGAATTTTTATCATTTAGGATCGTACAATGGTCAATTTTCCGATGTTTATGACAAAAAATTGTGTAAAATTACTCAAACTTATGTGAACCAGCTCATTTTTAGGCAAACCATGGCGGTAATTCTAATTTACAGACGTCTTTGCCAAGATTGTCGACCATTCCACCCGACATTTCCATCGATTTCATCGTGAGCGTCAAGCCTAGCGGCTTCTTTTATATAAAAAAAAGCCGCCACGCGGCATTTCATTAAACTCTTCAGAACCTGATTCCGGTTGCCGAGCCTAGGGTTAGTCTTCTGTCCGAAAGTCGGAATAGAGAAACACCTTTTATTGCGAAAAGAACTCATGTTGTTGCGATATAAAAATTGATAGTTCATTAAAATGATTTATGATCATGGAATTAAAAAATACTGACCTCTGCTAAAATTATTTTTAGGAGATCGTTGCGAGCGCTCGTGGATCGAGAAAATCGCAGCTGAGGCCTCCGATGCTGGTAGTAACATTATCACACCTGGAATGTGGAAGAAGTACGAAAACGAAATGGCGCGCAGCAGCGATGTAACGGGAATCGTCTTTGGCATCGTTTGTGGCTCGATTATTCTGATTTTGACCTTGATTGTTCTTGGTCCCTGGATCAAGGGATGTCTTTGTCCCACCTTCAGTCTCAGGAAGTGCTACAGAAAGGCGAGGGAGGTCAAGATTGACAAGGTTAGTCTTTTCTTTTTCATAAGAATCGAAAAAGTGCCGAACTAAAGTTTGTGCATTGCCCTCACTTTTTGTTGTTAAAATTTGACGATCATAATCATAATTTTCAGGTGTTCCCGGAAGAGCTATTCTTGGACCAGAGTCGAATCACAACGCAGCGAAAAATAGCGGAAGGCGCGTTTGGTACAATTTGGAAAGGAAGTTTCAGAAGATCCAATGGACTCAATTACGAGATCGCGATTAAGACGATAAAAGTGGACGAAGACACGAGCCGCGAAAAGGATAAGGAGCTGATTGATCTACTCAAGGTAATAAATCTGAAATCGGAGCCTTCAAAGATTCAAAATTTAACCTGGCAAAGTACCGTTCAAAATGGTCGTCAATTTTTGATCGACTTCTCCGTAGAAGACACCGTAGAATGTCTGTTCTTGCGGGCATTGTGTAGAGTGGTGCTCTTGAATCATTCAGTAGATACAAGTGAAAGCCAGCTCAAGACTCTCTAATGTTGAATTACAGTTGATTTATTCAGCGTGAAGGCGTCAAGATGAGAGGTTTGGATCACAAACATGTCCTGTCTCTCAAGGGCATTGTGGAAATTGACAACAACTTTTGCCTCGTTTTCAAGGTAAATTTCAATACAGTTTTGAAGCCCTTATTATTGGTCTTTAGTGGATGGAACATGGGTCGCTGAATTTGTACGTGAAAAAGAATCGCAACTCGCTGACCCCAGGATTGATGATCAATTTCTGTCGGGATATTGCCGATGGAATGGAGTATTTGGCCGGCAATAATCTCATCCATCGTGATTTAGCCGCCCGTAATTGTCTCCTCGACGATAAAATGCGCGTCAAAGGTAATAATCGCTTCTCAGCAGAATTTTCAGCAGAAGCTCGCTTACTAAAACCCTATTTTCATCTTTTAAATTAGTCGCTGATTTCGGACTTTCTCGATCGCACGCTCAAGGAGGCCATTTTTCAAAGCGAAACTCGATACTTCGTAATTTACCGATTCCAGTGAAGTGGATGTCGCCAGAATCCCTTAAATTTCACTTCTACGATGAAAGATCCGATGTTTGGAGCTTTGGAATCGTCATCTGGGAGATCTTCTCCTATGGAGCGGGTAAAATTCCATCACTTTTTGCTTCCTTCTTTATCCCATTTAGTTCCGTTTCCAAAAGCGCCTACAGAACCGACAATTTTCCTGCAGTACCTTGAAAAGGGAAATCGCCCCAAAAAGCCTCAAGACATGCCCGACAAAGTTCATGCGATAATGAAAAAGTGCCTTGAGTAAGAGAGTCTCAACATTAATCTCCCTTCCTTATTGTTCCTTTTTTAGCGAGGATAAATGGAAGCGAAAAAATTTCAACGGGATCAAGGCGGAGTTCGAAGCGCTGCTGATGGAAATGACTCCAGCCTCCCAGGATTCATCGTGCACGGATGGGGCGACGCCGGTTCCTCCCCTTAGGAATGTCAGCATGTCCAGCAGCTCCGCATCTTGGAGACCTCCGAATCGTCGAATTGACTCGGGTATGACTAAATTCCTGCCTCTAGGAAGAGTATGTTATTCATTCATAACAAAATTCAGTGGTGACAATTGGCGATGATTTCGTCGAGCCGCCACCTCCTTACAGCTCCCTACATTCCGGCTATGTTTGATCAAACCTATCGTTGAACTATTCCTGTACTTTCAGATAAATTTCTGTATATTGAGACCTTTTGCACCGACCTAAACGACAACAAAAGACTGATAAACATGTGCACTGCCAAACTAGACTTTACTCAACAATCAAGATCTCTCTCTTTTCTCTTCAGATTTAGAAATAAAAACCTTCGCCAAAATACTTTTCGTTAAATTAATCTTTATTTAGGTTAAGAAGTACGACGTAGGTTTCAAGTTAGTAGGGCAGCAGGTTGATATTCTCTAATATCAGGGTTGAGAATCGGCTCAATTTCATAAATACTAAAGAAGAAAAAGCTCAATTGCGAGTTATTCTTCGTCTTCTATTTCTGTTGAATCCATCAAGTCATGATACTGCATTCTCATAGAGCTTCCGAGTGACTCTGTGAGTGACATAGGACCAGTAGAAATAGACTAAAAAGAAATTTTAGCCTTCATACTCCAATTATCAATCAATCATTTTGAATCTCTTAGTAAGAGACTCTTACATTTGATAAGGAATGAAGTCTTCTTCTCCTTCTTCTATTGCTCCTCTCTTCGATCGTTCTCCTCAGCCTCCTTTCTTGAACAGTCTCGTCCATCTGTCTGCATTTCCTCTTTGTAAGAAGCGCAATCCACCATATTCCACCTCGGAAAGAAATTCAGATTAACATTTTATACTTGATCCTTACAGAACGAGACGATAACAAGGCACACGACGGAAAAATAAGAGCAACCCACGGAAAAGTCTCCCTCTGCAAAATCGAGCATGAATCCTCCGAATGTTGGCCCAACAAATTCTCCAAAGAAGATTAGCGAGTTGCTCAGTCCAGCGATGAAATTCGATGCTAAAATTTGATTTTCGTTTTGTTTATTCAAATTCTCATACTTTGTTCTTCCACTCCTTCTTTTCTCGCAACTTCTACCATTTCGTTGCAACTGGGGATGATGGCCGCGGACAGGCTCAGCCCTAGAATCGCCATGGCAATAGCTACGTTTTTAAAAGAGCATCCGAAGTGCATGCCGAAATGTTGGAGCCATGGACTTGGACCAAGAAATAGGTAGCTCATCGCCGCGAAAAACGAGCCCCAGAACATCAATGATCTTGAGACGGAGAATCGACCGCAAAGGTAGCCCCAAAGAGGGGAGGTGAACATGTATGCAACGGCAAAAATGACGAAGAGAAGGCCGATTTGGATCTTTGTTGTTCCTGTCAAACGGGCTCATTATCATATTAATAATATAATAATATGATATTATGTAATCCTTTCATGGAAATTCAATAACTGAATATAACTAAGGAATAAACCTTCATACTCTTTTCCTCGAAAACACATGTTGAGCCTCTAAATTTGAGAGTCTCAAATTTGGTATAATTGTCTGAAATTCAGTGCAACTTGATGAATTTAAGGAGAAAAACCAGACAGCGACGGAAGTGAGCTAATGCCACGAAAAGAAGAAACAGTTGGCGTTGTTGAATCATTAGATTCACTTTTAATGAAAAAGCCCTCCCTGGTTCGCATTCTTCAAGGTAGGGGCCTACGAATGGAATCGCAAAGTCCATGCAGGACCAGACTGGGATCATTAGTATGTTCGGGATGAGAAAGAGCCCACTCGAGAGCAGGATCTTGATTCCATAGCTCGTTGAATCAGCAGGGCGTTCAGAGTCAAGTAGCTGCTGATCCTCGTCGTCATCATTTTCCGAGAGTTGACGGTAATCGTCGCTCCCGAATGCATCAGTGGAATCAAGGGCGACGAGATTAATGCTCGCAGCAAGAAAGAGCATTCCGCTGACGACTAAAAACGGTAGCCGGTAGCCCCCAATGCTTCGATAAAATTTTCCATCGAATACATATCGTCGTAAAATAATCTGAGGAGGTAAAGAAATTGTATAAATTAGTCGTTTTCAGACAATATTTGAATCATTATTATTACGAAAAATCACTGCCATTGGAATCAGCGCCTTCTGTGATCGTATTATTCCATGATTTCAGTGAATCACTGACACTGACATTGACGAAAATGGAAAATGGAAAATCCTTCCTGTAAAGAATTGATCCTGTGATCGGCCCAAGAATCATCCCCAGACCAGTGAAAGCCTCGTACACGCCTAAGGCCAAGGAAAGTCGCGATCCTCGCCATTCTTCCACTAGAAAAGCATATGTCGCGGTGAAGTAAGCTGATACCCCGACGGCTTGGACTCCTCTGAGGAGTATTCCCATTCCCAAATACATCCTCGGGTCAGCCAAGTCGTCTAAAAGGCAAAGAGGCCGGCACAGACGCTGGCACACATGAGGCCGGCGATAAGCGTGAATTTCTTCCCAAGCTTTGCCAGGTAAATTCCAAAGATAGGGCAGCCCACTGTAGCAATGCCTGCATAAATCGCGACGATAAAGCCAATTTGCGTTTTCGACAGGCCATGTTTTGTTGCGTTTTCGTCGAAAAAGGAGGCGAGGATTGTGAATGACATGTTGGAAGTGAAGTTTATGTAGCAGCACATGGAAAGGACGATCAGCTGATAGCGGCGGATCGGCAAACGCTAGAATAAAAAGATTCTAGCCTTTATCAGAGCACAAATGACTGACTAAATATTTGAATAGCAAGAACTCGTACCTCTGGTTCCCTAAAAGAAACAGAAACGCCAGGCCTCTGTCTTCTCCTCTGCCCTGGTCGCCGTAGAGAACTCTGTAGAACTTCTTGGTCCACATCTGAATATTCTCCAGTCATCTGCTGATCTCTTATTTAAGAACAAAAAGAAAAAAGAAACTAATAAAGGAAATCTCTGAAGTGAAAAAACATGCGTTACGCGCGCCCCTATGATGTCATTCTTTCATTCTTTGGAGTTTTTCCAAATTTGTCCTCCATCAGAATAATCGCGCTTTTTTAGTGCTTTATTGGCTCACGTGTGAATAAAGAACAATATAAGAATAGGACTTAACATTAATGATTTATCAAAAATATTCTAAGCTTGGTCTGACTTTCTGCTCAAGATTCTCAAAGAAATTTTCAAAGTTGGGCCGCAGATAGTCGACTTTTTCATTCCACAACAACTTTACCATTTACTTGAGTAGAAGCTTGTCTCCCACTGTTCTCCATGATCGTCTAATCTTCAAATTTTTCAGTTTCTTTCAGCTTTTCAGCTCAACTGACAGGCTCAAACTCTTGTTAGTACAGTTCTCAACACAGTTTATGCTCGATCATTATCACTTTTTTGACAGTAGGCTGAGCATTTTCGGCATTAGTGTTCAGGGATTCTTATTTTTTCGTTGGTGGCCCCTGGGCGGGTGGCGCTGGAAGAATTAACGGAGCGAAGAGGGTGCTCCTCCCGTCGAGCGGGGTGACCGCGGGAGGAGCGGGAGGGTCGGGCGGCGCGGCGGGGGTCATTTGAGGTCATCCGGGGTCAGTTCCGCGACTAGCGCAGGATCGTCGAGGACGAGCGCGCGCGAAATGTTCGCGGCTGCGCGAATCGAAGCCAATTGGCGGCGGCGCTCCCTCCTCCACCAATCAAAAAGCGCCGAGCCCGGTCCTCTGCGTGGCAAGACGGACGCAGATCTTCATCATTGTCGACAAAGGAACTTCAGAAGAGGACACTCAGAATTTGAACATGGCTAAGAAGAAGGGCGAAAAGGAAGAGAAGGGAAAGAAAGGAGAAGAAACCGGTAATTATTTAGTAATGAATTCTTCTTTTAAAATTTTATCTTAAAATTTGTTTCGTTGCTTGAATAATGAAAAACAGTGGTTTTCATCATTACTTTTTTTGAATTATTTTAATGCTTGAATGATTGGCAAGAATGTAAAAATCTGATTGGTCTTAGAATTGGTCAAAATTCTTGCAATTTTTTGACGATTCGAGCCACTTTTCGTCATTTTTGTGAAAAATTTATTTTTTCAGAGAAAATTAGTTTGGTGACGATAGTAAAATTGAGTGATAAGAAGACAATGATCATATGCTTGTGCCTTTTTTGAATTTTCTGATTTTTCATATGAAAATATCCGGTATTTTCAAGAACCATTTTTCAAGTGCAATTAGCGATTTCGAAGTGGTCCTCGAAAAGACCGCCAAATTCACCGAGAAGGATCTATTTCGCCTAAACGTTGCGTCACTTGTTTACAAAATCATGCAATCGCGAACTTTTATCGTTCCGCCAAACATGACCAAGCAAAAATGAAAAAATATTTTAGCACCCGATCCAGGAGTGGTCACTTCGCAAGAATGTTTGCTTGAAGAGGAATTGAAAAAGGAAAATGGGGTCACTTTTCTCAAGATACAAGTTCAGTTTTTTGTTTGTGAAAAAGCGGGACACCATCAGAACGGGCAAAATAGAGGCATTCTAGAGGAAGTTGTCCGATAAAATCGAGACCCCTTTTGTAAAAAATCGTGAACCCATGGAATAGATCGAGGAGAAATACACGATAACGCGGGCGAAAGTTAACGAGCTGCGTAAGAAGCATGACGAAGTCAAGCAGAAAACGGCAGAGACGCACGAAGAGGCGCGCGAATTCGCTAATTACATAGAAGCAAAGCGCGAAAAGAGGTCAGTTCCATGCGAAAGTTCCTTAAAAATAAATTTTCTTCAAGACATCAGCAAATCGTCTCAATCCACGACGATCAAGCCCGCCAACTAAAAGAGCTGGACGACGAAGAAGCTCGGCTTCAGGCAGCTCACGAAGCCGAAATCAACCGAATCAACGGACTCATCCGCGACGAAGAGTTTAAAAGAATCAAGCTTCAGGACGAGCTTCAGTCGATGGCTGATCTTGTGCTTTTGAAGGAGCAAAACGATCGTAAAATCGAGGCGAGTAGATTGGAATTCATCTAGCGCAGTAAAAACTTCTCTGTTTTTTCCAATTATATTTCAACCATAATTTCAGGAGCTAAAAGAGCAGTACGCGCGGATGCAAGTGGAAGACGCAGAAATGCTGCAGAAAATGAAAATCGAGTGCCTCGAAAAACAACGAGAATACCAAGCATACGCCGTTTCTACCTCGAAAGAAGAGCAGCAGAAGCTCAACATGGAGGCGAAAAAGATGGTCGTGGAGAGAACCACTGCTGCGAAAAGAGAAAACCAAGAGCTCAGAAGACGCCTGACTGAGTTGATTGAAGAAGGCAAATCGTTAGGAACGGGTTTTCTTTGGAAGTTTGATTGATAATAATATTTATTTGATCTACCATTGTATACTGTAAGCTACAATTTGTTGCGGTAGATTTCAAAGATTATAAATCATATTCCTTGATCATTCACTGAATGAAATTAAATTAAAGCATAAAAGAGAACCAATTTATAGCAAAGGAGCGTACAGAGCTCGAAGAGCATCAAAGAAAAATACGTGCAGAAGTTGACTATCTCAAATCAATCAAAAAACGAAAAGTCCCCTTTGAGCTTCCAAAGACATCTCTGTCCGACCGGCCTCCTTTCAGAAACTAACTCACTCTTCAGATGATATCCTCATGCTTCGTGATTTTCATGTTCTTGTTTTTTTGTGGACTGCTTTTTGCAGTGACCAGGGACGCACATTTCTGGTGATCCATTTCCCTGGAGAAAGTTAGTTTCAGAAGGAAGGCAGATAGTTTTCTAATCACATGAAATCATGAGCATCTAAGGAAATATCTATTTGTTAACATCATCAACTTGTTCTTTCATCGTTCCTCAAAATATCCGGTTGTTTCTGTTCCCATTCTCGTTATGGTCTTTCTTCAAAGATCCTTCTGTTCAATCGACTTTGTCTTCGATGATTTTTGAAGTTCAACTTTCATTTATCCCTATTCTTTTCTACTCAAAAACATATTCTATTTTTATAACTTTCTCGATTTTTTTCAACTTTCTCCTTTCAGAGAATCGATGGGAGTAAAACGAGATGGCGGACGATGACTTCGAAGATGACGATTTTGAAGACGCCTTGAGAGACGTCGACGAGGCGGAAAGACAGAAAAGCGCACCAAAACCCGTTTCATGGATGAACATTCAAGTGTCCCAGAAGCAAACCTTGAATCCAGTGTTAGAGCGCTTCTCGAAAGTCCCGTATCAAATCTCCGAAATCCCTGTCGACTTTCAGACCTCCCCCGATGTCGGGATTCTGTGGCTCTCGCTCAAGTACTACAACTACCGCCGCTCGTATATTGAAGAAACAGTCGCCAAGCTGCGAGAAACGAGCTTGAAACTCATCGTCGTGTTACTGTACATTGACGCTGCTAACGCGGAGGAAGCCGGTAGAACTCTTTCAGTCTTGAGCGTTCAAATCGGCTTTACGCTGCTGATCGCCTTTAACCTCCAAGAAGCAGCGACGCACATTGAAAACTTCAAACGCTTCGCCAACAAGGGCCCCGACTCGTTAAAGCAAAAGTTTGACGAGACCGACCGAATCACGAAGCTCCTCACTCACGCCGATGGCTTCAACAGTTCGGGTAATAATTTCTAGAGAGACGATATTCTGACTTTGTTTTCCCAGACAGCGCCAGTCTCCTGCGTCAAACTGGGTCACTCGCGCAAATCGCAAAATCTAATCAAACCGAAATCGCGTGCATTTCTGGTATTGGAGAGAAAAAAGCCTCCGCGCTGCTGGAATTGCTGAATACGCCTTTTAAGAAATATTGAAAATTTTCCTGTAACTGCCCGTCTTTATTTGGACTTGTCTATTTTTGCCCTTTCAAAGATACCGACACGATTTTAATTTATTCACGGAAATAATATTTTAACAGACATGTTTTTAGATGGATCCGGTTCTTTTGGTAGGAGCCATTGTGGCGATTCTCGGATGTGCCGCATTCGGCTTCGTTTCCTTCTTTGGAAATGAGTCTGATTCTGGCTACGAGGCACTTGCCCAGGAACGTCGTGAAATTTTGAACATCAAGGCGCCCAAAAAAGGCTCCAAGAGCAAGAACGGAAAGAAAGACAAGAAATCGCGCGCACGAACTGACCGAGATTCCGAAAGTGTGACAACCGAGGCCGCTGAAACCACCGCGAAAGCAGAAGCGCCAGCTCCAGTCAAGGAAAAGAAGCAGCCCGTTGTCGAGAAAAAGGAGACCCAAAAACCTAAAGCCAAAACCCCTGAGCCCAAAGAAGCCCCCAAGCAAGAAGCAGCTGCCCCTAAAGCCTGGGGTCGGCATCGGTGCCTCGAATCATGGTGCCCCGCCCCGCCCCGCCCCGTTGTTTTTTCTCGAGGCTCGTGCCCCGCCCCGCCCCGCGTGCCCCGTTTGCCCCGTGTGCCCCGAGTGCCCCGTTTTAACCATAGTTTTAAGCAAATTTTTCGGATTTTCGATAATCAAAAGGATTCAAGAAGTTTTTTGACAGTTTTCAAGGGTTCATAAACGGTCTCGATTATAGAAATCATTATTTTAAAGAAAAATTTTTTTAAATTTGGAGAAGATTTTTCAAAAGTGAGTGTTAAATCCCTTTCTAGAACGTTCATTTCGCCATAAATAGTTAAGCGGGGCACAACGGGGCACCGACAACCGGTGCCCCGCCCCGCCCCGCTGTAAAAAACGGGACATTCGGGGCAGCGGGGCACGTGCCCCGGGCACCGTGCACCGATGCCGACCCCAGCCTAAAGCGACTAAATCCCAGCCCAAAGCCCAGGCAAAGAAGCAAGCTTCTGAAGGATCTGTCATCCCAGCTGGAAAGCTCACCGAAGAAAAAGGCGAAAAACTCATCGGACAGATTTTGAAAGGACTCGGCGGACGCGTGCCCAAAGGATCCAAGGTCACTCTTGCTTCGAATGCCGAGAACTTGAAGAAGAAGAACGACGAGCTCAAGCAGCAGAATGACAAGACCCAGGCCGAATTGAACAAACAACTCTCCAAGATCTTCGACCTCGAATCTCAAATCCAAGTCGCCAAAAAAGAAGCTTCCGACGCCAAGAAAATCTCCGATGCTGCCAAGAAAGTTTCCGACTCAGTCCGCGATGAATCCGCCAAGAAAGTTGCTGATCTCGAGAGCAAGTTGAAGAACGCCGAAGCTACCAATGTTCACATCCAGGCCGCTCTCAGCTCCGCCATTGCTCGATCCGCCGCTGTTGGCGACGCTGAAGAATTGAAGAGCCAGCTCCAGGTCGAACGACAGCTCCGACTATCCGCCCAGAACGAGAACGTCAAGCTCAACGCTGAAGTCGCCAAACTCGGTGAAGATCTCGCTGCTTCCAAGAAACAATCTGAACAGGTTCAAGAATCCGCTGCTGCCACCGAATCTCTCAAGCAGGTTGAAGGTAAGAAACTTTAATTTGACTCAGATACCCATTCTTTTAGCATCACTTGCCGCCGAAAAAGCTACCGTCGCCGACTTGACCGCTAAACTCGCCACTTCCGAATCCGCCGCCGCCGAAGCAAACGCCGCTCTCGCCACTTTGAAGGAGTCTTCCGACGCCGCTGAAAGCGCCAAGGTCGCTGATCTCGAAGGACAAGTCGCCGATCTCCGAGTTAAACTTGCTGAATCCGAGAACGCTATTGCCAACAACAAACAAGAAGCCCTTGACTCTGTAAGTTCTCGAATTCCCTCTTCAAATCCCTTCTGATACATTTATCCAGGTTTCCGCCCGAGATTCCGCCCTCAACGACAAAAACGCGGAAATTGATGGCTTGAGCGCCCAACTCGCACAGCTTACCGAGAAGTGCAGCAAATTTGACTCCGTCTCCGCTGAGCTCGCAAGCACCAAAGCCGAACTTGATGCCAAATCAACCGAATTGGAAGCCAAAAACGCCGAAAGCGAGCGATTCGAAACTGCTTCCAAAGGTTCGTTTCCAATTTATATTCTTTGAATAACTTCTATTTTCAGAACTCTCCGATAAGCTCTCCAACATGAACGAGAACATCGACCAATATGTCGCCAAGGTTAAGACACTCGAAGGTAATCAAGTCATCAAAAAACTACTTGAAACAACCTATTTCTAGAGACCAACACTGAATTGAACAACACCAACGACTCCCTGGTCGCCGCCCAGGCCAAATTCGAAGCAGAAATTTCCGAGCTTCAAGAAAAGGTGAAAAACAACGAGGACCAACTCCAGGTGACTATCAAATGCTCCCATTCTAACCATAATTCAATTATCAAGGTCGTTGATGTTCAAAAAGAGAGCGAAGCCGCACAGAAGGTCGCTGATTTGGAAGGAGAGGTGAAATCACTCAAAGAAAAGAATGAGGTAAGTGATTAGTGGTGATTAAAACGAGGTCCCAAATGTTGCGTCTTAGCAATTGCGCGAGCGCAGCTGGAAGACCATGGACGCCCTTAATTCTGTTGAAAACATGGTCACTAAAAAGACGAGCGAACTTGAGGTCTCTGAAAACAAAAAATAATTATCAGTCATCTTCATTCTTATGTTCAGGAGGCGACAAAGAAAATCGCCGAGCTAGAAGCCCAATCATCATCTTCAAAAGCCTCAGAAGATGCCAAGGTAAATTCCAACTAGAAAACAAGAAAAGTACAATTTCCCAAAATTTTATGAACTGATCTAAATGCGATTCTTTTCGGCATCCTCTCAGGGTCGAATAAGAGAAGAGTGATCCCTTCTTTTGATTGGAACGTGTGATTTGTGATAATTTTGGAGTTAATTACCGCTAACTACCGACTTAACTAAATAAAACTGCAGCAGGAACAGATAACTGCTCTCCAGAGCAGCGCCGATCACGCCCAGCAAGAAAACGAGAGACTCACTAATGTCCTCAAAGATACAGTAAGTCTACCACGCCATGACGGTGCTCTTACAGTCGCGTTTCCAGGAAAAGATGCTAAGCGAGCTTCAAACGGCCGTGGAAAAAGCTGAGGAAGAGCACAAGAATGAAATCAATACATTAGCCGCCCAGAAAACCGTTTTAGAATCCCAACTAGAGGTAACTATCCAACTTTTCAGATAGCATGGACCCTCCCTAAAACCTGCAATTTGTTCTAGTCTTGGGGAGGGTCTCAAGTGTTCAACCATTCTCATCTTTTTTAATACTCATCATCAACTAACCCTCATCTTCACTAGGAACTGAGTTCCAGCGCGAAATCCAGCGAAAGCCTAACAAAACAAGTATCAGAAGCAGAAAAGGCGCTCGAAGAAGAGCGCGAATCCGCCAAAAAGCTCGCCGAGCAAAACACTAAACTTCAAAAGCTCCTGCAGGGCTCTTATAAGTCGCTACAGGCGGAGAAAGAGAAAGTTAAAGAACTGACGGCCAATCAGGTCCGTAACACTGACTCCGTTCTTCTTGATAAGGACCTCAACAAATCTACTCAAATTAACTAATCCTTTCATTTACAATTATCGGTTTCAATTAATTTATCTTTGATTCTCTTTTAATTTTCTCGTTATTTATTCTGGTGTAAATTAACTAACCTCTTGTTAAAACTAAATTTACAATTGGCACTTTGAGCGTCTGACACACTGTCTCAGCTCTCGACAAATGTGAAATCGGGGGAAACGTCAGCGTCTGAGATCGGCTCACGCCAGACTCGCTTTGACTAGGGACAGATATCTTCAATTCCATTAGATTAATAATCATGCTAACCACAATCGCATTGCGGAAGACGATGATTTCTAGTCACGCTGACCTTCGGATTAGCGAACCACTCAATATGGTACGACGGAAGTCATGAGCTCTGGAATCTTTTTTTTCCTTGATTACTGCTCACCAGCAAAAAATCGTTACACCGTATATTTAAAAACCGTTTTCCTCCTTGATTGCAGATATCTGTCCCTAGCTCCGATAGCTGGGACATTGTTTCTGAGGCCGCCAGTTGTTCTACTTCTTCTTCTGACACATTGTCTCAGCTTTCCCAATCAACGCAAGAAGCTGGTCCTTCTTCATGCTTGAAAGCGCGTTTGGACAGTTGGGACATTGTGCCCGATGATGAGATAATAGCGGGCCGAGATCTTTGCGAGTCCGGCGATACCGAGACTGACTCTGTCCGTGAATCAAATCCGGCGCAGGTAAAATAACACCACCGCTACGAACACCACCAGAGACAGTTCAGTCACGTGTCCGAAACCAAACCGCATGAGACAATGCTACTAAACTATTAATGCATGGAATATAATTTCAACTCGATCACACAGCTTTAAAAACAGAACACATTTAGTCACAGTTCAGTCACTCACCTCGAGTGGAGCCTTGGGTCAAGGACCATTCGCCTCGACCCAACGCCCCCTCGAACCGGTGTGCCCAAAAGGGACCAGCGCATTTATGGCCCTTTTTGGAAATTTATTCACAAACTTATCCACCAAAAGACTTTTTATTAACGATTTTATATTTCAGGCCAGCGGCGACGCATAAACAACTGGACAAACGCCAAGAATCGTAATAAAAATTAAGGCATTTACGAAATTATATGCCGGATTTATTCTTTTCAAATTTATTCCTCTTCCCTTATTTCTGTCGCCTCTTTTTCTGTCCATTATTTTTGTTCGCTCCCGATCATCATTTTAGCAATTGTTAAAATTTCTATCAGCCCGGCTTACAGACCAGATGCTGCTTTTTTTATCCAATCGGAAATGCGCGGTATTTTTAAACGCGTATTTTCCGCGGAACCAGTTCAATTTTCCGATTTTTGAGGTAGGCGACATTTTTGCTGTACTATTATTTTTCAAATACGCTGTCCTCACGAATCCCCACACTCACCCACTTCATTTATTTAAAAAAAAAGCTCGAGCTTATTCTTGATCAAGGCGGAGGAAAAACACACGAATCCGCGTGAAAATTAACTTATTTATTAGTGCCTTCACTTACACCATGATACAATTACTGACTACTGCAATTTGGTGCTATCTATTTCGCTATCCATTTCTTTACTTGTAATTACTTAAACAGAACGATGAAAAAACTAAATTCGGTCCTTTTTTCTCGATCATATTTTTAAATTATTGTCACTTCGCCAAATGGTGCCCATTTTTAGCTCTTCGATTTTCACCTTTCGTGCAATATTTTTTCATTGTGAAAGTTGATTTCCGTAAATTTTTTTTATAAAATAAACTGCGCGTTATTTTCCATCATCTTACAGTAGTACCCTTAAACTTGTATCGAGTTTTTAGTTGTCTTATCAGCTTTGAATTTTACAGCAGTTATCACTTGTGCAATATAAATAAAAAAAAACAATTCTCGACAATTTCAGTTGTCAGCTTTCAACAGTCAAGTTCATTAAAGAAGTCCTGACTTTGAGTACAGTTTTTATTGCAGGGCTTATCGCGGTCGATTGAGGCAAGGCAGAGTGTAATTAGGTTAGGCTTATTTAGCAAGTGTGTGTCAATCTAAGTCAGAGCAGTGGATAATCACCTTTAGAGCGAGAAAACAACGGAAATCCAGCCTCATTGTCGCATTAATTACAGCGGGCTGGACTAGGAATTGCCCGCCCCTCCGATTTCCCTAAAGAGATTAGTCCACTGGAAGCTAACGAAATTAAATCGCGCCTTCTGAGTTGATTGAGGAATGCCTTACTCGCAGGAGCAGCTGGAAATAGACAGAGAAGAACTAGAAGAAACAAGGCGAAGAATAAAAGGTTGGTTCACTCCGAAAAATATTGTTTTCCAATAAATAAAAGAAGCGAAAGCGTACAGTTTTAAAGTATCGTCGGCCGTATCGCAGTTTTATACCGACATTCAAAGTTCAAAAAAGAATCTGAGGAGTATCGAAGGTGATTTACGAGCATCAAAAGAAACACACCTTGAGATTTTGAAAACTTCAAGCCTTGAGATCAAAGAATGAGAATATGATAACTGACATAAAAATTTGAATTTATGGCATCTTTGATGATCAAGTTCTCTTTGATAAGAGGCTTTTATTAAGAGCAGTTTGAAATCGGGGATACTTTTTATTATTGCTGACTACGAGAAGATTCCCCTCTTTTCCAAAATCTACAAGAATCCTTGTTGATCTCAGTATAGAATTCTCAAATCTTCTCTCGTCGATGTTGATTTTACTCAACCACTTTGTACAGAAACCAGCGACACAGCGCTGAAAACTTTCAACGACAGAAGTGTGCCCGAGAATCACAAGTTCGCTCTTCACGTGGACAAGTTCCACAAAATTTCCACCAACAAACTCAAAATGGTAGGCGCCGTACCGCATCTTCTCTGAATAGGTGATGATTCTGACTTTCCTTTCAGAATAAGCTCGGGCGGAAGATGAAGAAATTCAAGCGACTGCTTGAAAATTCTTCGAAAAAGAACTCGACCAGCGAAGATAGGAAAGTAACTGCATCACTGGTTTCGATGAAGCCGGGCGAGGAACGTGATTTCAATTTGTTTTCATCTTTTCGATCGATAATAAGAATTATTTTTATCTCCTGATATCTTAATTAAAGCCCCCCTATTATCATCAGTCTATTCGTATACCGGCTATACGAGCTTTATTTTTAGAAATAATTTTGATGAAATCGAAAGTGAGCTCTTTGAAATCCCCTTCAAAGCAACACATTCCAAATATCTTCTCCTGGACAAAATCGTATATTCCAAACCCTGTATCTCTTCGCCAAAGACAGTAATAATCAATAATCAATGCTTGTAAATAAATTCATCAGCAACATTAAAATAGGTCTCGTTGTCATTTTTATTGAAGCATGGTTTTTGAGAGGTAGTTTTTTGAATTATCGTTTTACAGCTTTCATTTCGAAATCGCAAGAAATTTCCAGCTACGAGAGTTTGCCGGCTTTGGTGGCTGGATATTTAGAGCTGCGATTTCTTGAGATGTTCTTTGACCATTCGCTGTGGAAGTCGTGGTTTTCTGTTGTTGAGTTCTTGGCACCAACCAGGAGCGCCAGTGCGGGTGTACTGAATCAGGGGCACTTCCGTTTTTACGCGAAGAATGCCACTGATGAAGACGTCGTCGGCTGGATGATCAGATGGAGTCGTTCTCGACGCTCTTAATAATTCTGTAAGATCACACCAGAAGCCTCAAAATTCTAATCTCTGAATTCTGATGATGAAAAAATTCGTTAATATTCCCTGAAGCTGTTTATTTATTCACGGCTCCTATACAAAACGGATCTTTGGAAATATAATTCGACTCATTTTATTCAAAAATATGCTTTTTTCCGTTGTTGGTAGATTCTGCCATCGCCTATTATGTATGAACCAAAATCAACTGTATAGACGGGTTATACAGTATAACCTAGTATACTTCTTTCGAGCTGTTTTTTCGGTGGTAAGGGGTTATCATTCGAGCTCTCCCTAACCCTAAACCTAACCCAAACGATTTAGGGCGGTTCGCGGTCGTAGCTCCCTAACTTAGTGGTAGGGCCCCTACTGTAGGGGTATTGGCTGCTCGACCATAAGTTATGGTCCATAACCCATGACTTCTTTGTCTTACGTATTGACGTCGTTTCTTGCTTCAACGAAAATGCCCTACTCATGATAAGAAATATTCTGATTTTACATTTCTCTATCTTATGATCTGAAAGGAAATCTTTAAAAATCACGTCAAAATGATAATTTTCTGTCTAAGCCAGGTCTAGCATATGATGGTTTTTACAAAAAATAGCATTATTTCTGACGTTGTTTTGAGAAATTATCATTATTTTCCATTAAATCTTCCGAATCGGAAGCTGATGATCACTGATCAGATGGTGCTTCAAATTTACCCTAGGAGAAGATCAGCCGTTTCCACTGGCATGAGATAGCAAGGTCCGTTGCAGTAATTCGGATAGACGTCAAACTCGTATTGATCCTCGGAAACTGCCCATTGTCCTTCCCGCCAGACTTTTCCTTTAGTCACTGTTCTTTCAGAGCACTCAATGAAGTTTTCCTCTTCCGGGAGTCGCTGCAAATGAGTCATCATGTCGTCCAAATTGACGAAAGTATCATCGTCAACGGCGAGCACAAACTCTGCATTGTGACAGTTTCTTGCTCTCCAATCGATTCCGGTCATGGCTTTTATCGTCAGGTTCTGGTACGAGTCGACATAGTTTCCGATCACCAGATCTTTGTGTTTGAAGAACTCTTCTTTGATTTCATCGTTGATTACATCACTTCCTTGTCCAACGAGAAAGACTACTTGGACATCTTCTTTCCTTGCTTCTCTTGGCGCCCAAGATTGTCTAATTGCTTCTCGATGCTCTGTAAAAAATGGGATAATTGAAAGTAAGAAATAGCTGTCTTACCAAAATGATCAGCGCTTGACTTGACAGTAATAACAATTTTCGCGTCACATTCTTCCGGTTGTTCAACAATATACGCGAGATAGTTTGATCCTGTTTTTGATTGTTGACTATTCAGGTACTTTGCTGGAACCAGAGAGCGTTCTTTTTTGCGGAACTTGGAATAAATATTAGAAAAAAACCCTAACCCTAACCCTAAAACTACCTCTAACCTATCTGAACAAAACTTACAGGTATTGGGTAAACATGCTCCAAATCATCAGAAAATTGAATTGGTCTATTAAAATTCAATGTTTCATCAATAACAGCATCCACCACTTCGTCCACAGCAGCTACGACGTCACTGGAAATAAAAATAAAAATTACGTATCAGAGCTACTAGATGCCTATCTGGCGACTAGCTGGAAGATTAGATGCAAAGTTTACATGGGAGCTTCCGCATATACTCGTCCGTGATTACAACTAAGTCTTCCGGTTTTGAGCTGGGCCGGAGTTGATTTTAATGAACCGCGAAATACGAGCTACAGAAAAGAGGGAAAAACTTACTCTGGTTTATAAGAAATCCAAGCTGAGAGAAAAGCAGTTGTCTTTTCAAGGGGTTCACCAAAAATTATTTTAAAAAATTTCAACCACCCTAAGTTAGGGTCCCTAACCCTAGCCATAACTTAATCCTAACCCTAACACCTAATCTCGCCCTTGTTCAATAAGTTTCTGTTCACTTTCGATTCATTTTTGATATTCGGAAATGAATGTTTTTGTCAAAAAAAGGAAAGTGACGACTTCGCAGCGGGGGATTATTTCGCACGTGGCGATAAAGACGCTTTATCACAACGAAAACACAAATTTATCACCCGCTGTGTTCTACAATAGAAAAGTGATAAAAGTGAACCCCTTTCCGATAAAATAAAAATTGCCAGCAGCACCATCTTCTTGATTGCTAACGAGTCCATTTTTTTCTTGCTTTCTTTTGTGATTAAATATGTTCTTGAGAATAAATGTGTATATTGAGTAGATTGTAGATAGTTGCTTGTAGTTGATGTAAAACTTTTCCAGTATCAACTGTAGTGTGTGTTCTTCTAGTCAAAAAGTGACAGTAAGTGGACTTGAGTTTCAGTCTTTGTACTAGTCACGTGTTGAGTTGACCGGGTCGGTGTTTTTGCTCGTGGTTTTTCTAGGGATTGTTTCACCCTGATCAGTTTTTAAAATTAAAAAACGATCGTCACGAGAAAGCCAGCTGACGATTTCTTCAATCGAAGCAGCAAAAGTCGGGAAGTTCCCTGAAAATTGTTATTTGATAAAAAATTTTAAACATTACTTTTTTTATAAATTGAATTAAAAATTAAGAATTTATTTTTTTAAGGAATTAAAAATTAAATTTTTTTAATTGATCGAAATTAATTTTTTATCAAAAATATTGAAATATTGAAATATTTCAATAAAAATATTGAAAAATTTTGGAGAAAGAATTCTTTGAAAATGAGTAAAAATTGTGTAATCGTAGAGTTGGTAACGGAGAGGACACAAATTTTTGTTTTTGCAACAGTGTTATCGGCTGCCTCGGACAAAGATATCCATCGCACCACAAATCCATGTCGTAGAATCACTCAGTACACCCACCAGCCACGCCAAAAACAACCCGCCAAAAAGCAAGAATCTCCCGCAAAAAATCGCGCTTCGAAATTTCAAGATTCCCATAAAAAAGTTAACGTGAAATTTACGAATTTATTAGATAAAAAACACTCTTCAAAAACATGATAAAAATAATTCATCAACCCTTTTTCTAGAGGAAGAAAACCGGAACACGTGATAAATTTTTTGACGGAGCACCCGCTGAGCGATAAAGCGCCGCCATATCTCCATTTTGATAAGTGAAAAATATTCCTTATCGTCTTGCGTAAAAAACGTAAAACGCAAAATGTATAATTTATATCGACAAGCTTGAAAAACTGACAGATAAGTGGACAAGGCAGAAAATTTAATCCGACAGAATCACAAATTTTGAAAGAGGAAAAGATAAGCTTGTTTTGTGAACACTTGAAAACTTGGAGCAAAAAAAAATGACGTAATGAGCGCGCGGTTGGGCTTAACCCCACTTGAAATGTCGTTTATAATTGCTTAACCTGTTGCATCAGGGGTTGAAATTATCCGACTACTCTCTGACTTCTGAATCTGACGCGGGGGTGGATTAACTCACTTACGCGGCAATAAGTCCAAAATCTGCAAGAAAGATTACAAAAAAGTTACGAATTTGGCCAGGCAATATTTGTTGAAAACCTGAGTCAGGATTCAAGAAAGCTCAAATAAAAAGCCGCGTAGGGTAAAGGTTAGGGTTAAAATAGGTTAAAATATAAATTTTGGCGAAGCCGCTTTGCGGCTTCCTTTTTTTAAAGCCGCTTTGCGGCTTTTTCATTTTAGCTTTCCTGACTCAGGTTTTGAAGAAAAAGCAAGAGCTGAGCCCAGGCTACGAACGAGCTCTTTGACAAATGTTGGCTGGAGATCATAGGAAGAAAAAATGTTTAGTTCTTACTCTATCTTCTTGCCCGTTTCAATGTCTCCCGAGGATTGTGAGAAATCTGAAATGCCGTCCTCACGGGAATTTCACGAGGACTTCCGCTGCGGTCGTCGTGTAATTCGAATTTCGGGAAAAGTGGATGAAACTTCTAGTGTCAAGTCAAGGGTGTGAAAAATTTCGACAAATTAAATTTATTAGCGTCAGCAAGGTAGTAGCGCGAGTTCACGTAAAATTTGGAAACTTGTTTTTTTAAAGGGCAATTTGCATTTCTTAAAAAAAAGATGCTGGGAAACTACAGTTGGAGATGAATAACTTTGGGGAAAAAAAAGTTGAAAACTTAAAAAGTTGCGGTTGAAAACGCGCTTTTTGGATCTTTACATAGTTCCAGTGGCGGATTACGGTGGCCGCATTGACTCCTCGGGCTTCTTAGTTGAGTAAGCTTGAAGAAACGAGCTATTATGCATTTTGAGTACCTTACAAATTGACGATACATGGAGCACTTAGCGAGTCCACCACCGAAAATTCCGAAATTAACCCCTCCCTTTTCCGATCGAAAGAAAAATTACTCAACTTTGGTTGAACCAAAAAAGCGGAAAACACGTAAATCCCGGATTGCTTTAAATTTCAGCGAACTTTGTGGCTTTGGACTGTGCGCGGAAAACAAGATTAATTCAAACTGCGGTAGAGTCCGCGTATTTTTTCCAGGCTCAAGATGGCTTTGAATTTTACATTTCAAATTTTTGCTTTTTCTTCAATTTTAGTATTTCAATCAAAAATAGGGACAAAAAATCGATTCTTCGAGCGACATTTTTTTTCAGAAATCTGATTGGCCTACCGGCCAAATGCGAGAATCTGATTGGTCTAAAAATTGACCAAATTTTGGTCAAAATTCTTGCGATTTTTTGTCGCTTTCTGAGTTTTCCACGTGTCATTTAAAAAAAAGAAAGAAAAAAGGTAACTTAACGCCGGAACGCATAAAATTTTTTCAACGTTGAACGCAGATCGTACCAATTAATTGGTATGCCCTTTTTACCCCTTTTTGGCAATGAAACTAATTAGTTGACTGTATAAACGCTACAGATAAATAATTCTCAGACGCTTAGCTTCAATTTCATCCCGATATTATACCGATATCATTACAAAAATATGAGTAAATATGCATATTTCTAAATGTGTCGATTTTAATGTAAATAGAGAAATAACTTTTCAAAAGGGAAAAAATACCTGAGTCCAAAATTTCGTTCAATAGCTAAAATCTAAAATTTTCGAAAAAAATTTTTCTTGACACCGGAATCGAATTCCTCGATAAAAAGTAGCTCCATAAGTGGGGGTTCATATTATTCTAACGTTTTGTAAAAGTTGAGTTATGAGGCATTAAAAGGCCTTGAACCAATTAATTGGTCGCTATGCGTTTCGGCGTTAACCGGTTAAATTTATAATTAACCCAGCACGTCAAGAACGATAAAAAAGCTAATATTTTTAGTTGAAGGCAAAACAAACAGGCTTGCATCATTCCCAAAAAAGAGCCCGCCGGAGTCAACCCAAAGCATTAAACACAAAATACGACGCTGAGATTATTCATGTTCGTAGAAAATCAGCGCTAATTGAACGTTAAATTATCACTTCGCTCTTGGAATTCAATCTATTTCTATCGCGCTAGAGTCGATTTCGGACTAATCGAAATCATTATTTCGACCGCAGAAATGTTCCTAATAGCTTCGATTAAGGGCATCCTCTCCGTTTTCTTCAAAAAAAAATCTCTCTTTTTCAAATTCTCCTTTCTCTCAAAACATTAATTAAAATCATCTTTCAATAAAAAATTATGAAAATTAATACCTTTGTCAAAGTTTTTTTTACTATACGAACGGTCGGTCGAGAAGAGCGATGAAAATCTTGGAGCGCGGTCCTAGGTGGCGCACTTTGGCGAAGCGTGAGCGTTCGCGAGTCTTTTTCCTAAAATTTAAGAAGATAAAATTCTCTCGTTACACTAATGGCTCCTCGGTTTCCTGACGGGATTTGAAGAAATGTGAAAATTGAACCTGAACTACTGTATTAATAGAGCTCTTTTAGTTTGTTACATGAAAAATTCAATTAGTTTATTAGTTTGCTTCTTCATATTTTCAGCAGAAAAACGAATCTTTTCATAACGATCGTTTCATGAAAACTGTAATTAAGGGGGGGGGGGTGGACGAGAATTTTTTCAGGGGTGATCGTAATTTCGCTTATACACATAGTCTGCATATGAAACTTATATTTTTGGAATCTACAGATTCTCCCGAATCTGTTGAGCCTAAAATCATTTGATAAAAATTAGATTTAGGGGTCGAAATGAACAAAATTGTAAAAAATTGACCATTTGTGGTGCATTTTCGCGAAAATGGCCCTACTTTGAGGAGGTTTTTGAACGATTTTTTCTGGCCAAAATTTTTTCTATTTTTCGCCGCCTGATTTTTACAACCCTTTTCTATCCACCAGTAAAATCAGATTTTGCCTATCTTATCAGGTTTTCCCGCATTTTCGGTCACTGAAATCCCGATTCTCGTCGACCCCCTCCTTAAGACTCTCCAAACCTACCGTATGTAGACGATATAAGAAAGTATGTATACTGAATAATATACAGAAGAGTATGTGACGATAGATACTATGAGAAATTTTAAACATCCTTCATTATCCTTCAATTACCCACATTTACCTATATATACCTTAGCATATGAATTCAGTGAGACTTAGAAGCAGTTTAGAATGCTGCTGTTTTATCCTCATTATATGAACCGGCGTAAGAAACTTCTTCGAGAAAAGATTCATTACAAATTACTCTGCAACGAGACCTTCTAAAATGTGATTATGTTTTAATTACATGAGAATTACACGATTAATACCGTGGATAAAAAGATTAAATCGATGGTCTTTTCTTTGAAATCTTCGGGAGAAAATGCTATTTTCGATGAATGGAGCGTGTCGGATAAGTACCGGTTTTCTGCTATTTAGCATATTTTGATTCAGATATATAATTTTATTTCCAGTTAATCAAAATCGCCATACTTGAAGTATTAGACGAATTGGAAGCAGGAGAAGCTGCAATAAGGCTTTGGTGAAGTAATTTCGCAGATACAGTTCGATACAGTAGGTTTTGTAAGGCACGAATTCTATGTTGTGTTTAATTGGTTCCTAATTCTTCTTCTTCTTTCATAAATATTTACAGAGTCTAAGCTTCGTTCCAGTGGAAGTCTTCGCCGATGATTTTGTAGAGTTCCGAGTTGTACGGTTTGAAGTACGAAACGAGGTCCTCTTTCAGTTTCGGGGAAAAGTTCGGCCCGCCACCTGCGCGCGTTCGACCCTTTCCATCACCCAGACATGAAGGCTCGCCAGTTTTGAGATTTTTGAAGCAGTAGAAGCCTGAAAGTAATTATAATAGCTTTAAAGATTCTTTTCCTAGGCAGAGTTGCAAATTTGGCTTTATTTTCGCTGAGCTGAGCTGAGTGAGAAATTCTCTGAGCTGAGCTGAGCTGGCCTATTTCGGAGCTCACTGAGCTGAGCTGAGCTGAGTTGGCCCTTTTCAGAGGTCATTGAGCTGAGCTGAGCTGAGCAGACCCTAATTAGAGCTGAGCTGAGCTGAGTGAGCTGAGTTGAGCTATAATTTACTGTTTTTAGTAGTGAAATTGTGTTAAAATCATTGAGCTGAGCTGAGCTGAATGATACTTGTCTGAGCTGAGCTGAGCCGAGCAGAACAGATCATATTCGAGAATAACTGAGCTGAGCTGAGCTGAGCTGATAAATTCATTTTCGAAAATCAGTGAGCTGAGCTAAGCTGAGCGACTGCTCAGCTCACTCAACCCAGCAAATTTGCAACTCTGTTTCTAGGCGCATTCGGTTTTGAGTGATTTGGTTATGTTTGATTGATAGGTTCATTCAGATTATGATCATAGAAGTAACCGTACTCTTGAAGTTGCGCAAAAGATAGAAGATCGAAGATGATTATAAAAGCAAGATTAGAATAAATTTGATGAGTTTTATCGATTTTAATCTTGTGATGATTATTCAAATAAGTACTGAGCCAAGGCTCAAAAACTTGAATTGTTCAGTCATTTTAATTGGCTTTTTATCAAAGAAATTATCTCGAATGTGCCTCCTTTTAATCGTTTTCATCAAAAATACTCTATTACACAATGTCAGTACCTTTATCTTTGTCAAATACGAAGTGGCTCTCCTTGATGATAGGTTCTAGTCCCATGAACTCTTGAGCCCGGAGGATGATCTGAAGATAAAACGCTGCGCTTCACATTATGCCACTAATTGATACCTTGGCCGGATTCGAGATCAGCTCCTCCCCATTCAAAATGAGCATTTGCTCTCGCTTGAATCCAGCGTCCAGCCAGTTTTGGAGGTGAACTGAGTACAGCCCGTTCGTCAAGATCGATGCTTCAACTTTTTTAAGGCTGAGAAACTCTTGATTTTCGCCTCAGATTTAGAGCCCTGGTGAGAACATGTGTGTATATATATTTTCCACGAGATGTTGCGACAAGCTGTGGAAAGACGACGATGGAAACAGCCGCTCAGCTAGGGTTTGAGATCCTGTAGCTCCCGAGACATACAAGAGTCTCAGCCTTTCCTTGTTCTTTATGAACATTCTGGATCCATTTCCGCCACTGTGCATCACCCTTCTCCTCCTTGATTTCATTCGATTTTGTGATGTAAGCTTCGGAAAATCCTTCAAATCCTTTCAGCCGGCTCTCTTCATCTGTTTCCTCCAGATTCATGTATTTTGACGTTTCCTGAATGGAAATAGTAGAATAGGTATAGATTCGCGCGGTTTCCACCGAGATGGCCGGAAAACGAACGCTTACCGATTTAAAATAGCCGGATTTTACTACATGAGTGAAGTCGGAAAAGGCTCTGTTGACTGGATTACAGACGATTGCGATCAGTTTAACAGTACTGTTCATCGCGTAGATTCTCCCAGGCACTTCTGGAATAACCATGTATTTCGGCGTCTTTTCATAAGTAATTTCTCCAGCGGACGTTTCTGGCATCAACGAGTGGTAGTATTCGATTCCTTTCGCATAATCCTCTTCCTTGTCGAAGAAGTGGACCTCGTCGTATCCTGGTGGCTTGAACAGATGCGGATGGTGCGCAAGGAAGTTTTGGAATGCCCCTAAAATGGTAATTTAATTAAAAGATTCTTAAAAAGAATCTTACCTGTTCCGCATTTCTTTGCTCCTATACAGATAACCTGGGGTAATCGCTTCTTCTTCTTGCCGTATTTTTCTTGAAGACAGCCTTGAAAAGTCATTTAGAACGAACATATAATGGAAGAATTTTAATTACCTTTACAGAGGCCATACGCCGCCTCCATCTTCATCTGCAGCAAGTTCAAATCTGCATTTAATTTCTTCAGGATCGAAATTGCTCTTCTGACAGAACTCATTTTGAGCAAATTAGGGAACTCATTTCCCTTTTCATGTTCCGCCTTTGCTAGGTTTATCAGTGCTTCGAAGAGCGAGACTCGTATGACTTCCGCTCTGTCTGGCTTTGAGAGTTCTTCGGTCGATACTTTGCTCAAGAAACGCTTCAGATTTGGGGTTTCGTTCATCCAGTCCAGGTTGAGCTGGTATTTTTGTTGCTTATTGTTGCTTTGAGAGCCTAAAATTGATCATTTTTAAGATTTTTTCCCAAAAAGAGCTGGTAGTACCTATTATATTTTGAATTGAACGCGGCAAATGACTTCTTAAATTATCATTTCCAGCGTAAACAAGAGCCAAAATAAATATATTCATCAGCACCCCGAGCATAATCATTCTTTCTGTTTTCGTCGCCAGTAATATTTCTCTGCGAATACATCTTATCATAATAAATTTATTCTTCGCGAAGCAAGAATCTCTCGAAATTGAAAATCGATCGATGGAGCAGTGCACTCGAGGGACCAAAGCGGTCGGTTGAAAAAGACAAATGTCCGATGATTTTGTCGGTAAATAAAAGCCGCGCAAAAGTTGAAGCGCTGAGAATTTGGTTTCAGTTACACCAGCATCGCCCGGAGGCCAGGAGCGCTGCACCTCCTCCATTATCATCCTTTTTCATTCAGTTTACGCATGAATTGTCCTCGACCGAATTTGCTTTTGTGGGAAAAATAATAATTATATCCTTCTTTATTCACTTTTGAAATTTATTTGATATTAATTCTGAAGGCAATGATGGCGACAATGTTAAAAGAAATAATGATTCATTTTACAGTTGAAATTATTGTCTTTTTTTCTTTCATCATTTTTTTCTTTCTTCTTCATCTCTTTTTAACTTTTTCGCTTCATTTTAGAAAAAAAAATAATGTTCATCTGTTTGGATGGATATCATTTTGCATTCCCAGTTTTATATCTCAAACAGGTTCTAAAAGAGGGCGCACGGTGCGAAAAATTCTCAGCGGGGGAGCAGATCGAACTTGATTCTTATCAGTCTGACCTCTCCCTGGTTACTAATGTTAGGCATCATAGTTTTTTCGAAGGAAAATTGCTTGTTCGGATAACGCGAAATAAAGTTCTGTCTGAAAAAGCGAAAGAAGGAAAGACAATTAGAAGTCCATTGTCGATCGACGTTCAAACAATCGTTTTTCGCTATGACTACGCAGCACGCAGCGCAATTCATTTCTATTTACATTTCGATCTTCTAAGGACGATAATTTTACAAATCGCTTCTTTTCTCAAAAAGTAACGAGAAAATGGAGGAAGCGGTTCCGATTCAACCGCCAGACCTTCCTCAGCCAGAGATTATTAACGAACAGCATGAGAATGAAGTGCCGAAGGAGCAATTTAATATCGAAGATTTGGAAAAAGAACTGAACCAGAGACACTCTTTTGAGGAGAAAGAATGGAACTTTGAAGCCGATTTTAAAGACTTAGAAAAGGTGACTTTTACAATCTTCGTTTTATGGTGTAAATTGTTTTAGAAATCTCATGAATATATTCAAATTTTCTGACTTATTTTTATTTGTTTTTTTTTTTATAACCTTGTTTTTTGGCACGTTTCATGGTAGTTTTTTGGCACGTTTTACTGCGGATATTGTCACTTTTTCGAACGCAATTTATTGGAGTTTTATGAAATTGTAGGCACTCGATGATGAGTCGGTTCAATACACCAACGAAGAAGCTGAACGAGTCGCAGGGCAACTCGAAGAAGTCCGCGTCGCGCTTGAATCTACTGGCGTCAATGTCGAAGAAGTTCTCAAAGACTTTCACATTGAGATTGAAGAGGATATGCTTCACGTGAGCTCTGTGAATGCAGAAGATCTCTTGCAGGAGGAAAAGCGCAGGATGGACTCGGAACTTGAAAGGGCGCGTCATGAGGCGGAAATCCAAAGAAGAAGAGAGCAGATCCTGGAGGAGCGTGCTGCAGAAGCGAGGAAAGAGCTTAACGACGAGACAAAGAAGAAGATTGCGTTGATTTCAGAAAAGAAGAAGCTGCTGCTTCTGAAAGCAAGGCTCGAGCAGGAAAAAATGGGGAAGGCGTTCAGCCAGGCTGAGTCCCAGCTTAACAAAGCCATAGAGGAACGACAAGCGGAAGTGAAGACCTTATATGGAGATCTACGTATCGCTTCCGAGCAATATGGCGGTGCACGTGATCGGCGATGGCGAGTAGAATGGACAAGAACGCCCCAGCCTATTCAGATCAAGATCGATTGCGTCAGAGGGCTGAAAGACAAGGAGAGGCTCAATCTGTTGAGGAAGTGTCTTTCCATCCTAGTGCACAGTCATTTGACTTTTTCTCATGTCGGAAAAAACCCGCACATGTTCGTTTTCCTGTTGAGCCTGAAAAAAGATCCCAATCGGAAAATATGGAATAATGGTCTCACTCTACGACCGGCTTGGTGGCCATCCCATGCAGTGGAGTAAACTAGGAAAAAGGATATGAACTTCATCGGTAGTAGGGGGTTATCATTCGGCCTGCCCCTAAGCCTAAACCTAACCCAGGGGGCTACGCCCCCGGGACCCCCCACCTAAGACCTTAACCAGGGGGCTTCGCCCCCCAGACTCCCTTTAAGAGTTCCCGGTCCCTAACCCTAACCATTAGCTCAGATTCTAGAGATATTGGATGGCTCGAATCATAGGCCCGAATGATAACCCCTCTCTTCGACTTCATCAGGCGTCATGATGATTTGTAAGCCGGATAATAATCATGCCTTTCCATAGAGTCGAAGCGTTGGGGCAACTCGACACTTCCTGTCGCGCATACTGGAAAGTTTTTTGCCCAAGAAATGAAAGTTGATCAGTCCGTCTACACTGTGGCTCCAGCAAAAGTCGATCTCAAGCCTGGGATGATCCTGACCTTCGAGCTTTTTCTCCTACGAGGTTCACAGTCGCCAACAGATGTGGCAGTGGCTTGGGGCGCGTTTCCAATCTGCGACGCAAATTTTGACATCATTTCTGGCAAATTCAAGGCTCCCTTGCTCCGTGGCCACATGGATTCGCAGGTTGATCGGCATGAGCGCATAGAACAGCTTATCTCCGCTGATTTAGACCATTGGCTGGCAAATATCTACTTTGAGATTGTTCGTCTTCCAAGGTTTTTGGCTGGCCAGAAAGAATATGAAGTAGAACTGCAATTTACGTCTGGGCTTTTGAACTCGCCAGGGAAGGATCAGCAAAGACTATGTTTCGTTATTTCAACATAAATGCTTGAACCACTCTTAAGATCGACTTAAAACAAACGAGCCGGTGTCCGTTGACGGAGAACCAGTTTTGAAGGTGTTGGATGAAAAGGATAACTATAGCAGTTTGGCGCAATCGAAACCACAGGTTTTCAAAATCTCTGATAATCGAGTCATATTAGAACGCTCTTAGGAACTTCTGAAGAAGGAGAAAAGTCAGCTTGGATTATCCCGTGCGGCAACATATCTATCAAAGGCATCGTTTGAAGACAAGGAGGTCGAGAATTCAAAGACAATAAAGACAATGACGATCGGAAGTCGCATGGCAATTTCTAAGATGCAAAAAGCTGAAGGGTCGGACTACGATACAGATGACGAGGAAGACTGGGAAGCGGTAGAAGGTGCTGATGGTCTTTACTACAAGCATCACTACACATCTCCTGCTTTGAAATATTCGGATCAAGTCACTGCACTTTTGCCAAAGAATGAAGCTATCAATAAGATTTTGGAGCGCTCCCAGGTTTTTGAGTCCACTATCAAGAAAATTACTGTGTTCCTAGCCGAAAAAATACAATCACCTGGAAACACTTGAGCAGCATCGATTTTCTGTCATGAACGAGTATATGAAATCAACTCGTGAGGTTATCGGTACGTCATCAGAGAAAATTCTCGTGAACTTTTAATAGTAATTATTTTTGACGAAGCACTGGAATTATTACTCTCTTCTTGTAGGGGTCGGTCGCGAACGCCTAACGTACTGTTCAAGAATGTTCCGGTCCGAGCTCGGCATCTCTCAGGTAAACACGTGTGCGAACATGTTTTTACTAATTTGGGAAAAATGAGAAAACATATTCTTCCTGGACAGAAACAACGCTCTGTTTCCATATTAATATTTCCATGCAAGGTGCGCACGATCGAATTCTGGACTTTTATGCTGCTCGTTGTGTTGATTTTCTTCCCACGGGTTTACATTCATTATATTGGCCAGTGGATGATGGTCAATGCTGCGGGATTTCCACCTGCGAAGTTTGAGTTTCTTCCCTGGACAGGTAAGGTCAATTGATTCTCTTCTGAAGAAAAACTCTTTTTCAGTCGAATTATCGTACCAAGAAGATCGTCTATCAACAGGCATGACAGTCGGCGTAGTTCTTATGGGCCCCTTGTTCAATATACTCGTCTTCTCCCTCCTCGCATTCTTCGCCTTTCTCTTCATTCGCCTATCTGGCGCATTTCCTGGAATCCTCTCAAAAACGATCTTGATCTACGGCATCTGGTGCATTTTGGACCCGGCCGCCATTCTCATCGTTGACTGCATTCTTGGCCGTTTCGGCACCGACGATGCTTATTCAAACGATGATATTCCGATTGGAGATGCGTTCAAAATCTACTGGCACTTTAAGGGCGTCTCTGGAAATGGCGTGGTAGGAATTCCGATTACGATCTTTGTCTATCTTGTTTTGATGCTTCTTGCTTCTACGGTCCTCTATGTTTACTTCCTTAAACTTCATAATAATGGGAGACTCTTGGATACCTATCACCGGCTGCATGGAGAAGATGAAGATTATGTCATTCCTTTCGACTTGGAAATTTCAGCTAAAGAACTCGCTCACATTTGCCGAAAGAGCGAAAATTGGCGCGGTAACGAAGGTGAAACTCGCAAAACAGTCGTCAACGACTTTATTTGGGAAGAAGAAGACGACGAAAGCGAGGACGGAACGAGCAGAAAGTCGTTCGACGAGAGATTTGAAGATTTCAAACGCGAGGTCACCGTACACGTGGCAATCTTTACCGTGCATCTCGACGGGCTGCGCGAAATCTACCGGCAGTTTCTGAGATTGCCAAGTGGCGCCATTATTGAGGTGTTTGGTGATATTTCCAACGCGAAGCTTTTGCCCGATGTCAAGGTTGCTGTGATGAGGAAGCAGAACAATTATGAAGAAGCAGCCGTTCGGTAAGTACTTCTTGAGTTTAGTTCTTGGTCTAATTGCTACCCTAGAAAGCCAAAATCAGTTGAAAAGAAGAAGAAACGAGCTCCTGCTCCTCCACCACCTGCGTCTCCACAATTGACGAGAGCAGCTTCTATGCGCTCTAGCAGGAAAAGGGATCAAAATGTAAATGATTCTTGAGTTTGCTCATTGAAAGATTTTATCTAGAGTTCTTTGCATCCCTTGTAAAGAGCAGAAAGCATCCGAAGCCGAGTAAGCTCAGCTGCGGCTAGTGTACGAAGTCGAGCAAGCGTCAGAAGCCGCCGTAGTGGCACTGTGTCCCCGAAACTCGAAGGCGAAGAAAATGATGCTTTCGAACCATAAACTGTGTCTTGCAGTACGATTGAGGGAACACAAGAGCTTGTATGCTGTGCATTTTCGTTTTTCTGTGCATTTCAGTTTTTCTTTTTCTAATAAACATTCTATTTTTCTGAAATTTCAATTTTGACGGTTAGAACTTGGGTGAACTCTGGTCGAAAAACATGCTCTTTTCCGCCGCAAAAGTCCGTTTGCAAAATATTTTCACTCAGATTTTTAATTATGAAGTTAAGAGACCATACAAGAGAAAGATTTTGTTCAGTTTTATTTGCTTGCTTGAGTTTTGACTTTGAGAAAAATGAACTGGACCTTTCAGAATGTCTGACGATAGCTGGGTTTCCGAGTGCTCTTCCTGTGGATCAACCAACTGGATTCCAACTGGTGGGTGCATGGGAGACTGCTGTGGAAATTGTGGTTGCGGATGTTCTCGATCAGGAAATGGTCGATGATTCATCAATTACCTACATTTTATAAACTGTAAATAATATACCGTCTTTAATATACAGAATATTATGTATACGGTATACGGTATGATATGTGGTTTTTTTTCTAGCGTTTATTTTTTGTAATATAAGGGTTCGAGAAAAATCTTTACAGAAAGGTTACAGAGAAAGCTATAAGCTTAATTAGTCAAAAATAATCTTTTGAACTGAATGAGTACTACTGATAGTACTGATGGTATCATACAAGGTGTCATTGATAGATTGTCTATCTAACAATCTTTTGAAATCCTATCTGATGATCATAATTATTTAAAATTTGGCGGCACATTTGGCCTTACACTTTTTCATGTAAGCAGCTTTACTTTCAGGCTTTTTCTCGAACCCTAAACACTAAAAAATTGAGCTATCATTATTATGTCGATTTTATTTAACAATATGACATCATAAGACCATATTACAGCCAATTAGATATCCACCGCAAACACCTGCCCTGACAATCTGACGACTATTCAATGAATACTTTTATTCTGTAGATTTATTGATAGGAAATTAAATATAACTCTTGAAAAGAATATTTACACACGAAAATCAGCCGTTCGACTGATTGTTGTTTTTTGTCTGTTCTTTTTCGCAAAAGCTTAGTTGGTATCAGGAAGCGTATAATATTGTTTGAAGGTGGACTTGTACATTCTTGTCAAAAATTATCGGGCAAACGAACAAGTGTTTTTGGAGTTGTTCAAGGAAGAGTTGAAGAAGGAGGTCATCGGTACTCAGAATGAAGAGAGATACAGTCAACGGTCAGTACGCTTAGTCGCTGATCTTGAGTTCCTTCAGCGCCGCAAGCTCTTCTTCGTACTTGTCGATGTTTCGGTTCATGATTTCTTTGCAAGGGCCAAGCAGTCGTTCAAAAGCAGATACATCCAAAACTAGAAATGAATGAATAGCAATGATTTAAAAAAGACCATTTTTGGCTATAAAACATTCACAAATATTAATGAAAAGTTAATTTATTGCCCATAAAAATTACGGAGTGTTAATATATTCTGGAAAAGAAAATTAATTATTTTTTGTTGAATAAATTTTGTGACATATTTCAATCACCTGACATTCCTAAAAAGGAACACCTCCTTGAGATGAAAAAATAAGGTGTTTTTTTCTCAAGATGAGGAGATGCCCCCTAATAGGCCCCATTTTCTAGCGATTTCAGACCCGCTTACCTCCGCATTTGACATCTTCGGAGGCAATGATCGTCGCGTTTCGAGGAGCCTTTGTGATGAGTGCCACTTCGCCAAAGCATTGGCCGGATTGGAGAACTTTGTCAAGCACCTTTTCCTCTCCCTGAAGTGTTTACGTGAAAGTCTATTCTTTGCAACTACTGGTAGAAAGTTCAAGTTCGAAAAATGAATCCAAAGGAATTTTCAAATTTTAGTGCTCTGGATTCATTTTTCAGAAAAGAAAGCGACCACTCGTGCTAGTAGAAATTTTTAGTTAGAAATGAAAAAATCTAAATTTTGATTTGTCCAAAATAGTGAGTTAATTTTTGGTTAGATTTTCTGATTCGCAATTGATTGAAACCACACAAGATGAAAACCAACAAACCTGTTTTCCTTGCTTCTCCTGGAAGAAATGTTAATTTTCTCTTATCAATTTACAGCTTTTAAAATTGATAAAGCTTAATTGAAATGGTAGACTTACATCGATGTTGAGATGGATTTTACAAGTTCCAGAGATGAGGAAGTAGACAAAGGAGCCAGCATCGATTTCGTCTCCCTGAAGATGCGCGACGTTAAATTGGAATAATTGGTAAAGCTGACTGTATAAGTTTGAATTGATTACGCGGCGAATCAATATTTAGCCAGGCAGCCAACGAGCTAGGGGTGATTTGCTGCGAGTGGCTACGGGACGAAACGATCAAAATGCACGGGCGAAATTATATACCGTATACAGTCACTGTATAAAATTTATACTATAAATGAATCTATAACTGTACTCGCCTGTCTGATAATTGCTTCTCCAGATTTGTATTTCTTTTCTTCCATGACGTCGGCCACTTTCGAGATCTCATTTTCCTACAAAATCAAAGTCAAAATTAGCCAAAAACTAAAGTGGTCTTACATCAAGGTTTTGCAGAATTTCGACTGTTTGAAGGAAGGCCTCGTACTGTGATCGCTTCTTGGCATTTGCTTTGACGATGATCTGACGGAATGTTTTTCGATCCTAAATAGCAGCATTAATTTCAATTCAATGAAGATTAATCCGAAGCGGAATCGCCGTTTTCTCACGACGCTTTTTTAATTATTTAGCCGCTCTTTTTTTCTCAAACATCTGTTAATTTATTCAAAAGAAAAGTTCCGGTCCGATGACGGCTGGGCTCGGCAACCTGTGTAGAAAACCTGAGTCAGGGTCTGAAAGCACTGAAATGAAAAGCCGCGTAGCGGCTTTTTTTAAAACGAAGCCGCAAAGCGGCTTCGCCAGAATTTTTAAAAGATCGTAATGGTAATGTTGGCGAAGCCGCTTCGCGACTTCGTTTTTAAAAAAGCCGCTACGCGGCTTTTCATTTCCGTGCTTTCAGACCCTGACTCAGATTTTCTACACAGGCTTCCGAGCCCAGGATGACGGAACAGCAAGAAAACCTTAATCAGCTTAGGACAACTTACAAGACTCCAAATGACTCCAGCTTTGCTACACTTGACAGTTGCAGCTCGCGGGGTGTTGTACATCAGAGCAAGCTCGCCGAAGAAACCAGAGTCGTTATACGTAAACACTTGCTCCGGCCCGTTTTCTTTATTAATATAAACATCGTATTTTCCACTGAAAAATGGTTGGATAAATGCAAAAATGGGTAAAACCACCTGTCGATCACGTAAAAGTTGTCGCCGTCGGCGCCCTGTTGGATGACGATGTCGTCGACGTTGATTTTACGTTCTTCCATTGCGTTGATAACGTTCGTCAGTTGTTCCTAAATGGCGCTTGTTTTCGTACTTTGAATGGTGGGAATACCTCATCTAGTCTATTCAAGAGCATAATTTTGTTGGAAACTTCTTTTAATCGCTCGCGCTGAGAGTCTGTCTTTGGCACGACCTTGAGTGGCTCATCGTCGTCTTCGTCGGGATTGTATCGTTCGGCAGCGACGGACTTTCGCCCACCACCAGTTCTCGCTTGGTATTTTCTCAGCATTTCAAGCTCCTCTGAAAAATACAATTAATTTGATTTATGATCCGAAAATTGGAACTGATGCGCCTAATTTTCTCTTGTAAAACGCAATAGTTAATTGGACTTTTCACTCGATAAGAGTAATTTAATTCAATAAATCAAACTAATATTCACATAAAAAGTAAGAAACGGGCCTTGATTTACGTACTACGTTTGATGAAAATTAAATTTAAACAATTGTAAATTACTAAAATATATCGCAAAAATGCATTTTAGTTTATGGCTGTTTTGTAAGACGTCTATTTTGGGACTATAGACGTCTATTTTGTAAAATTATAGCAATTTTTAATGATTAAAAGCTTGTTAAAGTGTGTTTTTACTCAAAGAAAACGCAATTTTTAATGTGTTTTCAACGGATTAAATAATATTTGACAACTCAAAAATGAGCATAATCCGCCTGAAAAGCCGGCTCTTGATTGACAATTGTAAACCTCCACTTTTACCCGAAAGATTGATAATTTAAAGAAAACGAAGATAAACTGGTTTGAAAAGTGATCAGTTTTGAACCCATTAGAGTCGAAGATAAATAATGCGGCGAGTGTGCGAGGGGAGTAAGGTCAAGCCAATAAATATCTACCTTCATCTGGCTCGTCATCGACCGAGCTGGCGTTTGACTGTGAGTTCGAGATTTTCGAGTTTTTAAGAGTTGGGGCGTTTTCCTCGCTCTGCTTGATCTCCGGCTCAGTGGCCGGCTCCTGCTCCGCCTGAGCAGCCTTGTCCTTGTTCCAACAAGGCAGGAGCTTTTTAAAATTCATCTCTTTCAAAAAAGGCTTGCTTCAGTGTAAAAACTAAATCGCCTCCGCTCTAAGCTCTAAGAGTTAAAATAATCAATTACTCGAGATTATGACCGTGGAAAGTAAATAGAATCCAGCTAAAAAAATCAATTTTCAGAACACTTTTTTCAAAAAAAAACTTTCGAAAAATTCAATAAATTTTTGCTGGATTTTCAATAAACCCCAATTTTTTTCTTGGTCAATAATTAACAACGATTATCATTTTTATGGCTTATATAAAAAATTTTCTTACAAAAAAAGTAATCAATCAAAAATGCGCCCTTTTCCTATTTTGCCGCTTCTCAACTGAATCTCTCTTATTTTTCCTCCTTGTCTTCAACAATAAATAATCGGCGTTCTAGAGACACTCTTGATTTTAAAATGGTGAATTTATTTTTTCTGGTCGTCTCTGTGTGCCTTATGAAAATGTAGTTCGAGCAGGCCCTTGGCAGTTGCGAGGGACGTCATTTACTCTCCCATAAAAGGCGGTTTTAGCAAAAAGAAAGACGACGCCTAAGGCTAAAATCATTCGAATCCGCCTGAAGGTGTCTCACACGCCCTTGGGCACACGCGCCGCCGGCTCCTCCTTTGATGAGCGCCTTTTTCGACCCTCTAGTGGCGCCTCGATCTTGAACTTGCTCAGAATTTCGGATTCCGGCCACTTCGGAACTTTTTCCAAATTTATGAAAATGTTATCGGCTTGTTAACTTTTTCTATCAGAATCGAGAAGAAGCGTAAGACGGAAAACTCCTCTTCTTGAAAGGAAAGTTCATTTTTCTATTCACAGTTCAATTGATTCTTGATGCCTATCTGACAAGCGTCAGACAAGGTGCCTATATAAAATAGTATAAAATTTACGTTTATCGCCGAAAATATCTTTTAATTAGCTCCTTGTCAGCTGGGGTCAAGATGTGAGATCTCAATTTTCATATTTGTATCCGAGATTCTTTATTCAAGATTAGCTACATGTATTTTCTGCATTTACGTCAAAAATAAGGTGTATTAATGGAGAAAATACAATTTAGTAATATGAAATTTCAATTTTGATAATTTCAATTTATAAATTCTTAAGACTGTAACTCACGCAAATCGTCAATGTCCATCGCGTCATCGCCAGACTGGTTGCCGTTTTCGTCGACGTCCATTTCTACTGTCAGATGGGTTACTCTCTTGTCTTTTCAAAACTAATTCTCTATTCTTTGCTCCGTTCTAGCTGTTTTATGAGTTTTCTTTTGTCTTCAAAACTTTTCTCCTTCTTTTCTTCTTTTTTTTTCTCAAAAAAATTCTCGCTCAGTAAGTAAAAAAAAACCACGGGTGGGATCCCGATGACAGTGGCCTCTCAGTGCCAAATACAAATCTTCTTGTCTTTATTGACCGTAGTCTTTACGCCCCGTCAAACGACGCGGCGAAAGAAGACCACCTCAAATAGCTAAACGACGCCCAAGCCCACTCTAAGCGACGCTTAGTAAGCGTGCCCAAATGCGCATTTGCTTTATGACGTACATAAACTTACGCAAAAAAGAGTAGCGAAGAGATTAATTGACAAATTAAGGGTGTCTTCAACGATGATACCAAAGTTTTGCCGGCATTTTAGGTGTCTAACGGTTCTTGGGAATCCTTTATCTTATCCAACCTTACGTAAAAGAAAAAGCAAATCAGAAGTAATCATCGATATTATCATACTTATCAGGTGCTTATCATCCTAATAAAAGTTCTAAATAGTAATAAAACTTAGATAAGAACAGCTTTTCTTTGTAATTCAGCAATATTAAAGATCTTCATCTACGTACTTAAGTATTTTAGTAGCGGTAAATTTCTTTCAGATTTACTTTTGCGGCAAATAATTATCCTTTATGTAATTTTTAACGACCAATTTCTTCATATTATGATAATATCTAAAGCAAAGTACCCCGATTCCTTTAGCCCGTAAAAATGAAGAAAGCGGTCGTTATTAAAATTCTGACGAAAGAAGTGTTCTCTCACAAAAGAAACAATGCACAAAACGAGTAGAGGAGGCTCAGCAGATTACCACTCAAATTATCGATTATGGTGAAAACGATTTGCAAATTAATGAGAAAAGGTTATTAGCAGGGCCAAGCCCCTGGACGGAAAAAAGCGGCTTCAACAGGATGAGTCGACTGGAGTTGACTGAATTTAGACAGAATTGAGTGGAAGCTGCTTTCAACATCAGTTACCGATCTAATTAAAGCAATTTTTTGAATAAAAAATTCAATTATGTTTATCATCGCAGTTAACAATCTGTATCATGATCAAAGACAGAGCATTATCTCAAGACCGGTAAAACAAGAAGAAGCCGACAAACAGAAAAAAGATAAAAAGGCCTTTTTCACGATCATATCAATTAATGATTACTTTATGCAAATAAAAAGTAAGACAAGTTTCCCAGGCCTTTTAGCATCTCTCTCGTTGTCGGACTTGTTTGGTTTCACGAATTCTGTCGATATTTTCTATTTTTTCTTCTCTCTTCAGACTGAGTCTTTTTGTTCGTTTCTTATCTCTCTTTATATCTGTCTCTCTCCTTCAATATGTCTAGGTTGTGTGTTTCTTCCAAATTTCCCAGCGGACTAAATCTTATCCTAGATAAAAAGCTTACTTTGGCAAGAGCAGAATTTGTCTGGCGAAAATACGCTCTGATCGAGGCAGATTAATGATCCAGAGAGCCGCAGTTACGCGTCAAAGAGACAATTTAACGTCATGGCCGATATTTCATATAATCAATGAACCAATGAAAGCCGGGCAAGCTATGGTAGGCTCACGCCACAGGGCATAAAAACACAATCAACTCGCCGCCAGCCGCCTTTTTTAATTAGTCGAGAGCTTTTTTGTGACGTCAATCTTCATTTTCAGGCCTTTCTTCCTTTCTTTTGCAATCAACGAAGAAAACATCAGAGGACAAGTGGAATATTTATTAGTAAATTTACAATTTTTTTCAAGGGTGCAAGAGTATTTTTTTTGGAAAAAAGTTTGGACGGGATGTTTTCAGTGTCATGTGTACAGATTAATGTTAGTTAGGTCAAAGGTGGAAATTTCAGACGACAAAGTCTGAGTCGTGCTCAGTAGTGATTCCGTCAGAAAGAACGTCGGCATCTGATCCGCTGGATCCGTCGGAGAGGCAACTTTCTACTGGTTCGGGCATCGGTGGCTTTTTAGGTGAAACTGGTTTTAGCTGAATTTTTATTTAATCGATTAGTTTGCTTGCTGTTGGAAATTTGCCTTGTCAAAAGTCGAATTGTTCTTCTGAGTTAGTACTGCGGAAAGTGTATTTGATTGTCTAATTGGCTGGGAATTGAGTGGAGCTTTTGACAACTGCGCTGGTTTGGGCTTGATCGCTTGTGGCTCAGGCCAGTCGGAATCGGTGTCAGTGACGACTTGCATTGGCTTTATTGGCGTTGGTTCCGGCCAATCTGAGTCGGTATCTGTAATGATGTTTGTGTCTATCTTTGGAAGCTCGAGATCAGTCTCGTCCTCTGTTGCGGAGGCATCAGGGAGAACAAGGTGATCATCATCATCATCGGTTGTTAGAAGAGTTTGTTTTTGAGCAACAACTGGTTTCGGCGGTGAAGATGTTTTGAGAACAGGTTTCAGATCTACTGGGCGTTTGTTCGAGTTCTGCCCAGCTCCGATTGGTTTCAGTTTTACCTCGTTGAAGGGAGTGAAGTTCTGGGCGGTTGGAGAAGGATTGTTGATAGGTACTTATGGAAGGCTTTGTATGAGTTAATTGATACTACCAACCTATTAGGTTACTAGGTACATAGCGATTTGATGTTTTATTTGATCCTTTTCAGAAGAATAATTTGATTTTATTTGACGGATTAACTCTTTCTAATTGGATTGAAAACAAAGTTATTAAAAACAGATAAGTGAACAATTATATTCCAGTATAAACTTAGAAATTATTTTATGAGTAGTCAGATTTGAGCTGTTCGTGGTAATTATAAAGCCACTCCTGCATTATTAATTGATGGTCTGATGCTTGGGGGCTTTTCTGGAATAGGAGGAGTCGACCTAGAAAGGATCGATTTCGTTGGTGAAACTGGCCTCGATCCAGAAGTTTGCGACTTTGGTTTGATAGGCGTTGGCAGTGGCAAGTCATCAGAGTCGGTTTCGGTAGCAGTTGCGTCCGAGAAAATGTCCTCTGGTCGGATTTCGTCTTGATCGGAGGAATTTAAAGCCACCGTAAAGCCGGAGATATTTGATTTGATTGTACCCGTGTTGTATCCTGGCCCGGGTCGGATGGTACCTCCGGTCATTCGCGAAACAAGTGAGGCTGCATACTCATTGTCTGAGTTTGAATCGAGCTTTTCTGATGGGTCAATGTCAGTCAGATGAAGTTCTGACTGACTTTCGTCATCTGTAGACAGTCGTATGTCTATTCCCTTGCTCGGACTGTCGTTTGTCGCGCCGACAAGTTCCTTCACAGTTCTCATATCTTCGTCGATCTCCGATTCTCCAAGATCAGACAATGTGGGAATGTCGGATAAGTCAGACATTTCAGAAAGCTCTGACTCCTGTCTCGTCAATGGTTTCTTTTGACTAGAAGACGCAGAAACCGTCTTGGGCTTGATAGGCTTGAAGTCGTCTTCGTCAAAGTCAGTCGTTGTTGCTTCATCATCATGAGTAGATTGCTATAAACTCGGTTAAACTCATCTTTTCAGATTTACTGACCTGCGGTATATCTTCAAATTCTACTTCCGTTTCTGTTTCCGTAGCGGAAGCAAAAGCATTCTGTTTCCGGGCATCTGCCTTTTCTTGAGCCACACGATCTCTAATCCTGTCAAATACCGGTGCATTGGTATTTAAATGTGTGGGCAAATCCTCAAGCTCCTCCAGTTGACTCTTTTTCAGTGCTTTTTTCGCCTCATTCTCCTTCTTCATTTTCGCAATTTCACCCTCGATGGAGAACTAAAATGTCGCACGTTAAGATCCGCTCAGTGACTAAAAAGGGCAAGTTTCCACTAGCATGGTCTTATTACCTGGATTATACCTCCATCAGCAGATGGATTAGAACCAGGAACTTGCGAATCATCCATTTCCGGGGCCTTGGGAGGTGCAGGAGGACCGGCAGAAGCCGCTGGAGCTTCTTTTTGAAGAGAACGGATGACTTTGGGCTCGAGTTTTGGCGATTTTCGCACTGGCTCTGCTGTATCTGTATCGATGGGTTCTTTTCCTCCAAGTGCGACGACTCCATCCTGCGTTCTCACGAGAATCGCTTTATCCCCCATCGTCCTTGGCTTTGGTTTGGGCTTTGGCTTGATGAGCTGTCCGCCAGGCGCCACAGTCCAGCCATTCTGCTGCATCTTGTTGAGAATCTGTTTTCCGGTCCCGAAGGCAGCTTTTGTCTGGTTCGATGATTTCGGCCGCATCTTCAGTTTTATTGCCTCTTCTTCCCTCTTTCGCTTTTTCTCGGCTTCCACTTCCGAATCATAGTCCGGATCATCGTAATCTGTCTCGGGAGGAGTTGGTGCGCGCTCGCAAGGGAAATCTTTGTTGAAGGTCATTTTTTACCAGAATTTAGGCCGATGAAATCAATCAAAACATGCCATTGGTTCCATCGTGTTTTTAAGCATTTCAAATGATAGATCTACTAGCTGTTCTCATCAATTGGTTCGAATACAGAACGAAGGGTAAAGATGTATCTTTGTCGCATTTATGTCGAGCTTATATAATGTAAAGGAAACACTTTCGATGAAAAAAAAGCCTCGAAAGCAGGCTATTTGCAGCACTGCCCAGGCATACTCGGCGGAACGGTTTACGCTGAAAATGAGTGCTTTTAGGAGAAATTCCTCTTTGGAAACAAAAAAATATAAGCACTGGTTTGCGACAGATATCTATGACGATTTCGACAATTAATTGGGGTAGTCCGCATTGCCAAGGATCCAATATGGTCCATACTCTCGGTGGGTGAAGGCGCCAAGCCGAGGCAGGGAGATGCAACGTGACCACCGCCAAGTGCTAACTCCCGCAGGGGCAGCACCTCGGCCCAACTCGACGCTGGCGAGGCTACTCTAAGCGTGTGATGGCTGAGCTGTGTGCAAACATAATGAGCGAAGTGAGCTGATTAATCAGATCAAGCTCGACCCCCGGATGAGCTGCAAATTTGGAGATATGGAGGGAAAAAATTGAATTGACTGAAAGTTTCTCTAGTAGGGTTTTTTGATGCGACGAATCCGAATCTGATGTCAAAAATGTCTAGTTTTAACAGGGCAGTAATGTAAGCGAGATTCCTGTCCAAAGTAGAAAAGCCCTCCAGGATTTATTAACATGGAACAGAAGATGTATTCGACTGCACTTATGGATTTTTCAAGTCAATTTTAATGATATAAGGAGAAGTCATTTCAAATTTTGACCACAGATATGAAATCTGCTCTACAAAATTAGTATTTACTGAAACTTTTACATTTATCCGATCACCCGCGGCGAAACTCACCTGCTGTCCGAGAGCGGATCTGTCCCATGTAGTTAATTACAGGATCGAGAAAATACCTTTATAAGGGCAGGAAATCTAGCGTAAATCACTGCCCTTTGAAAACTGGACATTAGAAATCATTTTTGACATCAGATTCGGACTCCTCGCATCAAAAAACCCCACATGCGATGTTTTAAGAGTATTTAATTTTTTGGCCTCCTTATCTCCAAACTTGCGGCTCATCCGGGGGTTGAGCTTAATCTGCTCAACTCGCTCATTATGTTTGACCATCAGCTCAGCCATCACATGCTGAGAGTGGCCTCACCACCCTCGAGTTGTGCCGAGGTGCTGCCTCTGCGGGAGTTAGCACTTGGCGGTGGCCACGTTGCATCTCCCTGCCACGGCTTGGCGCCTTCACCCACCGAGAGTATGGACCATATTGGATCCTTGGCAATGCGGACCCAGCCAATTAATTCATTTTGAGCAAGAACGTTACGGGGACTTTGCATAATCTAATTTCGTTTTGAAAAATAATAAACGATAAGTGTGACCTGTTCCTATGACTGCTGGCTGTGTGACTTTCGGAGTCTCTTGACGATGATGAGCACGTGATTGCACGAGCGCAGCAGCGTATCCATCACGAATTTCGGCCGGATTCAGTCTTGTATTTTCGCCCAACTTGGCCACTGGAACTATTGGCGCCTTTGCATTGTTGCGTTGTTGAAACATGGCAGTTCCGAATCTATCTGCGGCTTTTTTGAAGTCTTTTTTTTGCTGCTCGAATTTTTTCGCTCGGTCGGGATCTTGTAACTCTTCTGGAGTGACAAAATTTCGTTTGTAAGCGACGACAACATCGTCTGGATCGTCGATCGTTCTCACTTTTGGAATTCGATATCCTTCACGATTCACAGCATAATCCGGATCTTCGATTTCCACAATGTCGTCCAGTTGAATTTCCTCTTCGTCTTTGGGCTGTTCTGCCATGCTCAAGGCCGATGCGACGGAAGAGATCATACTTCTGAAGGATGTTTTCGTCGATTTAGGAGGCTTTGTGCTGGGTGGTGGGCTTCCAGCGTCCGCCATTCTGTACGGAATATTCTGAGCAGGCCCCTGCTTTATCTTCCTGCCGCGCACAGTCGGGCTCCTGCCACGACGGATGAGTTCCTCGCTCTTTCGAGATCTGCGGCGAACTTCGCTTCTTACTGGATAAGATATTTCGGAGGAGAAGCCTGATTCAAAATTGTCGTCGACGAATCGTTTGAGCACGGCATCTTGAAGAGCTTGTTCGTACTCGGCCTGCTGACGGAGCTGCTTTTGTCGGAGTTGAGTTGCTCTATTCGCTTTCATTTGAACAAGCTCCTTGTCTTCTCCAATGATCCAATCGAGGCATTTACTGATCCACGTCATCAAGCAAGTGCACCAAGCAGCAACTCCCACTCCGAAGATCCCGGAAAGACCCATGTAGAGATTGATCGGAATCGGTGGATCATTTTTAAGGCCAATCAGAGAAATGACGATAAAACCCTCTCCAGAGTTGTCAAGGGCGGCATGCTGCACTCCACCAGAGAACTTGAGAAAGCAACCTCCACCGCCGGAATATCCTCCTTCGGGTCCTCCTGCTCCGCCAGAGTATCCGCCACCACCACCAGAAGCACCAACATAACCAGCTCCGCCGCCTCCAAAACCACCTTCGGAAAATTCGCCCGTTCCTTTTGTAAGATATATAAACACTTTTGGAATGTTTTTATTGAACAATTTAGGCTATCCTAAAGTCATTCAACTATGTATTTAACACTTCTAAACGAGAAAAAATACACATAAGATATGTGACTTCAGTGCATAGATAGGCCATGAGAATTTAATCAATTCTATAAAATCATACAAGTTACATAAATGTATTACATAAAAATATATCCTCTCCTGTCATATATCTTCCGCCACATCCGGCTGGAAGCACCTTTCCATTTATATCAAATGTTGCGTTTCCGAAAAGCGCAACAGCTTCAGAGACAATATCAGTAGCACCTTTAGGCAACGGCTTGTCCCCATGTTCAAGAAGCCCAGCACCTCCTCCAGTCCCGATTGATCCTCGTCGACCGGACTGTCCGCGGATGCCACCAAAGCCGAAGTTGATGCCAGTTTCGGAAGCGTCGCGGCCGACTTGTGACAAAATAGCGTTGCTAGCCTCGTCGGGTGGGACTCGTGGGGAGCTACTTCCTGCTCCGCCAGCTACGACTAGCGGGGTGGAATCGTTAGCAAAGACGAAAGATCCTCCAGCTCCGCCTTTTTAGGATGTTACTTATTTCATCTTTTTGGGCGAATATAGAAAAACTTGTGTTTTTCCATCATAAAAAATATTCCCTTGAGATTTTATTTTGTTTCAAACATCTATTCCTACAACCATGTTTCCGCCACGTTGGTCCCCGCGCTGCCCAACGAGAATCCTCAGCACTTCACCTTCGTCAAAATGAAACGTTGCTGAAACAACTGCGCCCAGCCCGCCAGTAACATCGTATCCTGCTCCAGCAGCGATGATTCTGTATAGGCCGCGAATAGGAGCGAGCCATTCCTGTTTGATCGATTAAAATTTATTGCTGAGGTACTATTGTAGATACGAAAATAGACAATGATGATTCTCTGAGAGCTCATTTGAATCACAAATAAGGTTATATAACAAGTATTATCATAAATGACATGGAATTGTTCCATGTGTAGGTGTTCCCAGAATCTCTGGCGAACAGACTGAATTATTTATATGTTATCTAGGTTAGCGTGTCTATTTTCACAATGAACCTGAAAAAAATAAAACGAAAGTTCAAAGATGATGTCTCCCAAAAATTTTCAAAAACTGATTGATTCAGTCAAATACCGATGATTTTCGCTCTAAATCCGAAAAGCGCCACCACTACAAACTTTATCATCGTTTTTTTTTAATCTTTCCTGAACTCCGTCGTTTAGCCTGACAAGGTTTTGGAGATTGCTACCGGAATATGCTGCGTCACATTGATCCTATGAATACGTCAATTACTACTCTGTAATTTTTTTGTACTGACTGAAGGAAAAAGTATTCGAAATTCAAACACTTTTTATAAATTATAATTCAAGCGATTTCCGCAACATCTACGCGGATAAAAATGGAAAAAATACCTGGTTAGGGCCGAATCGTCCTATCTTGCCACAGGAAGAAAATTTCCATTCGAGCCGCTTAAATGGCGAGTGCATCACATATGGGCTCCATGTTTCCAGCTCCAGAATTTTGTTCTCGTTGGTAACGATCGATTCAAGCATCTTTTGCCCCTTCTCCAGGCCGACAATGGTTGTTAGAGTTAGATTGTACAAGGCACCAGTTGTTATTTTCATGACATGGTTGGTTTCGTTCTTGTCGAATTTGAAATGGTAGCTTTCAGCCTTTTTTCAGTTCAAATAAAAGTTCAGTAAAAAAATCGAAGAAATAATTCGAATAAGAAAAGGAACTGATTCTCCAAGGTGACTACCTTTCTCGTGATATTGGTATAAGCATCAATCTAATCACTGTAAACTAGCTTGAACCGGTCCTTATAATTGACTTCCTGACGCCGTGCCCGTCGTCTTGTAACGTTGAGATAATAGTTGTTGAATTTACCTTCGGGGTTCTCAGGTGGCGCCCAAATAATTTTAATATGATCAGTGGTGACTTGCAACCATTCAATGACAGTAGGCTGCTCTGGCTGAGTATAGACGTAAAGCGGCCCGAGTGGGTTAGAAACGACTGTCTCGTTTCCAGTGCCGGAAATTGTCTCAATGTGAATCATATATTTTCGACCAGAAAGAAGACGAGATAAGAAATCGTCTCGGCGGGGGATTGAAGATTTGGAATCAGAAGACGTTCCTGCAGAAATAAACTTGACCATTTCTTCCGGTTGCTCTGGATCATCGAGTGACACGTCGCTCAAGACGTATCTAAGCCTGTACCTCCAGCCGGAAACTTGACTCATGCCCTGTGGTCGAAGCCAGGCGAGGTGAATTGTTCCACGGGTGGAATCAGCAACAGCTCGTTCGGGAGGATTCGGCTTTACTCGATAGAGACGGCTGACAATATTTCGAGTTGGATCGGCGTCGTTGTTCAGTCGCGACCCTACGGTCAGGGTCACATTGTACAAACCACCTGGAGTGAGATTTTTCAGTGGAAAGTTTCGAGAATTTCCTTCAGCTTTCAGACAACTCGGTTTTCTTTCCGCAGAGTCCGCAGCTGGGTCATTTTCATCAACAACTTGGTCTTCTTCGCCTTCTCTGTCCACATCAAAGTATTCCACGCAGTAATAAGACACGTGACCGAGAGGTTCTGGCCAAGTTACATTCGCTTCTCGAAACTCAGGCGACGAGTTGAGGGTGATTTCGTCCTCTGCCAATGTAATATTGATTTGCTCGGGCCTTGGCGCGTCCGGCATCGTTTGAAAATACTCGAGGGAAGCTTCTGATCTATTCCCGTTAGGAAAACCCTCGCGGATGGAATAGATAGAGATCATGTATTGAAACCCAGGAAGGAGATTTTCTAATGTGTAAATTTCCTGATCGCCGCCGCCAATATGCTCTGCAGGAATGTTGAGCGTTACATCATCGCCCATTGTATTGTTCGAATTGATTTGAGAATAGGTGATTTGGTACTGCGTGATTCCATCCATTTCAATCGCTTCCCAGCCGAGCGTAATTGAGTTCTTAGTGAAGTCAAGCTTCGTGACGTTCTTGGGTCCGTCAAAAGAAACCGTGTAAAACTCGGATCTGATTTCAGACTCGGTAATATCTAGCTCCTTCATTTTCGCCGGAGAAGCTTCTTCTTCGTTACTCTTAAAATAGCCGCCGTCGGAGATTGTCGAAATTTGAACAAGATACTGGGTCCCGAAATTGAGTCCTTCAAACGTATGCGAATATGGAACAGGCATTGGCGACCAATTGCTGACGCTCTTCGTCTCATGTGGAATAGTCAGGTAATCTTTTTGGATTTGATCCTCTCCGTCCATTTCAATGAGTCGGATCCGGAAGTAGTCGTACATTGCCATGTCTTGCCGTGTCGATTTGCCAAGAAAATCAACAGTCATCGATCTGGCAAGCATTTCTGTCTGCGAAATCTGAAGATTTGTGATAGAATCCGGCAGTGTTCTCATTTGGATCCGATTCTTCTGCATCTCATACGCCGAATTGAAATAGCGATTGCCCTCGATCCTCATTGTTTGAACCGTCACCATGTATTTTACCCCTGGCAGAAAGTCTTTCGAATTGACCTCAATGAAGTAGTATTTGATGCCTCCTGCGTCCGTCGATGTCAATTTGTCCTTTCGAACAATGCGGTTGATGTTTTTGTCGAGGCGACTGACATTGTTCTCGATTGAGATTTTATAATGACTGTAAGAGCCAGTTTTATCGGGTTCGCGAAATCGGAGCACCAAAGATCGAGCAGTAGCAGAGTGCTTTTCCAACTCCAGGGGCATTGGCATGTTACGGTCCTTTCAAGAGAGTTTAGCCATTTTTGAAATCATAAGCTACATAATGATATGTATTAACATCATTTAGTAACAGCGTGCGGACTCGCTTCAGATAGCTAGCGCCCTCTCTACGTCAGTTTTTCAATTAGAATATTTTCTTTGTAACTCTTTGCCTGGGTTCTACTTTGAATATCTCTGGGATTGATATCGCTCGTGACATTGTTAACTGCTGGAGCAACAGCAAAGCCATTAATGTCTTCCACAGGAAGGACATAACTATTAGAATCGTCTGCAGAAGACCCTCCACGTGACGGTCCTCGTGAATTGGTCCCTGAGACGGAAATTCCAAGACTCGGAAGATTCGAAAATCCAAGCTCTAATACATAATCAAAAGCCGGCTACATTTCACTGTATCAAACCTTGTGCATTAGCAAAAATGCTAAAAATGAAATATTGGAGATATTTCACTCGCTTCATATTTAAATTTCTCTTGGTTACATCATCTGTCTTATATTTTCAAAATATAAATTTCTCTTGTGAGAATTTTATGAATGAGCGCGGTGGTGCTACTCCACCTGCCTCGGGGCAAGAGCACTAGAAGTTCAATATGATAACGAATTATTCATCCCTTTTCAAACAGCTTTGAATCATCCAACAGATTATTTATTAAATGATGGTTCATTTATTCGTATATTTCTGATTTATAAATTATAATCGTACACTTTTATTTTAGACTATAGTATTATCAGACTCTTATTAGATTATCAGCGTAAAGCTGCTTGGTAGACCTTCGTTATGACGTGGCGTGTAGCTACTTCGGCAGCCAGCTGTTTCTGGAGCACTAGCGCCATTTCGTGCTACTGCATTTTCATGAACTTAAATTCTCCTGACCCAGGAAGACGAGCGCCGATCGGATGATGGCGCTCTTGTGGATCGTCTGATAGTATAAAAATTAACTTCGTCTGTCGTCGAGCATCAATTTCAGTTAAATATCCAACACTAAACAATCCAAACGCAAAATGCACACAACCATCTTTCTCGCTCTCTTCTCCAGCGCATTTGCCGCTGCATTTCACTCAGCCGAACTCACACCCAGACACCCCCGAACAGTCGATCTTCTCGAAGCTGAACCGATGGAGCTTCGCTACAAACTCTCAAGCTACAAAAACGCGCTCTACTGGTGCGGAAGAAATCGCAACTTTGAACGCTACCAAGAATGCCGCGATCTTCTTTGGGATATGAAATATATTTTCAACGGAAACTTCCGACAATTTTCTGACTGCAAAGTAATTGTTAGACAACACACTATTAGCTGCGACTATTATGTTTAAAATACAGCCACAATTTATCATTGAATATCTGACTTTGATTCTTTCAACCAATAAATAAGCATCATAATCAAACAGAATTGTCTATACAAGCATCAATATAATATGGTCAATATACTGGGGTTGAAGTTTAACCCTAACGGTTAGGGCCTAACCATTAGACTCGAAGCCCTAGAATATTTTCTTTGTCTTCGTAAAACAACAATTCATGTAATAGAACTTTCATATGTTTATTATTAAGAATTTTTGTATTGCAAGATGTTTCATCTTTGTGAGCCATTGAAAGACGTGGAATAAGGTAAAATAAAATTGAGAGGTTGTTTTCATTTTGCACAGGTCGCGGACAAGCGGTAATAAGGACGGCCACTTTCCTTCGATCCACATGTAAGTAATGCACAGTTGGGAGAATGTTGGAAGCGGGAAACTGGTCAACAAACATACAGAAACATGAATTTGAATCATTCAGCCAGGAATCGATCATGGATCAGGATCATCACGGACTTAGAGTTTTCACACAGAGTTGAGCGATTTTTCCACGGCGCAGTGCCACAGGTGCATCCTCCGAGCAGCATCTTTTTCGCCCAGAACGGGATCGAATCTCTCCACAGGAGAAAGATTACTAAGATATGGTAATCAACAAATGCTGTGTGGAAGACCTATCTACCTGATATCGTCCTTGTTCAGGAAGCCGGATCCAACAGCAGCTGCGAGGGCAGCCCCAAGGGCCGTTGTCTCGCTCATCTGTGGTCGTTCAACGGGCACCTAGGGAAAGACACGTGTCATAAAAAGTAAAGCACAACTTTATTTTTTTTATTGTATCTTTATAATCCTACTATAAAAAGCGTAAAAACTGGTACGTTCTTAATGATAAACTTAAGTTGATAACACACCTGAAGTAAGTCAGCTTGTCTTTGAAGAAGAAGTTTATTGCTCGTCATTCCACCATCGACTCGGAGCATTGAGAGCGGCATAGAACCAGATTCTATGAAAAGAACATAAATATTATCGATATCTACCAAAACAACCTTGAGCAATAGCGTCAAAAAGGTCCCTGGTTTGGAAACAACAGGATTCAAGAGCGCCGTAGACGATGTGCTGTTTGGTCGTAAACTGAAAAAATGGTCTTGTGACCTCATCCTTGTATTCTCTTTTCGTACCTGTGTTATGCCAGTCATCGTGCCACGAGCATCTGGTCTCCAGCGCGGGGCGAAGAGACCGTTGAAGGCTGGCACAAAGACAAAAGATCCAGAATCTGGAACTTGGGATGCGAGAGCCTCTGCGTCCGATGACGTCTTGATAAGACCCAAGTTGTCTCGGAGCCAGCGGATAACAGAGCCAGCAGCAGCGATGGATCCTTCAAGTGCAAAGTGAGCTGAACGAGGGTCGATTCTCTTCCTTGATTTCAACGAGAAAAATGAAATTCGAACTCTTTCCTGGAGCGTCTTTTCCAAGTTGATAGGCAACTGTTGTAAGAAGACCACACTCAGATTGGACAGGTTTCTCGCCGGTATTTTGAAGCAAAAAACAGCCAGTTCCATACGTGTTCTTCGCAGTTCCGGGTTTGAGACAACCTTGACCGACGAGAGCAGCTTGTTGATCCCCGAGGATCCCGGAAATGGGCGTGCCGGCAAAACCCGAGAGGGTAAGTGTGCCGTATTTCTCAGCAGACGAGCAGACACGGGGAGACAGTTGAGAGGAATGCCGAAGAAGTCACAAAGTTCCTGATCCCAGCTGTATTTCGGCTAGTCATGTTTACTCGATAATGTAAGGAAAACTACTCGGATGTCATGATTTACGATGAATCCAAATTCTCCTATGACGAAAGCAGTCGACCAAACTAAGTCGAGTTGACAGCTATTTATAACAGTTTATACGCAAATGACATGAGAATATTGTAACTTTTGAGAAAAAGACAACGACATTTTTAGCCGATCCTAAGCGTGTTAATATTGAAGAGCATTGTTCGCGAGGCATTTGTAACATCGGTAACATGCTGACCGGTCATCTAAACAGATGAATGAAGGGAAAAAATAGTGTTATCTTAGTTACCTTCCAGACAAGCCAGCTATCCACAGTCCCGACCAAAGCGTCTCCATTCTTTAGCTTGTCCGCGATATCCGGATAGTTGTCCATAAGCCAGCGAATCTTTAGCGCAGAAAAATATTGGGCAATTGGAAGGCCGCACTTTTCCCGGAGCGCATCTTTTCCTCCAGGAGCACTGGCAATAAGCTTCTCAACCGTCTCCGAAGCACGACTGTCACACCAGACGATGGCATTGTGAAGAGCTTTGCCAGTTCTGGGATCCCAAACAATCGTTGTTTCGCGCTGGTTAGTGATTCCGATGCATTTCAATTGCTCTGGCTCCAAACCAAGTTCGGCGAAAATAGAGGCAGTAGCATCGATACATCGGAGGCAGGACTCAAGGATTTCGTCGGGGCATTCTTCCACCCATCCTTCTTTCGGGAAATTCTGGGTGATCTCGATCTATAAAATTGTAGCTACTGATCATTTTTCCCTTGGAGTCTCAAGAGATATGAAATTCCGAAGTTTCCATATTTTCAGAAAAATAAGCATATCAATAAGCTATTTTACATTTTCCCCAATCGTCTATGATTCCAATTGTATAATAACACGTAATTTATTATCAAAAGGGATAAGAAAAACGCCCCTTTTAGCATTGCCTCAGAGCGATTTCTATATCTGACCCAGATAACAGAAGGTCTTATATAAATTGTGTTTGTTCTTAAACAATCAATACCTGCTTTGAAGCAACGATTTGCTGAGTCTTGAGGTTGAAGATAAGGAATCTTGTCGAAGAGGTACCCTGGTCGATTGCTCCAACAAATTGGTCTTCAGAAGAAACTGTCATGTCTCTAAAAGTCAGCTTTACAAGTTGTCCGGTAGACAAGCCAAGCTTTTTCTTATAGTACGGACCTGGGGTGTATTTTGGGGATGGAGAGGTTTCTCTGACTTCGGATAGCCTAAAACATTGATTTTAACGAAAATCAGGACCGACTTTTGTCCAATAAGGGGTAATAAAAAAGGGAGGGTGGAGCACCCTGAGGCCCGAAAAATCTTTTTACCGAGCTAGAATGTCAATGCTGGATGCAGTAGAATGCAACTCAAACGCCCCATGTTTAAATCCCTCCCGAGTGACAATATAAAATCAGCGGAATAGTAATATTAAACAGTCAAAAGGATATTTGAAAAAATGGAACCATGACGAGGAAGATTATGCAATGTCACGATTATGTAAAGATCATAAGACGGATGTGATTAAATTCAATTTCAATATAACAACAGCTTTTATTGCGCATCAGATAGCATTGAAATCAAAGCAAAATATTCTTCATACAGTATGGCATACGTTACATAATGCGACGCACATGAATAAAATGGTAGTCATCATAGTGGATCAAAAAAACTTTTATTAATAATTTTCTGTTTGGAGTCCAGATTAAACACACATTTAGAAATGATAGTCATGGTATCTTCAAGCAGAAAATTATCTAAACCATCTGAGCAGAAAAAAAAATTCTTTTTGATTACAGGATTGTTCTTTGATCTCTAGTAAGAGATCAGAGTGATAACTTCAAACAGAAGAAAACTCAGAATAATCATGTTAATAAAAAGAGAGTGTTTTTTTCTGCTCAGATGGTTTAGATAACATGTTTAACAGGGTGTATGGCGGCTACGTCAAGAAACTGTAACGCCGTTAAAAAAACTAAAACTCAAAATCATTGAACAAGTGTGCGCTTCGTGCTTGAATTAAAGGAAGCTCCTTCTTTGTAAACCTTATTGCTTATTCTGTGAAAAAACACAAGAATCTGCTACCTTTCTCTTTTTCCTCCGCAAATCAACCATTGTTAAAAAAAAAGCTACAAAGGCCCTTTGTTTGTAGAAAAAGGCTATAAAGAAATTCTTTATTGCTAGACAGGAAGATCAGAAGAAGATCTTGCTTATAAACTACGATTATTTGCCGAGCAATGTCCAAAGGCGTTAGAAAAACGTCTGTACTTTGCAATTTGCAGCCCTGAGAATTGCAAATCGCAAATATGAACTTGAAAATAAATCGACGTCGGGCGAAATTGTGATAAATGCATAATCCAAAGTGCAACTTTCGTAACTTGGTCCAAGTTCGATATTTGCTTTTCATGCTTTTCCGGCACTATGAGGCAAAATTGACCTAAAAATGATAAAACAAAGTGATACCTTAAAAATCTATCTCTTTCTGACTGTCAAACAATCGCAAACCCTCGTCTTTATATGCAAGCGAAAAAAGCGATAAGGAGAATCTTGGGGTTCCGATAAACGAACTTCCCAAGAAACAAAATGAACTTAGGGATCGACGGACTCATGCACTAGGCTCGTCAACCTGTGTAGAAAACCTGAGTCAGGATTTGAAAATCGCCAAAATATCCATTTTACTTTTTCAAATCTTGACTCAGGTTTTCTACACAGGTCGCCGAGCTCAGTTCAGGCAGAAAGAATGACGTACTCTTTTAAGGTAAAAGTTTTACCAAAATAGGTTAATGGGACTTTAACCTGTTTCGAGTCCTTGGCCCTGTCCTTGTGCAAGCTCCTTAGGTTGAAAACAAACTAATTTTTTTTAACAGAAGAAAACTCATAGAAAAGACATTCTAGAGGAATTCAAAGCTTACTTGAAAGGTATCGAAAGTATCTGTCTATATCTCTTGACCCTTCGGGATCACGGGGCCTGATTTTATACAAAAGATTTATTTGAGAAGTGTATTTAAAAATTTCTTCTGCAAATTGACCCGGAAGAACATCTATTGTTGGAAAATTATAAAAAGATATAAATTCGATCAACATTCGGTCTTACTTACTTTAGCATTGTAGAGCACTTTTGGAGGTGGTTGAGGGGCAGTTACTGTAATGGTATTTCTTGAGGCGTCTAGCGGCGTGGTGAAATGAGTGGCAAATCGTTTTCCAGCAGAAACCTTCTCTAACCGCCAGAAAAGGCGGCTGGCGGCCATCCAGCAAGTTCAAATTAAAAAGCGATTGAAAGAAAAAACCTAAATTAAAGGAAACCTAAAGGGGAAGAAAGAAAGCAACGAGAATTTTTTATTGCGAAGGCCCCCGAGGAGAGAGAGGAAAAGGCGCCCGGCTAGCCAATCAAACGCGTCCAGAAGATTTGATGAAGATTTGAAAATTTGGAAATCAAGAAAATCCAGAAAATCCAGAGAATCGAGAAATTTTTACTCGAAGATTTCAAGAATTCCGGAAAGAGAAATGACTCATTCTGCGAAAAAATTATCAAAATTCGTCCGTTCTTCCTGCTTTTTTACTTGAATTTCATTAATATACTGAAAAAAAATTAAAAATAATTACTCTAAGGCATATATACATCTAATCACCTGATTTTTTCATTACGATTTTCAGATACCTTCTAAAAATCTTGATAGAAGTGTCTTATCGCTACAAATTATTTCTTTCTTTTTCAACAATTAGAGGTTTTTTATAGGATTTTTATCTAATTGCTACATTTAATCACATAAACGACTAAATTAACTATAACTATAATTGAGTATCGTACCAAAAAAAAATCCGCTACGAATAACCGATAAAATCAGCAAATTATTATTATAATAATTATTAATTTAAAGTGATCACTGATCTGCCTTTTCATACGAGCCACAGACTGTGGCCCACAGTCCCTTCAGAAGCTGTCTTTATTCTGTATTTTCTTTTCCTTCGTTTTCTGCATTTATTTTCCGGGCTCATTAGCCAGAGGAGTAATTTGCAGCGCTGCCATACAAGATAAATAGATTTGATTATTGTTTTCGCCGGTCGAGCTCTTTCTCTCTTTCGTCGCCCGCCTTTTATTATTTCCCCTCTGTTTCTTTTAGCTCTTTTACAAACGAAAACCTCAAGCAGAGAGTTCTGTAGAATGGGAGAGTGAACTTCGGATTCCGATCAAGAATACAGACGATACTGGATGCAGCTACTGTGACTGAAGAAAGGACTATTTAGGACTAGTCGAAAACAATGATTTTGGAAGAGTTGCCTTCGCATCTGCCTGAATATTGTGCTGTTTTTCCGCGACTTGCAAATGGTAATTTTACAGAATTTCTTCTCAGAATTTACGAAAAATTAAATAAAAATTCTTAGAAAAAGATGCTTTTCTCCAAGATTAACGAAAATATTGATTATTTAACAAATTTTTGAGTATTTACCTATTTATTTGTCTGATTTGAGGCACCGTAAATCAGAAAACTTGTAAAAAGGACTCGTTTCGCCCTGAATCTCCTGTCTCGATTGTTGAAAATAGCGAAATCAAGAAACCATAACACTCAGTTTTACCGGTCGATATGGGGTTCCAACCGCACTCTTAGCTCTCAGCTCTGGTCTCTCTTCAAAACGTATAATTCTTTCGCCTTTTACTAAAGAATTCCGTGGAGAGGGACACTCTTATGAGTATTTGAATTTTTCTGTAGCCCCACACGGGGCAGTAACCATTGAAACCTCGAATTCTGTCGTAAAAAAGCCACTCTTGGGAAGGCCAATCTTTCCAAGGACGCGCTGGTTTTTGTCCGACGCGAATTTCTTGCCGACCTTTCTTATCAACCCTTTTCAGATTTCGCCGAACGCAACTTTGATCCAAAAAAGTACGAAAACTACCATCAACTGCGTCGCATTTCCCTCCGTGCATCGAACATCAACTTCAAGTTGCCCAGCCGCATTCTCGAAATCAAATGGACAGAAAGGTCAGTTCCACTAACTCCTCTTCTCTTTTGCTAACAATCTCAACAGTGACATCGTTCAATTTACGCACGACCACTTCGTCAGCTTGCGTCGTCTCTCAACGCTGAATATCTCCTTCAATCAGCTTCGAAAACTCCCTGAACTGCCGCCTCAGCTCAAGCTACTCGACATTTCTTTTAACAAAATTGATAACTTAACAGTAAGCCCCTTATCCTTACTCACTTTCCATCCTCTTCTTCAGTTCCAAAAACCGCTGAAACATCTCCAATCGCTGAAAGCTTCAAACAACCTCCTCGACAGCGTTCCCGAAAACATCGTAGAATTCTCGAATCTTCAAAACCTACAACTCAACGATAACAAACTCTGCTCCCTTCCAAATTTGGACAATGTGAGTTTTCCTTTGACAAGAAATGTAACATTTGAAATGATGTCTTGACTTTTAAATTTTCCAGCTTGAGCTCGAGTCTCTGGACATCCGCAACAACCGTCTCGCGAGACTTCCGCGTGTTTGGGAGGGAATCACTGACTTCCTGATAGATGGCAACTTTTCCACCATCCCCGGACCGTATTTGGGCACGGAGTTCTTGCTCCGCGACCACAAGTTTAATGCCGAAGTTAGACCAGTGTCTGTCCCCTGATAAAGCGCGAGCGACCGCCCGTCAAGCACAATCTTCCCACCAGCTCAGTGCAGCCTCCGCCAATCGCAAAGAGGCCCGACAAAATACCGCCGAAACCAAGGCCGCTCTCGAAGCAATCTTCAAAGAGCAGCATCTCTTCAAATGGGTCTTCTATCTCTTCACTCTCTGAAGAGACAAAAAAGCTACAGATTCAGGTTCGTCTTTTCAAAGAACCACGAATTTAACCTTCTTCGAAGAAAACAGAAACAGCTCGAAAAACGGCTCTTCAAAACTATCGAAGAATACAGTCAGAGAAAGAGAACGGGTCAAGGTTTGATCAGCATGTCTCCTCACTTAATCGACTGATTGTTACTGACAGCAATCGGAAGCCAACCTCTGTCCGAGCGCAAAACAGAACTAAACCGTTGTACTCAAACTCGTGTAACAAAAAGTACGTCATCATCATCAGCATTAACAAACTTACTGTGACTCATAGGTCGTTTTATTCCGATTCTTCAGGATATGATAAGGAAATCTCAGTTTTAACCCAAGACGCGGAATCAAAGGACCTTCGATTCATTTGATCGTGAAATCTCCAACTCTTGACCCATCCATTTCTAAAATGTTCGTTCAGCTCAAGAACGGAGCATCAACTTTTGGAAGCTCTTTCCGAATGTCTTCGCAAGCAGCTTCCCCCGTCAACGCCTCTGATGGATGGTATCATCTTTATCCGCGCCTACAACGCAAGGAGAAAGAAAACATCGGAGGCCCTGCTCGTCGAGCTCCCCGGGCCAAATGATGATACTTTATCATCGCAAAAAGCAAGGTATGAATTCATTAAAGCCACCGGTTCATCGATTCTAAGCCGGAATGCTGAGCGCTTCGCGAACACGGCAAGAGAAAGTGGATTTCATCTTACCGCGAGGGACGTGCTCGAGTTGCGAACAGATCGCATCCTTCCTTACCTGGCCCATCTCTGCGACGCTTCCAAACGATCCGCAGCTTCCTCAAGCACCAACTCGATCAGGCCTCCTACTGTTGTCTAAAGTTTTATCTATTTACGAATTTGATTTTCTTGACTGTTTCCTACTGACATGACCAATATTTCGTTTGCACCTTCTACTTTTAGCTCTTTCTCCATGACTTCCATTTTCAAATGAATAAAAGCATTTGTCTTCCGAAAATAGACTTTTGACTTTACATAAAAAAGGAAGAATCTAGCTTTCTGAGCGTTTCTACGAGAATACTTGGTTCGTTATATCAATGATATAATATCATGTTAATTAGATCATATTAGAATCTTTTTAACTGGCAAAACTACTCATCAGACCATCGAATTTTTTTGATAAAAAAGGTTGATAACTACTGCTATTCTCGTGCTAATAGAATATCAAATAAATGATAGCTCTATCAGATCGGACAATGTTTCGTATAAATCGGCTCTCAAAATCATGTCTCCCTCAATCAAGAATCCGACTTCCGTTGCGTCAATACAACAACATGCAAGAGCTCAACTCCGATTCCCTCCCCGCCCGCTCCTACATCAACTCGCTTTTCTGTCAACAAATGGATCTAGACTGGCTTGCACCCTACCCAACACTTCCCACAAACCGGCTAGCCGAGCGCATCCTTGCCGAAGCCGCTTCATTTAAAATTCATATTAGCCAGGCTGATGGTCTGGATGAATGTTTTCTGGGACTGAAAGATTCCTCTTTGTTTGACATAGGCTTGGGGCGATGATTCTAGGTCTATTCTAATTCAATGTTAATTTGTGCAAATTATCCGCTAAATTGACAAAAAATAAGACAGACATACGGAAACATGCCGGAAACCAAGTCTACCATGATTGTTTTCATTCAAGAATCATGATTTATCGCCCCATTACATGGCGTCCCCGTCGATTTCGGTGGAGATCCTGGTCCTCCTGGCACGACGCTGATGCTCAAATCAGCGCTGATTCAAGGACTAGGCACGAATCTTCCTTTTGCTTTTCTGTTCGCTGCTCATTCTTCTGCGATTGATACGATTTTAAAGTATGGAACGAAGAAGCAAATTGATATTGTATCCATTGATGCTGTCAGGAAAGTTGTTTAAAACTCCGATTTGTTTTGATCGAAGCCTATTTTTCACGGCATAAAAATGTTCGCTAATTTTTATCCAACAAAGCAAAGCGGATTCACAACAGTTCCATATTTCGAAAGTGGTCTCTTTTACTCCGAAAATGGAAAAGTATCTGGATCAGGTTCGCTCCGGTTCCTCACATCCGGGAGAGTGACGAACATCCTGGCAAAGGTTCAGCTGGAAAGTGGTGGGGAAACTTATGCGCTCATTCCGAAGAACGCGAGGGGCGTGGAAATTAAACCATGCGGAGAATTTACTCTGTCGGATGTTGATATTCCACTCGATGCGCTTATTCCGACTAAATTCATCTCAGGAGAAGAGATTATTTCGCAAGGTATTGAGAATACCGTATTGTGTTCATTATGAGGAAATGCAGGATTATGAATGTATGCCCCTCATTATCCTAATCAGACAGTCTGTCTTTTAGATGCGATAAAAATTCTTTTTTTTTTTTAATTAAATTCTATGATACATAAACATATGATACAAAATTATATAATTATTTTTTATTTTGCTTGTATATCAACTCATTTTCAGACGTGACGCAGTACCTTCAAGACACAATACATCTACTTGAGTCTTCTGCCATTCTTGGTTGCATGAGAGAGCGTTTTGATGCTGCTTGCCATTCATACTCATATCTCAAGGATAATACTGGAAGGCAAGGATGAAAAATAATTTATTTTCATAGTTTTTGAGCCTTTTTAACTTTTTTCATCCCGGTAGAACTCTTCTCAAAACGGATCTTGTGTCACTTAGTCTGACGAACCTGATGTCCGAAATTTATTCTCTTGAATCAATCATCACCTGTATCTGCGGAAAAAGGCCGTGGAGTTCCGAATCACTCGCGGCGGAAATAGCAGCTGCTAGACTACTCGCTAATTCGTCCGTCCGTTGGTATGATGAATTGGTCAGTTTTCTCGGGCCGATTCAGTTTGAGCAGCCTTGGAAAACTCACAGAGAAGAACTTGCTGCTTTTTGCGCAAAAATACCAAATAATGACTTGGAAATGACGATAGGAAAATTGGGTCATATCTTGTGTCATTTTCTTAGTAGATTTCAAGCCAGGTGATATCGCCCATCTGGCGGATCACGAGTGGCTTCCTCGTAGTATCATTTCAAAACTAGAATTGATATATAAAAAGTAAAATCGTCAACGTTTGAATTATGGAAAGTCACATCTGAAAACGATTAGAAGACCCTTATAAACAGGACTTCGTGGTTTTCAAGCGGCACTTGCTCAATCTGCAAACATGGAGAAACGCATCTTTGAGGCAGTGCCCTTATCGAGGGAATTCCGAAGAATCATGGGTTGGAAAGCTAACTGGAGGAAGACACATCCTGAGCTTGTTTCTTTTGGACACGGGTTTTCTTTTTCTTCGAAGATTTGTGATTCGAATCAGTCGATTTTGATGACAACAAGGACTAATAAATAAGACTATGAAAATCCTTTCCTCAGATATTCCTTCTATAAAAAGGCAATTCTGTTAACCGTCGGTGGACAAAAAGAATGGTCGAAAATCTTCTCGACCGCACGAAAAAGGACGGCACTGGATTATTCGCCGACGAAGGAAATACCGCCACCCGTTGGAACAAAATCTACTACGAGTTTGCATGTCGAGATTTCGCCCAGAATGTAGTACTCCATTGCGAGCAGTACGGATCGTATTTACCTGAGCAGCAGTGGATTGTTTCTGAGATGGGAAAAGTGGCGACACAACTTTTTGCCTGGGGCATGTGCTTTGGCAGATCAGAAAAATCACATATGGCCGGAGTTAGAGGATTTGAGGTGGAAAAAGATTTAGGTTTGTCTCCTCCTCAAGCGAGATTAATATCAATTTCTAGCGCTGCATGCAATGGATCGTCACTATTCGAATATTGCTTATAATGTCGATTACATAACATCTTCCTGGTATGGTGATACCATGGCTCCTCTCGGGAAACAGCGAGGCCTCGCAAAACTTGTTATAGGAGAAAAACTGCTGACCCAAGCCCCGCCAGAGCATTTTGAAGAGCTTGACTTTGAACATATTCATACTGCCGAGAAAAGTTGATCCTTGTATCTCTTTTTAAAAATGTACATGCAAGTGCTTTTATTGGAGAAAATTGTTCAGAATCGAATGGACCTGATGATTGAAGACGAATACGTTGGCCCTCCAGCAGTTCGGATGCTCGACGAAATCCTCGACGAGGCCATTCTCCAGGTACCTTTTTCATCTCTTCAGTTACAATTGAAATGATAAAGATGAATGCCCATGAGTTCGACGAAGACGATGACGAGTTCGAAGACGACCAGATGGAAGTCGAGATCATCGAAGAAGTCTTCTACCAAGAGCCAAGAGATTCTCCGCCTTCTTTGTACACTCTAGCGATTCGGAAACACCTCGACCAGGGCCTTACAAAGATTGACACCATTACTGCGGTCATGAAATCGATGCCCACGAAAGTAGTTGGCGACATTTTGGATGAAGCGCGAAAATCATGCGTTTGCTCTCACGATGGAATTCGTATTGGGAGCAGCAGAACGGACCTTCCCGGTGCAACAAGTACTTTCACATTTTATTCATACGCCGCGTTTACCCAAAAAGACATCTTTCAACGCCTCCTGAGAGAATACGGTATGTTTGATCCTGCATTGAACATTCCGCTAATCATTCTCTTCATAGATCGTTTCAAGCTTCATACGATCGTTCAGGAGTTCTTCAATGCATACATCTTCTTTTCCAGAGTCGATTTTTTGATCACCAAATCAGTTGTCGAAACTGGCTGTAGAAATGGTATCCCACCGAGGGACCAAGAACACCTTCGATATATCTTGGATGTGGCTGATTTTATGGCTGAAGCAGGGTGGTACAGACAGGTAGCTTATTCGCAATTTTCCTTCCCTTCGAACTCAAATTCGAAAATTTAGTCGGCAATGCTGTTAAATGAAATTCTCATGCGTCTTCCCCAAAGTAAAGGTCTCAGCGTCGTAGTCAAATGTCTCAGAACGATGACCGACTCCGTCCATCATCTCTGGGTTCGGGTTCAAAACCGACTCGTTTACTCCTACGTCATGGAGGGAGACATAAAAGAAGCCAAAACAATGCTCTCACTTATCGTCTTGGCAAGAAACTTTCCGGCTGATCTGCGCGCTGAATACTATGGGAATATCTCTGGGATTTTCTACGCCGAGGGAAACTTTCAACAAGCCCTGAAGTTCGCCATCACTGCATTCTGCGTAGCACATAGTATTCGCTCTATAAAAACTTTTTGCGAAGCATTTATTCAGTTGGAGAAGGCTCAGTCTCAAGACGGACATACATCGAAGTTTTGCGATACCTGTCGCGTTCCCTTGCTGTCACTAGAAATTTTTCCAAAGCGCTTGTTTTCTCGCGATTATGCCTCTATCATGCGGCCCAGTTCGAGCATAAATTTGCTGATGCTTTGCTGAATCATGCTTATTGCTTGATGCAGGACGATAGAAATCATGAAGCAAATTTGGTAATTATTTGCGCCAACTTCCATTATCCTTGTTAATTCCTCTTAGTTTTATCAAAAAGCAAAAGTTCTTCGGGAAAGACAGTTTGGCCGTTATAACAGTGTCCAGTTAGCATCAGTTTATGAAGATCTAAGGTAACATTTTCAACAAAAACGTCAGTTATTATATTTTAGCTACTCCTGTTATGTAAAGAAATACCGCGTTGGCAACTTCATTGAAGCAAGACATTACATACGAAAATCGATGTCGATCTATCAAGACATCTTGCCTAAAGATCACTTGCAACTCAGCTCGGCGAAGCGAGTTCTAGCGCTTATCATCGAAGAAGAAGCTCTCGATATTCCCGTCCTTCATCACCTGCAGATCGAAGAGCAAAAATTGAAAATCTTGAAAACAGAAAGGCTTGAGGAAGCGCATAAACTTCAAAAGGAGAGTTTAGAAGTTGCTAGGAGGACTTTCGGGGAATACTCTGTCGTAAGTTATTACAGATTAAAACTTTCGCTTTCGTCATTAATCTTTCTCCAGCTAACCGCCAAGCATCTTGGGAATCTCGGCCGTCTCTACCAATCGATGAAGCATTTCGAAGACGCAGAATCTCTTCATAAGAAAGCGATAGAAATCAAAACCAAGATCCTTGGCGATGATGATCCGGAAGTAGCTGTCAGTCTTGGCCACCTCGCATCGCTGTATAACTATGACATGAAGGTTCCAAATCCATTTGTTTATTTCTTTGTTATTTTCTCTTAGAAATACAAAATGGCGGAAAAACTTTATCTCAAGGGAATAGAAATTTGCAAGAAACACCATGGCGGGCTGTACTCTGGTCTTGAGTACGATTATACAGGTAGAAATCAACTCACCATCGAAAGGCTAACAAATTTTGTGCTAAGGTTTGATAAATGTGTATCTTAACCTCGGCGACGAAGAGAAACACCAACAGTATGTCTTTCTTCTTGGAGATTGGAAGGATCAGGTTCGGATTGATAAAGAAAGATCCCTTTATAAAGACTTTCCTTTCTAGCGCCGTGAAGCCGCAAACCGTCCGAATTCCTCAAGAAGTCACGATGAATTCGATCCTAATATGAGTTTTGAATCTATGTTCGAACTCATCAAACCAATCGCAGCGGAGTATAAAATTTACTTCTCGGGGTGAATGATTCTGTAAAAACTGTACATTAACTATCTAGACATGTTTAGAAGTTCAATAAAAGATAAAGAGATGAATGCTGCCCTACTGTACTTCAATAAAAGCTAAATAAATCAGTTATCAAATCCTTTAACAAAATCCGTCATTTACTCGTGCGATCATTTTGATCTAAAACTCAGTCGATTTTGTAGAATGTGGCGAGTTGGATTGAGACAGCAGTCAAGCGCTGTTCAGCTGCAGTCATCCAGTAGCGTTATGAAAAATCGAGCAAAGGACAACATCGCTTTTCAGAAGTTATTGGAGCAAAAGGACTGCTTCAATTTGAAAAACAAAATCAAATGGCAAGATGTAAGTCAAATATCTTTTGATTTTTACAAAAATAAATTCAGATGTACAAAGCAAGAATGCATCTGGGACACAATGTTGTCATGCGAAATCCTTTCATGGAGCCATATATTCTCGGCTGTCGAAATGGAACCGACATCATCGACCTCGATCAGGTACAAGGTGTAACTTTTCGTCATGAATAAGGACACGTCTGTAGAGTCGAGCACAACTCATGATCGCATTAAATTTTGTTGGACACGTGGCTTTACGGGGTGGAACGATCCTATTCATGCCAAATAGCGAAGGGAGTAATTCAAGAGCAGCTTTAAAAGGTATATTCAGATCACGCGAATCAGCCAAAGAGAAAAATAAACAACTCTGTATTATGTAATAGACTGTAATATCAAAAAGCTATGTAGAATCAAATATAGGGCACTATTGGTCATATGACCTTTGTCTGGAAATAAACTAACGAAATTCCAAGCTGCGAAGGAAGCTGGCGAATATTGCGATACTTCCGTCAACGAGCCAATTTTCCTGAGCGAGAAGGCAGCACGAGTGGAGCCTGATATTGTCATTTTATTAAACTGTCTGGGTAAAACGCCAGGTGTCCTCCCAAAACATATTTCTGGATGCTGCGAAAGAAATATTCCAATTGTAAGATTCCCCATTGACAACAACGAGGACTAATAAATTTCAGATTGGTCTGGTTGACACGGATATAAATCCTTCCATGATCTCGTATCCTATTCCATGCAATGACGAGTCCTCCTTATCCGTAAATTACGTTCTCCAGCAGATGGTCGATGTGATAAAATCCGCCAAAGATTTACGTAACACCGTTCAAGGATATGGAAGTCACATGGCCCAGTCCAACATTGATAAAAATTTCCACAATGTCGTTCCTTCATCCTATGATGCTTCGAGTTCAAGTTAAAACTGGAATTGTTTAAATTTCACGGACGAAAAGGCGAAAATATTTTCAGATCATTATGCGTTTGTCGATTCTAATCGGTATTGGGGCGATAAAATCTGAGTTTGTTGCTACTCATGAATGGCAAATCGTACCAGGGAAGCGTTTTTTTTATTTCAATCGATTCATGCTACGTAAGTCAAGTTTATGAAAACGCGATCGAGAAAATGAGCCCCTTCCGCCCGGGCTTCACTATTCCATCGATTTTACTACCGGCGAGCGAAAAGCAAAACTCCTAGATCCGGACGACGCGCTGCCAAATCCTGATGCCGAAAGAACCAGTGTCGTTGTCATGCCTGAAGACGAAGCCTTTGAAAAAGAGGAGAAACCAGAACTAACAGAGGCTCAGAAGGCTTCAATCAAGAAAATAAACGACTATCTCGATGAGCAGGAATTGGTAATTTCTCTTGCCTCTTGATGGATATTAACTAAATTTTAAAGCATAATAGTAGCGAGCAAAGGAACTTTGATGAACTGGGAGTTGAACTTGTTGCAGACTTTGATTTGATGAAAAACATCACGAACGCGCTAAAATCAGCAGAAAGCGTTGATGTGAAAGAAAGAGCGCTGGAAGAGCTAGAATTCTTAGGTATTTAAGCTTGTTTTAATCAGGTATTTATTCTTTAAGTTCATCAAATCGACAATGCTGCTGACTTGATGCAGCTCGATGGCGTGTCGATCCTCCTCGATCATCTTGAAGACGGAGAAAGTGAAACGATTAAGCGACTCTCAGCAGAAACCATCGCTGCCGCAGCGCAAGGAAACGCAAAAGTAAAAGTCGAATTCATCAATGGGCGCTCTGTTTCTCGATTGCTGACGCAAATCGTCACCGCAAAAAGCCATGACTGGTCCAAGAAGATCCTCTATCCATTGGGAGCGATTATCCGCGATTTTCCATACGCGCAGGGTATTTTCTTTCGTCATGGCGGAGCACAGGGTAGGATAGAACATGTTCTCATCGCGTCGATACCGGTGGAAAAGATAATTACTATCCTATATATGTTTTGTGGTGTTTTATTCCGAGTACTTTCGTCCATAAGGACATCATCAGGGCTAAGAAAACAGTAAAATAGAGAAAAATTAGAAGGTGCTTACTGAGAAAGGCGCAGGGTCGAGTGGTCTCCGTTTGCCCAAGTCGCCGTTTGCCCAAGTCGCCGTCTGCCCAAGTCGCCGTTTGCCCAACTTGGGCAGACGGAGATCTTAGGCAAACGGCGATGTGAATTTTTTTTAATTGATTCATCATAAAATGATAGAAGTAAGGCGAGAATTTCATTATCATCACTGAGTCTGCTGATTGCGGTCTGATTTGCAACTTTCAGGTGAAAACAAAGGTTGTCCTGTGATGTCTTTTGAACGGTTATTAACCGTGGATTCTTGACAAGACCACCACAATTTTCTTATATTGGTTTTCAATAGTATGAACCGATTTTCGAATAAATTCTTTAGTATAAACACATTAATAAGAGACGAAATGAAAAAAAACAGTATCGTGGACTCTACGGATGCTTTCCGAAGTATGACATCGTTTACATTGATAACGAAGAGCCTTCGTAATCGATGGTTTAATTATGAGAGTCGCTTAATTCTCAATAAAAGTCCTAAATTAGGACTAACCCTGGTTAGGTTTGATTAGGACTCCTAATAAACTATTCTCGGAAGAGAAAAAAGAAGAAAAAAGGCTCCGCTTTACTGAGACGGGATCGTAATTCGATTGTCATTAGATTGTGCATTTGATATTTGTAAAACAAGCCTGAGTACTCCTCTTCGCTGGGAGGAGGTTTTGGGAAGAGTTCCATCAGTTTTCCCCTTTTTCTCACTTCTCACAATGCCTGTATTCCCTCAGTTTCAATCAGAAACAACTCCAAAAATAGAACAAACCTAAAATGAATCACAAGAAACAGCAATATGGCCCATATTATATGGGAAACCAATTCAACCAAGTTGGGGATTAGCGCTTGTGAGGACTGCATTTAATTTCTTTGAATTGAATTATGATTATATTTTCAATTTGATCGCCGTTTGCCCAAGTCTCCGTCTGCCCAAGTTGGGCAAACGGCGATCTTGGGCAGACGGCGACTTGGGCAAACGGCGACTTGGGCAAACGGAGACCACTCCGCAGGGTCAGACTGATTTGAAAATAAAATAACAGTCGAAAACAAGACAAAAACAACACCAAGTTCACGCAAGTTTTGCAGGTGGAAAGGGAGCCAGCAAATCGCCCCATAAGTAAGTAAGCACCTTCTAATTTTTCTCTATTTTACTGTTTTCTTAGCCCTGATGATGTCCTTATGGACGAAAGTACTCGGAATAAAACACCACAAAACATATATCTACGAACGTCAATATCAACACATATAATTACTATCCTGATATAGATTTTGCTTGAGCTTTCAAAACAAAAAGAATCAGCCCTGAAGAGCGTCCAATTACTGGCAGATTTACTGCGCGAAGAAAAAGAAGCATTGTCCGACGAAGAGACCGACAAAGACAGAAGAGAACAGTACAGCTCACTCAATACTAAATCAAGATTTCTGAGAGAGGGGATTTGCTCAATCATACCGGAACAATTGAAGCTGGGCAAATCCGTCAGCTTTATTGATGCGTATCTTGCGGTCGTGGAATCCGTTTATGGAAAGTGCACAGAAGAGGAAGCAGAAATCATCGATGATTCTTTGCTCAAGCTCAAAACTCATCTCGTTGGAAATTGTGAGGAGGAAAGAGATGAAGACCCGGATACGCAGATTTTTTGCCCCTTGCTTCGTCGAATGGAAAACCTAAATGAGATACGAAAGAATATGAAAGACGAGTTGTAGCCTTAAAAATTTTGCTGTTCAAAATTTTATTCTTCTAGTGCAATTCAATACAGATAATTCAGCTGAATTTAATAAAATCATATTTATAGAATGAAGTTTGGACAATACGTAATCGTAACTTTTATTCTTCATGCTCTTTTCTTTTTCTCGATTTTCGAAATTTTTCTGACTTCCCCGATCATTACCGGTTTGGAATCCCTTCCGCCGAAAAATAAGCCTCTTGCAAAGCGAGTTGTTATTGTGTCCATCGATGGTATGCGACATAGAACCTTTGTGCTCAAAAATGAAGAAGGCGAATTCCGAGCGAAGCATATCTTGGGAAGAGCTTGTAATCAAGGAGTCTATGCTAGGTCTATAACACAGGTTTGAGCTGAAGGAAACCTGTAACTTTGTGAAATTTTCCTATCCAGCTGCCGACAGAGTCTAGACCTGGCCACGTGGCGTTCCTCGGTGGGTTCGGCGAGGACGTTTCCGCTGTCATGGCAGGGTGGAAGAAAAATCCAGTTCCATTCGACACAGTCTTGAATAAGAGGTAAAAACAACGTTATTCTCGAATACTCACGACTTTATTAAGCACGGAAGCTTGGGCCTTTGGCAGCCCAGACATCGTCGATATATTTTCCGAGCCTAGCCACGTCCATGGCGTCACTTATTCTGAAGAGTTAGAGGACTTCTCGGCATCGAACGCAGACTACCTCGATACTTGGGTGGAAGATCAGTTTCAAGCGTTTATGGAGGATCCACCAGCTTCGGTGCACCAAGATGGTGTCATATTTTTCCTTCATCTTCTTGGAACAGACACTAACGGACATGCACATCGTCCACAATCCCCACAATACGTCAACAATGTCGATGTTGTTGACAAAATCGTCAAGAACGTCGAACGCATCGTCAATGATTTTTTCCAAGATGATGAAACAGCGTTTGTTGTTACATCTGACCATGGCATGACGGAATGGGGCTCACATGGTTCAGGCTCAGAGGACGAAACAGTCACTCCATTTATTGCTTGGGGTTCTGGAATACGTCATTTCCAGGATCTCGAATCATGCGAATCTTTTCACACTCCTGCCCATGATGATATCAGACAAATCGACATTTCTCCGACGATTTCTCTCCTTCTGGGAACTTCACTGCCAGCAAACTCCATCGGCATTGCTCCGTTTTCCATATTCAATGCGTCAAAAGAAAATCTAGCAATGCTCAAAGCGACGAATTTGAGGCAGCTCTGGCATCAGTACGAGGCAAAGTCGAGATCCTCTGGGATCCCCTACAAAAAGCTTTCGATTGAGAAGATTATTGAAGCGGAAAATTCGGGTCTTTTAGAGACAGAGACCTTGAAGGATGTGGTGGAAGGGATTTTCTTTCACCACAGAGCATTGAGACCGGTTTTGTCTACGTTAGTAATCTCGATGATGGTCGCATGGCAGCTAACTTCAGTAGGCCTTTGTGGGCGATTTCTGACTGATGACGTGCGCCGACCAAAATTCAGGTTTATCATAAGCATTTAGTTATATTCTTATGCGACATTTTAGCTTGCCAATCTTTGTTTTTACAGCGTTGCCGTTTATTCTCATTCCTATCGTCTATAAACTGAGCCTTCGAAACTCATTTTGGAGTTTTGCAGCGTTGATATCAATCTATTTCTTCTCGTTTTATTCCAAAGTCATTCTCCAGGAACTGGTTCTTAGAGTTGATTCGTTTTTCAGAGAAATTCTTTTTAGAAACCAGACAAAAGTTAATTCTGTCAGCAAGACCGCTAAATCTTATCAAACTTATTTTCACTACCAGCTTCCTTGCATTTATAACGACGCTTATTTTCAACTACAGATGGTTCTTGTCTCTCAGTAAGATTAATGAAAAAAGCTCGATGATTGCCAATTTTTAGTATTCGTCTCCTTTCCCTTCTTATATTCACTTCTTACTTCAAAATATGTCCGACCCTCTTTGTACATATCTTTTGGAAGTCTTTCGATTTTCCCGATGCTGCCGACTATTAGTAATAGTCTATTACTGACTCCGGAATCCACCGATGGGTCGTTGTTGTTTCCCTAATTATCGGAGCCGTTCTGCTTCAATTTTCAACATTCACGAGCAAATTGCGCACAAAAGGATTATTGAATCTTTTGCTTTGGTTGAGCTTACTCAGCCAAACACTCATATGTGTTGCAGATCTTTTCTCTCTTCAGCCTCCAGGATAGGGAAAAGTAATCATGACCTGGCCTCGGAATCCTGTAATTAGGAACAGGGACAGGAACAGGGATTTTATTTTTTGGCCCATTTGCAAGACAGGAAACAGGACAGGATAAAAAACACAGGAACAGGTCCTGTTTTACAGGTTACACAGGCTTTGCAGGCCCGTAAACTCAAATTTCAGGGTTTTAATTTTTCCTTGAAGAATCAAAATTAAGATTTTTTTTCTCGTTATAATCATGTCTATAGACATTTTCAACTATAAAAGGTTCTTTATAACATATTTGAAAGAAATTCCAAGAAAATTTTTACGAAAAATACCTGATCTTCCCCATTTCTCGCCTGTTTTCCTGCAATTTTTTTACAGGCCTGTTTCACTTTTACAGGGCTGTTCCTGTATACAGGCGTGTTTTCCTGTATTTCCTGTATTTCCTGTTAACAGGCCTGTTAACAGGTTTATTTTGGTCTCGAAATGCAAGACAGGAAACAGGACAGGGTCCAAAAAACAGGAAACAGGACCTGTTTCAGGTTTTTAGACAGGTCAGAATTCCGAGGCCAGATCATGACGGAATCTGTCCAGTATCCGGGATCCGGTCTCTCTCGATTTCGTCATGTCATGAAACTCTTATCCTCGAAAAGACCTCCCAATCTATATCTCATGGATGGTCTTCACCCTCTCATGGATCTTTCCATTCCTGGAGACATTCGATATGGTTGCTAGATTCCAGGCGATTTCCATCAGCTGCTTTTCCCTATATTGTCTCCTTTCGACATTTTACGAAGGACTGTTTCACATGATTTTGGTCTGGTCGCTTAGCGAGTGGATGAGAGTCGAAATTCCACTAGCCACGTTCGACTCAGGAAATGAGTTTAGAGATTAAATGATAAGTGCTCCTTAGACATTTGGTCATATCTGGACCATATGCCAACATAACATAAGCAATGTTCGGAAGTTGAACTCAAATAAGCTTCTTTCAAAGAAAAATCGTCGCTGTTTTCAGAAATTGGCAAGTTCAAAAAAGACGATGTTCGGCGCTCGCTCACATTTATCTACTTTATTATGATGGCCTTCTTTGGCTGTGGAAATGTAGCCAATCTGAATAGTTTCTCGCCCAGCTCAATTTTACCTTTTGTTCATGTCTTTAATCCGTTTCTTATGGGATTCCTGCTCTTCTTCAAAGTCATTCTGCCATTTCTTCCTGTTTGTGTTGCATTTCTTATCATTATCAGGTAAGAAACACTACTCTTCTATGTCTCCAAGCGGAAATTCGTTTAGACTTCTCAACATTCCATTCACAGCAATATTTCACTTCCTTGTTATCTTTTCGGACCTCTTGGCGTTCATATTCTTCTTCCAAGTGAGAGACGACGGTAGCTGGATGGATGTTGGCCTATCTATCTCTTACTTTTCCATCACCCTTTTGGTAAAACCTCAGTCAGAAATAATTTGTCAATAACATCCGTGTTTAGATGTTTCTGAGCCTTACACTGCTCATGTGCGTGGCTCATTTTATGACACACAAGAAATGGAAGAGTAAAACTGCGATTGAATGATCAACAGAATTCTATCCCGCTATTGTCACCTACTATATAAATTGATGAGTTTTTATTTTCAGAAATGGTCGGATTTGATATGGACGGATTAGGAGGCGGCGGCGGCCTCCGAAATGCCATCGCTTCTGTCGTGTCTGGACTGCTCTTTTTCACTGGCTGGTGGATCGCCATCGATGCCGCAGTTCGATGCAACGTCACTGCCAATCCCGAGGTATGAGCGTGCTTTTGGTTAATTCATGGCTAATGTTTCTAGCTTGAAATGTACAATTACTATCACATCTGCGGAGTTATCGGAACCCTCGCATTTTTCATGATCAATATGGTTTCAAACTCTCATCTCACTGACGGCAGCATGTATGAAGACGTAAGTATTGACAGTTCTTGAGCATTGAAAAGAGACTTGAAAACGTCTGCCTTAGATGTCTGGTTACGAAGCTATAAGGAAAATTCTTTTTCATAATTCTTCTATAGTACTTCTATAGAAAATTTCCGCAAGCGATAGTAACTTTCATTTCCGACCAGCTGGAGAAAGACAGCTTCGTTTTCAGACAGGAAAGTCAGGCAGACTTTTTTATTTTTCCTCTCGATGCTCAAGTTTTACTTACCTCACATCCGAAATGAGTTACATTTTCATGAATAACACAGGGCTGTCTGGGAGCTGTGGGTGCGCGTGTCTGGCTTCTCGTGGGCTTCCTTGGTGCGTTTGGGGCCGTCATAGCATCAATGTGTGTCCTGTTTGCAGCATATGTTGCCCACCCGCCACAAGTCCCTGATGACAAGATGGGCTACTGCCCGACTCGAGTCTACCCAGGCCTAGCCATCTTTCTCCAGGTATGAATCATACAGTATGATTGACACGTCCGTTTCATCCCGAGTTCGTCGTTTACTGTTTATTTTCTAGAACTTCTTCATCTTTCTCGGCTCGATCGCATTCAAATTCGGCCGTCAAGAAGAATAAAGAGCCTATCCACCACCCGTCACCAATAAAAAATTCTTCTCGCTTGGAAAATGCGTTCTCCCTCCCTTCGCCTTTCTTCGTCGCTGTATTATAAAACTTTGAAATATGCTTTGTGTGCGTTTTTATCGAAAACAACATTTGTTCACTTCTTGGCTTCAGCAAGATTCCCTCCCTTACACGAATGATAATATTTAAAAAAAAAGTAACAGCGAGTTTTGTATTCAGAGACTAGCAAAAAATCATCATGGCCGATTCGAAGCTCAAGGTTGAGAAGCAACACGATCTCGGAGTTCTCGAAGAGGATGACGAATTCGAGGAATTCCCTGCTGAAGACTGGAAGCAAGTCAACGATGGTGAGATGATCTTTTTAGATCTGTTGTTAATTTTTATTCAGACGAGAAGGTCGATGAAGTCTGGGAAGAGAACTGGGAAGATGACAATATTGAAGACGACTTCTCCATTCAGGTTTGATCAACTAACGGAAATCAAAAAAGTCATCAGCATTTTGTCTAGCTCCGAGCCGAGCTGGAAGCTAAGGGCCACAAGCTGGAACAACTGGTCGTTCCCAAGAGCGAGCAAGCGGAAAATTAATCTCTCCTGCCAGTGGATGCCACTCTCGAAACAAACAGAAGCAATAGATAACCGTTACATGTTATAGACAACAATAAATTCAAAGCATATCCTGTTTGGTGCGTTTTGAAGCTGTGAGTTCTCTTTTATAGCAAAAAAGATCATTATCAGATCAGGAACAAAGAATTTACCAACAAATTTGCAGGAGCAGTTAGCGCGTGATTTTTTCCTTGGAGGGCGCGAATAATGGTGATCAAAAGGAGGTGGACTTTTGAAGCACCACTGCACTTGAAAATTAGGGAAAGGAACAACATGATAAATTGATAGATCAACTAAAAATGCAGATTTACGTACGATTTTATGAGGAGTGATAACGAAAAGGTATCTTTCTATTTAAAAAATATGCTTTCTTTAATGCTGTTCTTCCAAATCTTTCATATCACTGGGCAAAATTAATACAATACGTGAGATCTAAGTATTAAAATCATCAAACAAGATCCTTTAGGCGGAGTTCAAGATCAAATAGACTTCGAAAGGTTGAAAGAATCGGTAGTTAGTTAGCTCCTGCGGCGTTAGAGCGCTGTTCTTTGGGTGGTTTCGGCAAGTGGCGTCGGTGGCGACCACTTGGTGGTGGAGAAGTCGGTGATCCGCCGCGGGCTCTCTCTCTCCGTGAAGCCCCTCGAACACTAATCCACTCGATCTCACTCCATAATTAACTGCCGCCGGTGGCAGATTTTTCTCCTCTCGTATTTTTGGTTGCAAGAGAGAATGTCAGACGATGAGAGACACCCTCGAAAACTTCGCCCTTGGCTTGAGAAGATGATCGATAGGTAAGATAGCAAGCGAAAGCCGTTGTTCAAAAGGTGTTTTTCAGCGGAAAGTATCCAGGTCTTTACTGGGTGAATACAGAAAAGACGGTCTTCAGAATCCCATGGAAGCATGCTGGCAAGTTTAGCTGGAAAGAGGAAGATTGTCTCATCTTCAAGGTAAATTTGCCGATTGAATTAACCGGTTCTGACGGGAAATAGTTATTGCCGCGGGCAGTCTCGGGAGGCCCGTTTATCCGAAGAATATTCGATTGCCCGGTTTAATTAGACGCGAAAGGTTCCGCAAAACGTATACCTTCCAAAATACTTTGGAAAATGATCGGTTAGGGACATTCAAGGTGTTCTTACTCAATGGACTCTATAGAAAAATTCAATAGAACGCGAAGACTGAACCTAATACAAGCCAAAAGGGGTATTTATTTAGAAGAAAATACTCGTTCAAGAACATTCTCTTCTCCCCTTTTATGCTACATATGATCTAGTTTTTCATCATCTAATAATCCTCTCGACGGATAGTGTTTCTTATTGTAACTCCACCGTCGACTTGGATTACGCTTGAGCCGCTGCGGATTACTTTCTCGGCGGAAAGCCGACAGTTTTACTTTCAGTTAGTCGTTTCGGCACCGAGTGTCTCGGATTTGGCTTGAAAAGGACAAAGCTTAAAACGAATAGATCTTTCGGAATAACGGCGGAGCATTTAGGCAATAAAAGACGGTTCATGTTCCGCGCCACCGATAAACAACCAAACCACATCGTGTAGCACTGATTAGAATCCCATCTGCATGCCCAACCCGAAAACGGCTTTATATCTTCATGTCACGCTAGAATTAAGGGGCCTCCAAGCGAAATGATATCGAGTATAAAGTCGGTCAGGTATTTTGACACCCTATTTTCAAGATCTCGTCACGAAAGACCCCCTTTAGTCGGTCCGTTTTCGACTTCTTGGCACGGTTTAAAATACCAGCTAACGGAAATGTGCTTCTCAAAGCTGTAAAGGTCTCTGGCCAACGCCTTGGGCAGGGAAGATACTCTTAACATTTCGTACTTCTCCGGGCAGTTTTGGTGATATTTTGCATTTTACCACGGTCGGTTTCGGCGAGGCGGCGGCTCACGAAGGCCCGAAAATGTCACACACGCTAAGTTGGTTATTTGGGCTGCTCCAACCGTAACCGACAAAGAATAAACAAAATAATTAATTTGCAAACATTGCAAAAAGTCAAAGGCTTGGGGCGGATAGACATGCTTTGTTGATTAATTTTTCACTTCAAAATCAGTTTGTGGCTGGCTCTTTTTCCGGGCCAGTTTCGCAAAAAGATCGCGGTAGCACTGACATATACGGAAACTAACAGCCCGTGAAATTGGTTACAGTTAGCTTCCTTGGCAAAACTTCTAATTCTTCAATAGAATTTCCATATTGGTTGGTCAATTTTGGGACAGCAAGAGCAAAAAGGATCAGAAAGAAGATCTCAAATTTCAAATCAAGAATCAAAAATCAGAAGGATGATTTGATTTTTACGGTCCCCTCTAATGAGCTGTTGAAAAGGGTGCTCATCTGCTTGACATGAGCGGGAGTGCCGGGGGCTGATTCTGTCAAACTGAAACCGAAATGATCATGTCCGGGAATTGAAAGGCCCACTTCAGAAATCTAAGCACCCGTCGATCCCATCGATTAAAACGCGCTTCTTTCTAGGCCTGGGCCGAACACCGTGGCAAGTACATCGAAGGAGTTGACAAGTTCGACCCGGCTACGTGGAAGACTCGGCTTCGATGCGCGTTGAATAAACTGCCAGACGTTTTGGAGAGAAAAGACTTGTCGAAACTCGACGGAGCGGAAGCGTTTAGGGTTTATGAACTCTTGCCGGAACTTGTAAAGAATGATACGGATGAAATCTATCCAAGGCATCTTTGGTCAAAGGTAAGATTCTTTTCAACAAAGGAAAGGAAGCCCTCATCCTCCGTTTTCAGGAGGCAAAGGAAAACGAAATAGACGAGCGACTCGACCATGGCTACGCGACAAACTCTCCCACATCCACCAACACAGAAAATTTCCGGCCAGAGTCACCCCTCGACTCTGAGATGGAATTCTCCACCCCTTCTCCTCGCCCTACCCTTTCTGAGTTCTGTGGGAGCGCGTTTAATCCTCCATCGACGATTCAGTCCTCCCCACCAGTGTCAAGAACACTCAAATCCGTCAACGGACAGAAAATAATCGTCAAGGCTCTTTTGCCACAAGGGGTGAAAATTGGCAACACTGAGAAGATCTCAATCCGCCCTTGTGTCGCGAAGCTTTTTCAGCAACAGACGAGGCATATTCGATTCTCTGTCAAATACTTCGGCAAGGAAGTCTTTTCCTGGGATGCAAGGGAACGAGCCATGTGCAGATTGACCTCGAGTAAAGACCCACTAAAGGTCAAATATCCAAACAAGGAGTTTTGCGAAAAGGCGATTACTCGGGTAAGAAGACTTCCATCAATCTTTTTCATGAAAAATTAAGATGGTGTTGCCTGCGATGAAAAACAACCAGCAACCCCAACTCAACAACGCTGCGAATGCAATTTTAAAAGCAATGACCTACGGGCTCATATTCAAGCGAGAGAATGAAAAGTCAGTTCTCATGCGCCGCCTTTTGAAATTAATCAATTTTATTCAGCTTGCTCCTTTATCGCCTTTCCAAATGCCGCATCTTCATTGTTGATGATGGAGAGGTTCTCAAACTGTCGCAGCTTGAAGTTCTAGCGCTCGATTTGAAAAAGAAACGAAACATTCAGGTACTTTCTGACTCATTTTTTCAACAAGTAATCTAACACAAGTAAGCAGCCAGCTGCTTTTTACCGCTAGTTTCGGATGTTCCCAGCGGATGGCCCGCGGGTTCGAGCGAAAGTGAAAGTGTCCGCGTTCTAAATCTAAAACGACTTGTTTCAGGTGTATTTTGGGCAGAATCCAACGACCAGCGCGAACAGATGCTTCCTGACCATGCAAATTACAACTTGAGAGGGGTTCTGCTTTCCTTTCTCGATTGATTTTCTCACTGGTGCTTCAAAGACTTTCACGACCATAATGGCTGGCTGAACGAGCTGTATTTTCAACCAACAAAAGCTGTTTTTAAAATATTTATTTTTTATTCACTTCAAAATTTCAATAATAAGATCTGTTTACTTGTAAAATATTAGAGCTGATGCAAAATTATAATTATTCGCTGTTTTCGCTGAAATTTTTATGTCCTGTAATAAAATAGAGAAGAAAAGTCGTTGTTGTCTCCAACACAAAAGTTGTGTTATTCAGATGCAAGAACAAGTTTTTGATAAAATTGACCTGACAAAAATCATTTTCCTCCGTGATTTTGTTGTGGCTGTTGATTCTGTTGCTGGGGTCTTTGTGAGTTCTGCTGATGTCGCTGGTGATCGTTTTGGCGATCATGTTGATGTTTTTGCTGCTGCTGATGATTATTACCATGTCGTCCTCTTTGGCCTCCTTGGCCACCTTGATGACCATGTTGACCAGGTTGCCCATGTTGGTTCCACTGTTGCTTCTGTCGCTGTTGTTCATTTTGATGATCGTGTTGATGTCTGTGGTGTTGCTGCTGATTTGGACCATGTTGACCTCCTTGGCCTCCTTGATGACCGTATTGACCAGGTTGTCCTTGTTGGTGTTGATGGTGGTGATGATAATGACGATTTTCTTGTTGCCGAGGCTGGTGATGAAGCTGTGGGCGTTGTAGAGAATGCTGTGGGGGCTGCTGGGAATGTTGTGGAGGTTGTTGAGAGTGTTGAGGCTGCTGACCACCTTCTTGTCCTCTCTGTTCGATTTGTTGGCCTCGCTGACCACCTTGCTGACCTTGTTGGTCAACTTGATATGCAAAAACGGCTGAAAAAAGGAAATTTTTGATTCTCATCTTTATGATCAATTCGTTGATGCATCACGTTTATAAAGAATGAGAGGTTATTTCGAGGACGGTTTTTTAAACACCTAAATATACTAGTTCACTTGAATAACTGAAATAGAAGTGCAATTATTCTAATCATTGGAAGAGTTTGGTATTTTTATTGAATCGGTTTATTCATTTCGACCATCTGGGCTCAGTCGAAAAAACAAGCTTTCCACCGATCTTCTCTTCTTCAAAAATCATGATGTCATTGTATCCAACCTTCAGCCACGGACCAGGCTAAACTAGCAGTCAAATCTAACAAACACCATCTCAACTGACCAAATATAGAGTTTGCTGAGGACCAGCAGATGGCCAATATCTTCCGAGATTTCTTCCATTTATAAAGACAGCGCCTTTGCCCCAACCAGATTTGCCGAAATCAATGTACGTGTCGTGTGGAAAGTCAAACCCTATGAAATCTCAACTTACTGATCCGTTCAAAATGTACCTGATTGAGTTTCATTTATATAAAGAATCGCTTCGAAGAATCCTGGGAGACTTGCGTTTTCGTCACTATTTTTCATAAAAAAAACTTCGAAAAAGATGATAATTACTCTTGAGCCTTGACCATTCTAATTTGCTGTGCATTAAGAGGTAAAGATGTTTGCGTCCAAGTATGCGACAGTGGAAAATACGTAGTAAATTTCGGAGTATCAGTTAGTCCAGCAAAATTGCCATCAAGTTGACCAAAATTCACCCGGCCAGCGTTTTCAGCAAGAAAGCTGATTTGCTTCTGCTCTCCGTTTTGACAGTCGAACTTGATCTCGTCGGGGATGATATCGTCAAGGAGATTGATGGTGGAAATATTAAACTTGTCGACGAAGATAGTCACACGCGTCATGTTTGGACTCAGCGCCGACTGTATATTGTAAATGCTCATGTCGTTTTCGCGATCACAATTGACAAGCGTTTGGTAAATTGCGTAACCGTACGGCAAACTATATTGCCCTAATCAACTGTTGATCAGGTAAAGTTCACTGATTTTCTTACCGTTGAAAAACTCCATCGACGAGACTTGAGATGCTGCCGGCTGCTCGTATTCAAGATCGCTGAATTCTGATTCAGTTGCTGAAAGTTTTATTTCCCTACCGCAGGATCTCCTCATTGTGAGACAGAAAATTCCAGATATCCGCCATGAAACCAGCAGAAACGTTGTCATATTTTTTGATCTCTGGCCGTTTGAATACGAAAGAATCGTTGACATAACTGGGGAAATATTCCTTGATTATTTCTCGGGTAATGTTCCATTTTTCAGTAATATCGCCGCTTTCGCTCAACGGAGCATCGTAATCATAACTAGTCGTATCACTCGTCCCTCGTTGTTTCTTTGAAAGCCAGTTCGACCCAGCCATCCATCCAAAAGAAGTGCCTCCGTGGAACATATACTGGTTAACAGAACTTCCGGCATTAAGAATTTCGCGCATTGTTTTGTTAAACGTCGCCGGAGCCAGTGTGGAGTGTCCTTGTTGTCCCCAATGATCAAACCAGCCTGCCCAGAATTCAGAGACCATTTTGGGTCGATTCGGCTGGAGTTTTTCGAGGACTTGAAACGCGTCTCCTACAGACTGAAAGTTTGCTGTGAGGAAGGTGTCAGGAAGTAGGTGTGCACCGGGTCTTGACATTTGATACGGTCCATCTGAAGTAAAAAGAAGTTCTGTTGCCCCTCATATTAGGTTTTCCCTTTTTCTTTCAAATGAGTTCAATGAACGAGGATTTTAACGAGAGCAAAAACCGTTTCCTACATCCAGTAATAAATTCTTTACCCATGGAAGATATTCAGGGTCTTTATTATAGCTAGCATATTCATTTTCTACTTGAATCGAAATTATTGGCCCGTTTCGTGACCACTGATGATCTCGAAGTTGGCTGAAGAGCACTGCGAACCAATTTTCCACTGCAGTTAGGTAGGCTTGGCTTTTGGTTTGTCTCACTATCATATTTTCTTTTGTCAGAAGCCAGGCTGGAAAGCCACCCCATTCCCATTCAGCGCAAATGTACGGCCCCGGTCGCATAATAACATACAACCCAACGTCTTTCGCAATCGACAGGAACTCTAATAAAATACTGGACGACTTAATTTCGCGGCGTTTATTAAACCTGAGATGTCAAGTTCATCTTCAAATATGTATTCGCCTTCTCTGGGCTCGTGGAGATTCTAATAAGCGGTGTAAAACTATTTTTATAATGCCTTATTCAACTATAAAAAGTCGACACCACTGACCCATGCAATGTACGTTTGTACAGTATTCAAGCCAGCACCTAAATGAATGTTAATTTGACTTTGCTGTAGATCAGTTCAGTGATTCCATACCCAATGAGCAATTTCATTGATATAAAGAATATTGAACTCTCCAAAAGTTTTTATGCCAATAACGATTTATGTCAATATTGTAAATTCCAACTTGGAGTGAGCAGCAATACCCTGATTATACTATATGCTGCATACAGTATGCACGATCTGTCAAAACTCCTACAGTAAGAGTCTTACCTTTCAGTTTCTCAAGTCGATCCCGCCAATACTCTTTTGGGACGCGGAAATAATGAAGCGATCCAGATAAGATCCTGTACTTGGATTTTCTAAGTTTTCCTTGTTGATATCATGGTTAAAGTATGAGTTAAAACATGGTATAACTATAGTCTATAGAATATACCGATGTTTAAACATGTTTACATCAGCGTTAACATTATGACTCATAATTTATGAGCTAAGCATGTTATTTTCAATTATACGTTGTTAATAAAGGCTGATATCATTTGAGTATGAGTTTAAGAAAGGAAAACACTGCATGGTCAAAGGAAAGAAAAATCATATTAAAGCTTTGATCTGACACTCGCCGCTAGTCTCATCCTTACTCAAAGCTTCACATGTCCAGAGCAGGAATTCCACCTTCAAGCTAAGGCTAGTCTATCCTTATAAAATCCGAAACTAATTGGCTCACCATCAAGCGTAAAGTTAGCTCCTTTGATCGGTTTAATATCGATTAAAAAAAACACGTGCGTCATTAAATAAAGTATATTTTTCATTGAGTCTCATGCAGAATCTTCTCGAATGATATAGCAGCCAAAGGTTCATTCTACTAGTAGCTTCGAAGATAGATTTAAAAAGTGGCAAGACTCAAATTAGACCTTAATAATAAAGAAAGCCATTAGTATCCTTAAAAATTTATAAGTTTTAAATCTACTTATGACTCGGATACAACGATTAAACCGATTTCCTTCAGCGACTAATCCCGGTTTCCGATGAAAATTCAAGCTGGCGTGAACAAGGTCCAAAAGAAGACAGCATCCGAAAATCTTCATTTCTCAGTCTCTCTCTTTCTCCTTGAGAAATGAATGATGAATTTCTGACGCGCGCGGTCTTCCTTATCTCTTCCCCAAATTCAAGCAAATTTACATTATGCTCAGCATTAATACGATAGCGTAAATCACTACTCTTGCTTGTCTCCAAAACTCGTAAATTCAGCTATTTTTCAAAGTGTCCTTTTTTTGTTTCATTTTTTGTTTATTTATTTTGAGAGCCGCATGATAACAAGAAAGTGTCAAAATATTAAAAACTCTGGATGTGAAGCTCTTCAGATGATGAATTAAAAAAGGAAGGGAACAGCTCTTCCGCGGGTTTCGAAGCGAGGTCGATTGAGGAGAAATGGGAGGTAGCTGCCGTCTTCAGTTTCTCCAGTGAATGCCGAATTCGGGCTTCTCTGAAAATTCATGTTATTAACTATTCAAGGCTATATTTGACAATATATGAACGGGCTGTCAAAATAAGACAGTGATCTAGATTAAAATTGAAGGGGTAAAGTTCGAACACATATCTATCTATATCGAGGAATATAGTTAAAATAAGCAAATGAAATCTAGCAGATAAGATATCATATTCGGCTCAGCATTTAATTCCTAAGAATATGTTCCATCTTGATGTCTAGATATGTAGCAACCTGTAGATTTTCCTTCATAATCATGTGATCCATTCTTGTCAGGTTAAAAATATTGCTCAATGACGTTTAAAATCGAGTTTGTGGCTCTTTACAGGCGCAAAACAAATGCAAAAACGACTTTTAAAAGGTCAGTGAGATTATTCTGAGTTCCGGCCAGCCAGATTTTTCGAGTTCTGCTGAGTTCGAAACACTCTCTTATGCTTTAAAGCGGGTTAAAACTGTAAAGATTGGTATCGAAGTGGATTTGTGGAGAGTTTTCCGTCTAATCTGAGGCTCAAGCAAGCTTAGATGGGACCGCCTTCCGCAATCTTACAGTAATAACGATCATTTAGTTTTGGCGTGAACTTTGTAACAATGGCCAAAAATATAGAAGCAAGAATTTTCTTCCGTTAACTAATTCAATTTCTTCAAATAAAAGCTATTTTTTTAATAATATCTCTTCAAAAATCAGTTGTTATTATAAAGCCATACCTTGAAAAGAAATGGAACTGCTCGAGCGCCGGAAACAACCGCGAATGTGCAAACAAGAACAAAAAGGAAAGAAATCGCAGTTTGAATGTTCATATTTTATACTAGCTCGATTTGTTTGAATGCATTTCAAGCTGACCCCTTCGCGAATTTAAAGCCTCGGCTCGACACCTGGTGGAGCGCGCCTCAGACGACCGAGGCGCTAAATCTACTCTCATCCATTCCATCTTTGAAGATCGTCAGCAGTTTTATGATTAATCTTCTTGTCAAGATAAGGGATTCGCTAGTAGTTATAGTAGTGACTGTTGTTCAGGCGTTTTTCTCTGTCGCTCATTGGCTGATGAAAATGGATCACTGTTCCCTGGCACTCACGGCCCGAGGCGGCTCTCTGGCCTGGTTTTGCTCTTCAGACTGCAATGTACTCATGGTGGGGATGACCCAAAAGGGATGAACCCAAAAAATGGATGATCCCAAAAAAGGGATGAACCCAAAAAGGGATGAATCATAATTAGTGTTAGTTCGATTTTTCCATACTAAATTGATAAAATATTAAAATTCAATTTATTTACATATTTACATATTTATACATTCAACTAATCATATTTTAGGTTTATGGTTCTTCGACTCAACAAAAATAAAGAAAAAAGAAGTTGCTGTGCTTTCAAAAGTGAAAAAGTCCAAACTGATCTGTTGGCTTGAAGCGAGAGTCGCGGATGTGCCAGTGCTCCGCCACACATCTGGGCCCCGCCGCCACCGCGCCCGGAGGGGATTATCTCGACTATATATTCCACCGCTGCTCTGACATTTGAGCTGTCTATTTTTACGTTACCGTAAGTTCCATGTGCCATTTTCGATTTTTATTCCGTTTTAAGATCATGTGTCCTGGCTTCTCCTGCTGTTATGGACACGATGACAAAGATGTCCAAGTGAACGTTCTCAAGAGTCGCCAAGAGCTCAACAAAATTGCTCAAGCTCTTTTAGCTGATGAAAACGCTCGTGATGAGATTCTGACAAAAACTGGATTCAAATACTCTGGCGTCAACGAGGGAGTCACTCAGCCGGGCTTTGACATAATTCAAATAGTCACCGACAATTCTTGCTCAAGCGACTTTTGCCGCTTCAAGCACAAATACTTGATGGACTTGATTGATTGCAACGCTTACCAACCCTGCGAAGAATACCACTACCCGGAGGATATGACCATTTTCAAGTTGCTTGATCGAACGCCAAAAGAACGACTTCCTGCGGAGTGGACTTTGCCAAATCAGTAATCTGTCTCTCTTTAAAACTCGCTGCTGCTACTTCTACAAAAAATTTTAAAAAACCATAAAAATAAAAGTTGTTAAATGTTTAACAAGTTTTTTAATTGAGTTGCTTTTGAGCAACTCAAGTTTACTATCCACACCGCACTAGCAATTCCAGTAGCATATTTTCACTAGTGAAATCATAAAAGAAAACTAAAAAGAAAACTAAAAAGTAAACTAAAAAATTTATAAAAATGAAACTATATTTACAAGAGTATACAGTGAAGTGGTAATCAATGTGCAAGCAATAAAAAAGGCAAAAATATATGCAATTGCCATGGTAATATACAAGTAGATGATATGATGACAAAAACCTTCAATAAACTTGATCATCTTCTTCTTTCTTCTTTGGGCTTCTTTTTCTTCTTTGCTAAAAACAGTTAATTGAATTTGATGAAGAGTACCGTTTTTGCTTCGCATAAATATGGTTGAGCAGGTGATCGAAACGCGCCGCCGCTACCCTCACTCCAGGTTCTAGCAATCTTCATTAACAAGGTGCATGCAATCAGCATATCACGCTGCTAATTAGGGTTATTGAGATGCGATAAGAAAACTTTTAGGTCAACCAAAATTTACGGTTGAAAAAGTAAAATTTAATCAATCATTACGTCAATACTTTCTGGCTTAGAAAATCGAAAATACTATTTTCCACTAAAAGCGCTCGTAAGCAATAGTTTTTGAATCAACTTTCTCACTTACTTTTTCCTCATTTCCAAAATGAAACGAGATGCATGTTGATGAGCAAGTTCCTGTAGCCATACGAAAAATATTCTTTTTAAAATGAAGAGCGACAAGTCGAATAACCAGTGAAGCCAGCATTCTCTGAAATAAAACTGTTTTTACAAAATTATTACTGTTTTAAAATGAAATCGAGAGTAACGTCAGAAAGTCCTTTGAAAATCAAGCGTTAAAATAAATAAATAAATAAATAAATAAATAAAATGAGGCAAAATGAATGTAAATGATAAAGCTTATAAGGTTGTCAAACAAAATTTTTATTACTGTGCTAAAATGAATTCAAAATTCATATCAAAAAATGCTTTGAGAAGGAAATTATTAAAATACAATTCTGATGATTTAATGAGATGAATAAAATATTTACAGTGAAAAAATGTACAGTGATTAAAATGTTCAAAAATGCATATGTTCAAAAATGTACAGTGAGTTTTTTTTCTAATTTACATAAGGGCAGTAATCATGAAAAAAGTTACAACTACCCAAAAAGCTATAAACAGATAGATTACAACGTTTTTAAGAAAAAGTCCAAGCCAAACAGCAGCAACAAAAAGAATTGCTGTCATTATTTTCTTGAACATTTTCTTGAGCATCTTCTTGAACATCTTCTTGAGGATGTTCTTAAACATTTTCTTGAGCAGCTTCTTGAAAATATTCTTGAGCATCTTCTTGAACATCTTCTTGAGCATCTTTTTGAACATCTTCTTCTTTTCTTCTTGTTTTGTTGATTTGATTTTGATGACAGGTAGCGTTTCTTTCGCGCATAAATACGGTGTAACAGGTGATAAGAACAGCGCCGCGGCGAGCAGGGTGCAAGCTGATTTTGAGAGGGTTGCTGTTAATTAGCGCTTAATTGACCATAATGATGATGATGATGAGCTGCACATGTTATTATGCGCAGCCGCCGCTGCCGCCCGGGATTCTAAGTTCAAGAACATTTTCAGTATATATAAAATACTGGTGTAGTATAACTTGGGCCTTTCAATAAGCCGGCCACTAGATGGATGATGATACTGTATAAAAAGCGACGTTTGAATCGCTAGAATTCAATTTCATTGGCATGAGCGATCATATACCAATCGAAAAGCAGCAGCAGCAGCCAAAACTTCCAGCTCTAACCAAAGACGAGCAGCCAGGCAGCCAGTCTTTGGAAATGAATCCTCGCGATGAAAACAACAACGACAATGGTGTCGAGGAGGACGCCAATTCTACTGCGGGCGAGCCTCCCCAGAGCCCAATGCGCATTATAGATGACAATCTTCTCCTCGAAAGAAACCACGATGAGCTACGAGTCCTTGCCGATCACTACAGTAGCAATTACGAAGATTACGAAGGAGTCATTCATGAAAAGGGCTTTACATTGGATAAAAATGGCATTCCTACAGTCACCCAAGAAGGCCTCGACATTATTCAAATTCTCGAAGATGGCTCATGCGGCGATCCAATATGCGAGCTCAAACATCAATGGATTCAAGGCGTTTCTTTTAGCTGTGACAAAAATGTGCACTCTCCTGATTATCCACAAGAACTGTACATTTTCTACGCTACTCAATGCACTGATAACAAGCGAGTTCCAAAAGAGCTCCAAAAATAAACTCTTTTCTCGTAAATAAAATAGAAAAATTATTCAGAATGAATCAACGTAAAAAACCTAAACTGTCCTACTGGCCTCCGGTCAAAAAAATCGTCGATAAAAGTCACCCTGAGTTGGCTGTCTTGGCACGAGAATGGCTCCAGCATCCTCGTGATTTTGCCACTGTTTTAGATTCTACTGGCTTTGTTCGCCCACCCTCTGGAGGTCAAGGTTGGATCACTCAATCGGGCTACGATGTGGTCAAAATACTGGGCAACTGTTTCTGCCCAAATCCGATCTGCGCTCTTCAACGACACTACATCAAGGAACTCGAGATCATGGGCTTCAACGAGTGCATCTGGCCTGACAATTCAAAGCTCTACATTTTCAATGCACTTGATGCGACCCCAAGCATTCTTCTGCCTGATAAAAAATAAATTTGAAAATTGATTTTTCTCTCTGTGGGAGCTGCCTTTCATAATTGACTTTTGCAGATTGATCGTTAATCGAAAAACGTAAATGCACATGCTGAGCGTCCGTATTTATATTACGCTCTCGCTCTTCAAAAATAAGAATGAAAATCACTTTTGAAAATACTCAAAATTTTTGCAAGGGCGATTCGTGGTGCTGTCCATCGTCTCCAACCCTTAGTCTCTTTTTACGTCAAGTTGAAATTCTTGAAGCGGTCCTCAAAGAAAACGAAATCACGCTGAAAAAGTGGAAAAAGCGATTTCTCAAATGGGACAGTTACCGTCACCACTCGCCTGCTCACCCATGCAACTACAAACGACCGCAAATGTTGCAAATGATTCGCACCAAAATGGGAAAATGCTTGCAGCAACGCGATCAAGTACAGCGAGGACTCACCCGACTCAAACGCAAAATCTACGACCTTCTTGCCTCTTTCCATCCCGATAATCTGCCTCTTGATAAACTTGTTTCGGCGCAAAAGACAAGCAATAAAGAGTACAGACACATTTATTCATGTTTTGTTGTTTTCTCAGTACCAGGAGTATTTGGACACGTAATTCGCGTCTTGTTTTTCTCGTCGTCGTCTGAGCTTGAGTTGCTGCAGTTCGATTCCGATTCTGCAGATGATAGAGCGCGGCGTTTTTCTTCTTGCATCCGCATTTCTGTAGTTGTCCGCAGCTCGCGAATAACACCAATTAGCAGAGGATCGTTGTTGATGTTGTAGGAAATATAATTATAATGATGTTTATTAAAAATTATAAGTCCACGATCATATTCCATACCGTGTTTTAGCTTTTCTTTCATTTTGCGACTATATGGAAGATTTGCGCGTGTAATCGCCTCATTCAGCGAAGCTGCTGGGTAAAGATATGGGTCACCCTCGGCTTGCCACAGCCGATTGTTTTCATTTGGAATAAATCGCCGCGGCTCTTTGCCGATGCTATCTTCGACAAAATCGAGATATTCATAGTAAGTTTCAATAGGAGCTATTGGACCTTCCTTAGCTTCCTTTTCAATCGCTCGTTTAGTTTCTATTGGGGGCTCAGTTGAACGATCTCCCATTTTCTCCCGATTTACGGAAAAGAATGATTTAAAATTAATCCGGCCTCTTTTTTATTTCCTCCGTCTCCACGTGTGCTTAATGCCAGGCAGTATGATTTTTCATACTTTGGATTAGATCTTGGGCTAAACAGTAGTTTCTCGAGAACATTTTATTTTTCTCTCTCGAACATGCATTTTCTCTCTCGAACATGCATTTTCTCTCTCGAACGTCCTTTTTCCAGGAATTCGAAATCTCTAGAACACATGTTTATGACTTGCAAAAATTAAAAATTTGTCAGTCTTGAGTTGTTCACCGAAGGGAGAAGACGCAAACGGCTTTTTTTCGGCATGACTGTAAGTACTTGGGTTCTCGCATAAATAATTTGATTAATAGATAATAATTAATAGAGTTAGAGTAATTCTATAAGAAATTGAAATGATCAAACAAATAATTCTAGAGAACACGAAGCGCTGCCGCTCGGCTAACCACCCTTCAAAAGGCAATCCGGGAGACCGAGGCGCACTTGAAGGAGGCCAAGCACGCTCTCGCCGAAGCCACCTCTTCGACCGAGCTCTTCTCGTCCTCCTCGTCCGATGGGCTCTCCGAAACGTCATCCATCGAATCTGTGGAAACTTCACGAGGCGGCGGCGAAAAACTGGTCGACAAGATGAAGATCTGGAAAAAGACCCCCGCCGCCAAGAACACTCGCCGATCCGGCACCGAAGAGGAGCAGGCGCCCCCGCCTGGTACCTGTAAGTTCATTTTTCTTATGTTGATTTTTATTTATTTATTTATATTTTAGCACGAACCGTCCCCGTTGAGGCACCGGAGCCGGTGTATCAAAAGGACTTCAAGGGGGAGCCCACCACTGAGCTGATCGTTCGGATGCTCACCCAGGACCTCTGCGCCCGCGACAAGGAAATCATCAAGCGTCGCGCCTGGGAGATCGAGGACACCTACAACCGTCGCTTCAACAACCTCTGGCGCGATCTCGTCGAGTCCAAGGTCAAATTTATGTTTTTGACCAAGAACGGTCGCGCTTTCAGTTTCAAGGGGGATGGATGGAAGGACAACTAATGGACTCAAGCTTTCTCTCGCGAGAAAGCTTTTTTTTCATTTATTCCTGCGCTGAAAATAGCTGCAAATAAAATTTCTTATAATTTGTACATTTATCTTTGTCTTTATTGTGAGAGTGAGTACATGCGGTGAGATAATGGGTTGTGAGAGATAGGAAAGTGAGAGAGATAAGTGAGTGGTCGAGTAGAAGTCTTGATGCTAAATTGAGTGTTCGGAGCCGTCGGAAGATGATGAATCGCCATCGAGCAAATGGTCGTTGATAATGATTCGTACGTTGTCGCAAAGTTGGGTTACTTTTTCTTTCAAATTTGTTACCGTTGGATTTTGGGTGAGATTCGCCCAGTAGCTGCAGTGAGTAAAACAGTGCTCAATTACGGCTACTCGTGTCATTATCTATCATATTTAATTAGCGCTTTTATTTTCAATATTACCGGAGTAATTCTGGGCAAAACTTCTTCCACCGTAAGATCGAATTCGTCATTTGCAGCTTGGTAAACCTGCTGCGAGAATTCGTTTATTTCAAGTACAAATTCCTGAAGCATGCCAAGTGAATGGACGTGTATTTGACCGGCCATTTTATCCTGTCGGGATTTATAAAAATCTAACTAAACTAGCATCAAACGCGCCTTTTATACATGTCCCAAAATATTCAAGATTTATCATCCTCTTTTGCGATAATATTGAGCGCCAAAAACAACAATGATCATCGTCCGTGTTCTAGAAAAACTTGACTAAACGTCATGTCACTTGACGGCGCCCCCGAGGCGAGTGGGTCTTGATTGAACGTAAAATAGTTTCACTTACTTTGTAAAATGTTGATTAAAGAGCTTGATTTTGTTGACACTAGCGAGGTCACCTTTCCTTTTTTTGAGATTTGCTATCCTCCTCGTGGAAATCGAATTTTGCAGATTGTAAGATGCCGTGGAAAAATCCGACGCCGAGTCAAAATCAAATTTCATGTCGAGACAGTCTTCAATTCTGAAACCAAAGAGTTTGAGCAATCTGTACGAGTTACTCAAGAAGAACAGACACTTGATCAAGGGCCGTACTGCGATTTTCATTCAATGTACAACTGCCGTTTAGACGCTTATATTCCGTATTTGGCCGGAATGACAATCAACGAAGAGATCAATAGGGACTCCCTTTATGTGGGTTTTCGACATTATATCTTTTGGGAGGAGACGGTGCGAGAAATAACGTACAATCGTGCAATTGACCCTCAACCGATTTGTAATCAAAAAATCAAATACCCGAATCTGAAAAAACTTTTTCGAGAATTCGCGCCCCACAATCATTCTGAGCTACCATTCCGAGTGTTATTTGTATTGTACGCACAACTGTGGGCACGATCTCGCTTGGAAAAGAACCCACGATTCAGGACTTCAAACTTTGCGATCAACCACGAAGCGATCGATTCATATATTCATGATGTGCTACGTTCGATCGGAGTGCCGGATGATGAAATCAATATTTTTAAGGCTCCAAAAGATCTTTTTCTTTATCATTTGGCCACGTGTCGAGCCATTTACGTTGGTTTTAATGAAAAAGTTCGACGATTGAGCTCACACGTTTTCAACAAGTATTACGGTGCTATTTTCGAGGAAATGCCTTTCTTCGGTAGCAAGAAAGCGTTGGTGAATTACATGAAGAAGCTTGAGGAACATGCAAGGAAAAACAATTACGTTTGTGTAAGATGAAAAGTTTCTCGAACAAAATAAAATTTATTTTTGTAGTTTCAGCCTTTCTTCTTGGAAAACAACGCGGATGATCAATTGCCATTATTCAACCGATTCTATAATCCACTGAAGGAGGTAAAGGATCTTGATATTTCTGCCCGAAATCAAGACAATCCAATTCGACTTCCTGGCGAAGTTGTAAACACTCCATTCCGCTACACTCCTGTTCGATCAGTAACGATTCCACGGTGGCGCCATTATAATTTTCTTATTTCTAAAACTTTTATTTAGTGACTCTTCAGCGACGCCACAAGTTCATAGCATCAACAGTTAAATTTTCGCTGTCAACTCACTGCTCTCTAAAATCAAAATAAAAGATGAAAAAAATCTTTGAAATTGAAAGAGATCAACACAGGCATTCGTATTCATTTCCGCTTGTTCAAACCTGTCGTAATACATTTAAAAAAGAGCAGCCAGTTTTATACCTTTATCCTTGTTCCGCCTTTGATTATGTCAAATCAAAAATTTCGTTTTTCATCAAAGAAACCGTCGATAAAGAGACAGGCAAGAAAACATCTTCTGTAGTTATTCGCACGGTTGAGGACAACGGTAAGTTTTCTTGCTTTTTGTTTAGCTGTCTTAGGTGAGTTTTAGTCGCTGAAGGTCCAAATTGTGTGTTTCACGGCAGTCAGAACGATTCGCAAAAGATGTTTCCATTTCATGAATACATGCAGGCACAAACGCGCAATGGGTCTTTTAACTTTGGATTCAAGCGGATGAATGGTGGCACTGTTTTCCGCGAATTTATCTGGACACCTACTCACGAGAAGAAAAATTCCCTAAAGTGCACTCTGCAATGCGTTCAGTATCCAAACCTTCGCTACTTTTTTCAACGGCTGAATCTATTTGAGGTTTCGTTTGCTTGTGAACGTGCCTTGTTTATTGCTTATGCGCAAAGCTGGGTTCGCGGACTTTTGCTCAAAAATGTCCGATTCTCAACAATTGACGATCCTACTGTACGTACAAGTGCAATCAACAAGGAGATTGCAGCCATTCTCGACTTCTCCAATATTCCAGCAAATGAGTACAATATTTCTAAAATGACTGACTCGATGGTTAATTTTCAACACATTTCCACAGAAATGTTCTTGTACAGAGCGCCAGAATGTGGAAAAATTTTCGGAGAATATGAAGACTTGCTGAAAGAGTATTGGTTTCGACCGCTTGAGCGAAAACGTAAGTCATTTTAAAAAATTTATTTCTAATGTGTGTTTAGGAGAAGTGGTGCCGCTTTTCGATCATCGTTGTTCTCATCTCAAACTGCGCTCCTTCATGGTTGAAAGACGTTGCATCTGCTGTCCTGGGCAAAATGTCTGCAAGAAACGAAGACTTCCTAAAGAAGGACCATGCCAATTTATGTGATTTGCTGTTTTTTTTATTCTTTTCTGTTTCATGTCATAAAATAAATTACAGTTTTGTAATAAATTACAGTTTTGTAATAAATTACAGTTGTGTAATAAATTTTTATTGTGACAGGCCAAATATCCACGGTGCTCCACCAAGTCCAGGTACTTCTCCAAAGCAGTTTGACATTACTCGCGGTTGTTCCGCGTATTGAATGTCCCTTAGGATTATTACGTAGAAATAGTTGGGGATTCGTCTTTGAGAGAATAATTTCACTGCAGCATTGTAACCTTCGACTTCCCCGCACTTTGTTGCAACTGTTTTATTAATACCGCAGTCGGTATTATTCTGCATAAGCACAAAGGCAGTCATACAATTTCTTGATTTTAACCATTTTAAATTTAAAACAACATGTTAATAAATACCTGAGGGTGATAGCTTTCTTAGATTTTTCGTAAAAATGTTGCCCCACGAAGATGAGGCTCAGCCCGAGATGCCTACGACCGTATGTTAGTAAATACTCAACAACATCGCTTTCAATACATGCAGACCATTGGTCGTCAACAATTATAAGATTATTTATCTCGGAGCCGATTTTAAATGTATCGTCAACCCACTGACGAGTGGGGAGCCCTTCCATTAGAAATAATTGTTGATTTTGCAGCGGACTAATTTGAATCGGTTCAAGCCGGGGCATGAAGTAGTAAATAACATCTATGCCTCCCTTTATCCCGTCGCATTCAATTAAATTTTTTATGAAGTTAGACTTACCGGTGCCGGTTGAACCAGCAATGAAAAGAGAACAGGGGTGCTTGAACCGGACATCGGGCAGAAATTTAGTTAAATGTTGATGCATCGTACGAATCGGCCGTTGTAGGTTCCTTCGATTTTCGGAACGCTTTCGTAGACAGAGTCTGGCTTCTTTCGTTCAGCGTTTGTCGGTGGAGAATAAGAGTCCACGTAGACGACGATCGTTTTATCTTTCAGGTCTTTTGCAAGTCCTGTCGGCGAATGGAAATACTCTCGGATCTCAGTGTCCTGCAAATTCCAGCGAAACTGACTGAATGCGATTTGTATCTCGTGATTATCCGCCAACCGTTCCTGGCCTACAAAGTTTTTGTCGCCAAGTTTGTGCTGTCGCAAAATTCCAAATAGATTGTACTTTTCAGGGGAAAAAGATGTCACGCACTTTACTTCAAGCTTCAATCCAGTGAATTCTTTTTTTGCTTCCTCTTCAAGAGCCTGCATTGCTATTTTGCGGTTTGGCGAGCGAATACGGCGTATTTATAGTCAAAATTCTTGAGCTCACTTGGAGCGCTAGTAAGCCGCGCATAAAAACAGCTACTGTAGTCCTTTTCTTTTAGTTAATCTTTTTAAATTGATGAAAAAACACCTTTTCACAAAAACAACAGAAGATTAAAAAAGGTAAGTTTTAATTTAATTTAATTTATATTTTATGCATTATGATTAATTACTTTGGTATATATAATTTGATTAAAGATGCAATCGATTGATTTGCGTAAAGCTCCTTTAAATGGCGGCTGTTATTTTTCACTTTCGCAAATGTCAAATATTTGCTCATTTTGGGAGATTAATCCCTTGACTAGTAGAGTACGGGTGAGGGCTCCGAAAACGAAGGCAGAACCGTATCCAGATTATGATACCGAGGAAGAGGGGACAGCCAGGCTGGTTGCGGGACTATGCAACAGAACCATTCCTATCGGCAATGGAAAGAAAGTGGCAAGAAAAAGAAAAGGAAGAGACCCAGAGGAAGAAGAAAGAGGCAGCTCTGATGAAGGCGAAATCACGCAACGCAAGAAACTCAAAACCGGCAGCGAATTTGTCGACAACTACGACGACGAAGTTGCAAACTACAGAGACGTCGAAGTCGCCTCGGATGACGAATATGAAAACAACGAAGACAACGACAGTGACGATGCCGAAAGTGCCAACGACGACGCAGCTCAATACAACCGACGATCGACAAATAGTAGAAAAAGGCGGAGGGACACTCGATCAGTGGACAAGTACAGTAAGCAAGAAGGTCAATCAAATGCGAGGAGTTACCAGCGACCACTTAAAAGACAAAAAGATCCGGAACCGATGGTTATACTATCACCAGCGATGATTTCCGAAAATTCCGGGATTCAATTCGTAACTCAGCTAATAGGGGCAAGAAATCCGCAAACGAACGAGCTAAAATTTCCAAAAGAGCTAATCGTTACCAGATTTCCCCGGCAAACGAACACGAATCCGAATTTAGTGAACAGCCGGATGATGGTGAACCGTTTACCGATGAGGGATCAACAGCCGATTCTTATGACCAACAGCTCGCCGAGCCTAGCAAACAAAATACAAGAAATCGAAAGCGCATCCGAGAACAGTCCGTCATTGTCGAGAACCCGGCGCACAAATTTAAACGACGACGCGAGGGCTTTCAGGGCCCCGTTGGAAGCGTCATTACCGTACCTAAACCCAAGCCAAAGCCAGCCCCTGTCACAGCTAAACGAACTAAACGGGGCCGAAAACGGCGTCGAAATAGAGACGTATCTCGGAGCCCCTCGCCCGGCGCTCAATCCGCAAGCGCAGACAGCGACTCCCCAGTCATCGATACCGCAACAAACTTCTGGTCAAGATATTAACAGTAAGAATCAACAAAACCCACCATTTGCAATAGATTTATTTTACAATAAAGCGCAGCCCACACTTTATAGCGGATTTGATTTACAAAAGTTTAAACGCATGAACGAACCGATTTCACTCCATCGACCTCTTCGGACTCGGTTTACTCGAAATCCTATAGTTGCGCCGGATTTGTATTCAAGTCTTTTTGCAGATACAATAGTTGCTTACAAAAATTATGGGCCGATTAATAATAATTACAAGTATATTTTGTGTGTTGTTGATGCTCTGTCACGGCAGAGTTTTGTGCGTAAGATGATCACTAATGATTCAACAGAAACGGCAAAAAATTTGCGATCTATTTTCGAAACTCTTGACTTACCTGGTCATACATTTTTTTGTACTGATCAGGGAGGTGAATTTCAGGGAGCCGTTTCAAAGTTACTTTTCGAATGGGGAATGACACGTGTTTACATGACGGGCCCTCACAAAGCGTCAATGGTGGAACGATTCAAGTAAGTATTTTTGAATACTTTATTTTTACTCAACTTTTATTTAGTCGTACGTTGGAGGAGCGTTTGGAAAGAGCTTTTACAGCGCAAGGAAATGTTAAACGTTGGGTTCCGATTTTACAAGATGTCAATAGTGCCATTAATAATACTGTTCACACTGCGATAAATATGAAACCTGCTGATGTTCATCGTGGTAATGCACGACTACTATTTCAATACCTTGAGAGTAAACGACGAAACCATAAGCGCCAAACAAAAACCAAATTTCATGTAGGAGATATCGTAAGACTTCCACGTAAAAAACGAAAACGATTTGAAAAAGGAGGGGTTGCCAAGTGGACACGAGAACTTTTTCAAATCGCTCAAATTCATCACGGGGCTTATGTCTATACATTTTCAATACTTAACTCTAAAGGCGTAAGATTAGATCGGCGTTACTACGAATCGGAACTTAACCTTGTTATACCGTTTTCTGAACTTTCCCACCAATAACAGTTTAAATGTGCGTATATTTTAAAGTTTCTTAATTTTAGATGGCAGTTGGCTCATATCTTGTAAAACCAAGATTGAGCAGATTGCAAAATCTTTTTTCAAAAAAACGACCGTTACGCAAACGACCGCGGAAACGTCGCAGACGGCGAAGGAAAACTCGACGACCAAGAGGAGCAGGACATCGACGACGTCCACGTCGACGTCGACGACGGCGCCGACGAGCCCGCTATTAGAGGGAAGGTCGTGCAACTGTTTTGATACGGTCGATAGACAACTCTTTTATTTTTGTATTGTGATTGTTGTTTTGTTGTTATCGCAATTAATAATTTTCTCTCTCATCTACGCTCATATAAGTGTTTTAGTCAAGGAATTTAATCGTTACCGCCCATTTTTGTCAATGTTCTTAAGAAATAAGTTTGTAGGGTAAACTAACTTTTATTTTGTATTTTAGAAATATGGATGAAAATTACGGAAATCTACTTTATTTGAAAAAATCAAAGAAAACTTCGGACCCTTATGCGGGGTACAAAATTCTACACACGTCGGCAGTGGGTAACCATACCGGTAGTAAAATTATGTTCTCAATGCCTCCGGATAAACTTCCAATTAAACTTGATCGATGCATGATCCTATTTCAAATGAGCATGCCTTCCAACTTCGTTCCAGATAATGGCTTTTCTACAAAGATTATTGAAAAATTCAATTTTTACATATTGGATGATTGTATTTTTCAAACGTGGACAGATGGGCTTGAATATTTGTTTTTTAACAACTTTGTTAAAAAATTAAATTATTCACCAAAAGCTCAGGAAGTTGAATTATTTCCGGAAGGGCATTTTGATTCTTACGATGCAGATGCTTCTCAATTGCTAACGTTAATGTGTAAACACAACAATAAAAACTTGGTTGAAAATCGGCAACAATACGCATTGGAGGACTGGATTGCTTCGCCGACCAAGTGTTCAATTGGAACGTCACAAGCTACGATTCCATATGAGACTTTGTATCATCGTTACTTGGTAAGAGCTCCTATAAGTCATGGTTTGGCGCGTCAACCACGAGTGCTTCCATCTGGATCAAGAGTCAAGTTCGAAGTTGAATTAACCAACACAAAGGAAACTGTTGGAGCGCGATCAACAATGAAGTGGGGTGACTATCAAAAATGTCGCGCATTGGAAAAATATTTTTATTCGTATGATGCGGATAATAAACCGGACGAGGATTTAATGAAATATCCTTACGCCAAGGATCTGCAGCTTATTCCAGAGTGGAAGGAACATTTGACACAGAATGACTGTGACTGTAAAAAATCAAAATTTACAAGCGGTGAGTTTATTGCAATTGAACGGATCGGCGGCGATTATCTCCCAAAAACGAGGGAACACGAACTTTACTACAGAGGGAGAGCAGCAGATTCGGCTAAGAATATAACAAAAATAGAATCTACATGGCGAGCTCACAAGGTATGTCGCATGGTCCCTAAACTTGAACCTTTAGTGGAGGACAATGTCAAGTATACGTGCTTCTGGAGGAAGACAGGAAATGAAGTTGTACTGGATAGTGATACCTTGAGGCACGTCCAGATTGAAAGTGTATTCTGCACTCCCAAGAAAGAGGAAAAACCGTATTCCGTTGGTAAACATCAAGCTAAAATACCATTTTATAATCCGAGATTGTGCGTTGGAGCATGGTCAAAAGGTTATACATCTTATGTGATTGAGGTTTCAAGAGGCCTTTTTCCGGATATGATTATGTTCACGGGAATGAGTGAACGTCGTAAAGAGCCTTCTTATGATAGGTGCATTACAAGGACAACTCTTTTTGAACCAGGTTTTGAAATTCAACAATTTGAAATTTTAGTAGATAATCAACATGTTCATGGTACTCCTTGGAATAGCGCACAAGATCATTATCTGAATTTTCTTCAGCATAATGGTCGTTATGCAAATAAGTCAATAGGGGAGGGTTTAGATTTCTTCCAGTTTTGCGAACAAAACTGGTTTGTGCCGATGTATTTTGGTGATCGTCAGAATATGATGGGCACTGTTGAAGTTCGAATAACATTCAAAAATCGATTGGAGGACAATTGGTGCCCGTTTGCGATGAAATTCCCAGTGGACAATTTGATATTGGATGCGTCAAGAAACGGTAACATTCTTTTTGTAAATTACTTTATTCTTATAAAGTTTTAAGAAGCCACAGTGGTCTCAAAATCCGTACTTGGATGTATTTCCAAGCCAGATGTATCGGTTGGAAACATTTCTGGTTCTGTTGAATCAAAAGTTCAAGTTGGAGTCAAGAGACCCCGACAGGACTAATACAGCGCTCTCAAGAAGGCAAGAATACAGCAAAGGGGGGCGCACTGCGCATATGGACAGAAACACTCGGCGGCGTTAGTGGTAACTCTGTACTGACTCTTTAAATAACTGTTTCAAATAAATGTTGTAACTTTTTATAATTTTTATGAAACGTTTTTTGCCAAATAGGCCAAAAGGTCTATCAAAGAAGGAAATCGTAAAAAAAAGGAGACATCTACAATCTGATGCCAACCATCAGCGGATTGTAGAAAACGCAAAAGATCCAATTGTTATTCGTAATAGTAGTAGCGAGGACGAAGAGGGCGTTTCTAATTTTAAGCCAAAAAGAAACCCCCTTGATAGTAGTGTTTGCAGCAGTGATGAAGAAACAGGTAGCAATATCTTTAAGGAGGAGGATGATGATGGAAATGATGAGCCTGAGTACTCGCCAGCAGATCCTTGTGATGAACGCAATCACTCGAATATTTACCACGTTATTCTTGTGGGTATAAATTGGTGGAATCATCTAAAAGCGATTTACCCAAAAGTGCCAACTACCATGAACCGCGCGTTACGTCAGCAACTGAGCTCTGTCGACACTGCAGAATTGGTTGCAGAATTCGGGGCGTGCCCTACTCGCGCAGTCCTGCCTAAATTGGAGCGTAAACTTGGAATCGACATTTATGCACTGTACGGAGGAGCTTTTAGTCCTCTTGGAATTAGTTATCGGCCGCATCGTTTGCCCATGGATGAACGAGAAAACGTGCAACAAATTATTACTCGTCTTGAAAATGCATCGCCTATGACTGTACGTCCGTGTATTTGTATTCAATCTGCACGGCCATACTTCTATCGCCTAGGAACTTATCACTTGTTACCAACTCGCAGAACATTTCAAGATCGTCAGAAAAACTGGACGAGTTTTTGGCGGGCAATCATAAGTGTAAAATGGCCAGCAATTTGCGACAACGAAAATGCTTGTATGGAAAAAATAATTGAGATGAAAAAGGAGCTCTTTGGCGAAATGGCTTTCAATACAAAATTTACTATTGCCGATGGTGTTTTGCACAAAATCTCTCAGCGTTATAAAGTGAATATACGTTTATTTGTTGGCAAAATTATTAACGACAATGTAAATTTAAAAACGTGCATTTACGCCAAAGAGTGTGCACCTGATTGCATCATATTAAATTTACTCGTTGGCCCAATGCAAGAAGATGAGTTTGCGCTCGAATTTAAAAAGTTAACGGACATTTCATATCGCGAATTCGAAAATTACCCAGGCATTTATCCTGTTTACTCGGCGAATATGGATTATCAGAGACGCATCGCTCGTTGTAGTCAATATATGACTGAAAAGAAAGCGGCACAAATTTTACGGTGGGCTGGAAACGAGGAACACAATTTGCACGACGCAACGGAACCGTGTCACGAAGATATTCATGATATGGAACGTTTTGCTCCACGACCGATGGATACTGATTCTCAAGATACTGAAAAAAGCTCAGATGTTTCGTTTCTTGATTTTGATAAATTGACGGAAAATGCTACTTCCGAAAAGAGTTTTAATCGAAATCCTTTTCTGGATAATGAGTGTTGCGCTGGTGATGACAACAATGATTACAATGAGAACGAAGCAGAGATCGACGAAAATGATGCTGCGCAAGAGGCAGCAGAACGACAAGACGATGCACCATTTTTAGAACCTGATTCTAGTGTCGAAGCAAGTTTGTATGCGGAGTATAAGCCTATTCGTAATGTGTTGAGCTTGACGCCAAATGTATTCGACGATGAAACACTTGTTAGAATTCTCCCCGATCGACAAGTGAAAGAGTTGGCGATGTGCAAGACAAAGAACTGCTTGTTTACTCATTCTGATAAACAAAAAATGCGAAAACATGAGAGTGTTTGCCGAACAGAACCCATTGATTTTATTCGTCAAACTGTAGAAGGGCCTGGAATTATGGATCATGTACACGAACTGGTGGCAGAAGGATTTTTGCCGGCTTTTGATTATGTTCAAGAATACTTTCTCACTTTTGATATTGAGTGTTTAATGCAGCATGGCCCCTATTCCGAGGGAGTAAAGTTTCATCGTCTTACATCGGTAGCGACTTATTCCAGTAAAGGTGAACGTCAATGCTTTGTCCGCCGAGGTATGGAACACGAAGCATGCGAAGTGATGGTTACCGAGTTTATAAATTACTTGATCTGCAGACAGCAAGACATGGCGCGCACTATTCCACAATGCATTGTCGACGGTATTGCTCATTACGAAGAAAAAATCGAATTCGAAAACAAGAAAGAAGGAGCAAGTATTCACGACACTGCGCGTCTACGAAAAAAGCTCAAATATTTGAAAGATTTTTTCAAGCTAAAAATCTATTCTTGGGTTGGAGAGAGGTACGATATTGTTGTGCTCTTTCCGACATTGGTGTCAGTTTTGTATCACTTCGTTGGCGGCGATACAAAACTTATAAATTTCATCAAACGCGCAAATGGGTACATGTTAGTCGAAGCAAATAATCTCAGTTTTCGAGATTTTAAAAATTATACGTGTCCTATGTCCCTGGAGAAATTGGCGCGCTCGTGTGGTCTGGATGAGAAGCTCTTTGTAAAAGGAGCTTTTCCTTATGAATGGTACAGTAATGTTAAACATCTAAGCGAGGCAAAGACAATGCTTTCGTATCCATGCTTTTATTCGTCAATGACTTTGCGGAACGCTTGCTTTGTTGCGGAAATGGATAAAATTATTGAAGCGGAAATCGACTGGGGAAATTGGAGGAACGACAAGGAGGTCCTGTGCACGAAAATTTCCGTATTTCTAAAATTATACAATATAACCGACGATCCAAGTACAATTGAACATTATGCGACAAGAAGTGCCGAAGAAGGTAATGATCCATATGCTCTTTACAGTGAGTGGACGGGTACGATTTGGAAATTGTTGGTTTGGAGTAATGAAAAACGACGATGGCATTTCGACGAAAATGATGCCGCAACCTAAGAGTTTTTTCGATTTTCTCCAAAGCAATATGCCGCCAGTGTTCAATTATGGGACCAAATGTGGAAAGAGTATTCGGCTAATCCGCGCACATGTGAGCAACCAACAATGATGAAATTTTTGATCAATTATAATTTTAATGATTGCAAATTGTTGGAAGGCTCCATAAGCTCTTTTGCAAAAAGCAACAAGGAAAAGTTCGGACTAGGAATTCACTCTGAACTTTCAATCTCCCAATTGGCGCATAAAATTGCATTTCTAATGTACGACAAAACATGTCCGCCGATTTTTTCGATATCACCTGACTTTCCTGAATATCTCAAAGATATGCGACAAAACCTGACAGGCGGAATTGTACAAGTGCTTCATCGTGCAATCAACTTAAATGGCCCAAATCCAAAGCTACCAGAAGCTTGTTGGAAGAGTGACGACGGATCTGTTTATGAAGCTGCAGAAGTTTTAGATTTCAATAGCATGTATCCTCAATGTTTTCGCGGCGATTTACCGTGTGGCCCTGGTATAATGTACAAATCTGACAAAATGGGGTACAGTTCTTCAAATAGTCAGGCATCCGACGAGCGTTTTTTCAACAAGGGAATGTTCAAGCAGCGTGAGAATACAAGTTTGGAATCGATACGATGGCTTGAATACTTGAATTGGTCGTCCGATTATGATTTTAACGGAAGTATTCAACATTCTTATAATTTGGAGGAAAAGAAAGTTGGTCAGTATTATATCGACGGATACGCAGAAAGTGAGAAGGAAATCGCTCAAATAACGCCGTATACGAAAATAAAAAAGCGCTATTTATTCGAGTATCGAGGCTGTGCTTTTCATCCTTGCACAAATTGCAATAGACGACGCGCTAACAACGTTGACAAAACTGTCTTTTACGATGTTGATGGAACTAAACGCTATCGAGATTTTACAATTGATGAGTTGCTTAAGCGCGAGGATGATCGTATTGAGTCAATTGTGGAGACCATTCGGAAATTAGACAACATAGAGGATTATGGTAAGCCCGAGAAGATTTATGACGATACGACGTTCAAATTTCTTGACGTTGAAGGTCCACAAAATTTTCCTCATGAAATTATCATTATGCCTGCATGTCGTTGGGCAAAGAAATGGCGCGGACTTGTGTTGGCTGGCAAAGAGCCGTATTCGCCTTTGTATCCATTTCTTTACAAGGGAGCGCGTAAAAACACTGGCTACGCATCTGGCATGGAAGGAGTTACTGCAGAAGAATTTAAGCGACTTGTACGAGAAACAAATAAAGATGGTAAAAGTAAGTTCTTTGGATTTGCAAAAGTGAATCTGCGAAGTCCACCGCACGTTGTGGAAAAATATAAATATATTCCTCCAATCTTTGCTCGTAAAAAACTAGAATCTGATGATATACAAGGCGATTTGGCAAACACTCTTTCTGACCAACAAAAAAAGCGAATGTATCCCTGCGAAGAAAACATATTCTGCTACAATGTCGACAATTATATAATCTCATCTGAAGTTTTGCATTATTACGACAAAATCGGACTCGAATATGATGTGATTTATTTTACGTCTTATTACAGAGGAGCGCCTTTTAAAAATTTTGTCAATACGCTGGTTGCTGATAGAGTTAAAGCTCTTATCAAGGGTGATAATGCATTACAAAATTGGATAAAATTTGTGCTCAATTCTGCAGTAGGCTACTTTGCAATTAACAGAACGAAATTTATGAGCACAAAAATCGTCTCTGCTGGCGATTTGTTTACCTCGTTGCGAAACCCACGTCTTAAAGCTCTCAATAATCTTCAATATGAAAATCAACGATGTGACCCCTTGCATGAAGCATTATTTACGAAAAAGAGTGTCGCTCATACCACTGCTCTTCAAATCCAGCTAATGGTCTATCAAAATAGTAAACTGATGTTTTTCGAATTTCGCGATGTTCTGATGGAGTACACAATCCCAGGGAAAGTAAAGTTGTGTTATTGCGACACAGATTCGTTTTTACTAGCGTTGGCAGGTCCCACTCTGGATTCTTGTATTAAATCGGAGATGCTCGACGATTGGAACGGTCCGATCAAAAAGAAATGGTTCGCAAAAGATGGTGACCCTGCCTCTCAAAAAGAGCCTGGCTTGCTTAAAGTCGAGGCAAGAATTACAAAAGGGTGGTTTTGCGGATTATCCGCAAAATGTTATATTATGGCTGAAACCGATCATCATGAAATTGATGAGTTGATTGCTGCTCCTGAAAATCGCCACCGTGTTTACGAATTGTTGGAAGAGTATGAGGAAACTCTGTTGGGCGACAAATGTATAAAAAGATCGTCAAAAGGATGCAGTCATAAAATCAAACTGAGGTTTGAATTCCACGTAGTCAAAGCTAACTCAAAGTTAAGATATCTGGATTATCTGGCAGCATTGTTTTCTGACGATATGGAGCAAAGCGTAATTAAGGGAGTGCCACTTTTTCAGTTCGATCAACGGGAACGTCAAATCAAAACCAAAGTGCTTAAAAAGCGAGTTATCAACGCAGCTCTCAAGAAACGCATCATTGACTCTGATAAGATTAGAACATATCCTTTACGTACATCTGACGGAACTTTATTGTAAATAAATGTTGTTAATGTTACACCTAGTCTGATGCTTAGTTATTTAGAATGGATTCTCGTAGCTTACATAACAATTTGTCGGATGTTGATCCATTTGTAGAAGCAGAGGAACCGTCACAACCAATAAGTTCTGACAGTCGAGTTTATATCGGTCCTTATGGCGAGGAAACGGAGAGTATTTTTGAAACAATAAAACAGCTGCGTCGACAAACTCGCCGTTTTGCGCGAAATATTGATGATGATAATCCTCGATCGGGCGAGCCTTTGACTACTTTTATGGACGCCTTTGCTTCGCAAATTCAAGAATATTCTTTGACACCTGACCAAATCGAGTGGTTTTATCCTCGTGCACGGCTCGAGCCTGATTTCAACATTATTGACGAAGCACTTCAACCTAATGTCCGCGCTGAACAAGAATTTTTGAAAAAAATTGTTCCATACGAGCTGCCTGATGATGATTATTTCGAGCCTGAAGAAGTTCATGCGTTACTTGGTCTTGATAGTACTTTACAATACCCTATCAAACACTACATAAGTGAGAAAAAGGTTTTGATTTTAATTACGCTCTCTTAGATCAGTCTTGGAGGCATTATCAATTACGTGTTGGAGCTGACAGATTTGGCCGTTATGCAGGGATATGCAATAAATATATTATTACGATTCTACGAACTCGCGATGTTGTGCAATTGGTACGAGATCTTGTACACAATTTTTCTGGTTTATTAAGAGTAAGTGTCGATGCTTTTTATAGTACAAAGTCGACGGCAACAATTCTTAACCCACAAACCGGCCAAGTCGAAACGCAAACAAAAACTGGCCTCATATACCCAAATATTTGGGGATCAGTTAACAACACCGAATTTGTCCGGAGTCAAAAAGACTTGGACGATTTGTGTGCAGAGTTGTCGCCCGCCGACTTTGCGGATGCAGTTTTAAAAAACACGTTTCACACACGCGACGTGTTCGCGGAAAGTAATGTTAGAGTGCATCGAATTCTTGCTTATCAGATTGTACTGCGTCAATATCCTGCTGCATGGCTATTTAAATAAATGAAAATCTTTTAAATTTTAATAAACGGTTTTATTCTTGACATTTAACAAGTAGACAGTCAGAAAAAGGACAGTAAAGAGAGAACGAGCAGGTAGAAATCGAAAGTTGTTTAAGAAGTTGGCAGCGTAGTCGTTGTTGTCTTCACCGGAGTTGAAGTCGTCGACGTAAGTGTAAAGCTATAAAAATATTATTTGCTGTAGATGCGCTAATAAAAATTACCATTTTCGAGTTTTCGCAGTTGATGTATTGGCATCGTCAGTGGCAAAAGAAGGACGTTTCAGATTTGCGGTGATCATGCCCTTGTGACCAGTAAGAAGCTTATTCAGTGGTTCTATTCGGATGATTTGTCGTTCTTGGGTCGAGCTTCCTTCGTTTGCTGTGTATACTCCCACTTGCTTCGAGATCGGGGTAAACAATCGGTCCTCGCCTCGACACGTTTGACAGGGCTGTGGAAAGATTTTCAGCATTCCGTCGGAGATAATGAGGAAGATATCTCGCGAGTTGAAGATGACGTTCGAGAGTGGTTCTTGGATATCGACCATAAGCGTTGTTGGCGGCGGTACTTCGTTGGATGGAGCTGTTTGAATCGGGACGAGGGACCGCTGTGGTTCCAGTAGCGGTGGTTGTGACAGTTGTTGTGACGGTTGAACGATGGTCGTGGGCACTGTTGGAGCGATTGCTGTTGTTTGTGGAAGCGACTCTTGCTTTGAGGGTATTTGTTGATACTGGGCCCAATACGCGGGATGAGTGATTTGCGGTGGCAGGGACGGTACTGGTTGTGGCATGGAAAGTGGGCCCGGATACGAGGGCTGAGGGTGTTGGTGAATCCATTGCGAAGCGACTGGTTGTAAAGGCGATTGAATCGGTGGCATTTGGTGAAGAGGAAGATGGGGGTTGTAAAGCTGAGAGTACATTGTGTGTAGAGACGACGGGCTCCAAGGAGTATAAAACGGGAGAGGTTGGGGCATCAGAGGTGGTTGAAGTTCTGTTTTCGTCGTTTGAGGCGCTTGCGACGTTGTTGTTATTGCGGCGCTCAGGGGCTGCGGCAGAGGGAAATTCAATGGTGGATCGAACTGCAGTTGCGTTGGTCGAGTTAACATTGGAGAGTTCTGCATTTCCGAGTCTAAGCAGCAGTTGGACGTCGTCGGGTGAATATCTACTGGGTTCAGTGGAATCACGGGAGGAGGAGGCGGGATTGTCGAAGGCGAAATCGGAATTAGCAAGGACGTGGTCCTCGTTGGAGTTGACTTCTCGGTTCCCGTCGGGGATACCAGATGAACGGGTGAAGGCGAATTCGTTTGGGTAAGTACCGTGGTCATATGTCGATCCTGAGACAGACGAACCGTTGTAGATAGAGCGCTCGGTAGCTGTGATGGTGGAGCCACTTGGGAAACTGCTGGTTCTTCTGGCAGATTGAGCTTCTTAAAAAAGTGTCAAATTTTCCTTATAAACTTACAACGTTTACCTTGGGCAACATTCGTAAGATTTACCGGAGCGGTGGACGCGGATGAGGCGGTCGAAGGGGATAATGATGACGGAATTATGGATGTTGGACTCGAAGACACTCTTTGTTGATGGTTTTGTGCTTTGTCCAATAACATGTCTTTCGTTTTATACTCCTAAAAGTGTTGGGGCACCATCGTCAAAGGTGGGGCCCTTACCTTTATAGAAGCACTGTTTGTATCATAAGAAATTTGGGTTGTTTCTGTTGATCCTTCCGGTTGTTGTATCGACTGGTGTAATGCGGCTAAACATATTTTATCCTATGAACATGCGTAAAATCGTTACCTATTTGTTCCGCTTCATTGTTGATTTTGCCTTGGTCATCGATAATTTGTGGAGGAAGCAGTGGAGCTTTATTACTATCGGGCCATTTTGAAATGTCGAAAATAATAAAAGAATCCTTTGGAAGACAGTAGCGGCGTTTGGAAAAGTCAAAAACATCTTCCATCTGTAAAGTAGAAAATTGCATAATTTGTTGCGGTTATCGCCGGTGAAAATCATTCAGCTGTTGAATTCTTTTGGTCGCGCTGTTGACTTTGCTCCCACATCGGGAACACTTCTTATTTCCATTTTCAGCGCTCAATGGAGTAATAAATGATGGTTGCATAAATGCATATTCTTCGTGGGAGCAAGCGGTTTTAACAGGATACGCTTTTTCACTTGACGTCGTACAGCTTGAAACGAAGTTGCAATAAACAACCAGCAATTTTGAAAGAAAACTCTTAATTTGACGCCTTTGACAGAGTAGAAGCTGCTTTCGGGATCGCAAATGCATTTTCATTGTCCTCAAGCGATTGACCTTTTGCTCTTGTGTTTCATTCTCGCCCAGGATATACGAAGAGATGATTTCCTCTTCTTCTTTTGTAAATTTAAGAATTTGATGAGCGCGTGCTCTTAATTCCTGGCAAAAATTTTCGAATTCCCGTCGCATGGAAACAAGTAAATGAAAGGCAGCGTTCTCGACATGGTTTTTAAGCAAATGAATTCGGAACACGTCTTGATTGAACAATTTCGCCTTTTTTAAACTTTCATCATTTAAACAGCATGATCCTTGCATCGATGCTTTTGCAGAACTGTAGCTTGTATCCTGTCTTCTTTTATTGCTAACTTTGTTTGACGCGGTCATTCCAATTCGCCAGTCGTTTAGTAACGCATGCGGAAGTTTTTCATAAGCTCTTGGCTGTCTGCATCATCGGGACGCAACAATGGACACGGTTTATAAAACGAAAAGACACAGGATGCGGTTTTGCCCAACAGCGAAAGATACTTGAAAAGATCGGTTTCTTCAAAATACTTTGACGTTAAAAAGAAAGGGCTTGAATCGTAATCGTAGTTTTTCTCGTTGATGGGAACAGTTGGCTCTTCTATTTCCCCTTCATCAACAGTGGATCTTTTTGAATCGTTGCACATGTCGAAATAAGCTTCAAAAGCCAGTCGTTTCATTTCTTTAACTTGATTATCGCGACGCTTTTCATCAAGACGCGCACTTTTACGCATCTGCGTTTTTGACGATTTTTCATCATCCCCAGCAGTGGTGTTCGTGCTTCCTTTGCTAACATCATCAATATCGTCAGCATTGTTTTCGTTTTGAAAGTTTAGTATGTCCTTTTCAAATTTTGCTGATTTAAAAGCATCAAAAGCCGCATCAGCTAAGTGCTTTTTAGCAATACAGTAACTCTGCGTTGAAAATGAAGCAATAAGCGAAACCAATTCACGAGTAATGGTCATTCCATGATGAAAATCGTAGCCCAAATCGTTGCGCGGATGAGACTGCTTTGGAACGGTTCTTGGAGGTGTCTTTGACAAATTGTAGAAACTCGTCGGCAGCGATGGATTGATATTTGTCAATGTGTTTGACACCAAGGTTGAACATACTTCGCCATTTTCGATAAAAGTTCGATACGTCGGGTCCAGAAGCGCATAGTAGAATTCCAGATATGATAACGCCCCTGATGCAGTTTCCCACTTAATATTTCCAAGCAGTGAGTCTATGGATATCAAGTAGGTGTCAAATTTATCAGGATATTCCGATTGAAGACAATAATCGTCAGTGTCGTTTACTTCGTCAGCAGTTGTCAAATTTGATTTTTTTGTCGAAAGATAACAATTATCATTGCTCAGTGTTGGGACTAGGCGAGATTCAAGAGCGTTATTCCCATTTAAAGACGTTTGTTTCTTGAGCACACTTTCAACCGATGAGTCTTCGTATTGAAGAACGAAACCCATTGCAACAGGATCTACAAATACTCGATTCTTGATTATTTGCCAGTCGGAAGCGGTGGTCTTAAGGAACAACTCTCTTCGCCATGGATTCTGTAATATTGTTTGTGGAGAGGTTAAAGAGTCAGCAACTGTAGAAAAATCCATTGCATTTCGAGTAAAGAATCCTTGACCATTTAAAACTTCGCCATAAATAGCATTGCGCATTTCACGATCATAACGATCACTTTCCATGTTTATTTTCTCGGAAACGCAAATTCGTAGTCTAAATTTGAAGATAGATAGTGGCATTTAAAGTAATTTTACCGCTTTGAAGTGTATTCAAAAGATTTATCAGCACTTCCGTATACTTGCTGGGGATAAGTATCGAGCCGTCGGGAGCTCTGTCTGGTAGTTGAGGTGGAGGCTCCGGAATCGACTGTGGAATTATTAATTTTCCCAGAGCGTAACCCATCAGAAGCATGGCGAAGCAAAGAAAAATCGTTGTGCTCACTATGAGAAGAACGACTTGATACGATAGTGGAAAACTTCGGATTTTTGTTAATAGCGGGCAACATATTGGCGATTGATGGCAGCGAGACTCCTCTCTGTCCTCCTCCTCCTGCAGGCGATCGCTCGGTAATTTCGGTTCTACTAGCAACTCTGTTTGATGGTCGTTGCTGTGGCGACTGTTGATTGTTTCGGAACTGTTGTTGAGCGTTTCGCTGTCGAGACAACTCTAAATAGCGTTAAAAATTTTTTACATAATCGAAAATTACCTGTAATGGACTGGACGAGAGTTTCATCTGAATGACCGGAACGGGAGAAAGTGGAATGTTCTTTCCGTCGTCGGATTCTTCGCTGAAAGGAGGTGTCGACGGCGGTTGAATTGTCTGCAGGGATATCTGGTCGTGGTGTTTTGGTGGTGATTGAATGACCTGTCTCAAGGAAGATATCGCTTGAATGGTTCTTTTCTGAACGATGGAGTCTTGTTTTAATTTTCGACTTAATAAACGAATTACGGGGTCCATGCTGACTAGCTCCGGTCGTGCTCTTATTGGGCGAGCTTGGCATGCGATTTTCGCCGGAGGGATTTGCGAATTTGGGGATTGGAACGCCGGAACTGGGTATCGTACCGGACGTGACGGGAGAATCGAAGTTCGCGATTGATGGGGCGTTGGTAATTGGTAAATTGGTACCGTTCCGACTGCCCGTGAAAAATTGCTGCTGGCACGGTGTTGCTGACCGTTGTTGGCGGTTGTTACTACGTTGGCTTTTGTCATAGTAGTCGTTACTGCTGACAATGGGTCCTCTTGCTGCTTCTTGAAAAAATGAGTGTTTTGCATTATGACGATTCATTGACACATTTTCGGCTTTATTTCCGGTAAAGTATGTGAGTGTGCAGTGAAAAGTTGCGAGACTAAAGCATTTTAATCATTTTGGAAGAGGGGGAAAGTGAGACGAGGCGTTAGATGGAGCTATCATCAGATGAAGCTGCTGCTGCTACTTCTGTAACAATTAGGCACTGGGAGCTACATAGAAAATAACAATTTTTAAAAACCTAACAGCTACTGCACAGAGAAAATGTGGTAAAAATTATTTTGCAAAATGATCCGCGTGAGTGTAGCCAAAACGATTTGGGGGCTGTCCGGCAGTTGTGCGTCGCGATTTTCGAATTGAATTTTGCCGTTCAAGTGGAGAGCGTCGGCTAAAATAATTTAGAATTGGGTATTTAAAGAAAGAATTACCGTTTTGGTTTCGATGACGATGAGTCATCTGAATACAGAGTCGAAATCGACGACGCGGAGCTTTTTGACGTGGTCGTGGTTTTTGTGCTCGTGGTCGACGTTGTAGAAGCAGTATTAACCGAAGCCGTCGAAGTAATAAACGACAAATTCGAAGGCGCTCCGCTCGATTCAGTCGAACGTGTTTCAACAGAGCCAAACTGCGACGAGCCTTGGCTGGACGACTCATCTTTATCCTGTGGCTCATGTTTTACTTGAGCGTCGGTGACCACGTCCACATCGCTATCATCGCTCTCTTCCTCCGCTGCCTCTTTTTTCGGGGCAGATTTCGAACAGTCAGCGATCTTGAAATCCCGCGGCGTGAATCGAGAAGGCGCCATAAGACTAATTAAAAGTAATGTAAATAACATTACAACAGAAACCAAACAGTACCTTTTAGAAAATTCGGCGGGCGAGGTGATGCTATCAAAGCTGAAAAACTCATCATCGCTCGGGGTCACATGCATAAGGCTTTCAGTGTAGTTCGAGTTCAGATCTTGGCGAAGCGGCTTCATATTTTCCTTGTCCGCCACGTTGTCTTTTTGGTGACTGACGGAAACTGACGCAGCTTGTGACATTAAAACCGGGTTTTTTTCATTGGCCGCCCCCAACAGTTTATCCGCAGCTGCACTTTTGAATTTAAGCGTCATAGGGCTATCCGCAGTAAGGCTGGCATACGGCTTTGTCTCGCCCTTGACCGTGTCTTCCTTCATCGCCTTGTATCTTGCACGGGTCTCGTCGAGCAGCTTGGTCAAAGTTGGTGAATCTTTAACATCGCTTTCCTTAACAAAACACTTGGGTTTTTCAGAATAATTTATTGAGGGAAATCGCAAGCATAGTTAGGGCAAATGGCTGTAAAATAAGAAAAATGAGAGCAAGTGAAACGCTTGTTAGTAGAATCGAGAAGCCGTGCGGCATCGAACAGAATAGGACCTTCTTATTGTGGCATATTTTAGCGTTTCGTCGGAGAAATGGGAATACATTGGCGGCTCCTCTTTGGTCACGAGCGGGGTCAGTCCGAACGCTTTTGGGTTAACTTGAGGGCTTGATGGTGGAACATTCGTGACTGCTTTGACGGACGCTTTAGTCATGGCTCCGAGGTTTGTATTGGCATGAGTGTCGATCCAGAGTGCTTTTCGATTGATTTCCTTCACCGGGTATTGATATGTAGCAAATTGGCGTTTAAAAAATCTCGCAACTTTTTTGGCGACGCCCTTTTTTTGTGGTTTGATTTGCTCAACAGGGACAATCATTTTTGTTTGACTCTACTCTAAATTGATCTGCTATATAAAAAGGGTTTATGGCAGTTGTGCCCACTAGGTACTCCCGCGAGATCAATCTAACCATAAAACAATATCAATATCCGGTAAAAACATTTGATGTTTCAAGTACAAATTTCGCGCGCGATTTTGATCGATATTAGGTGCGGGCGATCTGATAGCCTTTCAAGTGGAAAGTTTTACAAGGGTTTAGGTGTGTATTCTAATTTCAAAGCTGCAATTGCGATTTTAAGATTCTAGTCTAGTAAAACGGAAAGTACAAGTGTAGTGAACGAATGCACTGGTTAGGATGGAAATATAACTTTCCGGATCGTCACTGCATCTGTATGGAAACCACGGAGCCATCTTGTCCAGTCACTAGCCCGACGGAAAAAGTAAGCCTCGACGGAAAGGTCAGGGGACCATATGTGATGGAAAAAACCACCCTGGTTTGAATGGAAACGGATATTTAAGGATTGCCACAGCATCTGTGGGGTAACCGCAACAGCTCACCCTAAGCCATCCGGTCGAATCACTAACCGTGCGTCAAGCCAAGTGGAAAAGCCCGACGGAAAAAGCGCACTGACACTGTAATGTCTAGTCGATCCAGCGCGTTTTTTACTACACTTGCCTCATCGGAAGAATCTTCGATGATTGTATTCAGACGACCATCGAAGCTGTTTGAAGCAAGTGGACTCGGAGGTACTGGCATCTCGCGGCGTTTTAGATGGTTCAATCGAGGATTTACACGGACAGCTGAGATTGGAGTAGATGTATTGACTGGAGCCTCAAATGTCGATTCGTGCTTATCCCCTTCTTCCGCCTCTGCTTTTACTTCCTTCTTTTGATCGGTGTTGTCTTCTTGTGAAGGCGAAGCAGGTTCTTCCTTTTCTTGTTTACCATCTTCGTTATTTTTCTCGGAAGAGATTGGATTAAGACGCTCCAACTCGCTCATTGTAGTTGCTGAAATATCGCTGCTAGAGCTGCTTTTTTCACTACAAATTGAGAGTGTCGATCGCTTCCACTGCTTGTCCATTTCCGCGGCTGCTTGAGCACCTGTCATTTTCGGCGATTCGTATTCTTCGACATCGGACTCATCAGTTGTAATTGAGAGTTGAAATTCTTCTTGTCGGTGGTGACGATCTCGCGTTGCAGGTCCATCGAAATTAATTGATGCATACGTTGGTGGGCTTTCGTCTGGAATAGACGGTCGTCGCTCCGGCGGAGTTTGCTCTGAGAGTGTTGTCGTTTCACGGACAATTGACCCCTCTGGAGAATCGTTTGGACCGCCCGAAGATTTTTTTTTCCTAAAGGAAAACAAGCGGAACAAAGAGCTGCCACGAGATGCGCTTCTGTTATTAGAACTGGCAGTTGACCAGTTACCAGGATTATCGCTTTCGTCATCATCATTGTCTCTCGAGCGATTGGGGAGCCAGCTGAAACGACGAGGAGGCGCACATTGCTTTGGTCTAACAGGTCGCGGTGGTTTTTGTTGAGACTGAGCTTGAGAAGTGCTTGGCTGCTGCTGCTGCTGCCGTCGCTCTTCCATTTCAAGCTCTTCGAGTCGTTGTTGAAGCCTCTGCTGATCTTGATGTTGTAGGGTTTGTTCTTCCCGTTGACGAGTCGCTTCCCGTCGAGTTCTTTCCTGCTCATTCACCAAACGCTGATATTGAAGAGTACTTGCGGCATTCCGCTGCTGCTGCGCTTGAAAGTACCGATCGTCCCGTCGCATGTGCCGCGTAGATCGGTTTGCTAAAGCGTAATTTAGTCTTTGAAAACATTAAAAGAAAATACCTGCATATCGACCGCCGCTGAATTCTCCGTGGTAAATACGGCTGCCACTTCCGTATCGACTACTGTTGCGGCTAAATTGAACGATTTCTTCCAAAATCTCGCCTGGACGTCGTTCTTCTCGGCAGCACGGGGGGCAAAAGTACAAAAGACGTTCTGCTCTTCGCGCTCCCCAAATGATTTGATTTTCTTGACCGCTTTGCTTGTTGCAACAGTAGTATGCAACAAAATCAAAGGGGAAAAATATCAAATCCAACATAAAGTCACGCAGTTGACGGCTCCAAACACGAATGATCTTTGGTATTGATTCGTGTCGGTACTTGTACTTCAAGCACATCACAGGACAAAATCCAAGACCAACAATAATAGCGGCAAAAATCCATAGAATTCGTAGAAAACTTAAAATTCCATAAGGCAAAATCACGTGTTTTGGGATTATGAAAATATTCCATGGAATAATAAATGCTAATTTCCGAGAATGATGGAAACTTTAATTCTAGCACAAAGAAAAAGTTCAAAAGGATTAACGTTTCCATAATTTTCGTCACTATTTAAACTAATGGCCCATGGAGTTCTCCTCATTTCCCAAATTTTAAACTCAAAAATAAAAATTAGAATTGCATGGTATCAAAAGTTGCTAGGTGTACTTTGATCGCATGGTATACTAAAATTGCCATGTGGCACCTAGCAAGTTTTAAAACTTGAACACATAAAAAGTTATTTAACAAAAAATTTACTTATACCATGCAAAAAAATATGACATTGTTCTCAAGTATACCCTTATATCTTAACATACATTGAGTCATTTTGCTTTTCTTCCGGGGAAATTGTTGGCTCCGGCAATGGAATCGGCGAATTCGTGGAAGAAGAGGTCTTGGAAGTGGATGAAGGCACTGGAGGTGGAGGTTTTATCGTAGCAGTGTTCGTTTTTTCACTTGTGCTCGTTGTAGTCGGCTCTGGCGTAGTCGTCGAAGTAGTAGTAGTAGACTCGCTTGACGTTGTAGTACTGCTCGTAGTACTCACAGGTGTTGTCGAATCCGGTGTATCTCTGCAATGATCGCTGTACGCATGTCCTAACTCTGGATCGCAATAAATTTCATGCGCTACCCACGGCGAGCCATGAACTTGTAAACAATCCGAGATATCATACGGTCCGACAACTGCGACAGCAGCTGCGAAAATAAAAAGCCTTTGACTCGATCCCATTAATTGTCTAAAAAATAACAAAACAATAACATTTTTTAAATTTCCTTTTATGGAAAAAACTTGTGCAAGTTTACATCATAAAGCGGAAATTTTTATTTTTAGCCGGCGTCGGATTCGGAAGAGCTGCTGTCGCTGCTGACCAAAGAAATGACGGCTTCTTTGAAGGGGTCACAGGTGGGGAAGGAGCTTTCGCTAACCGTATCAAGAGTTTGCGCACCAAGCTGGGACGCTCCAAAGGACGATCGAGGGCCATTCTTGTCAGCTTTTTTGTCCTTCTTTTTCTTTTCGCCCCGGGCCTGAGTCGCGGACGAAGACATGGAAGTCGAAAATGGCTCAATGACTGCAAGATCTCGACGGCGTTCTGCTTCCGAAGACAAAGATGAGTCTTCATCGGGTCCAGCGTTGCGAACGTTAGTGTCAATGAGATCGTTTTCTTTGATCCCAAAGACGTCCATGTCGAGCATATTCTGAAAGAGCTCATCCAAGACGGCCTCTCGCGTTTTCTTTGCAGAGTCCACTGCTGCGATATAATCCTCGCATCTGACCTCGCCACGCATGTAGAAATCCGCGAGACCAGCAGTAATCGGATCCACAACGCCAAACTTTAAAATAAAATTAATTACTATTAAATAATTAAATTTTACGTACTAAATGGAGGAAATTTGGATCCTCGGTCGGCGGCAAAATCGTATTGCCAAACAGAAACATGGCCACCAATTCATCCGTGACACCAAATTTGAAGTTGGTGAAAATGGGAGGCAGAGCATCGTAGACTGCATCCATTGCGCGAATAAGCGCAAGCTCTCCGACTTGCGCTTTTGTGAGGTTGCGTTGACGAGACAACGCGTTGATCCCAATTGACCGATTGAGACGCTTTTGAAGCTCTCCGAAGGTCAACGTCCAGAGCTCCTCCGAAGAGTCGGTCGCATGCTGCTTCTTTGCTTCGAGATGGTAAACAGCATTCATACACTCCGGAACCGATCGCCAAATTCGGAGTTCAAGGGATCGTTCGATAGCGCGAAGTTGTTTTGCGCAAGGAGGCTGCTTGATTTCGTCGCCAAGGCAAAGAATTTTGAAGGTCTAAATTAAATTAAAATGGAATTTATTTTTGGGGGAATATAACCTGCTCATTTGCCATTGAAGCTTCGAGAGCGTATGGCTGTTTCATAGTTGTTGGGATGAAGCCAGCAGCGAGCAAAAACATTGCTTTGTAAGCAGCAAACGACGTCGTCTCCTTCGACGGCCAAGGAAAGACCGTTTTGACTCCGAGAGCGTTGATCACATCGACAAGTTTGCTGATATGGCCAAGCACTCCGCTTTGGTCGATATTGATCAAACGCCAATCGTCGTCTCCAAAGAACGCCCAAACGTAGAGTTGTCGGACAATGTATCGGCCAAAAAGATCCTGGGCAAATACAGGATAAAAACTTCCCAATGTATGCCAAGGCTTGCTAGGCTCCAGAATGCCATACGAAGGGTAGCCACAGATAAATCGGGGCGAATTGCGGTTGAGGCTCGCGAGCAGCGCCCGAAGTTGTTTGCGCTGTTCGGAGACATCGTCAGAGACCTTAGCGATCTTGCCGAGTTGCTGAAGATACCAGCCAAGTCGTGTATCCGCCAGCGACGCAGGAATGCCATCGCAGGTATCCACCGCAGTTGCAAAAATTCGCTGAAGATCCTTGAGCGTCAATTGCCATCGTTTTGGCTTGCCATCGACGGGGCACGCCGCGTCGCAATCGTCAGTCCAGTTTAGCTCAAAAGGAGCGCGTCGACCACCAACAACAACTTGCGCACTCGGAGTAGGAATTGGTTCTTTTGGTCCATCAACCATGGACTGTTGAAAGCCCATTTGACCAAATTGTTCTGGCAGCGACTCGTCGGAGGAAGCAGCAGCTTTTTTTGCATTTTCCCGGGCACGTTTAGCTCGCTCTTTGCTATTTTTGGCGCGCTCTTTTTCCGCTTCTTCTTCGCGTCGAATACGGCGAGCCTCTTCTTGTTCCTTCTCGGTCCAAACATGACCAAGAGAAATGCAAGGCCCGACTCCAGCAACAGCATCGTCGAGCATGTCACCAAAATAGCGCTCGGATGTTGGCGACAATTCTCGGCGAAATCGCCGTTCGTGAACACCTGCGACAGTCGACGCTCTTCTCACAATGCAATTTCGCGGCGGCGAAGGCGATCGTTCTTTCTGCTCTTCTTGAGACGATTTCTGCGATTGTCCCTGGGACGATTTGCCAACCAGAAGGGCGCGGATGGCTTCAGGAGTGACACGCCGACGACGTCGGCTGTTCCGGCGAGAAGAGGGCTTGATAACCACTGGCAAATCGTCAAAACCGGGTCGACGAGTAAAGTTGGACTTGCTCGACGTTTTGGTTTCTAAAGGATGCGAAAATGATCTCGAAAATGTAAAATATCATTATCACTTTCTGCAACTTCCTTTGTCCGATAGCGGCGACAGCTGTGGAGGGGACTCGGGGTTGATATACTCCTTCAGAGTACGTTTAGGCGTTGCCTTTGGGTGAACAATGGCTGCCGTGCGTCCACCCTATAATAAATTAAATTAACGCGACTTCTTTTCTTTTACCTGAATGGCGGGATTTCGGTTTTCATCGGCACCGTCATCAGAGCAACTCTTTGTCTTGTTGCGGGATTTCGTGTCAGCATCTTTGCGCGGTGGCGACCGACGCCGTCGATAGTTGGGGAACGTAAACATCCTTAAAGTGTTATTTTTTGACACTGTGTCAGTGGGCGTGTAGTTCTAATCAAGCTCAAATGAACAGTTAAATGTGTAACTGATTGAGTGATAAAGGTGCAGTAAATGACGGAGAGAGAATTATTTCTCACCAAAATTCTTCTTGAGCTCATCGATCATTTGCGCGTGGCAAATCTCCGGACCTGGCTTGAAGACGTGATCAGCTGGGAGAGCGCCCATCATTGCACTGCCTTCTATAAAAAACTGTAAAAATTGAAAGTTAATATTTGAAAAACCTTTTTGCGCTGGATCGAAGTAATGGAAGGGAAAAAGCAGCCCCTCATTTGCGACGACTTTGGGATACTCGTCAGCAGTGGCGGCTGGCTTTTGATCGATGCCAAGAATGGCCAACGCTTTTTGTTTTTTGGCGAAGGAGTTTTTGCCGAATTTGCTTCTTCGCCGCTTGCTCGATTGCCGCAAATTTTGTCGGCGTAAGCTTGAACTCGGCCGTATAATACCCACACAGCATCGTAGTCATCAATGTGGGTGGGTTTTTCGGACCGCTAAAAACCCGGTTATTCAAATTAAACGTGGCGTTAAAGATTTACCATTAGCAATCTGGAGCGCAGATTTTCCATAAAGCGTAGCGCGCTTTTTGGCTCGCTTGATAAGCCCTCTTTTCTTCTTCTTTTCGGGCGAGTACCGAGGCGAGGCGGAGCTTGGTGATTTCCGGCCAGAAGAGGTTCGTTTACGTTTTCCGGCTAGAAAACAAGTTATTATTCTTAATCGTTTTAAATTGCCGCTTACCTCGATATTCGAAGATAGGAGAACAGCGTGGCAGTGTTTGCAATGGCGCGCCTCGCGTGGCCTTTCGCGCTGATCCAATCACCTTGCCAAGCAAACTACAAAAGGCATAATTTCTTTTTGATTCAGTTAACTTACTTTTCGCCTTGCTCTGTAGCCTTTTGGAACAGTTTAGCGGCGATAGGCGATTGGGAAGCCATTTCCAAAGCATCGGCGAGAACCCCTCGCTTTTTGGAACGGAAAATCGGAGTATCCGGCCGCGGTTTCTTAGCCTTGATTAATCGATTCATTATCCGCTACGACGTCTATTAGTAAAACAAATTGACAAGTATTTACGAATAATTTTGCATTTAATTACAAGCAGATGATTAGTAACGGTAAAGGATGAAAACATAAATGCAAAAGGGTTAGTAAGCGCACAAATTACAAAGCGAATTTACACTGGGGAATTGTAGAAACAATTGAAATAGAGCCAACTTTCGATACGCCAGTATTGGAACTCGCAATCACACATTTTTGCAAGGCCCATCATTTCCAACGGAAGGTCCAGGTCGTCTTCCTTGATTCAAAGTTAACTCCTTCTTTATAAGCAAGCGAATTTACCTTGTGATTGGAGATTGTGAAGATAATTTGTTGCCGGAGCCAGTCATTTAGCATGAGTTTTCGATAATGAAAAATTCCTTTTGAGAATTTGACGGGAAGGAACGATGTTTTGCCAAACTAAAAGATTTTTATGGTTGTTTTTGGGACGCTTGGAACTTACCAATTTGAAATGGTTTACATTGTCGGCCGAAGTGAAAACAAGTCCTCTTTGTTGCTCCTGCCGTTGCGCTGACAGAGATTCCTCTACCTCTGTTCCCGATACTCGATAATCATCACAGCTCCAGGACATGCTAAAATGGAGAATTTGCATTTCAGCTGAAGGATAAGATGCGCTTCATTGACAGATAAAGGCCGTAATTGGTTGTCAGTCGAAAGGTGAGTTTGGAAAGGGACGTTGGAACGCAAGGAGCGAAAATTAGATCATTTTTTCAGTCAGTTGAGATCATTTTAATAAATTGTAGAGATAAAGGCGCGTGAGAGGGGCAAAACGAGTGATTTAGGTCAGTAGATGTTAAAGGGATAAATGATAAAAAGTGGCTGATAAGCAGCGGAATTTACTGAAGCGAATTTGGTTGCAACGGTATACACTAGTCAGGAACTTAGAAGGCTTTGAACAGTCACTCAGAGAGTAACAAATGCGGCGGCAGGCTCTAGATATAAAACAAAATTAATATTGCTACAATAAGTTTCAAATTCGGACCTTGTCGAGGTGTGGGGTCCGAGCCAGTCTTGTTCTCTCCGGAACCTTCTTCTGGCGCCTGGTCGTTATCGTCGATGTATTCGACAACAGCGTCGACGAGGTCAGCATCAGCGTCAGTGGGGCCAGCAACAGTGTCGTTGGAGCCCGTCATAGCGTCAACTGCAGCCTCTTCGCCCGCGATGAGAACTGGTGCGTCTTGAGCATTTGGCGCTGCGGTTACGACGGGATCGGAGTTGTTTACGGCGTCAGCGAGCTCGTCGGTGATCTCCTCCGGGTCGGCCACAAGTTCGTAGGAGCTCCAGGCACGCTCGTGGAAACCAGTGTCCACCTGGTCGCTACCAAAGTCCTCTGCGATTCGGCGATTAGCTTCTGCGCGATCTATGAAATGCAATAGTAATTGCATTTTCAAAATTTTTAAAATTTACCTAGAAGCTTGGAGTAGCTAGTAAAGTCGCTGTTACTAGCCCATTTGGTGGAGGGGTTGGAGATAGCATCGTCCGCGTTGGCGCCTTCCTCGTTGGCATCATCCTTGCCAGTTGGTGAGGGAGGCGATTGAGACAGGGAAATGCTCCATCGAGCGTTGTCGACGGAGAAAGCACACTGGCAATCGCAGATATTGCCAACTTCCTTGCACTCGTGAGTAAGGGATCGTCGAACTCGCCCTTCATCGACAGGATAGGATCGTCGGGTGCGAATAAGGTCGTCGTTTGGCGGCGGAGTAGGAGATGATTGACCGCTGTTTTAAAGAAAAATTGATTCTTAAAGTTTTTAAAAAACTTACCCAGAACTCTTTCCAGCCCCGACGATGCCATAAGTAGACGGCAAGCAGGAGCGACTAGCGGCAATGAGAATATAAATCGCTACGGCAGCGACTGCAGCTGTAGCACAGGCGACCGCCAAGCACCCAATATCGAAGCGCGGAGTGCATCCAAACATCGTTTTCTTGAAAATTATTTCAAAATTTGAAATATTGCTCTTTCACTTACGATTTCGGAGGATGCACAGGGGGCATGAGTAGGCGCTCGAGTTGGTGCAGGAGTCGTAACAAGGACGGCTCCACCAGCACCGTTGCTAGTGTGAGGAGCGACAAAAGCGCTCGGTCTTTCAGTGAGCACTCGTCGAGAATGCTGGCCCATTGGAGACTCAAAATGAGTCGGTTCCTGCAGCGGTGGTACTTGAGACGCCGTTGTAGTTGTTGTTCCCGGCGCAGTGGGCTCAACACCGAGCTCCTCGGAAGAAAAGGCTGCATCGAGATGGTGCTCCTCGTTAGGAGCGGCGGTGGTGGAGGACATTCGCGAGAACGAAGGGTGCAAGGGCATAGAAGTTCTAATTATTGCCGTAAAAACGGATTTTTAAAAATCAATTACCGTGGAGTCCGAGGGCGAGCGAATTGAAAATCGTCAGGAGCGGTAACACTCTCTTCTCTCCAGGGAGGAATGGACCGAAGGGAAGAAGTTGGGCTATCCGCCCGTCGGCTGCCACCAGAATTACGGCGATGGCGCTGGTGTCGAGGGGTTGATGGCCGAGAATCTGCTCGCGCCGATAGCGATTGTTGGGAACGAGCGGTAGGCGGATCCATCAAAAACATACCCTTGGCCGATTATCTGAAAGAATGAATCTGTTACTACCGTAAAGATTCGATTTACAGAGAGCTGAGAATTAAAAAACTGATTATCGGCAATAAAAGAAACAGAATCAGCAGGTTTTTCTCTCATGAGCAGCGATTCTCTCTTTCCGAAATTGAAAAAGCCGGCTTCGAAAAATGCAAAGTGTGAGTATTTATGAGTGGCGAGGAGCGAATTTGAAAATCTCGAAAGTCGATTTTCCTTTTTCCAGACGCGTGCGTGCGCCGCCGTTCCTTCTAGACTTCACACTAAACCTGCTACTCGACTATTTTGATTTCGAGATTTTGACCTGCCAAATGCGATAAATCACGATTTATAAATTGTGACACGTAAACACAAAGAATCTATTTTACATAGAATCTTTTAAATTTCTAGAATACAAAAAGTTTTTATTTAACAAGCGATTATCTCTGACAGCTTGTAAAAGGAAAAGAAGGTGTTTCTTTATTGAAAAGCAGGAGCACCAGTCTTCTTGACCTTGAAGAGAGGGGGCAAATCGTCAGGCCGTCGTCCAGTGACTCGAAGAGGGGAGTCAGAAACCCGCGCATGTCCATATTCGCCATTTTTGAGGGAGAAGATGAACTCGGTCGTCTCCATGAAAACGGCGGTTTCTTGGAACTCGAGTTCCGCAATAAGCGCCGCTAACTCCTTGTTTCTGTTCGCCATCACTTGTTCCAAGATGTTGACGGCTCGGGTGAGCTTGTCGGGCACTCGATTAACTAAAAAGGTTTTTTAATCAAAAATCTTTGAAAATTTTAAAATAAAAACTTACTGCAACTATCGTAGTGCATGTAACCATAGGTCGTGCGACCCATGCGGTTACTGATCGGAGCGAAAAGCCAGCGAGTGGCCGTGTTGTTTTTCCAGTCCTTGTAGCGAAGGACTTCGGTGTTGGCCTTTTCAGGATCTTTTGAAAAGACCCCATAAGTGACATCGACCTGAGTGGCTTTTCGCTTGGACAGTTCGGGATCGGCGACCTCGGAGCCAGCAATCGAAACAGACGCAATATCGTCGATTCGATGGTAGAATTCGTCTCGCTCCGGGTTGTCGCCAGGTCGGTGGAAGCGGGACTCTTCGAGGAAGTTGCCCTCGCGCCGTTGATTGGCAGTAACGCCAGCTGCGAACTCGGTTTGAGTTTCGCGTTCCTCTTCCTCGGCGTCGTTGAGAAGAGCCTGGGTGTGGAGTATGGCGTCTTCGTCAAGGCAAGCATCCATGTCGATCAGCGTTTCGTCCCCGTCGACATTGCCTGAAACTAAAATAGTTTCATCAGAGCCAACATCTTGAGGTGGGGCATCGAAATCGAGATGGCGGCGAAAGCGGCGAGGTTCATCATCGACCATCGGCGGAAGGGCATCTGGAGAGTCCAAAATGGTTTCGTTGACGTCGGCACGGGGCTTTTCAACTCGGCCAGCATTGCCGCATCGCTTGATCGGCGCGGTTGACTGTATAAAATAGAATAAATGAGAATAAATGCACGAAATCTACCTTTTTAGCAGCCTTTCTTGCCATTGAAAATTGACGTTTTTTGCTCTTGCTACTTCGCTTGTTAAACAAAAACTGATTGAAATGCGATTTTCAACCGCTTATATAGACTTTGTGGAGAAATAAACACGACGTTCTAGAATATTTGAAAGGTTTATTCGAATAGTCTGTACAGAAAAAACTTGTAGAAAATCAACGAAGAAATTTGCTAATCTACAAGTTTTGAAAACTGCGCACTGGTAAAATAACAGGAGGAAGAATTCAAAGAAATCATTTACATATTTTCTTCAGTATCTTTTTTAAAAATGGTCTTTTTCATATAGATTTTTCTCAAATAAAAACTGATCTTTTCATAAAGTATGCAATAGATCAAAGAAGTAAACTCATTTAACATTGAACATTTAACACGGAAAGTAACGAGAGAACATTGAGCTACAGCTTCATCATGAAGTAAATTGAAAATACACATTTAATAATTTGGACAAAAGTTCATTCGAGCATTTCACTGGACCATGTAGCAGGACCCAGCAAAGGATAAAAATCAAAAAATTAACAAATACAGAAATCAGTCTTTTAGTTGTTAAGTTGACTAATTGAACCACATAGAGGCCCTAACCAAAGATTCCCCAAACATAAAAACTAAGTAAACGAATTTACCAAAAAGTTTTATGTTTGTAACTAACAGCTAACACTTAACACTAAGAATGCCTAACAAAAGAAAAGACTTTGTACGCCCAAACGGGCTGCGCTCGAGTTATCCTTCCTCGTCTGTCGTCGTTGTTGTCGCCGATCGTAACTTTCATACCGCGTTAGTAAATCAACCACTGCACTCATTCGATCAAAAATCATTAATTTATGATTGTACTCATTCCTCGATTTCAGATAAGGCACAAAGCCAAAAATAAAGATACTGATCGTTGGATTTGTACCTGTACAAAGTAATTAGCTGAGTGAAAACTTGCCTTTTCAAGAGTCGAGAAAACGCGCCATCATCTACTAGCAACTAGAATCAGCGCTCCACCACACTCGTTTGCCAAGAGATATATGCGAGAGAGAGGAGAGTCATTTCGACACAATCTTGTAATGATGCTTTTGGAGTCAAGGAATACCACGAGGACTGTTAGACGGAAGTAAAATGAATCTAGCAGTACTATGGCTCAATTCCTAAGCTCATGCATCCCATTCGACGACGACGATTTCTTGACAAAGCATAGGATCAATTTTATAGAAGGTCTTAAAGACAAATCGAGTTCGAGAAGTCTCGTTTGCTCGTTGAGTCCTTTTATGGGATTGACCTTATAATCGACAGTTTCTTCAGGTCACTTCCGAAAAATCCAAACTGGAAAATTGACCGTCAATATATCAATACTTTGCGGCGCACTAGCAGAGAGTATAAAACAGGCTTGAAACAAGCTTTTTTATAAAAAAAAATGAAGCAAAATATGAATGAAGGAAAATCACAAAATTGATGACTTTTTAATTTGATAAAATGATGAGCAAAAACAGCGATAGGCACACAAAATTTAGAGTATTTGATTAATTATTGATGATTTTAAAATGAAGCGAAACTGTCAATAGTCATTTGATGGAAAAAAACTTCCTACCTACTGTTATCTGAAATAAATACTGTATAATCATATAAAAGCTGCTAATCTCTTGCGTCCTGATTATTCGATTATTTTTAATAACAGAAAATGCAGAATCCCCTTTATTTTGATAGAATTATGGAAGAACTTGCCCGGCGCCTTGAAGCCTTTCATATAAATTATAATATTGAAGACAACGAAGAAAACGACTTTATTTCATAATTTTCGTTTTGCGATGATTCAGTCTTATTATGTTTTATTTTATGTTCTATTGAGAGAGAAATAAATTAATTGCTTTTCCACGACATGTGTTATACTCAATCTTGCAATAGTGCTTCATTTTAACATTCTCTTTTTCGTTTTATTTTTGAGTTGGTCTGAGATGAGAAAAGGTGTTATGGCGTTGGCGATACTATTTGCACAGATGACGTTTGTTAGAAGACGATCTTTGGAGGCGAGGGATGAAACTGGCTGAGGTTGATTTGACTCTTGAGCAAGTAACTGTGTGTCGAACGCTTTTTTTCATTATAAATTATTAAAAAATTGAGAGAAATGCAAATTATGGCGTTCAAAATACAGTTTGCGCAAGAGACGAATCATTGAGGCGATTTCGGCGGCGAGGGGTGAACTTGGCTGGAATTGAGGTTGGGTTGAAGTTTATCTAAATTGCATATTAGCTACTGCATCTCCGATTAGTTTTGGTAGAGCACACTTTTGTGTGTCAAGCCCTTTTTCGTTATAAACTATTTATAAAATAGAGAAATATGCAAATTATGGTTTAAGGGTTGAGTACCTTTTCGCTCTCAAGATCCAGTTGCCTGGACGGAGAAAAACTGCGCTTCATTTGTGCAATTAGCGAGGACGAAGGATGACTGTAGCTGAGGTTGAATTGCGCATCACGTTATGGTATCTAGCTAAACCCTTTTTTTCATACTTTTTAAAAGGATGAGAGAAAAGCAACTTACTGTTTCCAACTTATGTAACCATGCAGCGGAGCGAATGTTCTAGAAACGAGCGCTCACGTGAACACAGCGTGAACACAGCGTGAACACATCGTGAAGGTTAATCCGCAGCTTTGTAGCACTGGTCCACCGCCGTCACTCGCTCCAAGCCAACAGATCAGTTTGGACTTTTTCACTTTTGAAAGCACAGCAACTTCTTTTTTCTTTATTTTTGTTGAGTCGAAGAACCATAAACCTAAAATATGATTAGTTGAATGTATAAATATGTAAATATGTAAATAAATTGAATTTTAATATTTTATCAATTTAGTATGGAAAAATCGAACTAACACTAATTATGATTCATCCCTTTTTGGGTTCATCCCTTTTTTGGGTTCATCCATTTTTTGGGTTCATCCCTTTTGGGTCATCCCCACCATGAGTACATTGCAGTCTGAAGAGCAAAACCAGGCCAGAGAGCCGCCTCGGGCCGTGAGTGCCAGGGAACAGTGATCCATTTTCATCAGCCAATGAGCGACAGAGAAAAACGCCTGAACAACAGTCACTACTATAACTACTTTCGCTCTTAGTTCCTTGATAGTTCAGGCTGAACTTTAGCTATAATTTATAACCAAATTCATCAAGGAACTGTTCCCGGATAGCCTATCCGGGATATCCTAAAATGCTGAATCAAGGATTCTCAAACTAGCCTATGTTTTTACCGTAAATGTTCTTCAATACTCATTTTTTTCGAAAATTCTCTAGAATGATTATTTATCAAATCTACGGTTGCCCCGACGACAGTGGGAAAAATTAGTCAACGCTGCGCTGTGAATATTGTTTTTTCAAAATGCCAGAGAAAAACGATGCAAAGACGGCACAGCAAGAATCTCCCGAAGTAAGTAGAAGACCGTTAGGAACAGTTCGCACTTGAATTTGCTGAGAAAGTAAGTTAGGAGAACTCCTGTTTAAAACCCGAGATTTGACAGTTATGTTAATAGATAATTTTGATAATGAACTGAAAAACCAGAGCTATCATGGGTTTGCGGAGTGAATCCGAGACTTGGTTTCGTGGATTTGACACAAGATGGAGAACATACTGTGGCATACGCAAATAACCACATCGTCGTAATACAGGAAAGGGCCAAATACTCGATTATTCACACAAACTAACCGCATCAATTTGCTTCAACATGATCTCAACGTCCTGAGACTCGTCCTACAGTACAACAACGAGAACTGTGGTTTGTCTAACAGCCAATCCTTTTGGAAGTAATTCATCATTCTACAAAAATAAGAATCTTATTTCTTAACCCTTCTTTAAACCCTTAATCCAATCACCAGTTTCTGGGTCATAGCCCAAGGCTTTCTTTGTGGCAATTCTGTGCCCAAGAAACCAACAACTTTTTGATATATTCGTCCCTTCGTAAGACAATAAATAGCGAAAAACACTACCCGCTCGTCGGTCATCGAAATATCGTCCAAAATCTCGCCGTCTCGCCCTGCAAACGCTGGCTCGCCTCCTCAGAAATCGGCAACAGCGCTTCGATCATCATCTGGGATGTGGAGCAAAAACAAGGTCTCCAAACTATCGACACTCGAGCTTCATCTGATGTCGTTTCTCTCAGCTTCTCGACCGACTCAGCGACCTTGGTAATTACATTTTTATGAAAGTGTATCATGAAGAAAATCATCTGTGTCTGAGACTTTGAAATTGGTAGTGATCATCATTTCTAATTAGATCTTGACTCTCTTCATCTATTTTTCAATAACTACACGTCGACCCTTTGGGCAGTGCCGTCGATAAATCATTAATATATTGGTCGTAAATCCTTTCTTTTGGCTTTTTTGCTGTACTTGAATTGGGACTTCCAATTTGGAATGAGCTATTAACATTTATGAGAACTTTAAAATGACAGATTTTTAGCTCGTCCTTTATGGCGACTCGCGACTTACCATGTGGCGCTGGGCGGATGACATCCCCTTGAAATACGAAGAAATTCAACTAAACGCCGTCATTCCTTATGGATTTCTTCCTAAAATCACAGTCAACAAAGCCATCGAAGCCGATCACCAAAGCGCGGTCATCACATTTCCTCAGAAAATCGTAATCCTGACGTACCACAGTAGAGTAGAAACTGTCAATCAAGATGGAGATTTGCTCAAGAAACAGATTTGTACTTATGATATGGAGACTCTTCTTCCAGGTAAATGATTGATAAAAAGACCTTGATGGTTTTCATAAAAAGTTTCAAGCCGATTTTTTCGAAGAAAATTTTGAAAGTAAGCTATTTTTGAATCAATAAGAAGAGCGAAACTCTTTACCATTCACATTCTTTATAAGTTAGACTACATGTCACGTGGGGCCTTAGAATTTCACGAAGTAATGAATCAAAGCACCAAAGCATCTAAATCTTTAATTGCGATCGATTTCAGCAATTACAAGAATCTTTAGATGATGAAGAAAACGACGTCGGAGCGATGCGCGAGGGCTGGGCTCTCGGTCAATCTGTCTTTGTTTCAAACACCGAGATCGCCACATCTCTCGGGGCCGGTTACGGCGCTGTTCTCATGTGCAAACGCGCTCCACCCTCGGAAGCGCGACCAAAGTGGCATTGGCGGTGCCAGAAGCTCATCCGATTCAGTGAGCGGCCCATCACTACGATTGACAAGTATGAGAGCAAAGAAGGCACAGTTGTTACGATTGCCGATTTGTCTGGCCATATCCGATTTTTGTCGAGCGAGCTGAAATTGCTGTACTGGGTGAAAAAGCCCAAGCTTGCCGGCTGTGTTTCGCTAACTTTCGCGGACTTGCCTGCAGTCACCGTTGGCGCTGGGGCAGAAATGAGAGAAGCGACGCTTGATCAGCCTGTTTTCGAAGCTCCACCATTTATCACCTGCACAAACGAAGGCATCGTGCATCAAATGGTCAAGGGCGTTCCTACAATGGTGTTCGAAGGCCCACCAAAAGGTCACGTCAGGATCAAGGCTCATCCTCATCGCGATCTTGTGATTATCAGCGGAGATCATGAGCTCAGACTCATGTCATTGGAAGATGGCTCCTTCAAGTGTTTATCGAAGGTCAAACTTACAAGCGAGAAGATCCAAAGCATCGAATATTCGAGCAATGGTAACGAAGTCGCCGTTGGAAGCAGCAAGGGTCAAGGAATTGGTTTTAAACATTCGCGAAATCAAATGTTTGAAAAAATTTTAAGACGGAGGCAATTAAATCCTTTATAGATATAAAACCATTCAAAAGCTATCATTTACGACGCGTTCTCCCTGAAAGAGTTCACTCGACTTCAAGGCTCTGATCACGCGATTGTGGCGACAACTTTCAACGACGATGGAAATTACTTTGCCGCTTCTGATGCTAGCCATGCTGTCAATCTCTGGGAAAGGGATGATGCTTCCAAGTAAGATTAAAGCAAGTTACAAGCGAAATATCTATCAATTTTTAAGTCCAAAAGACGGCTGGAGATGCATGGGAAGATTCCGCCCTCACTCGGAAGAAGTCAAGTGTCTACTCTTCATCCAAGAATATGGAACTGACCGATTATTGTCAATCAGCCGCGACCGGAAGCTGGTGGAATACGCTATCGAGGATAAATTGAAGATTCACTCGCAGTACAGAATTGAGTCCGAAGCGACGCCAACGAATTTTATTAAATATCCAGGAAATAAAGACGAAGAAGAATTCTTGGTAAAACAAATTTCGGTTCTTCGTTGTTTTCATAAAGATATTCCTAGCTTACGACAAACGACAGATATAAATTTCGATTCTACAATCAGAGCACCAAGCTTCCTCGACGAATGATCAGCATCAGCAAGTACGACTCGCCGATCACAGAACTCATTTCGCGACCTTGCGGAACGGATTCAATTGTTTTCTCGACAGAGACCTGTCTTGGCGTCGTTTTGTTGCCACTTGATGGAAACCCAAACAAGGAATATGCAGTTGTCGCCAATCCCGCTGGCGTCTCATCAATTACAGCCATCAAGGAAAGAGTTTTAACTTGACTCTGATAATATGTACCGCATAAATATTGCATCAGCTTTTGCCAAGATCAAAAGCAACAAAGAAAACTTGAAAACTCTTGAAAGTCGAAAATCATTTCCTGTGGCGAGGGAATCGTCACTGCTTGGGACATCGACTTGGACAGTTTGGAAGAGCAAAAACTTCGCGGCGGCGTCGGAATGACTCCTTTCTACAACATGCTGAAGCCGGACGAGTTTGAGCTGTTGAAAGACGTATTCTACTTTTGCCGACTGGAGGAGCAGGGCCTCAACGCCGAAGTAACCCGTGATGTAGCCCGAACTATCCCGCTGAATAGAATCGCCGAAGCAGTCCGCGCTCTGGGCTGGTTCCCGACCGAGCAGCAAATCGAGGAGCTTCTAACGGAAATCAAGTTCTCCCAGTTCCACAAGACGCAGAAACAAGTCAAGGAAATCGAAATGGACGACTTCATCAAGTTTTATGTCAATCACAAACCAGGTAGGCTGTTTTTCATCCCCAGAATTAGGCTTTGAAATAATTCAAATCAATTTCAGTCGACTTTAAATTCTCAAGTGATCGTGAGTGAATGATAATTGTAGAAGGAGCTTATTTTATATTTACATTTTTTTAAGATAGAGCTGTTTTCATAAGAGCATTTTTAACTTTATCTTCAGTGGATCAAATTAATATGGATGACGTGCAGCAAGCTTTCGAAACTCTCTTAGAGTCCGAAAAGGGCGATTCAATGACGTACAAAGAGTTCCGTCATAATTTAGAGGTACTTGCGTCTTCTTTGAAAATCCCCTTTGAAAACGCCTTCTTCAGAATTTCGGCGAAAAGATGAGCTCAAGCGAGATCAGCAAATGCATCGAAAAGCTGTGCGGAATGGCGAACATTAGCGAGGATGAGACCTTTGACCCGCACCAGTTTATAACCAATATTCTCAAGCTGTAAAACGATATTCCTGCACATATTTCTGGCTTTATATAAATAAGTTATTTATAAATAAAGATTTATTTTTGTAAACACTTCTCTAAAAAAAGCTCTTCTATTCAGACAGCTTTTTGAATATGACAGATTTCAAGAAATATTTATATTTGAAAGCAGGAACAATGAGGAGCAAGAATATTTAAAATATTATAGAACAGTAGTTTGAGAAGAAGACTGGTCAGGAGCTAGGTCCGAAATCCCGCGTGTTTGGCTTGTGGCGCGTGAGTGGGGGCGCTCTTCACGCAGCAAAAATTTTGCGGCGTAAATTTTACGCCAGGCTCGATTGAGGCCCAATTTTCCGCTCTCGCTTCCAGGGTTGATTACTAGCGCCAAGCGCTCAAGGCGTAGGCCCTAAGCTTGTGCTGGCAGCCTTGTATTCCCGTAAAGCCCCGGAACGCACCAATATTCGAGTGGTTCCTTTTACCTACCGCGCTAAAACTGATGCAAATAACCCCGGGTGATTTGAACTAAATTTTTCAAGAAGTGTAAAGCTTCATAATTTTGTCAAGAGTAATAAAAAATTCTCGATCAGTCTTCGCAGATAATTTTAACACTGGTGAATGTCTTATTGACAATAAGTTTCTGTGCCAATTATTCGTTATTATAAGAATTTACTAATATTAGTAATGGCAAAACTGACCATTTTTGTTTAAAGAGAAATCTCATAAATATATTATTTTTATGAGACTTTCTCATGATTGACTACCATGTATGGCTTTTTTCTATAGTTGCCTTCGTATATATAAGTTTCAGAAGTATTCTATTATCGATGTCTATTTATTCTGTTGAATATCTTCAATCTGTTCTATCAACCTAACGTGGTTTAGTTCAATAATTGTCCTCAGATGTAGCATATACGAATATTTTGAATGCGCGCGCTCGCCCAGTATCAAAAACGCTACACATTGAAAATGTTGCGCGCCATTTTCGATTTGCGGCGTATACGCATCACGATTTTTGCGGCGCGCGGGCTGCTTCACAAAGTTGGCGCGGCGTGGATAGCGCCCCCACTCACACGCCACAAGCCAAACACGCGGGATTTCGGACCTAGGTCAGGAGTGTGGAACTTGTTTGAGACTGGCGATGATGAATTCGGTTTTCTTCGAGGAAGGGTTCACGATTGGGCGCAGGCACATCAGCACCTGGCCGTTTTTGTTGAGGACGATCTTGGCCTCTCTTTCTCGCGTGCAGCCTTCCATTATCAACGCTAGAATGAGCGATAGATCTTGGCGAATTGTTAGGACTTACATTTTAAATCGTTCTCCGCTTGAGAGCTGCCGAGTTTTTCAGAAAACACTTCCCAAAACTTCTTGCCAATTATCCTTTTCTGCGCGCCGGCCTCGAGATCGAGCAACTTCACGATAAAATCGTCGCAGTACGCTATCGTGCCATCGAGGCCAATCTTCACCGTGCATCTAAAGTTGAATTGATGAATTTGAAATTGAAAAGAGGGTTACTTTGAAAGAGGATTGACTGCGCCGCCATTGACGTGTACAAGGCCAGAGCTGGTTTGAGGTTCGATCGGTTGTTCTTGGCGGATAAGCACTGCCCAGGTTTCATTGTAGGGGCCAGCTTCGATTGCCGGAATCAAAGAAGCAGTGATGGTCGCGACGCAATACCCATCTGCGGAGCTAGGGCTGTTCGACGCGTTTAAGAACTGCAAAAGTTTGGTTTCGTTCTTAGGAAATATGAGCGTTTCTACCTGTGCTTTTTCAGTCTTCAGCCTGCATATGCACTCTCTTTTATTATTATTCGCGCCAGCTGTAACTCCTTCTATTGGTGGCCCCCTTGGAAGCTGCGCCGAAGTCGTTCTAACAGTGAAACTCTTCATATCCAGCATATTCTGGTCGAAATTGATCGTCGCGCAGAGCTTCAATCATCGTAAATAAAAGCATTTTTCCGATTAACTAACCAAATTTCTGACGATTTCTTTGTCCTTTTCATGCACGAAATCCAAGAATTTCATTTGCGTCATGTTGCTTTTTCCGAAGATTTCGACCGCTGTTTCGCTGTGATTGATAATTTCAAGATCAAACTTCCCGAGAAGTAAAAAGCATCCTCTCGTGGCCGTGTACATGATGTGATCGAACATTTCCAGCGTGACTAGATAGGGATAAGCGCGGTTGAAAGCGCCTGGAAGTTGCTCGGCATGGTCGGCCGCCCATTTAAGAATCGACAATTTGTCGGGCTTCGTTTGCGTTGGCTACAAAAATTGACTTGAGAAAGAAAAAATTAACGCTGAGTACCTGACTGTTGCAAGCAGGGATGAGTTCTGCCAACTCGTTTATAAACTGCGTCATTTTGTTCCTCCGCCGTCTTTCGATATCGGAGTGGTTTTCCTTCGCCAGACGCTCTTTGTCATGATCCGTCATGTTAACAACAGTCATGCTTATACTGTCAGTGTCCAGTTTTATATTTCCGTCCATATTACAGCGATACTGTCTTTGTCAAAAATCCGCCATCTTCAATTTCGCTTTTTGCGTCTTTCTTTTGGTAAAATATCGAATCAATAGGAATCAATTTTCCATTCTAAAATTTAGAAAGAAAATATGACTTTCGGAAGAAAAATTTGATTTTATTATTGATTTCAGTAAAGCATTCGAATCTATAGAGTATTTTAAAAATTTGTACAGAAATAGAAAGGTAATCATTGATCAGGCTCATCATCTTCTTTCCTCCCTTCTTCGATATTTTTCAACATTGGAATGTCGAATATTCCGTTGTGTTCGATTGTTTCTAATTGGGAAATGTACGGCTCAGGGAATTTGTGCTCTTTTGCTCCGGAAATGATCACACTCACGTAAGCCTAAAAATTACTTGAGTCACATATTCTATCAGCATTTTTAACCTTGCTTGGTGGATCCTGTTTCGTTCTCCCTTCAGCCACGTCCTTTTTATAATACGTCCTGCAGAGATAATTCTTTCCATCACTTCCCAAAGCAGAAATCTCCAAGGGCTCGTAAATATTTTGATGAACTCCTTCTTGACGATCCAGTTCTGCGAGATTTTCCTTATCAATTGAGTACACACAACCAATCACATCGTTTTCTTGGCTTTCGATGATCGTTGCTTACTTCAAGTTCAACAATGAGTTATTCACTTCTTATCAGAAGACTTTGTTTAGTTTGAACTGTGCCAGAAGCCCCTTGCCATCTTTCAGACCAGCCAGCAAAGACAAGCTCGTAATTCTTGAGCGTCGCGTAGCAGATGAATTCTGCGCTGGGGGAGTTGATCTTTACTCGGCTCTCGAGTAAATTCGAACCAAATGCAAAGTACAAGAACTTCTCTGATGCACTTTTCATGTCTGAGTAAAAAAATTCACCAAAATGGGCATTTGTCGACTTCCTAATCTAAGAACTACGTATCGGTATTTACGCATCGACTTACTGTAATAAAACAATCGATAAATCGCCCAAGAAATTAAATCACAACTAAGTATCATCTCTTCCAACAAAAATTCGTTTATAAACGTTTTTTTTTCTTCAGGTACTCTGTTTATTCATCAAAGGAAAATGATTTCTTTTATGTTGAGCGGAAGTCCTCTGGAATCATTAACAACATTACATATTAATCGTATGAATAAAATTATTGATCCTTTTATGTTGAAAACCTACGGAGAAAACCTGAGCCAGAGTCTGAAATATCATGAATGAGAAGCCGTTTATCATATACGGTATATGCGGTTTTTTAAAAAACGAAGCCGCAAAGCGGCTTCACAAGATCACCATTTCGAACGCGGCTTTTCATTTGAGATAAAACCCTGGCTCAGGTTTTCTATACAAGTTGCCGGGATCAGATTTCCTGCAAAAAATGACACCAAGACACATTCTTCTTGCTTATTTATTTAAAGCATTTGTTTATTAATTCATTTTTTTTTCTAATGGCCTATCTATTGATAGTATCGATACTATATATCACTGATATAATATCAGGATATCACATGGACAATGAAACAAGTTTCGATAGTTGCGTCTTTTCACAATTGTTCAGTTTTGTATTTTTTTGAAAGAAAAGTACAAAGAGAGAGGGGGAGGAGTAAGTTTTTGGCTTTCAAAAATTTCTTTTCAAATAATTGCATTTCGCCAGAGAAGGAGGAACTAATGTCCATTATAAATTGAATTAAAATACAGTTTGTTCTGGAATTGTTCAGGAGAGTAAGGTTGTGAGCAAATACGTAAATGAAGTTCAGTTTCAGGATTCAAGGATTCGGATAAATCGCTCGTCTTAGACGTATTTTTTCATCTCGTCGTACATGACCAAAACGATGGCTCCTCCAAGACCACGGAGGATATTCGAGAAGCAGCCCTTGAAGAAAGCAGGGACACCTCCTTCGTTGGCGAGGATCTTTCTAGCGCAGTCGATAGAACCGCTGTACATTCGTTGAGAGCCCTAAAAAGTTATGTTTAGAGAAAATTTAGGACAATTTTCTTTTGTCAGAATCAAGAGAAATGGCTCTTGTTTGATCATATGATAAGAGCAAGTACCTCTCCAGACTGCATCATCATTCGACGTCTGACAGTATCGATTGGGTAAGCAATAATTCCAGCCAGAGTTTCGACAGCGAAACCAACGCAGAAAGAGAAGATGAAGTTTGATTTCTTGGGATCATCGAAGGCCATCGCCTATGAAGAAGAGATAGAGAGAAAGGTTTGTTAAAAATCGTACCTTGATGGTGTCGTAGAGACCGAAGAAGCAAGCTCTGTAGATGATGATTCCGACAACGGAGATGGTGAAGCCCTGGTAGAGACCGGTGATACCGTCCGCCTTGTAGATCTTTCTCATACAGTCGCCGATTCCGTTGAATTGTCGCTCAGAAGCGCTCTGAAATCACGCATTAGTTCCCGAGCCGCATGATTTTTGGTTACCTTTCCGACATCAGCGCCCAATCGAGTTCTGGCAAAGTCGAGGGGATAAACGAAAGCCATGGATGTAGCACCGGCGGCACCACCAGCGGCCAACATACCGGCGAAAAACTTCCAGAAGTCGGTTTTCTTGTCGTGTCGGATGAAGAACTTCTGGTATCGCTCTTTGAAGGCGAAGTTGAGGGCCTGTGTAGGAAAGTATCGGATAACATTTGCCATGTTTCCTCGCCAGAAAGAGGCCAATCCTTGTTCCTGAAAGAGGAATGATTGGAAAGTCTTCATCACTTTTTGAGAACTTACGGCGTAAACTCGGGAGAAACAGTTCATCATTCCAGTGTAGGGCTTGACACCAGCGCCCTTCATCTGATGCGAGGCATCCTGGACCTGGAGGAGGAGCTTGACTCGCTCAATCGGAGCAACGACAGTCTTTGAAATACCTCCAGCGGTTCCACCAAGCATCAAGTTCTAAAGTCGAAAATAGCGGTTGATTCCCAAAACATTAAAAAAACTTACGATGAAAAATGTTTCCGCTGCAGATTTTTCTTTTTTCGCTGCCATTCTTTTCTCTGAATAAAAAATAGGAAAATTTAGAAATTGGAGAATCGGGACGGGCAGAAACGCGAATTTTACAGTACAGTAAGTCAATAATCTCAGGTCAAATAATCAGATCAAATCAATATTTACTGGTACACACTCATTGCAAAGTCAGTAACCTGTTAAAGCTAACAGGTGAATTAGTATCATTTTATAATTAATAGCTTCTTAAATTTATATCTCTATTTTGATATTTTCTTCATTTTAGCTCTCAATTTTTTGATAAAAATGTGGGAGGGGCGGAAAAGCTCGTTGACCCAGTAACCGGGAAAAAAGGTTAGCAAAGGTAAATCATTGATTGTCTTCTTTCTTTCATTTTTTATGAAAAGAAAATTTAGCGACCCGGAAAAATGGAGCGCCATTGGTCCGGGTGCTGGGCACCAATCGCTGTCTCCTAGCCCAAGCTTCTTTTGAGGAACGAACTGATTTTACCCCTCCTCCACCAGAGCTTCCCAGTGTCATCCCTTTATGTCCGTCACTAGATTTTGTGAGAGATAAATAGACAATTGTTCAGAGAAAAGTTTGGAAAGAGAACTTTGTTGTCAGTATTTTACTGTAGATTTCGGGAAGATTCGAAGGGATGAAGAATAGTTACGTAATAATCAGCGGACTTACTTGGTTTTTGGTAAAATAAGAGGGTACAATTGATTATAATTTTGATTTTGAAAGAGAGAAAGTGTTGTATTTCCAAGCTGTTACAGTTCAGGAATAACAGGAAGCTTATCAAGATAATTTCAAAAAAATTCTTTCAGGCATGAAAATCCTGAAAAAACTGCGGGTGTAGGTCAATAGAGCTCGCTGAGACGAGTCGATTGCTACCTCTTGCTCCGAAAAACTCAAAGATTTTCGGCCCCTACGAGTGATAAGAAGGTCTCTTATCAAAAATTTTGATTCCAGCGCCGTTTTTGTTCTAGAATAGCAGGAATCACGTGTGACCCCGGAAAATGATCCTCATGATCGGCTCTATTGACAGGCGAAGTTTCTGACCTTCATCATTTGTCCCGCCGAGTTTATCAGCAAAAATACCGAATTTCCATGCATTTTGTTGTAGCTGCACGTTCCTAATTTTCGGCCCATTTTCAGTCCCATTTTTCCGCAAACGGTTTTTGCTGATAAACTCGGCGGGACAAATGATGAAGGTCAGAAACTTCGCCTGTCAATAGAGCCGATCATGAGGATCATTTTCCGGGGTCACACGTGATTCCTGCTATTCTAGAACAAAACGGCGCTGGAATCAAAATTTTTGATAAGAGACCTTCTTATCACTCGTAGGGGCCGAAAATCTTTGAGTTTTTCGGAGCAAGAGGTAGCAATCGACTCGTCTCAGCGAGCTCTATTGACCTACACCCGCAGTTTTTTCAGGATTTTCATGCCTGAAAGAATTTTTTTGAAATTATCCATGATCTTTATGAATAATCCCTTTCAAGAATGGAGTGGTCTGTGCCAGGTTTCTCCTACATCCCGAATTTCCTACCTTCTGAAGAAGAAAAAGACCTCTTTCAAAAAGCTTCAAAAGGCCGCTGGACAAAATTGGCAAACCGAAGGCTTCAAAAAATCGGTAACCAGGAGCATCATCAAGTTCAACTTCATGAATCCACTTCTGAGGTGGGACAGTTCCTGACGATGGCAGGCCGATGATCAGAACGCCCTTTCCCGAATATCTTCAAAAAGTTAAGTCGAAAATCGAAGATTTTCTTCAACTTGAAGGTCAAAGAAAGAAGTTTCAAATAGAAATAGTGGAAGAAATGAACCATGTTCTTATCAACGAATATTTACCGGGGCAGGGAATCATGGCGCATACCGATGGACCGGCTTATTCTTCTGTGGTCGCGACGATTTCGACCGGATCTGGACAGATTTTGAATATAAGAAAGAAGCAAAACAAGGAGCTACTGTATTCTGGTAAGTTTTTGTTTCTTTCTTTCCCTTCAAAGGCGCTATTTTCTGCAGCTATTCAATTGCGTCTAGTTTATCTTGAACCTGGCGCACTGAGCATCCTCCACGGGCGTCTCTACAACGAGCTCCATGAAATCGAAGAAAACCTATCCGACGACATCTCTTCCGTCTCCAACTTCTCCTGCCTCTCCTGCCCTCCTGAAAATGACAACTTCATTCTCCCCCGACAAACGCGAATTTCATTCACTTTCCGCAACGTCCGTTCAACTCGCTCCTTGCCCAAATCATTCCTCAAATCGCTCAACCTTACTATCACCTAAACTTTAAGCTAGCATTAGTAACGTAATCGTAGATTCTAGAACATCAACAGTGATTTTTTGTTGATTGAATGCGTCACTTTGCCCAATCAGAGAAAGGGACGCAGCGGCTGATCGCTCTTTTTTGTGCTCATCCTATTTTTTTATCGACAAGTAAAGGTAATCAACGCTAATACGTAGCTCGAAATAACCAATTTTAACCAGAAACCATAAAAGTTACTTTTAATATTTTCAACTGTTTGAGTCTTGCTTTCATCCTTATCCCTTGTTCTGATAAGAATCGCGCCTTATCACCTGCGGGTGATCCCAGTTCCTTTACGTATCTTTCTAGCCACTAATTCTTTTTCAAAGATCATTTTTTTCCCTAGAGAAATCAACCTAATGAGCAGTTTCTTATATTTCTGTATCCACTCATGAGTGTTCAATTCACCGGTGCATTTTTAATAAAATTCAACTTATTCTTCATTTAGCGGGTCAGCGGGTTTGTTTACTAGAATTTTCACGATCAAATAGTAACAGACCAGTTTTACGAGAGCGCAAATGACTCACGAATTCTTGCGTCAGACAGACACATATGTGCTATTCTCATAAGAATTTTCCGCCGAAATTTGAAATTTACGAAAATTGTTTTTAGAATGATGAAGGGGAAAGCGGGGAAAGTGATACGGCAGTTGACCCGGTCGAATACAAATGTCGCTGCCTCCGTCGCTTCAAAGGTACATATGATTACTTTCTTTCAGTCTTATGATCGATTTTTTCTAGTCCGAGTCCTTCGCTAATGGAACTAGCGCTGGATACATCGAAGAAATGTACTTGACCTGGATGGAAGACCCCAACTCAGTTCACCCAAGCTGGAACGCTTACTTCAAACAGGTTCAAAAGGGTGCTCCTCTCGGCGCTGCCTATCAGGAATGGGTTGATATTTTTCTTTTCTTTTGTACTCTTCCTTGAATTCTACTGCATTTCTAAAGTTCTAACGGTTAGAATCTAACCCACTGACAGGCGCCCCCTTCCATCACCACCGGAGCTGTTTACAAAATCGAAGGATCCGTCGGAGGCGCCGCCGAATCCTCTGGCGACATCAGCAAAAATGTGGAACAGTACATCGCCCTTGAAAACCTCATCCGAGCCTACCAAGTCAGAGGTCACTTCAAGGCCAACCTCGACCCTCTCGGAATCAGCGAGGGTCCAAAGTCTTTTGCCATCACTGAAGCCGAAGATGCTGCTCGACTTACCGTCCCTGACATCTTGGCCGGAGCTGACGATAAAGTTTTCAACCTTCCAGAAAAGTGTCACGTTGGACGGTAAGCAAATTACCTTTTATTGATATCTCAAGTGTTTCTTTTCAGAGAAGGCGAAACTTCCCTCCCTCTCAGCGAAATTAAAAACCGCTTGGAAGCTGCTTACTGCGGGTCCATCGGTGTCGAATTCATGCACATCACCAGCCAGGACCAGAAAGAATGGATCCGACGAAAGTTCGAAAACCCCGAAGCACGAAGAATCACTCCAGAAGAACAGAAGCTCACTCTTGAGCGACTCGTCCGATCGACGAAATTCGAAGAGTTTTTGGCAAAGAAGTGGGTTTCTGAAAAGCGATTCGGTCTTGAAGGTCTCGAAATGATCATTCCTTGCATGAAGACTTTGATCGACACTCTTACTCAACTCGGCGGACGATCGTACGTCATGGGAATGCCCCATCGAGGCCGTCTCAATGTTCTGGCTAACATTATCCGAAAAGATCTCGACCAGATCTTCTGCCAATTCGACCCCAAGCTCGAACCCACCGACGTCGGCCAGTCTGGCGACGTCAAATATCATCTCGGTAAGTTCTTCCAATATTTTCTTCGTCTAACGAATCATCATGCATGGAGAAAAAACGCTTAATTCACCTTTTCCATTTAAATAGGAGCATCAGTCGAACAAGAAATAAACTCTGAAGAGGGTAAATGACAGAAATGATCGGTGAATATTTACCAGATATAACTGGTGACGTATTTGTAGATACCTTTCACTACCAGTTCTGTAGATAGATAGAACGCTACCTAGTCTGGCTGTTGTGAAAGGGATTTACTGGGACGGGTGTTCTAAAATTGCATCATGATTTTTGGTGTTTTCTGTCACTCGGTGAACATTCCCGGTGAGTCAATTTCCAACCGGAACTTGATCATCATCATTCTTATCAATCTCCTTTTTTGGCACATTTCTCACGCTTATCGCTCGCTTATCATCTTGGACATATGTTGCAGACTTATGTTCAAGAAGATTTTACGCTCTGCTTACGCACGAACTGCTCTAATGCTCGTATTGACCTGATCATGATTGCAATTTGCGAAATAGCAATGAATAAGCTCTAACGCACTTATTAAACCCGCTAACTTGAGTTTAGGTATGTCCCACGAAACTATCAACCACGCTTCCAAGGAACTCATCAACGTCTCGCTCTGTGCCAACCCATCACATCTTGAAGCAGTCGATCCCATTGTTGTTGGCAAGTGCAAGGCCGAACAGTTCTACAGAAATGATGACGAGGTAATTTATAAAAATACTCATTCAATATCTTATTCCTTACTAGGGTAAAACTGTCATTCCAATGCTTCTCCACGGTGACGCTGCTTTCGCTGGACAGGGTGTCGTCTACGAGACTCTTCACTTGAGCCATCTTCCTTTCTATTCCGTCGGTGGTGCCATCCATCTCGTGTGCAACAACCAGATCGGTTTCACCACTGATCCTCGACACTCCCGAGCCTCTCCTTACTGTACCGACGTTGGCCGAGTCGTCAATGCCCCTATCTTCCACGTCAACGCTGACGATCCCGATGCCGTTGTCTACGTCTCCAAGGTCGCCGCTGAATTCCGACAGACCTTCAATACCGACGTTGTCATTGATTTGATCGGTTACCGACGACACGGTCACAACGAAATCGACGAGCCCATGTTCACCCAGCCACGAATGTACCAGGCCATCAAGAAGCACAAGAACGTCCTCGACAAGTACGGCGACTCCCTCAAGGAACAAGGCGTCGTCGACGATGGAGACATTCAGGAGCTCATCGCTCAGTATGAGAAGATCTGCGAAGATGCTCTCGCCAAAGCCAAGACGGAAACTAAACTCGAGTTCCGACACTGGCTCGACTCCCCATGGAAGGGATTCTTCAAGGACGACCAGGGAACCTGGGTTGCCGAGAAGCTTCCCGATACTGGTGTTCCAATGGAGACTCTTCAGCGCATTTCCGACGCCATCTCTGTCCCACCAGCAGATATCACCCTTCACGGCGGTCTCAAGCGAGTCTTGAAGGGACGAGCCGGCCTTGCCAGCACTAAGACTGCTGACTGGGCAATGGGCGAGTCTTTCGGTTACGGCTCTCTTCTTATGGATGGAAACCATGTCCGACTCTCTGGCCAAGATGTTGAGCGAGGAACCTTCTCTCATAGACATCACGTTCTTCATTGCCAGAAGAAAGATAAGGGAATCTACCTTCCGATGTCCAACCTCTCCGAGGACCAGGTAAACCGCAATCTATACTCTACATTTCTAGTAGATAAACTAGGGCAAATATACCGTCTGCAACTCTGCACTCTCTGAGTACGGTGTTCTTGGATTCGAGCTCGGCTACTCAATGGTCAACCCTAACTCTCACGTTATCTGGGAGGCCCAGTTCGGTGATTTCGCCAACACTGCTCAGTGCATCATCGATCAGTTCCTTTCATCTGGACAGACCAAGTGGGTCCGACAGTGTGGTCTTACCATGCAGCTTCCTCACGGTTACGAAGGTTAGTAATAGCATTTTAAACCGTTTTGAAACAATTTCACAAGGTATGGGACCCGAGCACTCCTCTTGCCGAATCGAACGATTCTTGCAAATGCAGAACGACGATCCCGATCTTTTCCCCAGCGACTGGAAGGAAGCTGACTTCGGCATCAAGCAGCTTTACGACGCCAACTGGATTATTTGCAACCCAACTACTCCAGGTAAAGCTTCCCAATAAAATCTTTCTTCAATAAAATTCTAGCCAACGTCATGCACGTCCATCGACGACAGATCGCTCTTCCATTCCGAAAGCCGCTCATTCTCATGACTCCCAAATCTCTTCTTCGACTTCCAGAAGCTCGATCTGAATGGTCAGAAATGGGCCCTGGCACACAGTACAGACGACTCATCGGTGAAGAAGGTGCTGCCTCCAAGGTAAAATAATACCCTTAATTCGTAATTTAACTCAATGCCATTCAGAACCCAGATAACGTCAAGCGACTGATGTTCTGCTCTGGAAAGGTCTACTACGATCTCGTCAAGGAGCGAGCTGCCCGAGGCTTCGAAAACGACATCGCTATTGCTCGAGTTGAACAGGTATTTCTAGCTTTGATAAATCAATAGCTACTTGTTCTAATAGGTCGCTCCATTCCCATACGATCTCGTCATTCCCGAGCTCGAGAAATACAAGAACGCTGAAGTCTACTGGGTCCAGGAAGAGCACAAGAACATGGGTTTCTACGACTTCTGCAAGCCTAGACTGCGAACTGCATCCAACTGGTCCCGCCGAGTCCACTACGCTGGCCGAGACTCCGCCGCCTCCGCCGCTGCTGGTTCCAAACAAGTAAGATTTCAGCCAAATTTGCAAAAGCTATTTTGCGTTTCAGGTTCACAAGATCGAGCAGGACAAGTTCATGAACGACGCTTTCCGAAAGGGTGCCAAGGGTCGATTGTACAAATAAGCCACCTATTCTATCACTTACAAAGTACTGATTCCTTTCACAAAGAAAAACTGTTGTCCTTAAAGCTTGTGTGTTCCCTTTTCTCACCTCCGTTCCTGTTGTTCAATAATTTATTAAAATAATGCACCTACATGCACAAACCTCCCTCTCTTCCCTTACGTTCAACAAAAAAACCTTTCTAAAAATCCAACTACTAAAAATTTTGCCTGTTTTGTGTCTGAGGAAAAAAAACTGAAACTCTTATTTATTCGGCCATTCGTTGTTTTGGCCCCGCAATTCATTGTAGCCCACAGTAACTGGTATCAGCTAATCAAAGTAAAAATACAAACTGTGCGTACTAAGCTGTAAAAAATATACATCTTCAAATCATCGAAAAAACATGTTTTGAAGCAGAAATTCCTTATTCTATTCATCAGTAGTTGTAGTCACTAACGACACTAATCGCTAAATGTCACTAGCGTGCGAATTATAATAAATTTTCTTATAAAACTTTCGAGCATTTGTTTATTGTTAGGTACTAGGAACAGGCTTGTAATTCATCAATTTTTTGAGCTGGGGCAAGTTGTTTTTCAAGTGGCGGCAGTGAATTCTTTCAGGATTGAATTTAGCCTTCGTCAGTGGTTCTTTGAGTTTGGCCTTCAGTCTTACGATTCCGCTGAAGAAAACGTCTTCGACCGGGATTGCTTCCAGCCAGTTTGTTTTGCTGAATTACCTTATTCGGAAGGAAATGTCAATGGATTTTTATACCTTGCAGTTTTGGCAATTTTCATAGCAGCGTCACCCCTCATAAACGTGCATGGGCCATCAACCCATGTTGGCCATTTATCTGGCTCCCAAATCGTCGTGTTCACGACTAACTTCGTCTTCTCTGACCAGGGCCCTCTTGGAGATCCTCGCCGCATGTTCCCGTAGATTTGATTTAGTGCTTTTGAATCTTGTAGAGTTTTCCGAATAGGTTCTACTGCGAACCAAGTGTCGTCGTCGATGAGAAGGAAGTATTTAGGAGGCGAATGGCAGGATGCAAGGTATTCATAAGCAACTTTGGTCTTCAAAGGAAGATTTTTCTGAAGAGGAAAAATTAAGGTCGTCAATGAAGCTCGAACTTACGTAAGAATCCTGGAGATTTCCAAAAACCATGTCTTTGTTGTTATCATATTCCTTCTCAAGAATTGCTTCTCCGATGAGAAATTTATACTCCATGCTGAATCTCTTCATCATTCTCCTCAAATACTGGCGGTGAACTTGACGAAAATTGAAATTTCCTGGTGCTGAATTGATGAGAACGAGAAACTCAGAGCCTTTACATCTTGGCCCGCTAAATCCGACTGTCCAAGGTCGATCTTTTTGCCAAAAACGAGGGAGCTGGTTCACGTGAGTTCCGTCAATTATTGGAATAATTTCCTTGAGGATTTTGGGTTCTTCTTTCTTTTTCACCACTTTCTCTTCTAGTTTTATTTCTGATTTTTTGTCAAATGAATTTTGTTTCAGCAACTGCTCCTTATAATTTTCATAGTTACTTTCTTTCTTCAATTCATGCTCTACCAGCGCTTTGAAAATAACTTCATTTCTCGTCAACTGCGTCAGCAAAAGTATCAAAGCAACAAGAAAAAATATTCGACAATTATAAGAGCGGCCACTTTTCATTTGAAAATTTTAACTTTTATCTTTTCAGCCTGAGATGCCGGTTTTTCGCTCAGCTGAACGTTTATCTTTTGTTTATGCTTGATTGGAGGGATCATAAAAGCTTTAGACTTTACGAGGGCGGAAGATTCTTTTTTTCCGAAAAGCTGACTGTTTGCACTTTAACCCTTTGTTCTAGTTAGACCCGTGTACATTCAAGATCATCAAATTACATTCTTAAATGATTTGATCTGAATCTTATAAGAAAATAAGGCGCTCAAAGGATTGAGAATATGAAGCGAACTTTAGAAGTAAGGATTAAATCTTTGCTATATAAGAGCAATGAAGCAACTGAGTTTACTTATAGAGGGAACAAGGCAATGAAAATTTACCTTTTTCTGCCATTATTTGGCAGCTTGATTCAAGCGGACTTTCTTGATTTTTGGAGAGAGAGTAATCTTTTTGCTTACCGAATTCGCTTCTCTTTCACAAGAAAACGCCCCGGAAATTTTAAACTGTTTTGGAGACATTACGAAGAAATCAAAAATGTTTTGAAGTTTTATCAAAGCGACGGATTATGTGAGTCGACGATTACTTCTCCGACATACAAGGCAGTGACCTTCGATGCTGTTTTTGACAAGACAGCCAGCGTAGGAGAAAATGTGTATGCTTTTGCGGATTTGCTGGATCGTTGGACAACATCATACGCGTGTGTGGAAGATTCTAGCGGTGAAGCCTACATGAAAATTTTACAATCAATTCAAGCACTGTTCAAGATTTCCAGGAGAAAAATCAACCAAGATCAAGATGTTTCCTACCACGTTTCAAAAAACAAAATGACTTACGATCAAGCACGAGCTTACTGTTTTGTCAAAAATATGTGGCTCGCTAATCCTAAGGACTATGATGAAGCTGCTGGTCTTATAAAAGGTATAACAATCGGGAGCAACGTTTGGTTTGATTCTTGGCGAAAGACTGAAGGCGAATGCTATGCTCAAGAGTTATTCGGGATCGATCGAGGCTACGGTTGGAGAGATGGACCCAAAGACTGTAATAACAAGTTCTACGCAATATGCCAGAATGGACAGATTCATGATAAAACTCTTTGCGATGTCGACCCATGCGCTGGACATGAAAGCTGCGAGATCTTCGTTAACGGATGCCCCGTAAGCCCGGTGAAAAATACTCAAGTAGCTAAAGTCTCTGCTGCCATCAACTACAAAGTTTCCGCTGACGTTTTCTGCGATCATAGCATGCCGAAGGATGGTCAGTGGAAGCAAATTCTTCATGTTTCCGGCGGAAATGATTACGGCTCAGCCGGCGATAGAACATTCGCCATATATAGAACTCGCTGGGCTCCATATAAAAATCTCATTATCGGCGTCAATGACCCAAACGGCATCAATTTAGCTGGAGCTTCTCATCACACTCAGGAAAAAGAGTTTGAGTGCACTGACGGATCCTGGAATAATTACTCTGTAGAGGTTCGCCAAGTTGTTGATTCGCCATCAAATCTTCATTATTCTGTACGCGTTGATGGTGTAGGGATCATTGACGGCACATATGACATAAGTGACGCCAAGACAACTGGTGAGCTTTCTGCCTGGGTTTCCGACCCCTGGTGGCCGAGTGGATCGTCGTACAGTGTTCGAAATTTCTACTTTCAAAGATTTGAGGACACGCCTCTCTGTGCAACTAATCCATGTGCTGGACTTGAAAGCTGCGTGTCTATCGTCGATGGCTGCGCCATTGCCCCTTCGCAGAATAATCTTCTTGCAACTCTCTCCGCAACAGTTAACTACAAATTCTCTGCTGACGTTCTCTGTGACAAGTCTAATGACATCAACGCGTCAATTGCCGAAAAATGGAGCCTTATCTTCCGAGTCACTGCAGGTGGAAACAACCAAGTTGTTGGCGACCGCACTTTTGGCCTCTGGCGCATGCCACTCGACAATCAGTACTACTTCAGCGTTACTGATCCATATAGAACTTGGTATCAGTATAGATTCTATCCAACAACGTGCACGCAAGGCGAGTGGAATACCTTCTCAGTGGAAGTCCGACAAATCGACGCTAGCTCAAGATTGCAGTATATTGTTTCGATCGATGGTGTTCAACAACACGTAGGCACATATGACCAAAGTGATACAAAAACGTCTGGAGAACTTTATGCGTACGTTGGAGGCCCAATAGTTACTAACTATCACGTTCGCAACTTCTTCTACCAAACATTTGTAAGACTCTTACAAATTATAACTTTCAAATCATTTCATTTTTAGCCAACAGAAACAACAACAACGACAACGATAACTACAACCAATATATAAATTATTATTTTTAATAATTTATGTGAGACCTACCTTTCATATTAATGAAATTCTACAATAAAAAAACTTGGAAAAAATAATAGTCATTTATGATTCATAAAGCATTTTTATCAGAAAAAAACATTGAAAATAAATTTGAATGAAAAAATTGAAAAATTTTCACGCAAATTCGCCTGAAATAAATTTAAAAATAAACAGGTCATGTCATTTTTATCTAAGTACGTCTGTACTCCGAAGCTGATAAGGATCTGAGCTACGTTGAGTACAATATTGTAGTGATATTTAGCGATTATGGAAAGTGTGCTTACATGTACAAAATTGTACTATATCCCCACGGATTGGACCACGCTAGAATTGTGGAGAAATGGACGAATGATAGGATACGGTATCTCTCGAAAAGCGCCCGCGGCAGGAAACCATTCGCACTGCTCGTCACCCATTTTTCTAGCGCTCGTCTGATAGATCCACAAAGCCCAGAAACCGTTTTTTATAAAAAGAGAATAACAAAGAAGAGATGAAGCAGGCTCCTTGCAATGGCGATTTGTTCTTTGCGCCGACAGATGGAGACATCATCTGTACTGGAATAGCAGACGCTTCAGGAATCGTACCGGGAACAACGTGCAAGATTATCTGTACTGCTGCATATGCAACGCCAGATGTTATCACGTGCCAAACTGGTGGATGGGACACAGAATTGGTAAGTGTTATGTTTTGACATACTAAAAGGGAGGATAAGAGAGGGGCTAAATGATGTAGCACGTACAAGATTGTGTATCTTTTTTGCCATTTTGATAGCTTGATATATTTATAGAATACATTCTATTCAATTTCATGATGAAATAATGATTACACAATATAAAGAACTGATCGCTTTTCAGAATTTTTTTGTTAATTTTAGAATTGATAGCCGCTGAAAATTCTGCTTCTTAAAAATTTGTTTTTCTTTTATGAAATATGGTAATTCTCTTTTGTACAGGAGAGACACCCTTAATTTTAGAGGCATTGTTGCTCGTTGTGCAAATTTTTGCATATATACGTCAACGTTTCTCTGTCTATAATTTCGTTCACTCTACTTTTAGCGGTGTTTTGTCCCAAAATATAATTTTATAAAAATAACCTCTTAGCCCTTTTAACATTTACATGTTCTTGTAAGATTAATTTTGTTAATCCATGCAATTAAGGACATGGCAACTTGTGACGCCACGAAAGGAGGTCTCGGTCCAACTGCACAAATTGGTCTAATTCTCTTCGTTCTCGCAAGTCTCTGCGCTGGAACTTTTCTCTATCAGAAATTCAAAAGAAAAACGAAGTCGCCGACGGTAAAATAAGCAATGGTTTTATAGAATACTCACGGTTTTTATTCAGAGGGGCCTAAATTTGCCGGAGACGTTCCCGCATGGGATCGCGAGCGCACCACCGGAATGGGCAAAGACGGCTTCGACAATCTTCAAACCGTCGACTTAGGCTCCTGGACTCCTCTTCCGCACCCCAAGAATCGCCCAGAAAAAGGATATCACCCAGCTGGCGCGGGTATCCATGACTTCATGGGAACCTGCACGATTGGAACCGTAAGCCAAAACCCGAAGCTGGGTGATTGGAAGGAAGACCCGAAAAATCTAGCATAAATCGCTTCAGAACACAAAATACTTTGCCCATAATTTTCATATGCCCATCATGGTCAATTCTTTACAGAAAGCATTAAGACTTTTCTCCTTCAATTATTTCAAGACCAAAATCAAGGAGCCGAGGTCCCTAATGTTTCTATTCAAAAAAGTTCATAAATGCTCAATAAAATAAAAAGAAAATGCACACACTTTTGTCGTTTTATTGGAAAAATATACTGTTTTATGTATAAAAGTTAGGTTTGGAATAATACAAATTTAGTTGTTGTGAAGAAAATTTCGCATAAGAGAATATAAAATATCATCAGCACTAGAAAATCGCGCCTAGACGACGATTCTTGAGCCTGGGACGTAGTAGGACTCTTTCCAGATGTTTGTTTGCCCAGCTCGTTGGTTAGGTGCTCTTTTGCACTGACCACAGCGTCTGAAAATATTTTGATAACGAGCATTCTTATTTTAGTCTAGTACCTGTAATGGTCGAGCTGCTCGGTAACAGTAATCTTTTCAGGAATTCCAACTTTCTCTTCAAACTCGCGCTCCCTCTTTTGCATATGCAAATCGGCCCAATTATTTTCGAGATCTTTTCTGATGCTGACTTTGTGCTTTCCTCGTCTAAGGGTGTCATTTTCAAGACTAAAAGGAGTCGATAAGAAAATTTTCTTTCGGTTGACTTTCTTACTCAGTCTTGGTTCTTTTGAGCATCATAATTTCAGCTTGACGGCTTCTATCAATAGATGCTTTTCGCGCGGTCATATGACGCTAGAATTAAAGTAGAAGACAATTTGAAAAGGAGCAACTTACTTGATGAATATTGAAATTATCACTTGCGAAAAGACGGTTTCTTTCTTTGATTTTCTCGAGTTTTTCTTTGTTGAGATCATGTTTTCCAAAGACTTTGCCATCAGAATAAGCTCTTGGAAGTTGTGGCTCTCTCGTTGAAATTTGATATTGATAAGTTGCATGAAGCTTGTTTTTGTTTTCCTGCTTTTCTCGCCAGAATTCTTCTCTTTCTCTTGCGATTCTATGGGAAATTATTTTGTGTTGACGGGAATTTCTAGCTTACTCTTCAGCAAGTTGCAGTTGGTAGACTTTTTCGATCAGTTTCTTGTCTTTCTGTGTTTTGTTCTTCCTTGATTCCCTCAAGTTAATCTGACCGGTTAGTTCTCCAGCGACGAGCTTGTGGCCGACTGATTTGTGTGGCGTGAGAGGTCGTTCTCGCATCACATAACTCGCCTAGAATATGTTCGAGAGGGCTTTTAGGTTTTTGCTTACATGAGGAAGTGGATGTTGGTTTTCGATCTTTCGCTTTTCGTTGACAAACTGTCCCTCTTCGAAATTGTATGACGAGTATTCTTTGTTGATTTGCCTCTGCTCTTGCCTAGAAAGGAAAGTTGAGAAGCTGATAGAAATAAGATTTTTTACATTTTGACTTTGTCCAGCCGAATAGACTCCTCTGCCAATTTCTGCTCCGCATCGAGCAAGATCTTTGCCATCTTTTTATCCTCCTCTTCCTCCAATTTGCGCGTGTACACGGGCACGTTACGTTCTGCTCGCTGGGTGCAAACGTAGCACATTTCCCTAAAATGTTATCTTCATAGCTTTTTTGCATAATCTCTTTACTTTTGGCATTTCTTCTCGTGACACTGCTTTGACAGCTCCTTTTGCTTTTGAGCGACCATTCTGTGATAAGAGACTCGAGTTGGATATTCTCGTGAACGAAAATCCAGGGATCGAACGAATCTTGAAGAGTCCCATTTTGACTTAGCTTCGGAAAACTGCGGTCGCTCGAGAACCTGAGGGCGCTCTGATAGAACTGGCTGGGCGATGGAAACGCGCTTGATAGGAGCTTTTTGGGTTTTTTATTGCGGTTGATGGCCATCAACTTGATTGTCTGTTTCCATGTTCATTCAAAAAAAACCCTTGCCTGGTTCTTCGACCGGTGGTGGAGAAAACTCCTTTGGTGGGCTTTCTTTTGGCGCTTCAGTGACAACAGGTGGTTGAGGCTCAGCAGGTCGCTCAATTTCTACTTCTGCCGCATTTTCCCGGGTTGTGGACATAGAAGAAACACTTAATTTATCATCGTTATTTTCATCTTCATCAACTTCCTGGTCGATTCCAGCATCAGCTGGATCTTCGGATTCAATGGGATTTTCGGTATTTTCGGACTTTTCTTTCTCCCCTTCGTTTGCTTCATTTTCATTTTCAGGGAAATCAGAGTTCAGAACTGTTATTTGGTCAATTTCCGAGGCATCCTCTGATGGGAGTTCTTTTATAAATTTTGAAGGATCAGACAGAACAATTCCGCATTGAAACGACGTAAAAGGTCGTCCGGCAAAAGATGGTGGCTTATTTTTATCTCAGAAAATGTAAATTTCTTGTTTGGATTTTCAATTGTATCTGAGTCAAATCTTTGTTTCTTCCTTGATTCAAGAAGTGGGTAAGAAAAGGGTGTTTGTTTTCTGCTAGTTTTTGCGCTCGCCAAGCCATAGCGCGATGCTATTCTGTTCAGGTGACCAGATGTAACCGGTCGTCTGATCATGTGACTTGGCCGGTCGCGGTCGAAATCTGGACTCATGCATTCTTGAACCTCGGGGCCGAAAAGATAGAGGCTGGTTTCGATAGGACCGAGTCTTTTTATTTCTCTTATTATGAGTTGAAAATCGAAAACTTTTTCAAATTAGATAGATGATTTTCTCAAACTCAAATCTTCGCCCTTGACAGTATTTTCTCCAGTCGGTATTAGGTCTTTGCTCTTGACGTAGAGCCCCGGGAACCTCTCCAATAGATAATGACACCGCCGATTGAAGTCTCTTTGTCGGTATCATAATTGTGAAAAAATAATTATCTGTAATTATTGGCAATAATTTATTGCTCTCCCGGCAGCTTCCTCTCTCTTGAAGCACGCTTCTCAAAAAGGGCGAAATTCAATCCACGGAGTAACAATTGGCCGGGTAAATTACTGTTTGTATCGACTCTACTGTACCTCCCACATTATGGAACTCATCACTCAAAGTGGAGGCTCAAGTGGTTATTTTTCCCTATCGAAGATTTTCGCTTACTAATCAAGGACGATGACTTGAGTTTTGAAAAAAACTGGTGTGTTCAGGAGCGAGAAAAGGTATTTGAACTCTTGAGAGCAATATACAATATCTTTCCTTACCACGGGGTTCGAAAAACAAAGATGACATGGGCAGGTGTGCATCTGTCTGAGAATCAGAAAAATAAACAGAAAGATGCAATACTCTGAAAGTGAACTCTGTTTATTACTCTCTATAAACATATGGCAATCTTTACGGCCGTGGAATTTGAAGTGATGGAGTTATATTTTGCAATTCAAAGAAAAGCGCTTGTACCTTGCTGATTTTGTAGAGAGCCTGTACCTAGAGTCACTGTATCTCACAACAGGCTTGGAGGAGGGCATCCAAAATGATCTGGAATGGCGAAGATCGGTATAATTACGCCGCAGAGTGGCATGCCCTTCATCGAATTGATGACGCTTGTGGAAAACGGGTTTATTCAGGTTATGGAATTCGGGCTAGACGCAAGTTCCAAATTTGCATCAAATGAGCGGTGATTAAAATCGAAACCTTCAAATTATAACTTTCGATTTAGTGTCATTTTTTATTTATGTGTCATATTTAAATATCTCGGTTTCAACATGCTAATACTTGGAAATAAATCATAAAAATTAGGCTCGATGGCCCCTAATCCTAACCCTAACCTCGACCCTAACTATAACCCTAGCCCTGACCCATATTATATGGGCCATTTTCACTAGAATCAAAATTACTGACACTCAAAGTTTTGGAACTATCCTTGTAATTAAACGCTGTATCATGTGATCTCTGATATGTTGTCTCCATGATCGAAAATCTCTTTACAGTACAGTTCTACTGTATTCAGTTCCACTTTCAATTCTTCTTTTCAACTCGGTTTCCCACCGGGCCAAATAAAAAAAAGGAAATAAAGAAAAAAGTTAAAATAAATCAACTTGTATCAAAGGGCAGAAAGAGTAGTCCGCGGCTGCTGTTAAAACACAAGCACACGGTGGAGCCTTTCCAGCTACAGTCTTTCTGCTTTTTTGACTATTTGCAGAACTGGAAAGCATTTACGGGGCGGCCTTTTATCTTTGCAAACTGCGCAATTAGCTACTTTCTTACAAGAACGGAAAAATTATCGACCTCTTGCTTCGCTTATGATACTTCTTTGACTGTTGCCATTTCCTTATCATAGGAAGAAAGCTCATAAAGGGAGTCCCCTTCGTTGCAAGCTAAAACATAGCATATACAAAAAAACCCGGAAGCGATCAGTTACGTCCACCGGACGCCACTTTAGGGAGATGATATTTGAAGATCATTTCACGAACTCTTGAAATATACCGAAAATCACATGGAAACTCTCTCAGCGTCTAGTAATGCAGTTACTTACCACTTGTCGTCGAGGTCGGATTTGGACTTTTGGGGCATCTGTGGCTTATGAAAAGGTTCAAAATGCTTTATCGGAAATTTCGATAATCAAAATCGATGTCTAACTGACTGAGCAATAAAATTTATATTTGAACTTTTTCCTGAAATTCTGTCTCTACTGACTGCGAGACGACTAAATAAGAAACATAACTTTATTTTATACTCCTCTTGAATCAACATTCTTTTGAAGTTAATAACTGTACTTGCCTGGGAGCGTGTATTCACGACGAAAATGAACTGTTTTCTTTGTCGGAGCGAATTCGAAGAGTTCCACGACTTTTCCCGTGAAAATTGCTCGCACGACATCGTCTTTGAGATGAATCGTGAGGACATCGGTGATGGTGAAATTGGCACGTTGTTTTTCTGCGAACTTCTTCCAAAAAGCCATTACTAGCTCGTTGATGACCACTTATCAATTCAACGTCAGTTACTGTCAAATTACGTATGCTAATAACGAAGCAACCTACATTCCGCAATGTCACGAGTTGTGTTCGCTTCAGACGCGATTTCAGCGAAATTAACTGGCTGGTTCTTTTGATAAGACGTAAACGGTCGACCGTATTTGATGCCATAATGCTGGGATTGTTTTTCGTCCAAGATGAAAGTTGGTTTGGTGATGCTCAAATTCCTTCTGCCAACGTCAAGATTCAAGCTAAAAAAGAAGAAAGAAGATGAACTTTTGATCAAATAAAGGATTTTAAATTTGACAAAACAATCTATTTATAAACATGTAACAAGATGCCCGTCCAAAAAGTAGTTGATTAAACATAGACCTAACATGAACTGTCAATTACGCCTAAGAATATCACTCCGAGATAGTCAATTTTCTAACCCTAACCCTAACTGTATATTTCGTCTGGGTTCCAACTCTCATAAATAAGCTGAAACATGTCTTACCTTTTGACAGTGATTATTCCCAAATTTTTGACCTTGACTCCGACTTGTTCCGTAAGTTGCTTTAGGATGTGTTCACAAAAGGCGGCCCAAACACGCTCTACGTCTGAATGGATTTTTTTCCTCGAGAGCATACTTGAAACCGGAACTTACCGTCGATTAAAATGTTCTTTATTGACGAATGCTTGTCTTCCCTTGCGGCTTGTAAATGTTGACAAATATAGTGAGTAGTAAAATCCCTACTGTATAGAAATATGAAGTTCTTTGTCTCGTTACTATTGACTTTTTTGCGACTATCTGCTACTGATACGTTCAGGGGGAGTATTGGCAAATGTCACTTGACATTGTATCTCTGATTTCCTATCATTACCGCATAAAGAAGATTAAAATTTGCTACCTAGTTACCGAAGAAAATCCCATCTTAGAAGGCTTACTTTTCAACATTGACCTTGAAGATGTTCCATCGTTCAAATCTTTCCTTCTTCTTCTTCTTCCTCTACCTCAGATCTCTCTCAAATCTTCTAAAGCTTCTTCGGAAGCACCATGCAGCTGACAATAATGATTATTTCAGAAGAGCAAACTCGTCCGGGCAACGAATCAAACTCTCTTCTGAAATAAATCTAAACAAACGTTTTCCTCTTCACGCCGTTCAAGTCCCGCTGAGATGTTCTTGAACTGAGACAGAGACTCTTTTCAGCAGTGAGCACTTGAACTTGAGATTTGATTTGATTAGACAGAGTGGCAGGTAGATTTTTATGGAATCAGCTTGAAACTCTCGACTCAAATTTCAGTCAAATATTGAAAATGAAATTCAGAGCTTCTTATTGGTCTAAATCGAAAATGCAGGCTTCTTATTGGACAATATAAAAACTTCTCTACCGGATGCACTTTATTGTCAAAAAATTGCTAAAAAGTCAAAACTTGTCAGAAAAAATCTCTTGACCTTGTGAAATCTGACTTTCTGGGCGCCTTTCTTGTCCCATTCAAATAATCGTGACAACAAAAGAAACACGCCACGTTCCCTTCTCTGCATTATGCTTTAACCACCTAAACGGCTAACCCTAAGCAAACTCTTTTTATCTTGAATTAGTGAACTTGACAAAAATTATCTTCAGGAGGAAGTTTACACTTGAAAATCAAAATTTATTAAACAGTTAAATTTTTTCTAGCAAAATTTGAAACGAAAATAACCCTCTTAGAAACCACCAAGCTTACAGTTATGAGTGCCAGTATCGCATTTGCGGCGTTATACAAACAGAATAATCTCCCAATATTTGTGCTTCTGTAAAACTATATTTTTTCTCTCAGTGTCGTTCCTTTGCTTTTCTCTCTGGAATAAAGGAAGGAGGCACGTAATTGGATTAGTAAGAACAATTCTTGAATTCTGTTCTTACCAAGAAACAAAAACGAGCACCAAACTCACCTTGTTCAAATTTACTTTCATAATTTGACTGTCAGATTGATCAATATCACGGACAATAAATCAACAAGGCTGGAAATCATCTACTGAACTAAATTCAATTTTAAAATTCTTGATGAACTTTCTTCAGACTTCAAAAGATGAACATTTAAAATCCACGAATTATGCATATTTTCATCAAAATAAGTGTCCCCGATTTCACGGCCTTCACGCTTTATCCGGTAGTTATGCAATTAACAGCGATTCCGGTTTTCTTCGGTTCTAATTTAGAGAGCAGCCCCAGACCATTTTCTTGATTCTACGCTACACGTGTTTTCGGATAATCCTCAATTCGCCTCGCCCAAATCAATCGCCCCATTTCATCCTGATTTGTCAACTCCTGGTCCTACCAGTGACACCTAGTGGTCAGCGTTAGAATCCGCTTTTATCGCCTTCAAATGAACTCATTTGAATAATTTATTAACTATAAAAACTCGAGCTGCTGTTCAGGACTGTCCATTTTTTGAAGAATTTGAATTTGCAAAATTTTTTTTTCTGAAACATGAAAATCGCATCCGCAATTTTAGCCTCTACCCTGGCTCAAGATTTCACCACGACAACTGGTCTCGGTCTTCTTGGTAAGTATTTTTGTCGTTGAAAAAGTGCTCATTACTTGGATAGAGAGAGGCAAGAAAAAGAAGGCAGCAAAATATGCAGCTACTTCGTACGCTCCAGAAACAACAACAGAAACCACCACTACTCCTGGCTACAATCCTTATGCACCTGGTGGAGGATCATCTGGAGGTTCTGGAGGATCCGCTTCTTACGGAGACCCCCACTTTCATATTGAGGGACTCTCCGCTGATCAGCCAGACATTTGCTTCGACTACAATCTCGAGCCTGGAAAAGAAATGGTCCTCATCGATCACCCGAGCTTCAGAGTTGGAGGAGAGCTTTTCAAGCCGAACGAGGTAGGAACAACCACTATCGACAGCTTTTGACAAAAATTAAGGCCGAGAAAGGCATCTATTTCCGCAACCTAAAAATCACTACCCACGGGCGAAACTCTCTTTACATCGACGCTACCGGCTGGAAATTCGACTCAAGAATAACTGCCGAGCCCGAGTTCGACTGGTTCACTGGCGCAATGAAATACGGCGACTTCGTCACTTTTGATTACCAAAAACTTCCTAAGGGATACAAAATGTCTTTCGTAACCCTTGGTGGCGGTCCCACATTCCTGTAAGAAAAATTATTGAAAACAGAATTCAAAAACTTTCTAGGATCGAGATTGGAAGCGTTCACGGAAACGTCAACTTCAAGCTCATGGAGCACAAGTTTGCAGATGAACCGGCTACAACTGGCGTTCTCGGGCGATTCCTCAGATCTGGAGCCTACGAGGTAATTTCAGCCGATGGAGAGACCGGAACTTTTGTTGCGAATGGCGATGCATATGATGTTTCATTTCACCAACATGCAAGAAATAAGAACTGTTGGGTTGTCAAGGATGCTGATATCAAGAAAATCTTGGGATAAAGCAAATAAAAGCATATCGCCTGTTTATAAATAAAATGCCAAATATAATAACATCTCATGAGCGATTTTTTATTTTTTTTTATTTGAAGAATTCGAATCATTTTGGTAATCACAGGTTTTGCAGTTCTAAAATCATGCTTGTATAAAGTCGGCGCAAAGTTTTTTGGAAAGGAGTTCCAGCTGAAGGGAGTTGTCATCGTTGATTGCAGGAGCGATCGGCTCACAAGGAGCGCAGTTGTTCCAATAAACACCAGTGAATTCCGCAGTGGTGGGGTGGCAGAGGGCGTATAGTTGTGTTGCGGCACCTTCAGAACTACCAATTATGATATCGATTGAATGAAAGAAGACGCTACCTTGAGAGACAGATTTCGTGAAAGGACTTGCAAGAGCAAAGAGAAGCTTCCATCCCCACCATCTTCGTTGAATACCAGTTCGAACCATGTTACCCGGGTGAACAGAGTGAACGACAACATGACGCTCGGCTAACTTCGACGCAAGATAATGCATGTGTAGAACGTTGCAGTATTTTGAGCGATTATACTGGAGAACACTGAAGTAGTTTTCCTTCGGGCACGAAAGCTGGGAGAGATTTATCGTAGCCATTTTAGGTTGGCGATGGCTTTCGGAAGAAAGAATGACCAGTCGAGCAGGATTGCTATGGCGAAATTAACAGGGTTCAACTTTGAGTTCTTACCTTCGAGTTGAGTTTTCCGCTAGTTTATCCATTAGCAAATGTGCAAATAACCAGTGACTCAGGTGGTTGATAGCAAAGTGCGACTCGTATCCCTGAGCTTCACATTGGTTTGAATTCTGCGTACTATTTACAGATTTTCCCTTTAGTGTAATTTCCTGAGATAGGAGCATGCAAATATGTAAGACAAACTGTCTTGATTTAAATTCACGAGAGCAGGCCTTACACATTCTATACTCAATCATGCATTTGTTGAAATACTTTTTGCTTTATAATTCTGCAGAAGGCTCGAATGGAACCGATTGTTTGGAAGTACTCAAGGTAACTTTGAAGAGAAACCCGAAAATCAAGACCTTGTAGTATGAAAATCCACTCGGTGATTTTCAAAATTGCCCAGAAATGAGATGTAGCGAGAATTATGCATGTGCTGTAAATGATTGTAATGGATATGCGTGTTCATTGCCCGATCAATGTGCTGAACACGGGTTAATTTACTCTGAGTTTCATCCCTCATCGGACTTGACCAACAATAATAATCACGTTACAAATGAAGGTAAGAAGATTTTATAGACGCGAAATAAAGCAACGTCTTCCTCAGGCCAAGGCTATTACTGCAGCGAGTCGCCTGTATTGAAATGCCAGTTTGATGCAGATGGATTCGGACTTTTCGTCACCAAAAAGCCTATCAAAAGAGATGAGTCTTTCGGAAAGGTTTGAAGCTTAAAAGTGACAAGAAATATAGTTTGTAGGATGACCGAGTCATGGCGCTCATTTCCAAATCTGAACATCAACAATTCATTGACGTCCCCCCTTTCAAGCGATTCGGAAAATCTTCATGCATCGGAATCGAGGACACTTATGGGCATTGGCATTTCAATTTGAATCAGATTCAGCTCAACGATGACTGTAAAGAGATGTTTGACTTTAGCTATGTAAGCGATTCGCAAAATAAACAGTGGGTCCACATTGACTTTGCTATCGGATATGATGACCTTTTTGCGAGCATTGGTGGCGAGCCTGTTCCAGGTAGAAGCTTAATTGGCTTAAAAATTAAGCAATTCATTCCTAGGGCAAATTTCGTATGGTCGATCAGACATCTACACCTGCCGATTGCTCGCCGAAGATTGGGATAGCGGTTGGGACTTGGGCACTGGAGGAAGACCTCCATATGAACACATCGTCGATGATACAGTGATTCCCTTCGATTTTGGACTTTACATAGATCGTGAATATACCCAAAGATGGAGTGGCCAGCCCATTGACTTATCCGAAGGCAGCCAGTTCACGAATCTATACGTGCAAATTGAACACGGGCTTTCATCTGGAGACGAGCTTGGCAATCATCTACTGCACATTACTGAGTGCACGGCTTACATAAACAAGTTCAACGAAACCACTCTTGAGTATGAAGTATTCAACGAGTTTGTCTTTCTCGACAATGGATGTCCGATGAAAGATACGAATCATATCTTGAAGATGAAAGAGAAACGAACAGAATGGACCACGAATGATAGAATGTTCAACAAAGATCAGTTTGTCTTCTATCCTTCATACTTTCCGGACGGGTCGTATCAGCTGAGTTATATGTGCAAATACGCTCTCTGCCCATCGGAAGCATTTCAGATTCAAGATAGCCCGGGCGGACAAGTGTGCCGACTCTCACAAGAAGAATCAAGAGTCGAATCATGTGATGATAGATATGACAATTTATTCTTGTCACGATCGACTGGAGGAGAATATGACCGGTCTGACGAATTCAAAAAGAAAGTCGACTTTCAATTTACAAAAGGCATCACACCTGCTCCATCAGAACATTGTGAAGATAAGATTCTCTTTGACACAGACTACGATTTGGAAATCAGTGTAAGGCTACGCGACAAAAATACTGGAGAGATTAATGATTGGGATGGAAAATTGCTGAGACCGGAAATCGAGAGCGACTTCTTTATGGAAATCTCGAATAAGTTTGAGCCTGAAAGTGAGCTAAAATATAACATTATGCATCTGGACTCCTGTCGAACAACTTCATATGCTTATTCGAGGGAAGACCCATACAACACGAATTACTGGCGATATGAAGAAATTGACGAGGAGTTTATAAAGGATGGTTGCCTTTTGTATCCGGAGTTCGTCTTGTCTGGGCAGTATGCCAGTAAACGTTTCGAGATGACATCGAATCGAACTGACTATTCTACAAATGAGATTATGCTGAAGAGAGAACAATTTCTTCTCCCAAACATATTCAGTCCTCGCGGAAATGGAAGTGGCTCGATGAACGTTACAGTGACTTGTGATGTCCGGCTTTGCACTTCAGATAGCTTCAATGGTAACTCTGCTTGCAAACTGAGCAAAGAAGAGCACTGCAGAGCTAGATATGATCAAATTTCGACTGAAACTCAACGCTGCCCTCATCAAATAAGCAAGATTAAAACAGTGTCTGCTTTTATGCTGCATGATAATGCGTCTTCTCTTTTGCTTAGCTTGCCAGTTATTCTCTTCTTGCTACTGTAAATAAACCGCTTCAAACCGTTCCAGAAAGTTTGTATTCACTACCAAACCAACCAGCATTCAAGAGCAAGCCATCCAGCTGGCGATTCCTTGAAAGAAAATCCTCAGCCGCAGCTTTGACCTGTGCAAGATCCATCTGATCCATGACAAGGAAGTCAAAAGTATCAGCGTCTATTTCCGAACCGAGCTCCTCTCTCAAAGATTTGATTGTCTCCCTCGCCCGGTCGCCTGATCTAGCTGTGATCGTCACTTTTCCTCCCTTAGCTGCGATCATTTTCGCCGAGTAAAAGCCGAGACCGGTAGTTGCTCCAGTGACAATATACCTCTTGCCACTCAAATCCACATCCCTGAGCACCTCTTCCGATGTCGAGTGCCCATCGAATTTCGCCTTGAAACTGGGCAAAATATTTCCAGCCTGCATTCTGGACGAAAACATTTTGCTTGTACTTTTGTTTTTTCTATCCTTTATATTTTATGTTTACAGAAAATTAAAAAGTGCTTGTTTGGACAAAATAAGGTAGCTTGAAGAAAAATCAAACACGAGAACAGTAAGCATTAAGAAAATTCTAAAAGAGAGGAAAATAATTTTCGAAGGTCAATCTAGTCACTTTCGTCTGATTCATCGTCATCGGAGGAGGAGAACAGTTCCACTGCCTTTTCGGGGGTTTTGTCAATTGCTTTTATTCAAAGAAAAATACCATTACGATGAAAATTAAAGACCCTTTCCTGAATCATGAGTTGATCATTGTTTTTAATTCCTAGTTCAGCAAGAGAGCGAGTTTCTGAAGGCGTTATTTTTCGAACTGGAAAGACTGTAGAAATAAAGCACTGCCCGGGCGAATCTTCCAGCGATTCGACATAAACTAAAGAAAGAGGTGATTTAGTTTCTCTTTAAACAAACTTACGGAAAATATCCGAAATCGGAGCATCCTCGACGAACTTTCTGATGAATTTAGAGCCGTTTGGAAGTTTGAATTGAAGACGAATGCCGTTTTCGGGCTCTGCCGCGAGATTGTTTCTTGCAGAAATCTTCCGATCTCGAGTTTCGGTCAATCGTCGTTGCGCAAGTTCTTTCTTTTCTTCCGCCTCTTGAGCTTTACGCTCTTCGGCTTCCTTTTTCAGTCGCGCTTCTTCAAGTCGCTTTCTACAAAAAATGGTAAGGATGAGATCTGACGAGTAGAGATTCTTACCGATCGGCTTCCATCGTTCTCTCAAATTCAGCATCTTGTTGTTCACGAAGAGAACGGTCCATTTGCCGGACTTGAGCCTCATGCCTGGCGGTTACCAGTTCGGCTTCGGCTGAAGGAAATGATAGACGATATTTCGTTGATTACGCCTTACCTCTTTCAACTTGAAGTTTCAAGTCCTCGACATCGATATTGTCAAGAGCTGTTCTCCAGATAATTGACTGCTGATCCTTGTGAAGCCCGAGAATCAGAACGCATGGAAAAATTGTCGCGCGAACTTGGTCAGCTGTTCTGACCGCTTCTGGACTCATGATATCGCAGCCCCAGAAGTCGATTCTACCAGATAATTCGGTATTCAACGTCACCAGAAGTTGCGCGAAATTATCACCTAAACTCATCAAACATCTTTTCAAAAAATGATTTGCGTACTCTTTTCAGTTTTTAATTCATTGGCGAGATAGACGATAACGGGTCTCAGATTTGATCTCACAGCGTTAACAGCGGCGTTGTATGGACATTTCATCCAAGTTATCTTTAAAGCAACTAGTAAATAAAGAAATCAAAGAAAGTAATTACTTCATCATATTTCTTGTTAAATTTAACAGCGAAATCGTCCACTTGCTGGGCAGGTGTCAACTCCGGGCCAAGATTTCGCCACCAAGAAGTAACTAACGAGAATGTATTTTTGACGATGGTCCAAGGCGATTTCACTGCGAGGCTCATAAAAGAGAAGATCATGGAAACAACAGTTCCAGAGGGTCTTCTTGCGACAGTTTGCGAGCTCTGATAAATATTAAAGGAAGAAATGGCTTTTAGTTGATTACCATCGATGTGACGGTCGGCTCAAGTTCTGGACCGATTGGAGGTGGAGGTGGAATATTACTGTCATCATCAGCCACCGCCATCGGAGGTCTCCGCCTTCTGATTTCGGGGTACTCCTCATCGTCGGATAGGTTGAGAATATTGCTATCATTGGAGCTAATTTCAAAGTTACTCGAAAATCAACAAAGAAAATTTTACCTCGTTCTAGCAACATTTTGAGGTGGATTATTCGTTTGAGAAGGGCTAGATGTCCCTGCTAATGAAGAATTAACGGCTCTGTCCAAATCCCAGTTATTTTCCTAAAATTAAATGAAAAGATCGTCATTGTGAAAAGCTTCGTACCCTTAGAACCCTAGCACACTCGTCTAAATCCTCATTTCCAGTCGACATAGAAAACGTCACGATTTGCTCTGTCTGCTCTGGCGTGACTTCGACTTCATGATTGTCCTCCGTCATTTGGGCGTTTTCCTCTGGCTCAGAAGAGTCAGGGGCCAAATCTGAGTTAGCCTCCATGTTAGTTGGTAAATGAACGGTGTAAATGCGTTATGTAACAGGTGTTTGTATTTTTGGAACTGAGGAAGGCATTGTTTGTCAAAAAGGCGTTGAAATAGTCACAATGGATCTAGAAAGAATGCAGAGAGGTGTAGGAATGAATGCAGGTAATGAGACAAGTGCAGGTAAAAGCTGGCAAGAATATAAAAATTTCAATTTGAATGTTGTAAGTGTTTTAATCACGCGTCATTGTGTTGTATTTCGTTTTCGATTTGCTGTTGTACGATTTGAGCGATTGTTTAGACGGCCGATTCCAATTCGTTGACGATTTTGATGAAGCGGCGCTGCTGACGATTGAAGAACGATTCTCTGATTCACGGACGATGGATAGGTTAGGCACAGTTTTCTTGCTCTTCTTTAGTGGAACAGGATTCATTGGGTTTTGTAAATGAGGATTTCTTTCGAGCGTTTGGAGACCGAATTTAGTCTGCATCTTGCGACGAAGAGTCGGGTATTCTGTCTCACTTGTTAGTTGTCGACTGCGTCCATCTAAAAATAAGATTCTAGGAAGAATTTAAAGTCGACAGTTTTTACCTATTTCGATCATTGAAACACTCTCCTCTTTCCTCCGTTTTCCCTTTTCTTTCAGCTTCGATTTTGAAGCCATCTTTTTGATCTTCGCCTTTGGATGCCAAACGACATAGTAGAAGACGCAAAATAGCAGCGCTAGAATGAAGGAAGCCACGATTATCGTGATCAGAAGTTCGTTGAAATTCTTGCCATGCGTTTGGCTGAGTTGGCCTGCTTTCGGATACCACAGACATAGCATTACTGCATTCTCGAGTAAAACGAGAATGTAATACTAGAAATCGATTACGCCTTCCGTTCTAAGAACCCTTCTAGTCTTACCTTGCACATATTTTCGCGACTGGGGCCTTCGCAAAGATGGAAGAAAAGAAATACTTGAAGAAACGCCATCACCATTTGAAAAAAGCCTAAAAATGATAAGGAAAGCGGAATATTTCTTGAGTTACCTTCAACGCAGGAATTCTGAGTGTCATGAAAGTTCGCACCAAGATAAATTTGCCAAATGATCATAAAGAGCCAATGGGTGAAAATCGGCACCAAGACGAAGAGCTTATAAGCGTAAGCGAAGAGCACAAGAGTCAAAATTCGAGAGGTAAATTCGAAGAAACGCTGAAAATTTTTCTTTATAAGTTGTAGATGACATTTTTCTTACCCAAAGAAAATAGAAGAAAACGCCCTTCTTGGTCATTTGCCCGGTTGTTTCTGGAGCTGCTTTTCGGAGAGCACGAGCGTAAGAAGCCATTCCCCAGGAAATTGAGACCATGGAAAATGTTGCGGAGACAAGAGCCGCCACCAAGGTCTTGTCTTCATCATCACCTGTTTTCGAAATAATAATATACATTTGAAGCATCAGCTAAATAATTGCTAAAGTCAACGGCAAGAAGAGAGAAATACCTGAGGAGCAGACTCTAAGATTCCCTCGATCAATCTCAACATAGAAACATCCGAAAGTGCTTCAGAGAATGTCCCCGTAAAGGTAGGTCTTTGATAACGAAGCGCATTGAAAGCTTGCCAGTAGCGCCACAGGGGACCGCAGCAGATGATGTGGAGAAAAATAACCATTGGGGAGGGTTTTCTCTGGTCTTCTACAAGCCAGTAAAGCGAGAAGAAGGCTACGATCCATCCAGGCACCAAGACGAGGAGCAGAGTGATAATTCCCCAGTAAAAGTGGTCATTTGTAAAGTAAAAGTACGCGACGACTATGTCCGTACTAAAATATGTCAAAAGCTGCCCCAGTTTGAAAATTTTCTCACCTTATATCACCAATGTAGGATAACGCGCTGAAAATTTGACCCAACGCCTCACAGGGATTAGTTTTGAAGACTGTGTGCCTCGCCATTCATTATAATTTACAATATTCGAGTCCGGCTTTCTTGAAGACTTAATAAGTCTTTAGATTTTTGTTTTTAAGATAAATAAGAAATATTTTTATTGCATCAGATTGTTGAAGGATAAGATCAGTAAAAAGAAATTATGTACAGTTTCGCAAAGAAAGGATAGAATGCATGCAAAAGAAGCACCCGATGTTTCATGCATTAAAGATGAAGATAGAAGTGATTGTTATCGGAAAAAATGGTCGGATTCAAGCTCGTAATGAAGTATTGGCTGGGATAAGTATTGATTTAGGATTAGTTTACTAGAAAAAATGATTACCGCGGAAATCAACGATCTTGATGCACTCTATCTTTGTGAAAATAGTCTTTCGCAGAGAAAAAATCTTTCCAGAAAGAAGATTTCTTCGGTAATTGGAATGGGAAATAAATTAAAGCGATAGGTATTTTTTATTCATCAGTAGATCCGTCAAATCTTCCGATATGAACAAGAAGAGTGATAGTAAACGGCAAAAGAATCATAAAATAAACAGCAGAACAAATGGAATACACATTGATTCCAGCGAAGGAAGCCTTTTCCACTCTTCCCTTGAAGAGCTCGAGTAAGATTGAAATGATCGCAGAAATGACGATGAAAGCTGCGTAGATTTGAGTGGAGACGAATTCCAAGTCGTAGACGGCTAGATCGAATCCGAGGAAAATTGCTACAACGGCGCCTACTTGAGCGAGGTAGCCGATGGAATGGTGGCAGACGTTGAAGTACTTTCGGTTTTCTAAGAAACAGTATTTCTCTTGAAAATGATTATCGTTTCTTGCCTGAGTCAGGATCAGGACGGAACATGGCAATAATCGGATTCATCAATCCAAAAGCAAAAACGATGATTCCAGCAAAAGCATGTCCATTTTCAGCGGCGCTTTCAGACCAACCCTGTCGATTCACAAAAATGAGGATGATTCCCACGATCGTCAAAATCACTAGAATCAAAAAGTTAGTGCTTGTAGCTCGCGGCTGTTTTTTTCTCACCAGAGAGGACCATCAATAATCGATGAAATTGAAACCAGATTGGCTTCGATTTTACCATTTTCTTTGGATAACCGCGTTTGAAAAAACGACCGATAAACAAGCTAAAATTTCAAAACTGAAGTTCCTCAAACTTGTTTTTTCATACCCGGACGGGACTAGAATGCCCCAAGCGACGAACATCAAAATCGCATGAATCTTCATCGCAGAAATATCAAGCGCGTCGCCGAAGAAATCCAGTGGAGGATCCGAAAGTTTCCATGAAATTGAAGACGCTGCTCTGTTTACTCCACCGTGGTATGCTTGACTGCCACCAACAGCACCAGTGGCAAGAAGAACGAACCAGTCCCCGTCAGCAAGATCGTAAACAATATTGTCCTTGACGAGGCTCTTCGGTCGATCAAATTCGCAGAAAAATGTATTTCCATCACTTCCAAGTCCGATATTCGTCAACCCTTAATAGAAAGAGATAAAAAACACAAAAAAGGACTGAATACTTACTTGTTTCTGGTTCAACATTTGTACTTCCCAGATTCGTCGGTTTCGACATTCCTCTCGAGAACGACGAAACAATGGCAACTTGATTCTGCTCATTTCTTTGACAGAAAAAGATATCATCTTGGCCCATTGATTTATCTCTACTGAATCCAATAGCAACATAGGCGGGGCTTGGAGAGTTGTAGAACAGCTTGACTGTCACGAAGTCTTCATTTTCTTCTGTTTCTTTCCAAGCTACATAAGGGCAATTTTCTTCGCCAAACTCGCAATCAAAACTAAAAGGGATAGAATTGTCATTTTCAACGTAAAACAAACCTGAAGCAAAAGTACTCTCTTCCACATCTCGACTTCTCAATCGGCTTTGCTTCTATCGTCGCGCTCGTGATCTCTTCCTGCGCCTTTGACACCGCCAACAAGGTCAAAAACGAAAAACTGACACCGATCATTTTTGAGCTCCGAAAATTCAACTTCCACAGATCAAATTCTAAAAGAAAAAAATCGTCACTAAAAATGTCAAAAGCTACTTTGCGCGTAGCACGTCAATCACTTTCAAGTCTCTCGCAATGTCAACAAAGTCTTCACTCTCGCCAAGTTCCAGCGCGCTTTGTTTCGCTATAAAAATTCATAAGCTGATATTCGACAAATTGAAAAGTCACCTTGTGTCAATAAAATTCGGTCAGTAATGCTCTCCTCTAAATCGTATTTTTCATCTTTCTCCGATCTGTAGCGCTGTGAAAAGTGGTTCAAAACGAGCTTTCTCGCGCCGCACTTTCTAGCAAATTCTACAGCCAATCTAAGAAAATCTTATTTTGCGGCCTTTTGTTACGATTTCTTTTATAAGTGCTTATACTAGCAAACGGCGGAACTGGTAGACTGGGAACAATAATTCATACCTTGGTGTTGAATGACCATGCTCAATAGCCGTACTTTCCAGGTCATTTTCTAGCGTCGCCTCGTGCATGATCAAATCTGCTTCATGACAGTAGTTACTCGCTAAATTACTGAAGACTTAATCTTCCAAGAAAGAGGATCTTCTCTTTACCTATCACGAGAATCGCCCAAAATTGCTACTTTTCTTCCTTTCACTTCCGGCCGCTGCACATCACATGGTTTAATAATCCTCCCATCATGTTCGACCTCCATTCCTCGCGCAAGTTTTCCGCAAAGCGGAGAATTTCTCAGTCCAAATTCAGCTAATCTGTCTTTATCTAAAAGACCTTTCACCGATGATTCTTCGAAGACAAATCCGAAGGAAGGCGCGTGATGGAGAAGCTCAACTGCCGTGACTGTCACGTTATTTCCATCTTTGCACAGTTTCCAGATATTTTGCCCGTGGAAGTTTTCTGGGTAGATTTGCCGCCCTGGCAAGGAGCAGTTACTTTCCAGTATTTATTGACTACTTACCAGGAAGCTCGTTGTAATACCGTTCGAAATCGTCGTTTGCTGGAGGATTCCAGGATTCAAAGGAAGGATGAGATCCCTCGACTTGAGCTTTTGTTGGAACAAGTTCATGCACGACATATTTACAGGCGAGACGAGAGCGGGAAAGCTGCAGAGCTACTCTTAGATATCTCCGAAGACCGACTGGGCCGTAAACTTCTATCGTTGGGTATTCGTATTTCACTTTCTTTACCGCTTCCATCAACGAATTCGTATCTCTAGCTTCGGAAACAAGCTTTGTGTCTGGTTGATGCGAGCCGTCTAGCAGACACATCATCCCTCTTTTCGATTGAGAAAAAGTCATAAATTAAGGGCGTAGCCCGAAAAGGGCAGGATTGAATTTAACCTTTGAATTTGAAAGTTTCAAATGTTTTTTTCTTCGCTGCCTGGTAAGCCAAAACAATGGTCCCCGTGTAAGTGCGTGATCAGGACTGTTTTAATCGAACTCGGACGAACCCCTGACGCGGTTAATTGAGACTGAGTACCTTCACCACAATCGACAAGATAGGAGATTCCTTTATTTCTGTAAACGCAGCTGTTCAACGCTCTCTTTACGCTAGAATATTGCTTCAACGACGGATATAATCCCTAAGATCTACCTTGGTTGCTGGGAAGCGGTTCCCAAACAAGTGACCTGCAAATCTGACATCTCAAGCTCCCGTCTAAACTTGATAATTTCTGATTGACAACAAAACAATACCAAAACTCATAAAAACCATAATCATAAATGTCAGCTACTTGTGAAACAAAGAAAATTGAAAGATCAAGTTTATTGTTTTATGCTTCGCGATGAATAACAAATGGAATGAAGAGGATCAATATGAAGTTTGAAAGAGAGAGGTTTCAATATATGAAGAACGGAGATTTTTGGCGGGAAAATGATGCCTTAGCAGAGAGCTGTTGGTAAAAGACTTTTTGACCTTCTTCTTGCGTCGATAGGAGTGAAAGATGTTTTCTTATTAACAAGGAAAGGAGAGGCAGGTTACTGGATATTCTGGTAGTATTTACAGCGATTTAGACCCTGAAAGCATTTTAATGATAATTTGGAAATCTTTGCTTACTTTTGTAAAGTTAGAGCCGCGCTGGCTTCTGAGACTTCCGGATGGCATTCGGAGCCTTGCCCTTGTTTGGGTTCTTCTTCTTTTGCTTCTTCTTCTTCTCATTGACAGATACATCCGCAAAGAGGGGCACAAGTTCATCAGTCTGCGTTGGGTTCTCATCTAGGCTTTCGACGATTTGGAGAGCTTCCTTTGCCTTTTTCGGGAGCCGTCGACTTTTTCGAATGGTAGCCATTTCTACCGGCATCGTAGAAGTATTAAGAAAAATCGTGCACCAGACGGTCCAGATAAAGTCAAGCTTCTTTTGATGGCATAAGCTCCTCCAGAAAACTGTCAATTCATTCCAGTAAAGTGGAAGCACAGGAAATGCTTTAATGATGTCTTGTTCGGAGTTTGTCATCATAGAGTGCATTTTCACATAAAAATCCGGATCAGCAGGACAGAATCGGTGGGTTGTCTTTTTGAAATCTTGTCTTTTCCAAAGCGATTTTTCTTTTCGTATAATCGTCGTCTTGAAGAATTTTTCCAATGCAGCATTGTACGTCTCCAGGAAAATTTCGCAAGGCACCGGGCATTCACCATAGAAGGTATAGTATCTTAGAGAAATAGAAGTCGTTCTATCTACTTTGAAAACGCAGCCACAACTGAACTCAAAATACACTGTGCGCTCGGAATCGTAGTGAAGAATCTTTGTTTGAAATTCGCAAGCAGAATCTTCGGGACTTTCGAGCTTCAAAGCAACAAACTGCGCCAGTGGCATTTCTCTCGACTTTTTTCAACTTTTTCGAAAAGAGAAGTGATGAGGAAAAGCAGAGTCTACGAGTTCAACTTGCGGACGGCGCAAGTTTTGGCGCTCTTGCTAGGGTTAGAATCCGGGACATGGATTATCACCTGCAATGGGAACGCTGACATCAGTAGATTTTGCAACCAAAAGTTCATTTTGACGGTGATTCACAATTAATTGATCGATTCACATGGTATTTTCAACTCAATCAGCTTCCCACAATATAAAAAAAAGCCTTCACAACTCGCTGCTCAAGAAGACCACCGCATCATAAACAGGCACGATTAAAACAAAACCAGTAAAAAAATCAATTTTATTATTTAATTCTCTGTGATGTATGAAAATAGTGAAGTATAATTTTATGCAGTATAAAAACGGAATGAAGATAGTTAAAAGGCAACTATGTGAACACGCGATTGCAGATGAAGGTGATTTTCGTACTAGAATTGTGAACTGTAGTGAAATACTGTTGATGGTGACTAAACGGAGCCGAACTCGTCGCTCCACTTTTTGTGCTTTTCCAAGTCGTCGTCGGACACTGATCTGTTGACCTACAGATACATACAGTGAGACTTGTGTCTAGTGAATGTGAACTTTACCTTTTTGATAGCATCAAGAAAGTCTTTTTTGGATATCGGAAGATTGAGCTGTTCCTGAAATCAAAGTTAAACTTAGCAATCTTCGATGAAGTCTACCTTGGAAAGCTTTCTGATTTCATCTGGTGCCAAGCCTTCAATAGCCCTTCTCATCGACATCATTGCTGTATCACGTGATACATTAGTGATATCAGCGCCGGAATAGTTCTCCATCTTTTTTGCGATCTCCTCTGAAAATAAGCTCAGAAAAAACGTCGTTTGAAATTGTTTTTACCTAAATCGACATCTTCGGCAATAGCGACATCTTTGAGATTAATCTTTAGCAGCTGTGACCTTGCCATTGCGCAGGGCAGAGGAATATAAATTCGCTTCTCCAGACGTCTTCTCAGAGCCTAACAACGTTTGAATGTGTGTGAGAATAGTTCTAGTGACCTCATCAATATCCCAAGGATAGTTCGTAGCGGCCAAAACCATGACCATCTTGGTCGCATCATCTCCTCCAACTGCTCCATCAACACCATCCATTTGCACAAGCAACTCGCTCTTCACCCTCCTCGATGATTCATGCTCGTCACTTCCGCCTCGCTTGCTTCCTATCGAGTCAATTTCGTCAATAAATATCGTAGAAGGAGCGTAAAATCGTGCCATATCGAACAAAAGACGAACAAGTTTTTCCGACTCTCCGCGGTACTTTGATCCTAAGGTCGAGCTGGAGACGTTGAAAAAGGTTGTATTGCACTCAGTCGCGACTGCTTTTGCTAGAAGGGTTTTTCCAGTTCCAGGAGGGCCGTGCATGAGGACGCCTTTCCACGGTCTGCGGATGCCCTTGAAGAAGTCTGGCATGATCAGAGGAAGAATGACTGCTTCTTTGAGCAACTTCTTTGGCTCTTCAAGCCCAGCAACGGAATCCCAAGAGACATTTGGATTTCGCTGCACAATGTCTCGCTCAAGAGCTTCAACCAATTCTTTGTCATATCCAACTGGGTCGAATTTCTTTTCATCCGTCTGTTTACTTCCTTGCGCTCTAACTTGGCTTCTGTTTGATTCCTGCGGTCGGCTAGCGCCTGTTCTTCGAGTGGGATTACTGCTCGGGCCACGAGAAGCATGTGATGGCGCGGCGGATCGGGAACTTGGCGCCACGCTACGACGCGGTGGAGCTCGACTCGTTGGTTTTGCTCGTGGTGGTGGAGGGTCCCAAACATCCGGATCCCGTTTTTGCCTGAATGTGGCTCAACACGCGCCATGTTCATTATTGCGTTTTGAAATATTGATATACACAAGTTTATAAACAGCTTGTGGACACAAATGCTTTTGTTTGTAAACTTTTGGAATTAAATCGGGCTAATATTGAAGAGCCTTGTTCCTATTGGGCTGACTTGCCGCAGACGATTGAGAAGTAACTTGTTGACTGTAATCTGCTTCTTGCCGAGAGGGTTGTCGCATTGACTGTAATGTTTTCTGGATTTTCTTGACTTCCGATAATTCTTCATTACACATATCCTGAGAAAATCTGTAAATAGAACATAAGAAATTGTCAAATGCTATTTTTGCTATTTATTTTTGCAGTATCCGCTCAGTAATATACGGAGGGATGAAAATTAGACCGGAAAGACTGATAAATAGACAGGAAGTATTTTCACATCCCGCGGTTGTAATTGTTAAGAAATTGAGGCAAGGAAATAGACAATTTATCAATACCAATTTGAAGGGAGATTTGCGGCCACTAAACATAGCCACAGACTGATTAACGGTACCTTGACTTGCCACAAGAGGTTTTGATCCGAGGGCGTCGTTGATGGATCCCGGGCTAAGCGGGGGATGGCTGTTATCGCTCCTTGATAGTAGATGACGCTGAGTTTAGGTTGTTTCATGGTTTTACAGCCTACATCTTGTCCGCGGTTTTTAACATGATTATGCTCTTTATCTCAAGTACAGAAACGACTGTTTTTGAGGACCAAAACAGACACGATCTTTCAGAATTACAACCTGCCTTGAGTCGTAATTATTTTTCAAGGCGAATTCGCGTGCCTGGTGAATATTTTCTTGTAACTCTTCCATGTTAATTCTGAAAAAGAACAGGCTGATTTCGCAATAGTGTGAGCTCCTGTTGAGCCTGAAAACAGAAAGAGAAATGATAGACACTTTGTCACTAAGTCAGTTTATGCTAATGATCATTAAATCAGGTTTTTCTCCGGAGATAACTTTGATATGAAAACGTGGACTTTGTTTTGAGACTAATTATCGTCTATAATTATGATAGTCTTTTTTAGGCTATTTTTAATCATAATAATGACTTGTCCTCCGTTTGACAGTAATGTCTCTTTCCCAAGAGTTTATCATAATACCTAATCATGATGATGAGGTATGAAATTGGCCTAGAAAACCGACTGATTTTGCATAAATATATACTTTTATTACATAAAATTGAACAATCGACAAAGGATGAATTCAGAATCTGCGGTCACAATTAAATAGTAAGAATGATTAAGAAAAATACAGTACTGAGTACCTGATAGCACTTTGCTAATAATAGGGCAGTCTTATCTTTTTGAAAACAAGGAGTATTTAGTGCAGGAAGAAAAAAAACTGTACGAAAAGAGAGCGAGAACGAAAAATTTACTTTGAGATCATAAAATTGATTTTGTGTTGGAAACTTTTTCGGAGCTGAGGTTCAATATTTCAGGTCTTTTTGAGGAGCTATGAAAGATCATTTTTGGCACCAGGGATACTTAGAGCGAAAAGCTTGCAAAATGATATCTGCTGATTGAGGTTGAATTTTATTGGAATGACTACTGTCAAATATGAGCGAGAAAATAGAGCCTGATGAGCTATAATGAGGTACTCTTCCTTGATTTCAATTGCTTGCATTTGCCATTTTCAAAAAGAAAGAAGTCAAACAAGGTTTTTGAATAATATTTTTTGAACAAAAAGAAGTATTGTAAATATATTGAAACTTCATTTATGGAACAGAGAAGAGTGCAGTTCAGATTCAAAAAGAGGGGTCCAGAAAATGAAAAATTTCAAGCAGTTTCAAAGTTTTTCCGGCTGCCAAAAAAGGGAGCCAAACGGTAGAAGATTTATTGTGCGCCACGCATTGGAGCCAAGAAGAGGAGGAAAAAATATTTATAGGAGAACAAAATTGTAATTAAATGGCCATTTTCAGAAAAATAGGGTGGTTGAAATCCAAGCGCGAGGCAGTTAGAAAATACAGTAGTCACCAGTAGTAAAATTGTCATTATGTTTGGGTACAAGATGAGTGAAAGCATGCCTCACCAATTTATCTGTTTCAGGAAGTAACTTTACTTTTCCCAATTCAATACATTTGATAACTTCAAAAACGAGGTGTATCGGTGGAAAGAAAAATATATAAAAGAAGAATAATTTAGGCCGCGAAAGAACAGTAGATATAGAATAGAAGTTGAAAGTTGTTTTTGTTTTTGTAGAAGTCAAGAATTTTTTAAGAAGCACAAGTGTTTTCCCTTTTGTTTTGTTTTTGTTGATGATAAAATTAATAAATACGGTAGCACAAGAAGTGATGTGAGAGCTTGCTGATCCTGGGTCATCATTCTAGCTGTTTTGTAAGTCACCTTGTTTTTCATCCACAACTTGAGTGAAGCGAAAGCGTTCAAGCGATATTGAAGAAATAAATAAGGAGCGGATGAGAAGACATTTTTGACGGTGAGGCTCATTTCCAACTTGGACCCGGGGCGGTGCGATTCAGCACGATGTCGCTTTGCCTAAAACGAAAATGTCAGCATGAGAAATAAACTAGACTGTGATTCCAACTACGGCCGCGTGGGTGAACTTGTTTCAGTACAAGTACTACCTGATTTTTGAGCACGAGTGAGATTAGCGAAAACGTAAATCCGTATCAAGTGGAAAGGGATTGCGGAGTTGGCCTTTATGCATATTATCTCGAGTCTGCGGCTATTGGTTTTACTAGGCTAATTTCGGTCCTTTTGCGATAATTCATTAGTTCTGGCTCTCCGCGGAGGACGCCTTCGCCAAGGTCATTTCTACTGTAGCTATGTCATCGTTAAACTGTCATTATTATTACCTGGAGACATTGCTGCCCGCGCTGCCTGCGCTTTTGGGTGAGTTTCGGGCTGCGCTGTCGAGCGTTTGAATTACAGACATGTAATTCGGCGTCGGCTGGCTTGTACTGGAAGTTCTTGTTCTGGCGTTGGCGATCGGCTTTGGATTGACCGAGGCCAGGGCGGAGCTAGTATTTGGGTTGTGATTAGCTTTGGAGCGGTGGGAATCGCTGGCGAGGCCATATGCGCGGAAGATCTGCTCTCTCCGCTGCAGCTCCATCCGCAAGTTGTCCATTGTCTTGTCTTTTTGCTTGAGAAGGCGCTCCTTTTCTTTGTTTTCATTTTCGGTGAGAATTAGCTTAGCTTGGAGAAATTGCATATGGCGCATCATTTCGATAAGTTTTACTTTGGCCTGGGTGAGTTCGAGCTCGAGTTCGTTTATCTTCCGGCTGTTGTTGTTGTTTGAGGTTAGGAGTGGGTTTACTTGATTTGGAGACACGTTGGCTGGGAAGGGATAGTTGAACATCTCGAGGTTGAGATGAGAGTTCTTCATTGGGGGATCTGGTGGCGGAGCGGGCCGTTTAGGGGATGCACGGGCGGGTGGTTGAACCCCGTTCTGGTTCGCCGCCAGCGTGTTTGACAGGATTCGGTTGATGTACTCTGACTGGAGGTTCTGAAGGAGCGGCTTCGACTCAATGTCCTGGAGCCCGTTTAAAATTGGCTTGTTGATTTCTTCTGGCGAGGCGCTGCTTCCTGAAGACATCTTTTTAAAAATCTATTTATCAATTTATTTCGCGCTCTCGCTTTTCTCGTTCTATGTTTTTCTCGCTAGTGACAATTTCAACCCAAGGCAGGCTAATCGAACATGTCGAACAAGCCTGCATTGTTTTGACCACATACAAGGGCGCTGGCATCGTACCAATGCGCGACGGTAGTAGTTGTAGTAGTACCTGACTTTTCTTCCACACTCATGTGATTGGCCGCGGGGCTCGCTGACTTTGGTGGCGGCGGTGGGGTTGTGTCGACTCCGGGAACTCGACAGACTTCGAGTATCTCCATCGACTGCAGGTCGAGCATTTTGGGCACATCAGAGCCGTTCACAGGCTGGCCCTTGTGGATTAGTTGGATTGAATCGGGAGAGACGTTTTCCATTTTAGCATATGTTTCGATCAGTTTTCGCATAGTATCCGTCTGAAAAGAGAGAGTTAGACATACATTATTTACTTTGGGGTCATGTGACCTGGGCGACTTACATCTCGAATTCTGAATCTGTGCTTTTTACTCCCATCTAGTGAGGTGACACCGAGAACGATTACGCCTGGTTCCATTATAACTCCATTTGAGTTCATGAGAACGATCTGAAATCAACGAGGATTAATTTTGGATACTTAGCATGATTTTTATGTAATAAATATTTCATGGTTGAGTGGCTGATTCATGGCATAGAAAGAAAAATAACCTATATTAGGGGGATTGAGCAACAGAAAGAAGTTATGAAGAAGATTCTCTTTTTAAAGATTGGGAAACTGAACTTTTTCATAAATAAAAAATAGACCCATCACCAGATGGATCTCGAGGCGTAAACGTATATATTTACGAATAAATAGGTTTAATTAGAATTAGCCTAGGTAGGAGCTTTTGCTCTGGTTATCGATTTGTACAGAGTTTAACTTTGGTAGCTCCTGAAATGACCGGCGCTTGACAGCATGAAGGCTCAGTCTGAATAGGAATCGGAATCATCTCGGTTATCTCCTGTAGCACCAAGGGCGTTGATCTCTTCACCAAGTTCCTTGAGGATCTCTTCTCTGTAGTCGTCGAAGTCGCCGTCGATTTCGTTGATGGTTTGTTCTTCAACAACCCAAAGTTGGCATTCCGTTTCGCAGATGAGTCTGGAGTCGTGAGAAACAATCACTACACCTCCCTAAAAAGAACGATTAGTACAGAAATGATCATAAACATCTATTCTCTACGGTGGATCCAGAAAGGGTTTCCCCAAAATAAACAAAGCTCCCTTTCCAGCTACATTTTAAGCCTCGTTATAAGGATATTTTTCATAAAAACATCATCCACATGATGTGGATAAAAGGTTCGAGGATAGTCATCTAATCCATTGTGCTTATCAACAACAAAGTGTAGAAATTTAAGTCCTTGATAAACAAGATCTTAACTAGGAACGTAAGCATTTGCGCAAACCAAACAAAACAAGGGATTACGATGCTGGCCTGCACTAGTTCTGACTTGACTAATTCCTGGCCTCCTGACAACGGCTGTACCCGTCCCGTTGGAATAAGGTATTCAAAGCAAATTTAAAAATCGACAACGGACCATTTCCGTTTCATAAAATAACGTAAGGAAATCGTTTCCGGCCGTATTAAGCTCAATGAAGAAAAAAATCTCTTGAGGAAAATGCAAAACTTACAGTAAATCTGGTAGAACATTGAATATCACGGCTATTCCCCGGCTTTTATCTCTTTACTGTTCTACTTGTGCGCGGTCCTCTGCTGGCTACTCGCCAACGCCCTCATCTGGCACGCTGCCCGGCCACGTTCAAATAGAGCGAGCATCTCTGACAGGTGACCCCAGTGTTTTCAGCGTTCTTCTCTCAAAAACTCAATTGTAAGCTCTCGTCATCGGCCTCAGCAGGCTCGAGAAGCTTCTTTCCCTGCGGTGCTGGTTCAGGAGCACATGGGCCTCATGGAACTTGCCCGCTGCATGAGGCCATGTGGGGTTAACAGCTCTCTACCTCACCGCTCTTGGTGAGGTTCGCAGACAAGGCTTAAAAATATAGGTCCTTTTCCTCATTTTTGTGGGGCTCTTCTGGTCCTCTCTGGGCGCGTGGCGAGTGCGTTGTGGCAGTGCCAAGAAAATTAGAACCCGATTGGCGAGGCAAGATCATAACATCCCTGCGCCATAAAAGACATCGCCAAGTTCAAGCGCGGAGGTGGCGCTGCGGCATCGCGCTGAGCGCCACCGCGACGGCCTATGACTCCGCTCAGAGAATTGAAGTGCAGTGAAGCCACCACACACTACCCAGCTACCTCACCGACCTCGGGTTCAGTAGTTACCCTTGAGAAAAACGCGCAATGAGCAGAGTCAAGCGCAATTTACATCGAAAGGGGCATGGGACGGCTTTTCAGTGATCAAAATGTCAGTCTTTCTCCGACAAAAACTGTAGAAAGATTCTCTGTCGATTCACCAATACAAATGGCAGTGACGCCAGCGTTCCTGGCTCCTAGTCGATGGACGCAGATTGGAGACAGTTTCAAATTCATCGAGACTTCATTCCAAGCCAGTCAAAACAAGCTCGATTGAACATAAAAGTTCATCATTGAAACCAATTGGATTAACCATGTAAAGTTTCGAAGGACTACGTGAAATTGAATAATTTCAAACTTTGTTTGAAAAGATAACTTAAAATTAATTGAATTATCAGCAGAATTCTGACTCTTTGGATTTCCAGTATTCGAATTAGTTCTGCTGAACGTATCGTAATGGAAAGAACGTACGGTATGTCGGAGGAGAGGAAGAAGAATGATAATTTTCGAATTATGAAAATATGCGTCGAAACAGAAAGGTTGCACATTCGATCGTACCCAACCGGTGTCGCCTCTTGGGTTTATTGATCACGTGCTTTCAAAGTCATCCGCTGACGTTAGAAGGATGCACGATTCAACTAAAGTAAGAACGTCCACATGCACTTCGTAGTAAGAGGTCAGCTTACGGGTAAATAGAGGGACAATAACTTTCAGCTAACGTCGGCAAATTTACTGCCTATCGCTTGCTATCTGCATGTTAGGCGAGTTTGCTACAAGGAAAGCGAAGTTCGATTAATCAAACATTGAAGGAAAAAGAGAGACCTTTATTTTGGATGTTTTTAAATCATTTTGCGGTCACAAACAGAGTCAGTGTCCCTCGTTTTGATGACCATGCTTAAATAAATAAACATCGACCTCATCGTTTTAATCGTCGGTCATTGACTAAGACTCCAGTAAAAATACAATGGCATTTGCCCAAACGATCATCGGTACTGTAAGTTACAGTCTGTAACAACAATGGGGCCAACTTCGAGTACGACACCTTCTATTCTGTAAATTCAAAACCACGGGTATTAACAAAACCTTAACCCTCAAATTTACTGAACATATTGGCAACGGGCTAGGGGAACCGAATCCGTCGGTAAACCTGGACGCTTATGTCCAAGGAGTGGCACCTCGTGATCACTAAACTTGAGTCAACTTTTCATTTTGCTTTTGAGCGTCTTGCTTTTTCGAAATTACATGGCATTTTTGAAGAATTATTACGAAAATGTTATTGCAGAAAATAACGAAGGCACGATGCGAGGGAAAGAAGGACAAGTTTTAAGCAAAAACATTATTCTTATAAACAATTTTTAAATCAAACATTCATTTACTAAAATATAGACTACCCAAACTCGAAAGCCTTTGTTTATATCATTCTTTACAGCAGAATAAAAGACTTTATATTCTTTCATCACGGAAAAGATGCTTTACATATGTAAAAACATGATCTATGAAGGGCGATTAAGAGCACATCTGTAGAAAATGCCAAGGATTGAAATTATAAAAAGTGTCCAAGTTCTGTCAACGTCATGCTTTAGTCACGAAAATGATTGATCGAATCATAAGACTACATCAAGAGAAACAAGTGCCCATCATTCATAGGTCCGGTGTAGTACCAGCATTCGCAGTCTGGTGTGGAGCATTTTTGGTGGTGTTGGCTCGATGCTTCAAAAACAAAAGCAGACTCAAGATTAAGCCCGCCCTTGGGCAAGCCCATTTGGTTTTTTTGCGAAATAGGCTCATTATTGTGTCTTCCTCTTGAATCTGTCCACTGTCTAAATCTTCAGAAAGCTGGCCCAGATACGTGGATTATTGTGAGTATCAAAATATAATATTGGAAAGAAAAGGGATCAATGATGGAAACAAGGCTGCATTATTCAGCAGCATCGGGAGTCAGAGCGGGTCAAGTGTTGTTATCAGGGTTGAAAGCAAGTCTTGCTCTTATCCGATAAATTATTAATTTCTACGTAGAACCCAGTTCAAGGATACTGTATCAGAAAGAAAGCGAGCTGCATATTTTATTGCGAAGCGTTAAAAATTCATCAGATAACTTGGCACTCATTTGATGGGACTAAAAAGATCGGGGCCAAAAAAACTCTCACAGCGACATGTTGAATTATTTGTGGTGCAAGAACAGATACCTAGCTAGTAATCCTAGTAGTTGAAGCACTTCCCGAAAAGTCGGTCAATACTGTATAAACCTGCTTCCTACATCTGGGGTCGGGATCTACCCTACCCAAATGTGTAGATTTTGGCTGGGTAGGGTAGATATTACTACTTCCATAATCCGGTAAAATTCGAATGAGAATGAATGTGGGCCGGTTTCACCCAGGGATAATTTGAACATCTTGTCTCCCATTAACTCCAATCGAAATATCTACCTTGGCTGACCTTTAGCCCTCTGAGAGAGCTATTTTCTGAACGAGCTGTCATTCAGAGTAAGGTTTACCCCGTAATTAGCTCTTCCCGTGACTCGTGTCTAATTTAAGTTACCTCATATTCGTTAATAGCTTCTCCGAGCGCGTCGATCGACTCCAAGTCCAAGTTGTTAGTCGGTTCGTCGAGGATAATGATGTCCGGCGCCATGATAATGAGCTCAGCGAGCGCAACTCGTGATTTCTGGCCACCTAAATTATCATTCTCAGAATTAAGCCGCATCTCATCTTTTAAGCTTTTTTAAACTCCATCGTCAATTCCAATTAGTTCGATTTTGGAAAAGCGCCAAGTCTTCAGACTCAAGTTTTTTATTATCTTTTATGTATGAGTTTTAGAAGAATCTATATCTTATTTTACCTTTTAAATCTTATAAAGATTTAAACAAGAGTAAAGTAGTCTTTCGTAACACATAATTACCTGATAAATCTCTGTTTGGAATAGTATGCGCATGACTTTCTAATCCCACGGATCCGAGGTGTTTTCGAGCTTGTTGAGTTGTAATTTTGAGATCGTCATCAGCGGAAAACTGAAAATAATTGTTGATCAAAAGATTTTAATTTTTAAAATAGAATATACGGTAAAATCCTAGTTTTGAGCTGTTTTTATGGAAGCAAAAAGACGCGTCTGATCTAATGTTTATACAGTGGCAATGACAGCGAATAGATACTGTAGCTGCTAGCAGAAATTCTATAATAATGGCCGTGGTGCCGTAGTTGCTCACGTACAGTCTGGTTTGGCGACTGAGTTCTCGGCGGAGTTCTCTTTGTGTGCGCGGGCGCTGAGGCTGGCTTTCAAGGCGCCCTCGGCGCAAAGCCAAAAGCGGATCATGTTCAGAATATATAAAACCAATATTGATCGACCTCAGCTCAAAGCAACGCCACGTGCAATACTGGACGAGCCCGCGACAAGAAAACACTTATGCAAGCAATTCAGCTGAACCATGTTTTTAACGTCGAAAACAGACCTTCTGAGAATGTCAGACAAGTCGGTCAAAATCGGGTTGTTAAAATACCAGTGCTCGCCAAATCCATAAACAAGAGCGGATTTTTTATCCTTGACATAAAAATTAAACACTTCATTTGTTTCTCTTTAAGACTTTTCAGGAGTCTAAGAAAAAAGAAAATAATGATAAAAAGTCCGGGGCTTCTTTTCGCTTCATTTTCATGATCAGGGATTTTCTGATTCAGAGTTAGACTCATAAATATGTTTTTGGCCAAAACAGCTTTGCGGAATTTTTCTACAATTTTAACTTCAGCGCTTTCATTAATTCAATTTTAAGAACATTTCTACCCTTGCCTACATGACTCGATTGAAATTGCTCCGGTTAGAATTGCGACCCCCGATCAAAAGAACAAATTCAGATTAGGCACTGCTTCATCAATCTTTGTTTAAAATCGTACAAGTCACTAAGTGACCCTCACTTGAGCAGATGACGACGCACATATTCTAGCGAAGCCAACAAACTTGAAAAGTTCTTCACGAACGTCAAGTGTTGATCGATCATCATGGTCGATCATGGACGGGGTTAGTCGGCTCGTATATGAACTTTAGGAAAGTGCTATTTAAAATCTTCGACCGAAGAATTTAAAGAAAGAATGTTTCAAAGAACGTAAATTGGTTAGAAAACAATTTACCAATTAAATCCAGAAATTGTGAAAAAATGCAACCCCATTCTTTTCAATTCAGTCCTTTCGTATGACATGTCTGAAAGGAAAATGATAGACTAACGACTTGGCACGACCGACTTGACCAAGATATGCAGAATACCATAGCCTTACAGCCTGTCGGAAGCGCGGCATGCTTAGGGGAAATCACTAATAATTGAGCTTTTTTTTGGGCTTAGTAGGGTAGGCATATGATACACTTTTAGAAAGCCCAGAAGCTGGGGATCATTTTGACTATTGATACCAGGGGGTTATCTTGTACCCTGAGGGCATTTAGCTACCTCCAAAGTCCCAAAATCTGGCCAACTTCGGAAATTTGAATTTTTGAGTGCCTGGAGTGGCCTTTCAGAGCCAGCGCTTATGCTAGAATTGTAGCCCAGGCTCTGACGGTCATTTTGAGATATAGAAAAGTACTGAGACCCCGGGGTTCCTGAGGAGCTAGAGGCCCTTGAAGTTGGGGAACTCGACAAAAAATTAGTACTTTTTCACAAAAAGTACACCATTTGTGTCAAAAATGCCTCCCAAAGACTTTATATATATGTTTCTTCATGAAAAAATGTTCAAGAAATCATTTGGGGTCATCTGAGGTCAGATCGGGTCACTCATGACAGTTTTCTAAATTTTTGATAATTTCTGACCTAGAGTGACCTCAGATGACCCCAAATGATTTCTTGAACATTTTTTCATGAAGAAACATCTATAAAAAGTCTTTGGGAGGCATTTTTGACACAAATGGTGTACTTTTTGTGAAAAAGTACTAATTTTTTGTCGAGTTCCCCAACTTCAAGGGCCTCTAGCTCCTCAGGAACCCCGGGGTCTCAGTACTTTTCTATATCTCAAAATGACCGTCAGAGCCTGGGCTACAATTCTAGCATAAGCGCTGGCTCTGAAAGGCCACTCCAGGCACTCAAAAATTCAAATTTCCGAAGTTGGCCAGATTTTGGGACTTTGGAGGTAGCTAAATGCCCTCAGGGTACGAGATCACCCCCCAGTATCAATAGTCAAAATGATCCCCAGCTTCTGGGCTTTCTAAAACTGTATTATATGCCTACCCTACTAAGCCTAAAAAAAAGCTCAATTATTAGTGATTTCCCCTAGGCATGCTATTTCTTTCATTAAAGTGATCGTTGAAAGATGAGCGAGTAGATAGCCCTTCATCTTTTCTCGATCCTTTTAGGATATTGATTCACTTCGCGTAAAAGTCAAGTAAGAAGCTTTTGTTTCTCCGCGAAGTCAATTTATAATTGAAATTCTCAATTACCCTGCTACTCATTCTTTAGGCATTACGTGAGTGGTTTGACGTTAGAATACAACGGCGTATTCATGCATTCATTTAAATTATAAACAAAGCTTTTAACTTATATTTTAACAATTTAAACATCAGCTCTTGTACTCTCCAGGTCCTCTACTTTCTGATTAGCTTACCTTTGAGACCAGATACTCGGCGGGCGATTTATTAAGATCGAGCTGTTCCGCCGAGTGCTGCGAGTAGTACCCGATTCGAACACGATGTGATTTCTTCATTTCGCCTAAAAATAAACTCAATGATCGTGAAATCTACCGTGAAATCCAAAATTGTTAAGGGTCATAAAAATTCAATTTCAGTCCGAAATAAGCTTAGAAAAGAAGCAAGCATTAAATGCCCGCTTTTGGAATTAGAAAAACACGCGGCAATTTTCTATTGAAAATAAGATAGTTTTTCTTTTACAAACAGTAAAAAATATTTAAACAGGCAGTACTTGGGATTCGTAGAACTTTGGTGGTTTGTGGTTTAGTGAAAAACCACCTTGAAATGCGATCAAATTTTTCGGGGAAGAAATGAATTCAAGGTATGGCTTAAAAACTTAAATTGGTCTGAACGACGGCCACTGTCTAGTCAAACAAAATACCGTCCATTTTACTGCTAGTTGAAACTTATTCGTAATGACAAACGTAAATTTCAAATATTATTCCGCTAACTCCTTTTATCGGTCAACATATCTTTTTAACCTTTTTTCCTTGATTCTAGCATTTAGAACAGTAGCCTAACTTCCCGCCATTTCAAATACTGGTTGACTTTTTGTCAAGATTAAAAGATTCTCCAACCATACAAAAACATAAAAACAATCGTAACTCACCATCCGTCGGTTGCTCCTCTCCTATGAGCAGTTTGAGGAATGTAGACTTGCCAACACCATTTGGACCCACGATTGATATCCTTGATCCCATGTCGATACCAAAGTTGACATTTTTGAAAAGTGGTTTCTGCCCTGGATACCCAAAATACGCGTCGTAGAGACCAAGAATCGGCGGATTGAGATTTTGAACTTCTGGAAAGCGGAACTTGACGGAGTATTCTTTCGGTCTTTCGATGAGTTCTGTCTGTGTGTCTGACCGTGGGCTAGCTTTTTAGACGAGTACGGATGAAGGCAAAGGTCAGACCTTGAACTTTTTTCGATCACTGAGAAAATTCAATTTTATTGATTAGAAATTTTCAAATAGAGGATTTTTTTAATGAAAAAAATTTAGCTTGCCCTGTCCTTGAGACGATTCCATATTACCAGCGAGCTTTGCCCGATTCTTTGCTTGCTTTTTCGTAAGAGCTTCGCGGGCCTTCGTCTCAGCTTTGGCTTTGCTTTGGCCTTTTGCCTAAGTAACATTCTTAAGGTCAGTGTCCTTCAACGTGCCTTCACGTGCCCCAGTCGCCCGCTTTCAAGCAATCTTTTTGGCATTGGAGGCAAATAGGATAAAAATCGTAAAGGAGAATTTTGAAAGTGAATTTTAACTTAAAAAATACCCCTCATTTTATTGTTTTTGAATTATTAATGTCGATTTAAGCACCTTCACAATTTCAACATTAAAAATTGACATCTTATTGTTCCCGGGTCACATGAGTGCTTTTTTTCATGAGAAACTAACCTTGCTAGCTTTAATATTCTTCTGCTGCTTTTCATATGCTTTCTGCATTTCCTTCATATGCTGCTCGTGCATACACTGGAACTGACTGTAGTTGCCCTTGTAATAGACGAGCTTCTTGTTCTCCAGGTGCATGATATCGGTACAGATATTGTCCAAAAAGCCGGCGTCGTGAGAAACGACCAACAGCGTCTTTTTCCATCCACAAAGATAGTTGTCCAGCCAAATGACGGCGTTCAAATCGAGATGGTTTGTAGGTTCATCGAGCAGCAACAACGTTGGCTCGATGAAAAGAGCACGTGCGAGGGAAACTCGCATTCGCCAACCGCCAGAGAAATCTTTGGTCGCCCGGGCCTGTAAGAAATGTAAATTGGTTGCGTCTCACAAATGTCTAGTGTTCAGCAAATAATTCAAAGTTCATGTCTAGTGGCTACAATTGTACTTTAGTCTTGTTAAATTCAAATTGTCGTCAATGGCTCTTTTCTTGTGTTTGAAAAGTCAAAGTCTGGTTGTTTTATGTACGATCAAAATGATTTTCTCTTAGGTGGGTTTTGAATTTAATCGGGCAATCTTTCTTTGGCTGTAGCTCCGAAATTTCTAATAAACCATATGACACATGGTTGGAAAGAGCTTTTTGAGCTCTACAAACTCTGCATTGGAATTTCCGAAATCTATAGAAATTCCCGGTTTTTACTCCCGGATTTTTATCTGAATTGCCGGTTTTCACCAAAATTGACAATCAGATCCTTTTCGATCTCCTACAGGTTGATAAACTCTGCATTTGAATAACAAATCAGCCAAAAATTACCGGTTTTCAGGCGTTTAAAATGTTGAAATCTAATCTGAATTCATGTCTCGCACTGTTCAATTTTCAAAAAATGCAACCCAGTTTTGAAGGAAAAACTCCGATAAAACTGATTATATTTGATATTTTTGGAATTCCAATGCAGAGTTGCTAGATCTTTAAAGGCTCTATCCATACATGTATGATATGTTTGGTTTATGTTTTCAATATCAGGGAGAGAGCAGGACCAAGATTGCCCGATTAAATTCAAAACCCACCTTAGCTTGTTTAATTTGCATGAGTTCGTTTAGCTGACCAGTTTATAAGAGATACAGTTGATCTTTCCTTTGGCTAGGAAAAAGAGTTTGACCCTCGCAACCTGTATTAAATATTTACAAAAAGATTGATAAATTGAACGTCATACAATGTGTCTTTTGATATTATTCTCATAAGCAGGCTTTCAAAAGAGGGGTCAAACAAGGTTTACTGGGACTCTTTGACCTTTATGCCTGGATAAAAGAAGGCAAAGAAAGTTACCTGCATTTTCTTAGTAAAACCAAGACCGGATAAGATTCGCCTGGCGCGACCTTCAGCCGACTCTGCTCCAATGGCGATAAGTTCCTCATCGATTTCTTGCAATCTTTCCAAAACGGATGTGTCGCCTCGTTCCAATCGGGCTTGAATTCGCTTTTGCTCGGCGATCAGTTCCGTTCTAGTGTTGTTTTTTGTTGGTTTATTTGTCGAGTAGTGAGTCTTACCTTTTGACATCAGAAGAGAGGACCGCTTCAATGGCTGGCGTCTCATCAGCCTTGACCTCTTGTTCGCAATAGAGTGTGTCAATATGCTTTGGGATCCTGAGAGCTCGGTTGCCAATGTGCCGAAGAAGGGTGGTCTTACCGCGGCCGTTGGGGCCAACGAGACCGTATCGCCGTCCGGCCGTAATTTTCAACTTTGCGTCTTTGAACAGTTCTCGGCCACCAGCTAAAATTTAACTTTACAACACCGCAACCAAGCAAATATGGAATCCAGATGAAATTTTATGCTTTGGGTTCGATAAAAGGATCGAACTTCATGGCGAGAATATTGGTCCCCTACTGTGCGCTCTGCGGTTTACCGTCTTATCTTGGTTCGATTTCGAGGTATTTAGGGAAAGGTTCACGCGTAAAAATCTTTAAAATCATAAACCCGCTTTTGACCATTTTCAAAATGATACAAAATGTATGACTTGTTACATTCTAACGCCGAAAAAAGAAAAACTCAAAATGAATCAGAAGAAAACGCAACAGAAATATCTTTTTCCCTATTCGTGGTAAAAATTGTCCATTCAAATTATCAAATAATATTCCCTGTCAAGCTTATTACCGGAAATAGAGAAATTATCAATCTTGATATCATCTCCCTCAACTTCTTTTCCGGCAGATTCTTGCTGCGAGACCGCAAAAGATCCCATGTTAGCCGTATTCTCCTCGATTTTCCGCAGCTCATCTTCCAATGCCATTTTAGCCAAGAATTTTTTCTTTTCCTTCCTGGTCATCGTTTTCATCGCTTCCTAAAAACAGCATCATTACAGTCAAGCAAGAGCAGTAATAACCTCCGCCTCGGCTCGACGTTTTTCGGCCTCAGCTTCCTTTTTGCGCAGTTTCTCCTCCTCGGCATCAAAATAGATAAGACCATCGTGATCTTCGGCGTCCCCGGCAATGTCCCGGGAATCGTTATCTGCATTTTTCTTACCTCCACGCTTCTTTTTCTTTGAAATGCTCAAATCCTCCATTTCCTCAACAACATCTTCAACTTCTTCCTCGTCCATTTCATCCGCCAACTGTTCAAAAGCTGATTTTTTCGATTTCTTGTCTTTCTTTTTGTCTTTTTTCGAAGATTTCTTTTCGGGCTCTGGCTCAGGTTCCGGCTCAGCCTCTGGTTCCGGTTCGGGCTCGGCGAGTTCCTCCCACTTTGACTTTTTCTTCGATTTCTTATCCTTTTTCTTTGAGGATTTGCTTTCCACAACTGGCTCCGGTTCAGGTTCCGGTTCAGGTGTCGGCGATCGTTTTCCCTTTTTACCCTTCTTTTTCGATTTCAATTCGGGTTCAGGCGAGGGCTCGCGATTTTTGCCCTTTTTACCTTTTTTGTCCTTTTGCGGCTTAACTTCTTCCTCTGATTCAGCCTCGGAGACTTCCTCCTCTGATTCCTCTGACATTTCCAGAGCAGCGAAACCTCCTTTAGCCCCCTTTCCTTTATTTTTCTTTCCGCCTTTCTTTTGTGGAGGAGGCGAGACGATCTCTTCTTCTTCTTCCTCCTCTTCTTCATCTGAAAGGTCCAAAGCAGCGAAGCCGCCCTTTTTCTTGTTCTTCTTGTTTTTCTTTCCTTTGGCTGGAAGGGGCGCTGGAATATCTTCCTCGCTTTCCTCGATTTCTGGCTCTTCGTCTTCGACTTCAAGCTGGGCAAAACCTTGCTGTTTGTTGCCTTTCTTCGCCTCTCGTTTTAGTTTCTTCATCTGTGATTTGCTCATTTGCGGCTCAGCGTCGCCACCACCAGTGGAACTAGCCGCAGCGGCTTTTTTCGCCGCGGCTTCTTTTTCAAGACGATCCCACTCGGCATCTTCGTCTTGTTGGTTCTTCTTTCCTTTCTTACCCTTGGCCATTCTGGGAAAGAAGAGGGAGAAATTTTTGTTATTTATAAATTATATTTTAGCGAAGAAGTGAAAAGTTGAAACTGTTGTTCGAATCCAAGAGAACCAGAACTGCTCGATAATTAAGATTCTGCAGAAAGGAAGAAGGTTTAATTAACATACAAAGCACAAAGTATTCATACAGGAGTATTCGTACAGAAGAAAATTGGGTGCGCGTTTTTCTGGCATTTTTGGGAAATGCGTCTTTTCAGGCATCGCGTTCTTTCTGGCAGTCGCGTCTTTTCTGGCATTGAAGTCTGATTCATTGAATTCTAATATCAAGTAGGGTCTACCAAATCTAATCAACTGTTATTTCCTTCTTAAATTATCTTCAAGAAGAAGAACCCGTAGTTTTGAATATGATTGAGGGGACCAATTTCTTGGCACTAGAATCGAATAAAGAATTATTAGATCATCATAATAAATGCTGAAAATCTTTTAAATTATGTAAATGATCAGCACTATTTTCTTTGATGATAAAAACTTATAAATCAAATAAAAAGTTTTGCCTGTGGCAAGTTGCTATTGAAGGTAAAGGTTTTATGCTATTCATATCAGCTTATTAGATTTGGTAGACCCTACTCAATATCAGAGTAAAATGAATCAGACTCCAGTGCCAGAAAAGACGCGACTGCCAGAAAGAACACGATGCCAGAAAAGACGCATTTCTCAAAAATGCCAGAAAAGACGCGCACACAAGAAAATTGATGAAAACTGAGAGAACTAGAGCATATCGGTCGTGCAAAGCGATAGTGGTACTTTTGAATTAATGAATAATCAGTGATGCGCGTAGTATTTTTAGCAAGAAATGAATATATTTTCAGGCATACGTTTTTGAAAGATGTCTACTTCAGAATCACTATCTGAATCGTCACCAATGAGCTGGTTAGCTTCGATAATTTCGTATCTGAATCCGAATAACGTTAGAATAGATTAAAATGAAAGCAGCTTACTTTCGAGTAGGTTTTTTACAAGAACACCTTTTGACTAAAATTGAAGCAAGAATAATCAACCCTACAACAACGACCGTAACAGCACCGCGAATAAGAATTCCATTTTCTTTCCTGAACAAGTTCTTTTATTCCTGGGTATCTTTCGAACGTCGTTAACTGGATTGAGTTACCCCAAAACATCACCGAAGCCGTAGGTCGTTGATGTCAGATTAGACGGCGAAGATGTTGGAAGTGGACTCGCATCAGTGGCGGGATCGGTGTTATCTTCCGATTCCGAGCTAGCCGACAGAGATAGGAATAAAAAGACCCATCTCATCTAAAATAATAATTTGCTTATAAAAAATAACGATAGATCCTCTCGAAAATGCTTGTTTGTGGGAAAAAGTGCAGTAAGGAAGTAGCTCAAAGAATCCTAGAGTTTTCAAGGCGCTTTGCGCATGTTTTTCTATGGGTTATCAATTTATTTCGCTTTGGAGTCTTAAATCCACAGTGAATACATTCAAAATCGTCATTGCTATGAACAATAGTCATATGATCTGCCAAGTGCTGACGCCTGTGAAATTTCTTACAACAAATATCGCACTCGAAATTTTTTATATTGAAGTGAACCTTTAAATGAGTAAATATGTAGTCCTTGTACACGACTCTGTAAGGGCAATATTTGCAGGAAAAAACGTTATTTTCATGGACATCAAGATGCAGCCGCAATATATGCGGAGTCAGAAAAGAGTTTTTACATGATGGATAAGGACACTTGTGATCGCCGTATAAAGTTGGTTTTTTCCCATGGCTATGGAAACGGCTTTTATGAAGATTAAAATTTTTCCGTGAGTATGTGACAAATTTACAATCAACATGATCACAAGGAATATCTTCATAATTATGCGCAGATATAGTGTGCTCTACCAAACAACCTTTTGACGCTTTCATTTTAAAGTTACAGTTTTTTTCAGCACAGTGAATTTCAGTTGTATCTTTACACTCCCAGTTGAACGATGATCTATTTTCATAGAAAAATTCAAGATGTTCTTCCGGCAGTCCAAAGTTCTTGGCGAGTATCTTGAATTCTTTTGGAATGGTTACACGTTTCTCTTCATCCACATCTTTGGCTTTCTTGACCATGCTCTTCTTTGGCTTGACTGGCGCTAATTCTTCTATCTTTCTTTTAGGAGCCTTCAGTATCGTAAAACTCAGAGATACAGGCTTTCGGCCGACTACAATCAAGTTGAGAATTAGTAAGAGCAGAATAACTCAATACCATTGTCTGCGTTCTTCTTATTTGAATTTTGATCTGCGTCTTTTGAAATGCTGGCATTTTCTTTCTCTTCGACTTTTTTGGCTTCCGTACTTCCCTTCTTTGCTTCACGCCCTTCCGCATTTTCTCTCTTTCCATCAGAAGCTTTCTGTATCGCAAAACTCAGCGTAACAGGTTTACGTTCGTCTAAGGAGTTCTTCATCAAGAATTGACCGTTTTCTTACCATTCTTTTTCTTTCTTTCAAGATCTTTGTTCAGTGCTTTCAGCGCTCGTAATCGACCATTCTTTGCTAGGTACTTTTTCACGAAGCGTATTTCTTCACTTTCTTCAGCCTCTTCCATTTTGTCTTAAAATGACAAATGAGAAAAAGTCGGATATATTTTTATGAAATATTATTCAAGAAGTAGAGCACAAGATCACAATTCAAAGAATCCTTGAGTATTCGAGTCGTTTGGCACATGTTTCTCTGTGCTTGCGGTACTGATTACGTTTCTGTGCTACAAAACCACAGTCCTCGCAAACATAATCATCATTACTATGGACATCGCGGATGTGGGTTTCCATCGTATCTCGCAAGTAAAATGTCTTTGAACAAATTTCGCACGAAAAGTTTTTGATATTAAAATGAACACTCATATGAGCAAAGAAATTATACTTAGTTGCGACTTTGAACGGGCAGTATTGGCAGAAAAAGAACTTGTTCTCGTGGACGCAAAGATGTCTGCGCAAAGCAATAGCCGTGGAAAATGAATTTTTACAGGATTCGTATGGGCAGTTGAAGTTGTTATTCTTGGCTATTTTCTTTCCGTGACCATGGAATCGTTGCTTGTGACGGAGTAAATTTGTCCGAGAATGAGCGACGAAAGAACAATCGACGTGATCACAAGGAATGTCTTCATAATTGTGCTCAGTAACAACATGATCAACAAGGCACCTTTTTGAGTTTTTAATTTTAAATTTACAGTTTTGTTCGGCACAGTAAATTTTCGTTTTATCTTTACATTCCCAGTTGAAGGACGATCTGTTTTCGTAGAAAAATTCAAGTTGTTTTTCTGGGAGTCCGAAGTTCTTTGCGAGCTTCTTGAATTCTTTCGGAATGGTGACAGTTTTCTCTTCTTCGCCGTCTTTGGCTTTCTTCTTCGGCTTGACCGGTGCTAATTCTTCTATCTTTCGTTTAGGAGCTTTCAGTATCGTGAAACTCAGCGCTATAGGCTTTCTTTCGTCTAAAATATTTATGAATATGACAAGAACGCATTTTGCTTTCTTACCTTTCTTTTTCTTTCTTTCAAGATCTTTGTTCAGTGCCTTGAGCGTTCGGAGCCGCCCATGCTTTGCTAGGTACCTTTTCAGGAAGCGTATTTCTTCACTTTCTTTAGCCTCTTTCATTTTGTCTGAAAATGAGAAATAAGAAAGAAGTGCTCGCATTTTTTATGAAATATTATTGAAAGAAGGGATCATTACAGATTGTAAACATAATACTAAGCAGTCATTAGTCTAAAAATAATATTAAAAGAGGATTTTGCTCTGTGATAGTAGTAAGAACAAGCTGCCATTACAGAAGGCAAAGTATAGACTGAAAGAGGAGAAAAATGTACTACCAGAAAAGACAAGACATAAGGTTTGATTAGAGTTTTTGATCATCAGAGATTGAATTGTGGTAAATACGAAAAATTCACCATAAATAAGAAAATAAAGAAGAATATTTGCACATAATCCCAAGTAGGATGCCCGAGTTGAGTTTAAGAGAGCCAGGTATTTATCTCTTACACTGAGAGATCTCATACAGGGAGATTAAAGTTGGAACAAGATGTCATTAGGTGGTAAGGCCATATTTTGAAAAATAAGAACTTAAAAATAGATAAAGAAAAGCTGAAAACTGAAAACATTGAATAAAATAAAAATTGGACAATAAATATGCTAGGGAATCCCTAGTAGGGATATTCAGGGAGAAAATAAGCTTACAATCAGTTCTTACGATAGCGAATTTTCCCATCAATATTTCTTATTGGTTGATGGGTTGATGGTAAAAGTCGCGATTGGAAGAGCTTACTGTAGGTTTTTTTTGTATTTCCTGCCCTGGCGAAAAAAGAAAATGAGAGCTATTTGAGTGCTTGATATATTTCGTGGGATGCTGCGACACAAAGGCCAACAGGTTCATATTTGATATATATTTTCCTGTTTATTGTTATAGACATTAGACGTTTTATACTCGTACTAAAGTAGATACAGTATGACTCGGCTTATAAGACATATTCGGGATTATTGTTTTGAATAATTTATTCGGAATTCCGAGGACAACTGAGTTGTTACAAAGTTAAAATAATAATAAGACTTGGCAAGGTAAAATATAAGCATAATATTTATCGATAAAAATAAAAATTTCAGGAAAGTTTCAGTTAATTGCAGATTTAGAAAGGAGTACTTAAAATTTGATGTTTTTTGTTTAATTTTTGTCTAAATACAGGATTACGGAACTGGATTGTCTTGAAGCGAGGGATTGAATTCAATTCTCGGCAGCGCCGGATTTGCAGTGGAGCAGGACTTGGCGCATTCGGCTTGTATCCTTAGTACAGGATCCTGAATCGATGATAAGAGGCGGAGAGGACGGGGAACTGTACCTTTGGCATTGAAATCTATTCTAGCAGTGACCTTTTCCCACTTCTCCTGGTCAGTCATGCCTTCTGTCGGGTCAAAGTTCTCCTGTTCCAACTTCAACGCATTTGGATCTTCTCGATTTCTCGCCTATCAAATAAAGTTCAAAAGGGTTCACTTCTAACTGATCGAATTACCTTGTTTGCTGCGAGTTTTTGCTCTCTTTCTTTGTAGAACTTTTTAATCTGCTCCTTGGCCTCGTCCTTCCAAATTTGTTCCTGCATAATTAGGTCAAGATTTTTCAAATTTTTAAACAAGCAAAAAAGGTGCTAATGCGCGAATTACCTGTGCAGATGCATCTGTTTCAATGTCCTCGATTCTCGTTTTGAACTGTTCTCTCCATAATTTGATGCTTTCTGGCTCCATGACTGGCATTGTGTAAACTGGTTCTGGCTGGCTCAGCGCGACTAAACAGCGCGTGTAAAGAGAATCATTAAAAATCACAGAGAGACGTACTCGGCTCGGGCTCGGCGGCTACTTCAAGATTTGACATTTCCTCAACGGGCGCTTGGACAGTTGCTTGTTCGAAGAGAAACTCCTCGTCGGCGGTTTCGGCAGCGGCGGTGACAGGTTCAGTTTCAGCCCCTTCCCCCGCGGGAGCTTCCCCAGCGCCAAAGGGATCAAAGTCTAGAACAAAGGATAAGAAAGTGCGGATTGTTTTACCTCCTCTGCACAACGCCGGAGAGCTTATAATGCCCTCCGCATACTTGAGCAGGTTAATTTAACCCCGACTTGGGAGTACTAGCTGCAGCATTTCTCCGGGAGTAATTCAGGGCTATATCAGGTTAAAATGAGGATAAAAGCTGGAAAAAGCTGCATAACTGCAAATATCAACCGATAATTTCAGGAGTAAACGAGACCAAATATCCTCTAAAGCGTACTTTCCATCAAAAACGGGTCTTTATTCCATAAATTTGGACCCCATAAAAGCCAACATAAGTTTTATTAGCTTGCCCAATGAAATAAAAGATTGGTAAACGAAAGTACCATTTGAAGCTTCTGCTTGGGCTGGTGGCTCGTCATAAACAGCTCCTTCAATATTTGCGATTTCACTTTGTTCACCAGAAAGAAAATCAGCTGCTGGGTCCGAAGTCGCCTGGACTGCTGGCTGGGCGGCCGCACTTTCGTCACCGAAAAAATCCATCGTGCGTTTAATTCACTTCTGAATAATTTCATGGTTATTTGAAGGATTTAGAAAAATATATTGAGATAAGTGGCAGGTAGAAAAAGATATGTCTATAAAGAAAATTCCTTGTTGATTGTTTTTACTCTTCTTTGGGAGCATCTTTCTGCGTGGTCTTGAATCGGTTCAATTGTTCCTTGACCTTCTCGGAGATTTCTTTGAGCTCTGCAACGCTTTTTTCGTATTCTTGCTTGACGTCGGTTTTTGCGTGCTCTGAGTTAAAGCAATTAGAATCAGGTACAGTTGCATCAGTATTTAATTATTGCTCTATTCTGCATCTGTCAGCCAAAAAAGAAAAGGTTAGGTGACTCACCAATGTCCTCGTCAATGGCTTGAATATCAGCAACTGCTCTTGACATGACTTTTTGTCGGACATTTATCTCGTCAAAGATAGCATTTTCCTTTCCTGCCACGATTCTCTGCCGTGCTAGAAACAACTCGTGCTCCATTTCTTCAATGCTCTTATCCGACATTTTTGAATGAAAAGATTCCTTGATTTTTCTTTTCCAATCTATATAATAAGAAATGACTCTTTTTTTCTTTTTGTATGCAAATAATAAAAGGCCTGCCTTACATATTGTATAGCGCGAATTTATCGATCAAGCCCTGACAAGCGAAAATTGTTCTTTCAAATTAATATTGACAATGGTCAATGGTTTATTAGCTTATGGCACGCTTTTAATCAAAATTGGAAGGATTGAATTTCTGAGTAATGGTCTTTTCTGTTCATGTGTCAGTTGAAGCTCAGTAGGTTCAGAAGGAAAAATAAATAAAAAGGTGGAACAGCGAAGAAAAGCTAGTCAAGAGTGTAGAGATATTTTCTTGGAAACTTGTCGAAGGCCCAGTCGACTGCGTGATCAATTGGGTGAATGATGAAGGGTATTGTTGCGAGGCCGATGGCAGAGACCATCAGTTGACGGCGTGGAAGAGGCACTTTGGGTAGGGTCTTTGCCAGACCAAGGCCGGAGTAATGGCAAACTTGGTGAATTGTGAAGCCGGGAATGATGACCGAAGCGGCTAATTGCCATCCGAGAGCGTCTACGAAACCGGTAAACTTACCGGTTTTCTTGTCTGAAAATAAAGTTTGGTTCGATTTTATTTAAGATTGCTATCATTTACGAATAGCATTCGCATATCCAGCTGAGAAGCTATGACGCTTGGCGCCCTCTTTCAAGAGAGCAGCTCAATATAAGGTCTCGATTAGAATTATTACCAAAATCATAAAATGAGATTCTATACCATTGAAGCTAAGTTCTCGTATGTATGACATCAATATCTGCGTTTCTTATTTTTTATGAAATAAAAATGAATTTACTTGTCAATTTAAGAATACTTTTATTTGCATCACACTTACATTTATCGTAAGCATCAGCAGCGCAGTACCCAACAGAAATTGCATAAGTCAGTGAAACTGGCCCGTTGAAACCGCCTACGGTGTACTTGGCGGTCTGTGCTCGAAATGCCTCGCCGACTTCATTTGCATATCCCGCGTATCTAAGCAGCGAGTCTCGATAAATATCATACTCTTTATCTTCGCCCGACATTCTTAACAGAAAGTAGACGTTATTATCGTCAGCTTTCAAATTTTTGTTTTCAGCAAATAATAAACGACTGCGAGTTTCCTTTGACCATCAGCAATCCGTTCCAATCAATTTCGATGCTTTCCACTTCAAATCGTACACATTGATCGACGCTTATTTCTTCGCTCTTTATTCCTTCTTCATTCAAGTGCGAGAGGACGCAGTTGAATGTATCCATCGCCAAGAGAGCCGTGTGGCTTTTGTTTGTCTCCCGATTCTTAGAGAAAGAATATGATTTGATTCAATACAAGGTAAAGCTACCTCTTTACAGACAGCTCTGAGAAAAGACCCAGGTTCGGGGCTGAAAATAACGACGTCAACTTCCAAGGTGAAATTCAAATACGCCTCTCCCGGACGATTTTTCAAGGAGACCGTTTGTTCAACAGACTTGAAGGACTTGTCGTTGTAGGCAACCAAAGTTCCGCTTATATCAGCATCGTATCTAACCGATCTCGATGAAATGGATAGAGTAAAATTTTATATACTTTGTTAGGCTTTTGTTGAGGATCGTGGTGCAAGCAGATTTCAAATTTCCCATGTACGAAGGTGGGATCGACACTTTTCTCCTGATTTTCTTGAGCTTCAAACATGTGTCTTTCTCGTAATTGGCCTTGTCTGCCCAGAATTCGAAGTTGTTTTCAAATGGCTTTGTCTCGCCGCTTTCTTCCGCCATATTTACTCTGAATAAAACCCGCATAAAACCTGCTTACTTTTAGCTCTGTTTAAATGTATTTAACTTTATTGTACACTTTATTGCACATAGAATTATTTGTAAGAGTCCAGAAGGAGTAAGGTAAGAGAACAGCCCAAAAGAAAGATCATCGAAAACACGCGCCAATCGGATTGGCGACGAGTTGCCTCTAGAATTTGCTCGTTCCCGTCCCGCACGTTTTCGTTGGATTGTTGAACCTAAAAAAATAAGTTATTGAGCAAGAGGATGCGGCGGATTAGCGGATTGGGAAAGACTTACATTGCTTTGAATATTGTCGGCAACTTCGGCTTGGAGATTAATATTCTCAGCGATTTTATGTTGCAATTGAGCAATATCCGTAACCTTCGATTCGATCAAAGCCACTTCATCAAAGTCTGAAGAATCAAAGTAAAATTCACATTTTACAAAAGAGAACAGACCTTCTTTGAGAGCAAGAGCTTCTGCCAGATATCTTTCTTCCTCCTCGTTTGAAATATCTTTTTGGTCAAACTCTATATTTTCAAGTAATTCACGTACGATCATTTCTTCTCCTACCTTGAACAACAGGCTGGACTTTGACATGCTGATGAGCCGGCTTTGTTGACAATTTCATCCTTCTTCTAGCCTTTGTGATATTTTTCTGATAAGTGGAAACTATATCCTTTAGGGCTGCCTCCAACGTAGACACTGCAATATTGCGATGGTCATTTGCGAGACTTCCCGACACTTCAGCAGCCTTCAGCGCCAGTAGTTCTTGCGAAACCCAGTTAACTTCTTCAAGAAATTCTTCATCTTCGGAAGAACACTTCCTCGACTTTCGTTTGAGAATATTTAGCTGCTTCGTAACTTCATGAAGCGTTTTTGACAAGGCGGAGCGCTTCCGATTTCTCAGAATGTCTTTCTTCAATCCATCGAGTTTTCGATATTTCGAAAGCGCTTCTTCAAACGATTTCGATCTATCTACCTGGCACATTCTAAACACGACAGTTTGACGAGCTTCTATAGGTTTTCATTGCTGATTGATCCAGTTGGTAATTACAGAGACAATATTGTCGATATCTTCCGGAGTGTTACTTTCAACCACTTCAACAACCTCCGGCTTGTAACTTTGCCGCGCCTCCGCAACAAGGACTTCCATGATCTCGCACGTTACGTTTTCTTGGATTTTGGCCTCGGAGTAGCCTCGTTTTTCAAGACGCTCGTACAGGATCTTGTTATCTTGACAGTAAATGTGAGCGTTTGAATAAGATTTTAAAAAGATTACATATTTCATGATTCAGTATATTTTATTCATTTTGTGTTTACATGGATGATTTTGTAATTATCACAACAGATAAAGACTCATTTTGGAGACTGTTTCTTTTCAATCCTCTTCAACGACGCTTTGATGAACGGATGCAACTTCTTCGATTCCTTGACCTGTCGGGAATACTTCTTCAACTTTTTATCAGTCTTCCAGTCTTTATCCTCCGCATTTCGTACAACAAGGTTCGGCCGTCCATTATCATCATGCTGTGCCAAAATAGTATGAAGCTGAAACAGCGCGCGGTAAAGCATTCGTTCCTTATACGTGGCTGGAGACGTGTTTTCGGAAGACTCTTCTTCTTTTGCGGGTTGGGCGATGCAGTTGAAGATTTCGCTGAGACGGTCATCAAGTGGACTGCTTCGATCTTCCAGCATGATCATTTTCTTGGGCTGATAAGTGTCACCGGAAGATTTTCGCTTTTTGGTCGGAGAAAGAGCTGGTACATCGCTGGCAAAATAATTTGTTGAATTAGACATTTTTGTTATTTGGTGATTCTTTCTGATTCATGGCCTCTTTTATATGAAATTCTAGCGCCGCCGCGCAGCTGTTACAGAATAACTATGTGTCGCAGATGGTAAGAAAGCTCTGATATGCATCAGGCCCTTGATTGCTTCCAGCAGTTCAAAGATCGCACATACCTGTCTTCAAAACAACCACCAATTTGAACCACCGCTCTGGGAACATTTCCGATCCGTGAAACTCAAAAATGTTCCCTCCATTCTTTTGAATCTCCTCGAGATCATCAAGCAACGGATCTTCATCTAACACGCCGCAATTTCGCTCCTCGTCTTGCTCGCAAATGTGCCCGTGATCTTTCGCAAACTGGCCTACATTGATGCTCTTCCAGCCTGTCGCCTCGACTAATTGCTCAACAACTGTGCTTTTTCCTACGCCAGGGGTGCCACAAATCAGGATGTTGGGCAAAACCATTCTCAATGTAAGAAAATTTTTTTTCATTTATTTATCAAAAAGATAATAGTAAAATACATTGACAGTTTATCCTTTATTTCATTTTTTTGGTTGTTGATGATGGTGATTTTATTGTAATACAAGATGATGAATGGCTAGTAAGATCCCATATCATTCGCTGCTCTTGCTTCTTGAACTTCATAAGGATCGAGGTCGATAAGTTGCGGGTCCAGAGTTGCGTCTTTCCAGTCGTTGAGCTCCTCTTCTTCTGGATCTTCTTCCTTGGGCGTTTCCTCTTTTTTCGCCTTTTTGACTTTTGGCTCAACGTCCTCTTCATCGTCATCGCTAGAATCGAGGTTGATTTCGTCGGGATTCTCTTCTTGTGGGTTCATCCAACTTGGAGTTGTCCCTTCTACTTTAATCTTTTTACCATCGGGCGCGGCGCTTTGCTCAGAATTTTCGTCCAAATCGTCTTAAAATACGGTTATTTCTGTATGAACTCGAGCTTGTTTTCACTATCGACAAAATTCAACTAATACGGAAGTAGATTAAGTACCTAGCCCGTCGCGCTCGCCACCCTCGAACTGATTAAGCTTTAGATAAAGCCTATTCTTGTGAAACGAGCTTGCTGCTTGTATTTTCGTCACTTCGGACACTTGAATGGGCGTACAGTCCTTCCAGGGGTCTTCAAGCATGTCAGGTTTAAAATAGGACTCCACGGGCGCCTGGAGCCTTGGCTTCGACTGGCGATAATGGAATTGCTGATAAGTGCCGTAGCGAGCTCGATTATTCCCGGAACCGCGGCCACGTCCCCGTCCTTGGCTCTGAACATAATAATTAGATAACGGAGGGGCGATAAGGGCTGATGCTTCCTTAGTCCAGGATTTTGGCTATTGAACAATCTACGGTATTCGGGCTTAACGAACTTTTAACTTCCACGAACCCACGACTTACCATGTAATTGTAATCGGGCTCCAAGTGGGTGTTATCACCCCAAACTTGTACGCGATCATTATTTTGAAAATGTTTGGGTGCTCTTGGCCCGCCTCTGTGAAATCCTCGATTTCCGCGCGGCCTTCCACGGTATGGCCTCATACGGCCTCTTGAATGGCCGAATTGCTGCTCATTTTGTTCCATTTTCTAAAAGAAGGTTTATTCATTTCAGAAAAGGATAGGCGCGTTCGATATAGATATGCACTTTTTGTTGTAACGAAGATTGTATCAAAGCAGCGAAAATGAATTTGGCACACTTTTTGTAAAGGCAATAGAAGATTAAGAATTTTTTCTTATGACAAAACCAGTTTTCTCTTGGCTATTTTCTGTTTTCGGGGCTTGAAATAGGTCTTTCCAAAAAATGATAATAGGGGTTGTTTCCCTATCTTACGATCCCTTATTGAGTCCTTCAAAAATATGTAGTTTTTTTCAAGCCCGCGTGCCCAAATCGTGTTTATCAGCAATTGCCTCAAGAATATCCTGTTGCTGGGGGGTCAATTTGCTGAACTTGATGACATCCCTGTTCGTGTTATTTAAAAAGATGCGAATAAAATATTCCAGTAATCTTTTATCCACGTTGGAGGCGAGATTGATTCCTTGATGTTTATCGACGGTGAAATCGTCCTAGAAATAAGTTTGATAGAAATGGGGATGAAGGGGGATCTTCAAAAACCTTTGACGTTGGCAGTTTGTTGTTTAAATAAAGATTAAATTGCTCCCCGTTCTTCGGGATTCTGGGCGATTGGTGATTTTCAGAATTGCTGGCAGGAATTGTTTGTGGTTGTTTTTGTTGTGTGTTTGTCTGTTGTTGTTGCTGTTGTAGTGGGTTACCAGTGGTACTCGTGAAGCTCGTGATTTTTGGCATTTGTGCAGGCGGCTCCGAGCGATTCGGGGCCAGTTGCGGGGCTCTTTTCAGCGGCGGTGGTGGCGGTGGATTTTGCTTGCTCAAAGGCGATGCCTGCGCTTGTTGGCCGGGAGGAGCTCTGATTAAGAACAGTTTGAAAAAAATGAAGTTGCTTTTTACTTTCGCTTTTAAAATTAATGTTCGTGTTTGGTTTACCTTAGTATCGGAGGCCTGAGTGACGGAGGCGTGCTCGAGTGGAAATTAGGATTTTGTGGGCGGAAAGGAGAGACAGGCTGCTGCCTTGTCCCAGATTTAGCATGACTTAGAGGCGACTTGGGGCCTGTAGCCGGAGAAGCCTGCTTTTGTGATTGAATGTTTGGCATAGATTTCTGCACGCTTTCTTCCTCTGCCTTCTCGATTTTCGGTTCTTCTTGGGGCGGAGCGGAAACAGGAGCCGGCGATATATTCTGACTACTGCTGGCTGATATGGCGGAGCGTTGGAGCTGGGGCGGAGATGAGACCTCTTGTGGGGCGGATTGGGACCGTGCGGCTTCGCTGGCGGGACTTGTCGGCACCGCTTTTTGAGGCTGCGTGGCGGGAATTACAGCCGGGCGAGAAGTAGGGCTGTCTTTTGGACTTTGTACTGGAAGTTGAGAGTTGCTTGAGAAGGAAGAAGACGGCGACGGGGGGAACTTTTTGCGGCGATTGCGTTTTGCTTTGCTTTGGACTGTTTTGATGATGAATTTGGTTGCTTAAAGTTTTCGGATGCGGCGGTCGTTGGTTGGGAGGGAAGTGGTGCTGCTGATGATGCGGGTGCTGTTGATGGTGGTGGTTTGGCTGGTGTTGCTGTTGCAGTTGTTGTTGGTGCTCTTGTTGGCCGACTCGGTGGAAGAGCCGGTTGCGATGTTTAACCTTCTGATCGAGCCTTGCTCGCGACGGATCTGACTAAAGTGGGTTAGGATAAGAAAAAGAGGGAAATGTTTTTACTTGTTGAGGATTGCAGTTCCGCCAAGGATCCTCTAGCATAGAATTCTTGTAGAACTTTTTTCCGATTTCGGATTGATCGAGCTCGACAACACCGAGAGATTCCTCTTTGCGCTTCGCTCGGAAGTCTTCCTTTGGAATGGAAACGCGCACGTCAATGGGGAAGCCGTTGATGCTATGTTTCTGGAAATTGCGAACCCCTTAAAAATCAATTACAGATGTTGCGAAATAGACAAGAAAAAAAATTGAGTAAACATCATTCAGAATCAGCAAAAATCAACGAGGATTTTAACCGTTTGTCAAACTTTCTTTCTTTGTTAGTTTTTTTCATGCAATTATTAATTTTGATTATTGATCAATCAACGTAAAAATAAGTAGGAATTGAATTTCGAGCATGCGATATATTTACTTTCAAAAACGTTATTTTCAACAAAGCTGACAAAGGCAAAGTCTCTGTTGCGGCCGGTACGGCGATCGACCGGTCGCTTGAATGAGTTCACTCGGCCAAAACTGTTGAAGTAGTGATCCAGTTGCTCGTTGGTCACCGCCGCATTTATTCTGCCTATGAAGAGTTCTTTTTTAGTCATATAACCGAATATTGAGTGTCTGAACAACAAAATAAAGAACAAAACAGGAAGTAACTGGGCAATGAGAAAGAAAATGTTTATTTAGTTACAAAAATCAAATGATCATGGTCAAATGGCGAAGAAATCGGGATTGCATGCGATTTCTTCGCTCAGTCTCGCTTCAAGACATTTCCACATAATATCCTGCCCTTCGTCTAGATTGCCACAGAAGAGAACTTGCAGTTTGACGCGAGAGGATAGCCGGGTAGCCAGCTGACAGCCACGTGCAGAAGGGTCTTTCAGCGCGGTGCTTATTTTAAAATTAGATATAGCAAAAATTTTTATAAATAATCAATCGATATTGAATAGACTGACTATATTCGTGGATGATTACTTATAAAATGAGAATAAGTCTTATTATCAGCTAAAATTGATCTTTTCGGCAAAGTTTTTCAATTGAAAAGTGTTTCCACAATACAAAATCGTCCGAAAAGATCCCTCAAGATCACCAGACTTCCGCTAAAAATCAACAAGGACTCACCAAAGCGCAGTCTTCCCATCTCTAGCCGGAACTGCCATTGCCATGCTCCCCAAATTCTGATTCAATCCAGCCCAAATCATCACCGCCCGGCCAAGTCTGATCATGGAACAGAACACTGTTTCCGTTTCCTCTGGAATTTCTACGGCAATTTCAATCTTTCTCACAGCCATTCTGAATTAATAAAATTGACGCATCATAGAATCACCTTAGAAAAAGAGATGTAAGAGCTATAAAATGGGCAGTGGAATGATGAAAAATGTAGTGAACTTAAAAAAATGAGAGGAACAAATGCAATTGACTCTTGAATTCGATAGAAAATTTTTCGATTTTGTGATTAGTTTGTTAAATTGTTGGCGGCGAAGATTTCTCGTGCTTCCTTCATGTATTCTGCTGAGACGTCGTCTTCTTTTCCAGATAGCTTGAGTATATTGTCGACTTCGTCGAAGCACTGGAGGGAGTATTTGATTGCGCCGTCTGACAGATAGCCTCGCACATCGTCGAGAATAAACTGATTCGCTAAAAATTCAAATGAGCCCATGTCGATCATTTATTTTCGAATAATGGACTGTTTCCCCCTTGTTTTCATCCGCCCACTCTTACCTTGAATAAGCTTGGCTACCATAATAGCACAGTAGGCCACGGTCATACAACCCTTGACATGCGCATCAGCCTTGTTCACCATCTTTCCCAGTTGCTGCTGCTCCTCTTCCGACATTCCCTTGATGTCCTCACCGAATTCCGCGTCCAGCCTACAGAAAAAATAATCAAAATAAAAACAGCTCGATCGAATTACGTCGTCTTGGACATTGCCATGCTCACATCGCCGTCGTGAATTCGCTTGAGCTCTGTCATTTCGTCGTTCAAAACGTCCAAAATAATTCGGAAGTTTTCTTCCTTTTGCATTTTCATTCGGCAAGCGGGGGATCTCATTGTTAAATTCAGTAGAATAGCAACTCCGATCTTGAATTATAGAAAATGAGAATAGATACCAGAAGTTTAACCACAGAAACTATGCTTAAGCAATTCTAAAGAATTGTCGATAAAACTTCAGAAGTTGGGATAAGAGTCAATATGCACTCCCAAAAATGAAAGATCTTTTGCCGGATTTCCGAAGTTCTATTGATAATCGAGGGGCGAAAATGTGAATATTTAGTCGAAAATCATGGGCAGGATTTATGATTGAGTACCTTCAAGGAATGTTTCTTTTCATCTTGGCTTGTCAACAATGAGCTCTTTGGAAATTTGACGATCATATCAAGAATATAAGGCAGAAATTCCAGCTGTGCCATTTTGAAGCAAGCATGATCAGACTCGCAGCACAAGTTGATAAGATGCCTCGTTATCCTGTTGGCGTATCCATTCGTTTTCATATTTTCTGGACCGGTGATCTTCAAAAATTTCCCCACAGCTTCCAAGTACTCCGTTTCATTCACCACCACTTCTAGTTCAATATTAATACCATACATTTTCGCTTTTTTAAAATTACCAAGAGCTTTCTTATAAGGCTTCGTTTGCGCTTCAAACGCGTCAAAGATTTTGTTGAACTCGGTTCGATTAATTTCACTTGTGCTTTTGACGGAAATGATTTCGACCACTTTCTCGACAAGGAAGTTGAGCATTTTTGAGATAATACAGATTGTATTGAACACAGGCTTTTTCGTATTTATACAAAGGAGATAGACGGTTTCGGCAGCTACTGTATTGTGGGTCCACCCGCTCGAGATAGGTTTGATACTAAACAAAGACGGATTAATTGAATTTCAGTCGAGTTTCTTCAGTTTATGATATAGGCCGGCTGGGCTGGCCAAGCGTAAAATGAGTCTATTTAAAAATATCGGGCTATCTGATTACCAGGGAATATCGGGGTTAACAGAAGCGGAATCCTTGATGATGGAATCGGCATCGCGCTGGATTCTTGGCAAATCTTTGTCTTGTGCTTTGGAACTTGGCAGCTTGAGTTTGAGCAGTTTTACGATAAGTGCTAAATGTCAAGTTAGTTACTTTTAAATTCAAGAAGCTCAACTTCAACTGCTACTGCTAGATAAAGCTGGATGGGAAAGTCCTTAAAATAAGATGCTTCAGTAGCTCTTTTTCGTTTGAACTTACCAAGAATGATTTTTGAACAGCCAATATTTTTGTACAGACACACTTTATGAAGAGCAATCGCAGCAGCTAGCGCATAAGAGGCTGAAAAGCATTAAAATTGATGAGTAGCGGTTTCGATGTTTTTACCAGTAGTTTTTTCAGGATCAGTTGCATCCCCAAGATACAAAACAATCAATTGGCCAAGATTATGCGCCTTGCTCGGAGCTGGCAGCTTATTCTTCGCGAGAAAGACGCGAAACTCTTCATCATTCAATCTTTTCGCAAAGCTAATAGCCGTGAGCGCTCGGGAACTGATATCATTTGTTCCAGGTTTGACCCCGTCGAGGTAGAATTTCGCATCGTCTTGGAGTCCCTCGTTGGAAATTTGCTCGTCGCTCATTTTGTCTGCAATCGGAACTCGTATTTCCGCCGGGCCTTGTACTTTTTCGCCCTTCCTGCTTTCGGAAGTGTTGGTTTCTTAAAATCGTCGAATTGATTCTGATCCATACTGTACGGGTCATTCGCATCTTCTTGGTAGTCGATCTTCGTTTTGCTCTTGAAAAATCGCTTTTCGCGGAAGGGTCTTCCCGGCGCTTCTGGCTTTGCTGCATCTTCCTTACTGTTAGTTTTACTGGCAGTAGGAGCTTTCAAAGACGGCGGAGGAAAGGGAGATGGCTTGGAGGCTTCAGAAGCGGGAGCGTTTGAATCAGGCTTGATAGGTGAGATTTCTAAATAAAATTTAACAAATGATTTGCTAACTACGCCTTAAACACTGTTTTTTTAGGTTGACCCTGACTTTGTCCCAACCGTATTCAAAATCCTTATGTGGTAGCCCCATACTTCTATACATTTTCTGAAAGCCCAGACTCTACTGCGTTGCCTCGACGGGGTCTTGTGACCTTGGCGAGGTCATATGACCTCAAATGACCCCTTTGAAGAGAGGCGAAGCGGAAAATAGTGATTTTTAAAGGAAAACTAGCATAAAATTGCTTGGATTCTAGTGTTGGCAGACACTGACATAATGCATTTTTAGAACCGCCAGATCACGGGGATCATTTCGACTATTGATTATAAGGGGGTAGCTCATACCCTGAGCCAAATTAAGGGGGTCGGAAAACCCGAGGGTCAACCTAAAAAAAACAGTGTTTTACCCATTTCGAATTCCGCCTTTGTTTGGAGCTTCTCTTTCTTGACTTTTGTTGATTCAGTATTTTTGTTCATCACTTTTGGCTTCACGGGAAGATCTATTGTCGCTGAAGAGAAGACACGAAGGCTTTTCTCTTCAGTTTTGTGTCCGTTTGATTTTTCTGTTGACTCTTTCTTTTCGGGAGATTTGGAATTTCTCGCCAAAGATCGTAAACTGCTGATTTTTGGAGTTGGTGGATCAGAAGCATTTTTCACCGTCTCGTTCATGATCGTATCCCACTGATCCTGCGCGCTCATTTCGTCCTCTTTCTCGTCTGCGACGAAGGTACTGTCGTCATTATCATCATCATCAGAGTCGACGCAGCCGAAGGCAAGGGCAAATGGGCTATTTTTATCCAACTTCGAGCGTTTTTTCGTTGCTTTTATCACTGGAGCACTTTGTTTCGGCCTCTGACTTAACGGCTTTACTGTCTCTTTCTTTGGGCTAAATCTCTTGTCCTGTGGGCTTGTTCTTGGAGTCGGTTCTACTTTTGAAGGAGCAGAATTGAAGCTACCAGTACTGCCGAAGAGGGCATCAAACTTCTGCTCGGCAGATAGGTTTGAGGACGAAATCACGGGCTTCTTAGAAACTGGCTTCTCACTGTCCGCGGGTGACTTTTCGCGTATCTTCCGCTTGGAGCTCGTGAATTTTAGTTTGACGAGTGGGTCCATTTCGTCGTCCAAGCCATTCATCTGAACATTTCAAGTTCCGGATAAATGTGAAAACATAAATAGTAGATAGTATAGTTGGAAATGTAGGAACTAGGTAAATTGGTTGTTAACAGCAAAGGCTAGAAAAATTTGCCAGAAATAGGCGAAACAATTGAAGAGGTAGAAACGTTTAACTTCATTTTTGATCAACACGAACAGGACAAATGAAACAGGCGTCCAGTAGCACCAACCGTACTGGATGATTCCGAAGACTTTCTCGGAGCAAATCGCCCGTGCTTCATCGAAATTGAAGCCTGACAGGAGGGGGTAAACTGTGTTGACGACAAGCATGTTTACGGGCATCAAAAACGTCTGGTCCAGGAGGATCTTCAATGGGATGTACTGTATTGAAAGTTATGAGTCAGAAAATATGGCCCGATCGAAGTATGGTCCGATGGAGAAATCGTAAAAATCGAAAAAGAATCCCATCCTTTACTGGCCAAAGTTTAGTGAGAGAATTGATCCTATTGAGCGCAAATCTGACGTAGGGCCCAACCCAGAAAATGCCAATTGTCGAAAAACGTAAACTTCTCCACGGATCCCATTTCTCTCTCTTTTCGATGAGTTTTTGCGCTGATTAGAGCACTTTACTTTCCGTTCGTCGGTGCTCGGGCCAGATGCATTTCGGACATTTTGTTGGCTGAAACGTCGCCGCAAAAGTACAGGAAGCCGGATGTTGCCGAGCTCTGGGAACAGGTTATAACGAATTACAGTGCGAATACATTAATGAGAATTTCGGTATAAAAACAGCTTTTTTTCAATAATTGACTATTATTTTTCTATAATTTATCGCTAAATTTCATGGGAAAACGACGTAAAAGCGTATTTACGTTTAAAAATCAAGACTTGGTGAATAGATAACTGAGAGAGAAAACCATAATTTTTGAGAAATGGAGCGATTTTATCGATTCTAGAGCTGTAAAACACGAGAAACGCAGTCATTCAGACTCTTAGCGCCAGCGTGGAAGTCTTCTCTATCACATAAAGCGGGTATCATGGGAGATATTGGCGGAAATGACCTGTGTCCTGAAGGAGTCTGTTCATTGGAATCGACTCTAGCGTCAATTCGGAGCTGGTTTCGTAGGCGCGCCAGTCCGCGTCGCGCGCTCAACGCGACCAACCACGCGCGCTTCCCTAAAATTGAAAAAACGTCGCCGCGAGCGATCCTCCCTAGTTTCAAACATAAACCCTTTTCCATACTTGATCCCTTCTTCGAAAAGAAAAGTTTTCGAAGCGAGAAAAAAATATTTCGAAAAACCATAAAAGAAGATTTCAAAACTTTCAATTATTTTGATTTTCTGTTCAAAAAATGCTGTTTTATTAAACTGAAATACAGTGTATTTACTGTAATAACACGCTTCACCCTTTCCTCATCGAATTGACTCACTGCTTGATCAACTTAACATCTTGAAATGGCTGAAAAGGCGCTAGAAGAGATGCTGGAGCTGGTCAAATGTCCTGTTTGTTGGGTGGTAATGCTCATTTATACAGTCTTATATTATGAATTTCTAAATCCACCTCCTTTCAACCCTCCTTATCGTCCTAATTCAGAGTCCCCGGGACGCGCACCAATGCCCAAAATGCTCAAAAGCCTTCTGCTACGGCTGTATCAAAGTCTCCCTGAGCCACAACGGCAAATGTCCCTATTGTAGAAGCCCGTAAGTGTCACTTTGAAAACCCGAAAAAGAACCTAAAATTTGTGAAGAACAGAGACTGAAAATCTCGTCCGGTGCCCGTGGCTGAATGATGTTTGTCAAATGGCGGCAAAAGCTGGCGAATCTTTACGAAAATGCGCAGTTCATCATGACAAAGTAAGAAAATTTAAAACTTCGGTTCGGGAGACTGTGCGAAAACTTGATCCAGGCCCTGACTCAGGGTCGCGAAGCTACACGTCCTAACAAGACCCTGACTCAGGTTTCTGCACAGGTTGTCGAAGCCTGACTAAAGACCTTCTTTCCTGATCATTTCCTTCATCTTTTGTTCAGTATATGACGCACTTTGATACAATAAACAAAAAGCCAGCTTGCGAGCTGTGCGTGTCAGAAATTCCAAAATCTAACCTCAACAAACACACGATTCGATCGTTGGACGAAGCAGCCCAGGAGAAAGAGAAAAACATCCACGATGAAATCAAGAACATCGAAAAAGAGACGCAAAACTACTGGAACAATCAACTCAAGATGAAGCGAAGAATATCCGACTTTACGCAAAATCAAAAGGATATTTGCCTCGAGGAAAGGTTCAAAAATTACTCAATTAAAAAGAGTCCTGTAATTTCCTGAATTACAGTTGTTTTTAAGCTGAGTGACTGTTGATTCAATCGTAGAAAATCAAACTTATATTCTCCTAAAAATTGTTCAGTTTGGATTTTTCAGCTCATTTTTATTGCTTTGGGACATATTTTACAGTTCGAGTGTACAGTTCTGGCGATTCACTTCCAACAGGCATAGAATTTCGCGCTATGGATGATCTTCTTCGTTTACTTGATTTTTTCCTGATCATCTTCAATCGGTCAGCTACATCGATCCATTCCGTATTCGTCAGCAAACAGTACATCCGACTTTCCTGGGTTCTAATTTTCTTTTGATTCTCTTCCACTTGGTTCTCGCAAGAGATCATTTTCGTACTTTCGGCCAAAATTATTTCCTCTTTTGCGTCCTTTTTGCGGAAATAAACGGCCTCCCCCAGTGAGCCAGGACTTCGCGATTCTTCATCGAGTTCGAAGATTTCTTCCTCGAGCTTTTTGACGTTTTCTTCGTGCTCTTTCATTTTGCGTTCTCGACTCTTGATGTATTTTTCCGACGTTTCTTTGCATTTCATCATTTGTTGAAATTTTCGGAAATCTTCTTCTGTCCATAATTCGCTGAATTTTTTCGTTCTTTGCCATTCAACTCTGTCGCCATTTTTCGGCACTTTTCGTAGTTCAAAAATTTCAAAGAAGGAATTCATTTTTTTCTGATTTTTGCGAGTAGGGTGCCCCGTATCTTCGTATTTATTGGGCCCTCTTTAGCGCTGCCTTTTTAAAAGATAGCGAATGCCAAAACAGCTGGGGGCTATCTCAATTGGCAATCACAGTCATCTTGCCTCCACACAGCTGTTCAAATTGGCTTGATTTCGTGCTCATATGACACAGTTTTTATTTTGTTATTGGCGAAATTGGAATTTGAGGCCGCAGTAAATATTGTGAGAGCATTAAAATTAAATCCTGGGTCGATTCATATCAAGTCTTGATACGCTTCGTTGTTTTCCCAGGCTCGCTAGTTATATCTTCTCTTTTTCGCGGGACTACTCTCTTCTTCACTTAGATGTTCTGCCATCGTTTCAATAAATTGAAAGAACTGTGCTCTGTCATAATGGCTTTTGCCATTTAGAATACAGTAGAGCTTGCTTTCTAGTGTCGTTTTCATATCCACCAGTATTGATAACTCTTCCTCCTCATTTTTCATTTTCTTTTTCCGGTTTTGAATCATTCGAGATATTTTCCTCTTTCTTTTCTTGCCCATTATTTCGCCAGGCTCCAAAATGAGTTTTTTCTCATTCTTGTCAATTACGGCTGCAATTTTTTTGATTTTCTTCATTTGTTTAAACATTGGCTTGTTCAATTTATCCAGTTCATAAAACATTTTATCCAAGTCGGAAAACTGCTATGTATTCGTCTCATATGACTGTACTTCATGGCTCCATGAGCTACAGTCATCTCCGCTTGTTGAAATTGTCTGCTCGAGCTTGTAAATGCGCAGTGATGCGTTTTCGAATGTCATATTAGAAGCCTTTTAATTTTATGGTCGAGGTATTCGTAGTTTCCTTATATATGTCTTCATTCTAGCGCTAGAGGTTATGCAAACGAATCAGCTTGCACGTCCCATGTGACGCGCAGGAAATCCACACCCAGATGACCGTGTTTTTATCGACCTAAAGTAGGTAACCCGAATACTCGAATGACCTACCGGGAATAGATTTCGTCACCCTCGAACCTTTTGAAAAGCTGCGGCGGAACCTGGACGATCAAATAAAAATCCTCCAGCAGCATATGAGCGCAACCGCCAATGCGCTCAATGAGATCAAAGTCCTGATTCCTAAGAAACTGGCATCAGAAGTGACCGACGCATCAAAGAACAAAGTGTTCGAATTTCTGACGGGCGAGTGGGCTGACTCGTCTGAAACGACGGACAATGATGCGACCTTTGTGTTGAAAATTGATGACATAAGACAACTCGAGCTGGAGACGTCTCCCAGGCATTCAAAAGTGAGTAATTATAATTACGAGATCAGGATTAGTGTAATTATACTTGTAGACGATGCGAGTTGGCGACAGAGACTGGTATGTCGATGTTGGACTGTTGAATCAGCACCGCGTCGGCGGTTGGGAAGGGGACGATGTTGAACACTTGTCGGTGATTATTTGGCAAGAGGAGAGCACGAGGGGAACGATGTCCCCGCCAATGTCGGCTTTAATCGTTGCGAAAGATGCTTCAAATGACTTATTAGGAAGGGTTTATGCTTTCATATAAACAAGTAATATGATTATCGTTGACTTCCGCGGTATTTACTTTCATTTTCATTTCAATTTTCGAAACCCAACGAATAGAACTCGTTTTGTTCGACAAATTCAACGACTTGCGTGGCTTTGGCCGTCGATTATTCCTTTCCATGGATCAATTGCTCAGTAGCGGAACGACCAAGCTCGAAATCGAAGTCCTCCTTGGTCGAAGATCTCCTGCTTTTTCCCTCAGACTTTTGCGCAAAATGACGCAAATAGCAAAAGAAGCGGACAAACGCATGCGTGAGGTTTGTCTCGTGGTGGTAAATCAACTTTTTTATTATATTTTTGTAGATTTGCTCGGAGACAAAGAGTGTTTTCCAACACGCGAATCAGAAGATACTAGATATCATTCGAGAGATCAGAGGAAACGACCTAAATCTGATCGCTACGTCCCTCCAACTTCAGCTGAAAGAAGACTATGACAGCTCAGGAGAAGAAGGTCAAAGTTCTGGGCTGACAAAGCTTCCAAGCTCCTCGTCCTCTTTGTCCCTGCGCCACAGAAACTTTGCCACCACAGGAACAAAGAGACAATTCCCGAAGCTAAACATTCGCTTGCAAGAAGAGTCTGACGCGGCGAAAACTGGGTCTACTGAAGAGTTAAGTCTGGCTGAGCTGGATGAGCGACTTGAGCGCGCTACGACTTCTACAGTGGGATCTACAAGCTCCTCGTCAGAGCCGAGCACGAAGCGTACTAGAGGAAGGAGAAAGCGAAAGAACTGAAAGAAAGACAATCAGATTTACCTTTATTGAGCCCCGTTAAAATCAAATACCAACTTCAAAGACTGCATAATACAGATAAAAAACAGTATATTTCTTCTTATATAAAATGATACAACATTCTTTTATAGCATATAATTTATAGACAATAAAGAACGCTGTATCGCTAATTCTGGCCAATTCTAGCTAGTTACCTGTGACAGTTTTGATGAGTCTTTGCCTCTCTAGAATAGGACCAATTATTGTGGCCTGTTTCGATTGTGATGGTTACATTTATTGATCAGTTATCTTTTAGAAAAGGAATGAAGAATGGTTGAGGTACAGCCGTGGCGGCTAACAGACAGTCCTAGAAAACTTATTGAAGAAGCAAGGGACTTACAATTGTCCATCAAAGAGGTACTTTTCCCGCTTCTCTGTTATGTTATATTGAAAATTAGGCAAAAATCGATAATGACTTACCTTACTGCGAAATCGTCGGCTCTAGAACCCGTCTGCGGGACATCTACCGATCATTGCTCGTCGCTGACTTGGAACTGGCGTTAGATCAAAAGATTGAACAAGATCTTTGGAACAATTGCTTTAAAAATCCGATCAATGAACTTCTCGAAGCTCAGCGGGTAATTCTATCAATCTCCTATTGAATCAAAACAATCATACTCATTTTAGTCCTCCGCGTCCAAAGCTGAATTCAAGCAAGAATCGGCTTTCAACTACACGGAACTGCTCGAATCTGCATATGCCTTCTATCTTCAACTTCTCGATGACATTTGCGAAGCGTATTCTCTTCAATTGCCAAATCGTGCGACGGATCGTCAGCTCAAGCTCATGCCTTGCGTCCAAGGTTCTTTTCAGCCATTAAAACCCCTTTCATTTCTTTCAGAAACTGCTCCAGCTGGGGACCAGCCTCCTCCGCGCGCAACCTCTAGTTTGTACATCGCTCAACATTGTCTGATCCATCTCGGCGACATCGCTCGATACAGACACAAGCAAAAAATCGCCGACTCATTCTATCGAAAAGCTTCACAACTTGTGCCTTCCAGCGGCCACCCGTATAATCAACTCGCTATTCTCGCCGCTACTTCGCCTGATAATCTTCAAACTGGTAAGATTTAAACTTGTTTAAACTTCGATTGTTCACTATTGTTTTAGTTTATTATTATTTCCGCGCTATGTATGTCAAATGCCCTTTTCCTGTCTCGAAAGATAACCTCTCCCGTCAACTGGAGAAAGTTCTCAAGTCGGCAAAGTCAAAAGTCAGCAAAAAACCTTCGCAAATATCGATTCTTGAGCTTATGCGACTATTCCTGAAATTCCAAGCTCTCTGCTTCTTGAAGCGAAAAGAAAATTTCTCAGAAACCAAAACGTATGCATATTGTTTAAGCATTTTTCATCATTTCATTTTTTAAAAAATAGGCGGTTAGTCCAAGCATTGGAATTTCACCGGTCGTTGGGCTCCTCGCTCTCCAAACGGCAACTTTTGCAAATGAGCTTCATAACGATCGCTAACTATCACCGTGCGGTTACGACCAACTTTGAGCTTCACGAAGAAATGCTTGATTTTCTTTTGGAATACCTGGACATTCTTATTCAACTCCCCGTCGATCCCCAGCGTCATCTTCCCTCGGTATTGGCGATTCTTCAGTTTTTACAGCAGAACTTGCAATTTCTTGAAAACAACAAGGTAATAAACATGCGTTTTGACCTGGAAATCAATCAATTATTCAAGTCGAGAACATGGATTAACCTTGCAAGTCGGCTGAATAACACCTTGCCGCCGAAATGGGGTCCTTCTTGGGAGCCGAAAATTTCACTTCTTCCTGAAGGTTAGCTAAGAAACTTCTAGAACTCAAGCTAAGAAACATTTTAGACCTTGATTTCAAGGGCTGGACGTTGTGGAACATGCCCCCAAAGGAGTCGATCGTCGGCCAGGTTTCTTCTGAGAGGTAAGGTTTAGCTTATCGGCTGTGTTATCGTTATTTTAAAAGTGATCAAGCTGATGCGCGCGCTGAGAGAATTCTCTACATTTCGTGGCAAATCGCTCACACGAAAGATCAACAAGTTCTCAAGCTTGAAAACTGCATTTTTGTCAGTCCAATCAAGCCGTTGAGCCCTGGAATTCAAGAACACGGTCCTATTCCGATTCAACCACCACCTCCAGTCGCAGTGTATCCAACCGTCCCTCCTCCACCAACATTGCAGACGGTTCCGAATCCTCCCCCGATTGCACCGTCGATGCCTCCGCCGCCACCTCAGCATTTTATGCAGGGGCAGCCGCCCGCTCCTGTTCGTCCGAAAGGTAAAAATCTCATTAAATCTAGTCAGAAATTTTCGTTTACAAGATCTGTCAATCGACACGCGGCCTCCTCCACCTTTTTACCCGCCTGGCCCACCGCCAAACCTTGTCCAAGAATACAAGACCCCTTTGCTTCAAGCTACCGGTCCCGAAATGGCGCCTCACCTGCGCTCTTACAAGGGACCACCACCGTCGATTCCGCCGCCACGGATGAGTATGCCACCACCACATCTCCCACCGCAACGATTGCCAATGCAGTCCAACATGAGTCCAAGTGGCGACATGAATATCCCCGCCAACATCATGGATTTCCTCAGACACATACCACCTCCATCGTTTCCTCCGACGCCACCAGGAAGCACACCAGCATCGAGCGCTCCTCCAGCGCACGAGCCACCATTAGCCGGTCCATTTGGCCAAACACCAAAGGCGCCAATGGCTCCTCCGCCAAGCCACAACTTCCACACAGGCAACATCCCACACACAAGTTCAAGCCAATATTCAAAAATTTCCCCGTCCTTCAATTCTTCGTCAGATCCATTTAATCCGTCATTCTCGTCAACTATTTTCCAACCTGCTTCATCATCATCGTCTTCTCAACCGCTTCGACCGGCCTTTCATACAACAAGTTCCTCTACAAGCGACATAACTCCACCAGAGATGAGTAAGCCCAGACAACGCGAGCCTTGGCAAACTCATCGAAGAGGACCATCAAGTCCTGGGGGAACAGATTTCTTCCCACCAGGAGAGAGCCCATTCTCCTTCCCGGAACAGCCAGTCAGTACTACACAGCCGATCGGATCGAATCGCCCTGTGAACTTGAAGGCGCCGACTCCGTCTGGAGCTAGCTCTAATTTGTACTTTCCCACAACTTCTGGTTACTCAACCAGTAAACCGGTTTTAGACCCTGACTCATATGATCGAAAGCTCAGGTAAGCCCGACTGAAAATGCCTAATAAATCCATTCCTTTAGTCCGTTTTGGGATCCCGCTCTTGGTACTGGCTACGGCTCCAGAGACATTTGGGCACCTCCCTCAACGACCAGCTCTTCCACGAGCCTTGATCTGAATAAATTGATCGACTCTCTTCCAAATGATGATTAGGTAGTTTATTTTTGTGAAGTTCATCATCAACGAACCTATCTGATTCTGACACAGTATTGCGTATTTATAAAATTTTTCCTCTGCTATTGCTTGTTCTTTATATATTTATACTTATGAGGCTGATTCTTATAACTGTAGGCTACAGTCTGTAGCGACGACTGAAGCTACTGTATGAGCAGCTGATGATATCCCTTTCGATTGATAACAATAAAAAAGAGTAGTCTTAGAATCTTTCTTTTTCATCTTTTTCATCCATGCGTTCTGTTTCTTTTTTTATTTTTCCCAACTGCTTTAAGAAGTTCATTAAAACCTGTAATAACTGGTAATGGCTGTCTGTCACAATTTTTGAAAATTTCTCATGTTGAAAATGGGTGATGTTATAATGGGAGATTCATCTCCACATAGATATCGTTTCCCTCGATTATTCTTCAAAACTGTTTCTTCTTACTTTATATTATTTTATATTCATAATGAAATATATCAATTCATTTTTGCCACAGCAAAACACATTGTTTTCATTCGAAAAGCAAAGCAAGGCATCAGTAGGCACTCAGTCAATCGTTGGTCTTGTAGACTGGAAGGCGTATCGTCGGTCCATCATCGGACATGACAGAGAGCGCCCAGACGAACAATGAGGTGAAAACTCCTCAAGCAAGCACTAATCCAATGCCACCATCGTCGGTGGAGCAAGAGGCAGCCCCAGCTCAGCCGCCAAAAGTTGCTAAAACTCCCGAAGCAAATACAACTGTGAATAGCACCAAAGCGGAAACAACAAATTCAAATTACGTTGCCTCCTCGAACAAGCTCTTTGTCGGCGGCCTGGCGAATCTCAATCATACGAATGAAATGCTCGAAGAGTATTTCTCCAAATGGGGCAAGGTGCTCTCATTTGCGCTCATCAAGGTAGAAACCTCAAACTACCCTTTTTCTAGTTGTCTTTCAGGACGCGACACAGCGGTCAAAGGGATACGGCTTCGTAACATTCGAACAAGTAGACAGCGCTTCTGCCTGTCTCAACCAAACGCAACACTTTATTGAAGGAAGAAGCATCTCTGTCAAGGTAAGAAATGACGAACATACAATCTTTCATGCCCTTCCGTTCAGAATTGTAAAGAAAAAGAGCGACATGGCGGGCGACCCTACCAGAACAGCTCTTACAGCAGCAGCCCAAATTATCAGAATCACTATCAACGAAGCCCTGGACATCATCAGTATCAGAATCACGTGATAATCTCTGATCGAGATCATGTTTATTTATTCCTACGTTCAGGGTGGATATTACGGTAGAGGAGGCCCGATGCAGCACATGCACTGGGGTGGACATAATGGCCGGCCATATATGAATTCTCACCACTCCCCAGAGCACCTCCACCACCAAGCAGACTCGATGAGCACAAAAAGTAACAACAGCCACCGCAACAACGCGACGCCCAGAACCAACACGCCTAACAAGTAACAAAAATCTAATCTAATCATTCAATATCTCATTTCAAGATTCGACGACGAATTGAGCGTCTACGTCGGTGGAGTTCCACACATGGCTTCTGAGCAAGACCTTACCTCGCACTTTTCGCGCTTTGGAATTGTCGAAGCCGTCTCTGTCGCCAAGAACAAGGATAACCAGGAGCCAAGAGGGTTCGCATTCGTTACTTTTCAGTCAAAGGAGGTTTGCTTTTTTTCGGTCTTTCCATGTGCGATTAACAGTATTCTTGAAGGATAGAAATAAGTGCTTGGAATCAAGGGAGCAGCATTCAGTGAACAACAGAATATTGAGAGTGGAGAAGAAGAGAATCTCGAACAAGACGCGTGATAGACACCACCCTGGTGGACCAGGAAGGATCAAACACGCAACGGACTCGGCCCGCTCCACTACTGCTCCCGTCTCGCCAGAAATAATGAAAAGTCATTATGGGCAATCGGTACTAAATTCTCTCAAAAGCCTAACTGCAAAAATACTTTCAGATACCTATTACGAATCATATCCAACAGTACTTTCCGCACTATCAGAACCAGCACGTCTATCCACAAGTAAGGCGCTAGTAGGTACCTTATCATTATTCTTTCTGTAGTATTTATACCACCATGGACCGGTTTACCAGCCTTACATACAAGGAAACAATGTCGACCAGAACATGGTGGTTAACCAGCCGATTATTATGCCACAGCAGATGATGCAGCAGCCGGTAATTTGTTCTTGGGCTAACTATTCATGATTCCTTCGTTATTATAGCCTATGGTTATGCAGCAAGCTCACAATCACTATCAGCAACACCCTCAACAACATCCTGGGTAAGCTTCAGTCGCAATCTCCTTCATTAAAATCCATTCAGTCAAATGGGCTACAACATGTATCAATCGCACCACCAGTCAGTGGCTCCGCCGATCCAAGAGAAAGATAACCAAGGTCAGCAAAAGCTCGGTCAGCTTGTTCTATTAAAAATGTTTAGCTGTGAACACTGCCTAAGAAGAAAAATGAAATGATCACTGCCAAAACAAAGTTCACTAAACAAACGATCTCACTTTCAGTCTCAACTTTTTCTCTTTCCAATCACTAAATTTAAAGAAATTCTGATCGTTAGATCTTATAGTTATTTTCTAATTCATTCTATTTGTGTTTATGTAAGTTAAATTCTCAAAGAAACGAAGAATTCGTTTGCTCTGTTGTAGTATTCTTTGTTGTTATTATTCCTTCTGAATTTTGTGCCTGTGCTCTGAACTCTTCTTACAGTCGCGCCTACAAGAAACAGAAAAAGAGAGAGAGAGGAAAGGTTGAGACGAGGTGGGCTTCATTCATTTCTGCAATATCGCCCGTTCAAGTGCATTTTCGTGAATCAAACAAATTTCTATTTCTGTGACTCACAAACTACATTTTTTAAAAACAGTACAGTAAAGTTGGATTGAAGCAGGACTGTGTGGCTTTTCTGAAGGCCCTTTATGTTCTCATACAATACGAGCCCTCTGGATACTCGGAAGGCAGTCGTAATATTAATTTTATTTGGTAAAAAATCTAAAATAAGGATAGTTCATTGATAAGTTTGAGAGGTCTCTAATCGCCGATTAGTAATCGGCATTTTATCTGTCTTACAGACTGTAAAAAATCCGAGACTATTCTCTAGACAAGTCAGTTTACCTTGTTGTTTCCAAGGAAGCTCATCATTACTTTACGACTGCTAATGTTGATTCCTATCACTTTTTTCAGAAGAGAGATTTTGGAACTTCGATTCCGCCACACTCCCGCTTCAATCTCGATTAATTATCTATCTATTTTTCGTCAAATAGCCCAGATAACTAAGAAAGATCAACCCCCGCTCCAAATGACATTCTAAGTACTCTCGTGTTGAAATAATTGCTTTTACCTAATTCTTAAAAGGAGTGTCGGGAACGAACACAAACACACGGACAGAAACACATGTAACAGACAATTCATAGATTCTTTCTTTGCTTCTGAATTTCTAGATCAGGGAGTTACTTCTTCCTCCACGTGATCCTTCTCTCTGAGTATTGCTCGTTGCAAGTACAGTAGTAGAGTTTTGTACAAGAAGCTGAAAACATCTATCTCTGAGCTTGATATGTAGATTCGGTCCAGCAGTAAATTTTTCTCTGGACCGAAGTGTGGTTGAATTTTGTACAAAAAATGTCACTTGGCAGAAAACAAAGGCCCTGTATAAAACATACAAAATAAATAAATAAAGGCGTAGGATATTGCGATTTTATTCGTGTTTCTTCTGTTCTGCGCAATTCTTTTCAAATCGCAAAATTTCGGAGTAATAAGTTCCCTGTCTAATTTAGAATGGATTTGTCTCTTGGTAAGAAAACTTCCCTGTTTTAGCTACTTTTAACATGCTTTTTGCTCCCTTCCCTAGACGACTACGCAAAGAAGAATCAGATCTCTTCTCGAGGAAGGAGAGGCGGAGCTCCTTTCAACAAAGGTACCGAGCTTCCCCTAGCTTTCTTCCGCTAACGGTTTTTTCAGGCAATGCTGGTAACAAGACCATGCCCTCAAGAAAGAACCCCACACCACAGAACAGACGTGGTGGCGGACGAGGTCGAGGCGGTGCCAGATCTCGCGGAGGGGCCGTTCAAAAACGTCAGAGCAACGGGCGAGGAAGCCCTACCAAGGCCTTCCGAGGAGGCGGGCGTGGAGGCAACGCTGGAATGTCTGAAGCTGCCGCCCGCCAAAAACTTTTACAAGCGAAGAGAACGCTTCAAGCTGCGATCAAGTAGGATCCTTGTAAGAAAGATAGGGTAATTACATTTGTATCTTTCAGGGAAGCTGCCAAGTACGCCAATCTTGTTGGAAATTCGGGGGCTTCGATGATGCCTTCGCGCACTGGAAGACAAGGAATGCAAGGAAACAGACGTAACGCGAACAACTACCTCGACAGACTTGAAGAAACAAACGGAACATCCGTTAGAGCTCCTTATAAATCATCTATCATTCAAATTATCCTTCTAGTTTTACAACAACGGCGGCAACCAAAATCAACGAGGAGGAACTCGCGGACGAGGACGCGGCCGGGGTCGAGGCCGCGGTGGCTACTATTAGAAGAATTTACGAAAAAAATATCTCCAAGATGAGAATTCTTAGACTGCCCTCATTTCAATTCATTTATGTTTTGGCTAAATCTTTTACGCCATTTTTCTTTACTGACTAAACATGCTTGATGTTTTACTTCCTTGACGAATCAAAGCTACAAATAAAAGAAACCCGTGAAAAATATATCTTGTGATTTAGAGAATATATTTTTCTCAGAACAAGAGTTTGAAATTTCAGTTGATTATTTGCCATGAAAGGAGGAAAGAATTGAAGAATTTTATCAGAGATGAAAAGATAGAAAGTTAGATGCTTACAATTTTCGAAGCGACTTCTTCAGCTCATTTCGTCTTTTTTCCAGCTCTCGAAGATTTTCTTCGATTTCTGTCAGCTCATCATGTTTCTTTTTCGATGCTAGAGCATCGTTAAGCTCTTTGACGGCACGATCGTATTCTATTTTCGCCAAATCTACCTTAGTGTTGGTTAAAATACCGGTATAGTTTTTAACATATTCTAGCAATACATGTATGTAGCAAGAATTTATTTCAACCGTTTCCTTTTCTTGTGCCATTTTTACCCAAGATTCGGTATCTGCGACTTTTATGAGATTCCAGCCCGGAGCAGTTTTCTTTGATCGGGGACCTTGACTGGAAGCAGGGCATTTTTCGCTGATCTTTTCCGGACTCTGCGCTTCGTGGGCTCTTCTTTGGTTTTCTCTGGACTTCGCTCTTGTTCGCTTTTTATATCCACAATTTCCAGGTTTTGATAATCATCAACTTCCTGATTTTCATTTTCCGACTGTGTACTTTCTTGGTAAATGGGCATCGGTCGAAGAGATTCCTCATGCTGGGGACTGGCGGCTCGATGATTCTCTGCGTCCTTTGTCGGTTTCTTTTTCGTAGTTCCCATTATGCCTTGAATCGTCAGAAGAATTTGAACTACTTTTATTGTGTGCGACCACTCGTCGTGACTTAAGACTTTATTTTTTTATAGAAATTTGAATATTTTTCACCTGAATCCTTCAAAAGGCAACAGTTCATTTTTTTGGAAAGAAGTGCCCTCCATCTCGTCGAGGCATCGAATCATCGGTGGCACAAACGGATACTCTTCCGTGAACGTCAACTCGAATTGGACCGTTCTTCCCTCGAATGCACTATCCATAGGGCCCTGAATTTCCACGATCCAACCTTCACTGTTCATTTCGCGCAAATGAAACTGCGGCACGGGAGCTGATTTGTTGTATTCTTCAATACTTTTCGCTTCGCCAAGTAGTCGTAGGTAAACTCCAAATGCCATTTTTATTAAGAAAATAATAATAACTGCAATATTTTTTACGAAATGATGAACAACACGTGAGATCTAGAAAGGTCGTTTATTATCAAAATTATATTTATAGGAAGTATTAAAATAATCATTAGTTTTTATCAAGTGTTTCTTGGAGTTCTTTTCGTCGGTTTTGAAGCTCTCGAATGCTTTTCTCGACAATCTTGAGTTCTTCTTCCTTTTTCATTTGTTTTAACTTGATTGCAGAATCCAGTTCTAGCAAGGCAGCATCAAAGACTTTCTTTTGCTTGTCTACCTTTCTGTCGGTTTTAAAATAGTTTACCTCGGTGTAACAATTTCGAGAAGTTTTAGAAATTACACCGTTTCCTTTATCTGCAACTCTTTGATTTTCTTATCGAGGTTTTCGTCATTGATTTCATTTTTCTTGCTTGATGCCCTCTTCTTTCTCGGGGGAGCATTGGTGGAAGTTCTTGCAGTTCTTTTAGCCGTTTTCTTTTCTGTAGTTTCCTCTTGTTTGACTCCCGTTGTCGAGTCTTCTGCTGGCTCGCTTTTAATGGTAGGGTTGCTGTCAACAGGGACAATTTCAAGAGGAGGAATAGCTTGGCAATCCTCTGTTATTTTATCCTCGGGGAGGTTCTCTTTTCCAGCCAATGTTGCAGATGCCTAAAAGACATGAATTCTCAAGTTAAAGGTTTTAAAAACCGTTTTTAATAAATTTACCGGTGGGTTGTTTGCCTTGACGGGTTTTCCTTCAATGCATGCCCTTGCATGTTCTCCAACATTCTGTGCAAGGTCTTTTAAGATTATGTTCTCGGCAGGATCCATTTTGAAAGTAATTTGACTTTTTGATAAGCCCAACTTACTCCCTACTCAACAACACTTGTGATCTAGAACTTGGTCCATGCAGCATGGACCATGCTCAAAAGATGATCTCAATAACAAGCTACGAATTTACGCGGAAAATGACGGTTTCGATCAAGTTTATTCAGATAGCTTTTTTCGTCAAGTTGAAAATTTTTCAAATGTGAGAGTTTCATTCGATGGATGGTGGTTTTCGTAAACTCCATGTGCAATAAATCCTCCAGAAACAGCGCCAATAACGAATCCGATTATAACCATGACAAAAATGCTTGTCCCTAACGACTGGCAGCAGCTAAAGCATCCGCCTTCAATATTTTTCAAATATTTTTTTTGTTGGTCGTTGTTACCTGTTTCGCCACGATAATAGGTGCTCTGTACTCCAGACGCGCAAGACTTTCTCCTTACTCCTTGCACGGTAAATCCAAGAATGCAAATCACAAGCGGAAAACCAATGCAGCCAATCAACCCAGAAATTATAATCCAAGTGAACATGAACCACCCCTCATTATCAGTCGGCCAAAGCTCATTCTCAGAATCGACCTTGAAAGAATTCATTCTAATTTGTTACCCAGCAGGGCCAGTTGCTTTTCTCTCAGAAGTAACCTTAGATCCGTTCAACAGCTTTATTTCTTTAAATTTTCCGGGATAAAACGTAAATGCAAATATTGGAATACAAATAAATTCGATTTATTTGATGAGCAAGCATAAAACAGCTTTCTTTTTATTACCGAGAAAAAAATGTCGAAAACTCTATTTTTTTGTAGTAGTTAGGTATATTGAAGATAAATCGCAACAGAAAATACAGAAGAACAATGTTTGTACAGATCCAAATATTTACCAGCTCAATTTAAAATTCGGAAAAACTCTTCTTTTCCTGTTGGTTTGCGAAACTCGTCTAGGTATTTAGGCGGCGTTGGCAAAAAGTCGTACTCGTTCGTTTCCCAGTTGAGAAATGCCCTGTAGTTTTTCTCTCGCTTTGTTAGAAATTCGGCGAATTCTGAAAAAGAAAATTATTTGATTGTTCGATTTCAAATTAACTTACTGTCTTTCGAGCAGAAATCCGGCGTCTGACTTCCTTTGAACTGCATTTTTTCGAGGTCCTTTTCCGGCATTCTCCAGGTCGGATATTCCTGCTTCCATCTCGTCACCTGGTCTTCGTGAATATACGGCCCCATGTCTTTCGTCATCATAAAACAAGTTTGATTTTTCCTCTTTTCTTCTTTCAATTTCAGCGTTTGAATCCACGTGTCTCCAGATTTGACCGTTTCGAGGCATTCATCAGAAATTTGATTTGCTCTTGCTTCGATACGCTTTGCGATTTCGTTGATTCGGTCTTCCCCGATTTCTTTTACTAGAAATTTGTTTACTTTATTGATCAATGAGGAGCACTTCTTACTCTGTCGATCATGAATCGATTTGAAATAATTGTATAATCGGACATCGCCCCAGTTGAAGTCGCGAAGTCGTTTGTTGCTTCCAGCACTTAGTTTTTGGTCGTTTTTCTTCATTGAATTTAACTGAAATAGATTAGTATCACCTCCTTCTGCCTAAAAACCTTGAGATGAGCGACATCTTCAATGGACCAGCAAAGTTTGAGCATCAAAATCGCCAACGACCGGTCAATGTCTTCCAAGATCAGAATATGGTCGAAATCATCGGCAATGTTATGCAGCCAAGTGTCGACAAGTTGATGGCCAAATTGATAGTTCATTTTTAATAGATAAGAAGGAACACCGAAGAATATCAGCTGCGGATTCATCACCATCAGATGACCAGCATGAGAGTACGCGTAGTCTTCGAGGTAGTCAGCGGGCTTCGTCAAGAACTGTTCGATTTCAAGAAAATAGTCAGGATCTTCCCCTTCCGCTGGTCTTTTGTCAACTTTAATTTCCTTTATTTTCCGTTTTTATTCTCCCGTTCTCACCTGGAACATCATTCATAACTTTGCCTCTCAAGTCTTTAATAAGCCCATTGTAATATCTCCAAGAAGAGATAAAATTTTCAACCGGGTCGCGCAAAATCGACACTTTGAACGTATCTGGCTGCATTAATTCATCCACAGCGGTGCGATTGTACTTCATGTGCACAAAACTGAGATCGAACTTTGGTCTTTGCTTGAAATCTCGACCGACAAAGCATACATCGAGGTTAAATGGTAACTCGCCGTTCGCGAAGAACATCGCTCCATTGCCACATTCACCCATGAGAAAATTTGTTCCGGGCCTTCTGTATCTATTTTTGTTGTTAATAAAATAGAAGGGTATTATTAAAAGATGCAAATGCTATTTTAGCGAATTTAATATCCCTAACTCTAACCCTAACCCTAATACAGTATTTGTTCATTAAAATGGGAACCCTATCATAAGGGCCTTCTGTTAATTGATAAGAGTCTTGTCATTGGACTCTTATCATTAAGTATATTTGACTTACCCAAATCGTTGCAAGATATTTGCAAAGGTGGTTCCTCCAGTTTTGGACGTTTTCAAAAAGTAGATGTGCTCCTTTTTCTGGCAGAAATTTGAATCCGTCCTTCCAAATTCGCCAATATATTCGTTGAGCTGTTGATTCTTCCATGGTTTATGAGGGTGTTCATCGTAAATGAAAATTTTTTTCTCGACAATTTTCTCGACAACTTTGATGTTTTCATTACTTTTCTCGTAATTATGGTTCAAAGAATTTTGTTTCTTTTCAATTGTGATATCCTCAACAATCTCTCTAATTTTACTGAGCTCTTCTTGGAAATCGAGAAGTTTAAGAAGATCATCAGAAATTTGAAGTTTTCTGTAAGATGCTACTTGTAAATCGCTTTTGAAATTCTTATAGCTAGAAAACCATAAAAACAACACAACGATAACAAGGCAAAAAGCAAGACAAAATCCCTTGTTAAATTTCATTAACTCTTTCTTTTTTCTTTCACTAATCTCGCAGGCCTGGCTCAATCGCGTTGTTGAGTGAGTCCCCGCAATGTAAATATGAAAATATATTGGCTGTCGATGCGTGACATTTTTTTATAAAGAGGCTGAAAACATGCCTGTTTGTTCGTCCTCGACCGGGTTTAGTTGATTTTCTTTTGCTTTTTGCTTCGGGTGGATGTTTTGTGCTTCTTTTATTTTGATCAGCTCGTTTTTAATAAATGATAAATCGTCTTAGTATGGTTTCAAACAGATTTCTTTCAATTAAATTGGCAAAATGTTCCTGTTTTTTAAAACCTTCCTGATATTTTATTCTGATCGGCGATATTTCTTCTGTAATGATCATCTCTAACTTGATTTGCTTGATTTTCTCTCAAATATTTAAAACTTCCGTAGTAGAGCAAAAATGTAAGTGGAAAGACTATGATTAGGAGAACCGGAGAATAGTTCGACATTTTACTGGGCTAAAGTTGGTTAGGGTTAGGGTAAGACTATTACTAGTTAATAAATAGTAAAGTCTTGGAAAGTTTTGGTCGTGGGGATCATTTTCAATGTTGATATTGTGGAGCTATTTGGTATCCTGGGGGCATTTGGCCCCCTCGAAGTCAGAAACCACAGTTATTTCGGAAATCCATGAAATTGAATGACTGGCCGCCGGGTCAAGGAACGAAAACGACTGATAACCATGCAGCAAGAACCAAACCTCCCTAAACTCTCTCCTATCTTAGCCCAGTAAAATGCCGAATTATTCTCTGGTACTCCTACCGATGATACAAAATATTTTAAACTGATTTCTCATGGTTGTTTATCCATATCTTGGCATAAGGATATTTCGTCACGACGGTCGGCATTAATGACTCTGACCCATAAAAGCGAGATCCAATGAGTTGACGTCGTCAAAGTCAACAATGACTTCGTAAATAGCCTCTTTTGTTGCGATTCGTAAGAAAATACTTTTTATGAGCATCACATTAGGATAATTGAAGGAGTACATTTTTGTCAAAAATGATTTCGAGTGAAAGAGAAGGCTTGAGCCAGAAGGTCGTCAACTGGCAAAATCAATCTGTGGACTGGATATGACTCATATCATATGAGAAGCCTCAGGGACCAGAGCGATTATTGGCGTTACCGAGACTATCACCAGATCAAGGACGAGAAGGACTTCCTCGAAAAACTCACTGATGAGGAGCGAGCTCAACTCGACGAGCTACGAGCAAAGGAGAATGCTTTCGTTGAGGGCCTCGATAAGGACCAACAGGATTACTGACGTCACCCAGACTATCGAATGGCCAAAGACGAGAACAACTAATAGATGCAATTAATATAAATTTATCTTCATGTAATCAGTCAATTTTTTTCTTTTGTTGAGAAATCTGCGAATCACTTCAACTCATCAAAATAAATATTCATGTTTTTAAAACCTTGTACAGTAAAGCTCTTAATTTGAACAAACATAGTCAAAAATGCTAAGAATTTATTATATTCGTATAGTTATCGACTTTGTCTCCCAACTCTACAGTACTTTTAATGTAATCACCAAAGTTTGATCGCAGAGGTTGGTCAATAGATCGACATGTACTGTGGAAAACTCCCGTTTCGTGAATAGATTTGATTTTTCCATAAGAACTAGACGGATTAGAGCAGTGTCCAAAGTTTTCGTCCATGTATTTGAGGTAGATCTTCGGGTCAAGGGACGGGTATTGGACGATTTCGCTAGTTATATTTGCCTGAAATTTAGATAAAACTGTCAGGAAAAGTTATCATACCGGTGGTTCACTTTCAGGTCTTTTAATTTTGCATGCATTTTTATGCTCGTCAGAGAGCTTCGCACACTGTTCAAATATTCTCTTTGCAATTATGATCTCCTCGCGCATTCGATCCCGTCCAAACGCGTCGATTTTCTTGTGAAGAGTCTCGTTGAAGAATTTGTACATTTCGAGATCTTGCTTGAAAAACTCGTTGAAGGTGGCTTGTTGTCTTTCGTTCAGCGGCTGTGGCGTATAACTCGCCGTGTTTTTCGCCTTGATGTACAAAATTTCGTAAGGAACGCAGAGGCGATGTTTGAGAAGGACGATCGATTCCATGTAGTGCTCTAGAATAATGACAAGATCAAATTGTGTCTCCAGCAGCTCCATTTGCGATTTTATATAAGCAGGGTCGTCATTCAAATGGTCTAGCCCAAGTTCGAACGATTGAAAGTTCTTTGCTCGAAAATTTCTGGAAACTGTCGGGTCGAAATTTTCCGGAAGGGAATCCAAGAATTCGCCGGTGGAGATTCCCAATCTATCTCCGTTGAATTGGTAAAACGGGCGGTTCCAGCAAGGCGAATCGCACGAATAATCCAATTTTCTCGATCGCTTGAAGTAAAAGTAATTGTAGACGGATTCAAAGCAAGTCATCGGGTTCCTGATTGTCGTAAAAATCGCTGTGTTTTTCAAATCAAAGATCTTGTGAGCTTGTTCTATGTTCCAACGAAAGTGATAAGTCAACCCATTTGCCGGATGATAATGACGTCTGGGCCAGCAGTCCTCGTTTATGCGCGCCGGATAACATCCACCTGAAAATGAGATAATTTTCGAAAAGAAAAAATCCACGAAAGCAAAAAAATGGACAAATTTTACATTTATTTTCAGTTTATCATCGAGACCTACCTTGTGGCCCAATTAAAGTTTGCTCAAGAGGAATCTCTCGGTACTTGGCAAATTTACGAAAAATAGCTTTGAAAGTGGTGCTGGCGACTTTGTGCTTTTTCAGAAATACAAAATTGTCTACTGGTCTGCACTCCTCGGTACTTGGCGTCCACTTCATTTGAATCTCATTTTCTTCGGCATTCTCTACAGCTGGACTCTTCGCCGTCGTAAAACCCTTCTCTGTTTCATAGTTTATCTCCTGCTTTCGTTCCGCTCGATCATAGTAGCTCTCTTCTTTTAGCTTCAAAATATATTCTTTTTCTTTGACCAAGATTAAAATAAAGCATATCGACAGGCCTAGAAAAATATACTTTGGGAGGGTTAAATTCATGCGGGGCGAGAGGCGGTAGAAGCGAGGTGTGATCCTTATTCATGGATGAAATTAACAGCGCCCCCGCCGTGCTCAAGAAACTTGGCAATTAATTACCTGTATAAAATGCATTCTTCATTGTCTTCATTCCCATCTCTGTTGATAAAGATAGATCGGTGTAAGAAAAAAGTGTCTTTTTGTTCAAGGATGTATAATCTTCCGGTAATAAATTTACTTAAGTTGCACAAAAAAAACTCAACAATAAAACTAGCAATAGTAAAACTAACGACTCATAGTGTACGACCTTCTGGACCAGAAGTTCTGGTAATAAACAACGAGACAATGGTAGTTATTGAGAAAGTACTTTTGTGAGCAGATTTATTTGAGCAGAATTGGGCAGTTTACGAATTTATCCTTTTTTAAACAAGACTAGCTTCCTTCTCCGTCAGAATCCTCCATCGAAACTCCTTCACCCAAAGGTCCTTGGGTAACGGAAGCTGTTGCTTCTTCGACTTTCAGGCGATTCTAAAAAATTGATAATAATTCAGCAATCAAAAGATTTTCTTACAGCAATATTTCCATAAGGCTCGTCGCGAACATTGAGGACTCCTTGGAGCTCGAAGTCTTTTGTCATCTTTTTAAATATTTTTATCAGCGACTTGAGCTGGTGCACATTTAGGGAAGTGCCCGCGCGAGTCTTGAGCCACTCGTTCAGGGCTTTGAGGTAGGCTGTGTACCTAAAGAGGCGATAGAAAAGAGGATGGAAAGGGAAATTTTTACCATTCGCTGAAAAACTCTTCGACGACATCTTCATCGTTGATTTTTTCTCTGATGATGTCTTGATTTTGACGAATGAACTAAATTAAAAATCAATTTTGTGTTCAATTTTAACAATAAACCTGAATAAATGAATTTGCCGTATCCATACTCGGCTTCGTAAAGCTCAGGAAAGTCTTGGTCAACGACCCTTCATCATATCTGCCAAGTTTATTCAGCGTCGTCTCCATCACTCTCATCAGACTTTCAATAATCGTCCCAACCGCATTTTTCTGGCAGTTTTCAAGGTCAACCATCGTTTCATCCGTGTCGATTCCCTTCATTCCACTACTGACCATCGCTTCTGTCGAGCCGCAAAGCTTGAGAAAGCGCTTTTGGCAGTCGTTGACGGAATTTAACATGACGATGATGGAAATTGGAATTCGCATTGTCGATGATTTCGACAAATTTCTTAGTTTTGTTTTCAAAAATGTCTCAAATTTGATAGCTATTATTTCTAATTTTGGCCTGAAATCTTGCTGATTGAAAACGATCCTTCCAGAGACCTCCATCTTCTCCAAAATATTATTTATAATCGAGTGAATCATGTCATTCGCCATGACCTTCAGCCGACTCTGCAAATGCGTCGCGAAAACGTCTTCAGGCCAGTGTAAATCGAAAATGAAGGTTTGCAACGCGTCGAGCTTCCATAAAACCTAAATGAAGCCGTTGACGTTTCTGTTTATAAGATTGCTGCTTACATCGTCCGTAGTCTGAGAACCGTATTGACAAGGCTGCCAGGTTTCATTTTCAAGGCCCCGATAAACTGCCTGGGCGATGGAAGTTTCCATTAGATCTAAATTTGAAACGTCATTTTTGAAACAAGATATCTTGGACGCAAATTTTGACGAACTAACTAATTTATTTGGCATTCTTATTCAAGTTTACCTATGTAGCGAATGACCATTGGCGCGTAGACATCCATGAGATGCTTGTGAAATCTTCCTTTGAACAGCACGTGACCGGATGAAGCAAAGAAATCATTCAGAAGCTGGAAAAGCGGAAACGAGTCCCAGCAATCGGAAGGCTGTGCTTCGAGGATCAAATCCATCTCGACCGAAAATTGAAACCAAAAAAGCTCATTATGGTCTCGCATTGCCATCGGAAACCACGTGAATGCTTCGCGACCCTAAAAGAAGAAAGTAACTTTGGTGGAAAAGGAATTTCTGGTCACCTCGGCATGGTACTCTTCATTTTGCTGATGAACTTCTATACACAACTCAGCAAGATGAACAAGCTCGTCTAGTCGTTTTTCGGGGGTGGAAAGGATCACGTCATAATCTAAGATCTTGTTCCCTTCTTGTAGAACTGCTAGACACGCAAAATAGGTTAAAATCAAAGACAGCAAAACGGAACGCGTCAGTTGGCCAGGTAGGATAATTGGAAAATGGTGTCTAATTTGACCACAAAACTCAATTCTCCCTGCAAAAAAACTCGCTCGCGTAATCCGTGGCTTATTCATCCACCCCGTGCCCTATGAATTGGATGCACCTCTTCGGCCAAAGCGCCCGTATCAACCTTGAATTAAAAATGCTCGTTAGCCACCTTAGAGCTCACATTACTGTATCTACCTCAGTCCTTCTAAGTCTGCTCAGCTTCGCGTAAAGCGCTAGGCAAGAAAAAGATTATTATTTTTTTAGTTTTGAGCACAAGATGGCAGAAGCGTGAGAAAATGTTACGGCGAGGGTGAAAATGTTACAACTTTTTCAAAGAAAAGAAAAAATAGTTGACACGGAATTTTCAGGCACACGTAGGGCTGCCACATAAAAATCGGACCCCCTAAACCCCCGAAACCCCCTGGAATATTCTACGTGATTAGTAGAATCATATAAAGCAGAAAAATAATGATACATAATGGAGTTTTTTTGAGAAAAATGAGCCAAAAAGTCCGAAAAATAGCCAAAATAGCCAAAAATCATCAAAATGGCCAGCGGAGTCACGTGATATTGAATTTTTTTGTTTTCTTTCTTGATTTTGAAAGAACAGAAGCTAACGCATCAACAGTGAGTGCAGCTAAAAGTATGATCAACCATGGTCGCTAAAAAAATGGATAGAAAATTTTATTTTTTCGAAAAATTTCATTTTTTTTTTTCAAATTTTTTTAAAACAATTTTGACTTTATTTTTTGGGTCAAAAAAATATTTTTCGGGCCGTCTCAGCCCCGTTCCTTGATTTCTTAATTTAAGGGGCTTGACGGCCCTTCGGGCCGTCTCAGCCCCATTCCTTGATTTCTTAATTTAAGGGGCTTGACGGCCCTTCGGGCCGTCTCAGCCCCATTCCTTGATTTCTTAATTTAAGGGGCTTGACGGCCCTTCGGGCCGTCTCAGCCCCGTTCCTTGATTTCTTAATTTAAGGGGCTTGACGGCCCTTCGGGCCGTCTTAGCCCCGTTCCTTGATTTCTTAATTTAAGGGGCTTGACAAAGGCTGGGAAATCTGAGTTGATCATTCTCAGTTTCGTCCCCAACCCCACCCACCTCCATTGGATGTTAAAATCAATATTATCCAAATTTTAAGCTCTGTTATGGTTTTCGTTGATATTTTCTTAAATTTATGTCTGAATTGTTAAATTATCTCAGGGGCCAGACTCGGGCTTTTTCATAGGTTCTGATTCAGTTTAAAGTTTAAAAAAGTCAAAAAAGAGAGAAAACTGTTTAAACTTTAAACAGTTTTCTCTCTTTTTTGATGATTTAAATTATTTAAGAAAGCTTTTTTAAGAAAATCATAATTTTCGATTTTTTTGAAAAAAAAATTTCCTAAGCAAAAATTTGAATTTTTCAGAGCTGCACTCTCTGGGGTTGTTAAATGCCCTGAATTTGATGATCCCAAAATAAAAATTGAAAAAAGTTGAAAATTCGGGCTCCGGAGGCAAAAAAACCGAAAAAAATGCGAAAAAATCGATTTTTCGGGGGCTACACCCTTAAAATTTCGAAAAATTTTATTTTTCTGGAAAACTTCAAGACTTACCCTAAAACGTGGTAGGGTTAGAAAAATCGAATTCTAAGAGGTTGAGTTGGGCCGATTTTTATGTGGCAGCCCTAGGCACACGGGATGGAGGAACAGCAAAAATTCAACAGAATGATTAGCTTTTTCGACAGCCCTGTTTTTCCAAAAGTCTTGCATTTCTCGATTGGTAAATGGGTGATTTTGGGGAAAACGGTGTTTTCCAAACAATTTTCCCCAAGACCTTGCTTTTACCAATCCGGGAAAATTAGGATTCCTAAAAAGCAGGGACTGCCGTTTTGGGCACACACGGCACCTTGCTTGGTTCGGCATAGGTGGCGCTATTTTTCGACAGACTTACCCTCCAGGCGTGATTCCTGTTGGACTTGGGCAAAATTCAACTTCGCCGCTTTCTCCAAATTCGCCGTCACGATTCCTTTGATTTCTTCCACGGGGACTTGGGTTGAAAGGTCGTTCATCAAAACCTGAAGGCGTTGATGAAAAAGTAACGACGTCAGTTGCAGGGGAAAGTAATTTGGTTTAATTACCCGTTCCAGAAGGGAGAGAGTCGCTTTCAGTGCTCCCTCAGGTCTGCCGAATGGGAATGAATATCGAATGTTCGCAAGTTGAGATTCCAAGTATGCCTGAAGTCGCTCCCTGACAGAGTAGAACTGCGCCATTTCGTTGACCGTGACTGTTTGGTATCCTTCAGGGCTGTTGCCAAAGTTGTGGGAAGAAATGTACGCGTAGCAGTAATGCAGCAGTGTTGGGTCAATCATTGATCCCTTTTCCGCGTGATCCAGTAGCTCGTTCAGATACAGGATTTGGCGAATTACGCCGCGTACGCCGTAGCGAGCGCAGTATTCGTCCATGAGGAAAAGTTGGCCAGGGCTGAGCCATCCCAAACATGCATACTGGTCATTTAACCGATGCCTAAAGCCGGATTAGTGACGCCAGTGCGACAGTGGCTTATCCTTTTCTACTATAGCATCGTCTATTAGCAGGTAACAACGAGAGAAACGTCTAGAATTTGTTACGGAGTTACCCAGTCGTAACCCTAACGCTAACCCTAACCCCTAAGCCTAAGCCTAACGCAGGGGCTTCGCCCTCAGGGTTTACCTGAGTGTTTCCCGGAGAAGATCTTCAAAAAGCAGCGTTTGATCGCAAGAAGTCGGATCAATTTGAATAAACTCGTCTAGATATGGATTCTTCGGAAGCGTTTTGCTTGAACTTGAACTATTTGTTGTAGCCGCGTTTGAGGTGGAAATTGCCTCGATCGATGTGGGTCTCAACTTTGGCGTATTATTGGAAGGGATTTGTGGTTTATAGCTCTGTCCAGTTGCGCGGTAAATTGCTTGAACCCATAAATTGCGGTCTTCGTCGTCTTTGATTGTGGTCTATTTCTGGCGAAATTTAATTGAATACAAATGGAGAACAAAAAATGAAAAAAGACCAATTCCTTGGCAAGAAAAGATAATCGAATCCGACTCCTTCATCGCGTTGAAAAAGACATTTCCTCCTTCAAGACCTGGCTCTGGAAGACTGTAATCTACGGTGAATCCATCCAGCTGGACCATTTCATGAGGCTCTGTCTTTCTTTCTTGAAAAGAACACATGGCGAATGTGTACTGCGAAACTTGGACAAGAGCGAAAAAGCGCATCTTCCACTTCTTCCAAGCTTGTTTTCCTTGAGCGTAGAGATATCCACAGTGTTTCAGATTCGCAGGCTTGTCGATTCGAATACCAAGTCGTATTCTAGCGCAATCTGCTTCGGGTTTATTCTTTTGACCTGTATACATCGTGTACCACTCCGTACAAGTCGGCGTGTTTGGCAAAGGCTTGATCAAAACGCGACCCAGTTCTTTGTCCTCAATCGCCAGCTTGTTCTTCGACTTTTGAAACAATTTGACTTTCAGACAAGGCCGAATCTGGTTCGAGCGAAAATCGGCTTGGCAATCCCATTTTGCTCCGGTAGAGGGAACCGCATCTGTCGCCATTTTCTCGCCACCGTCCATTTCCATCGTGCAGTACACTTTGCGCTTGGCATCGGCGTTTTTGATATTTGTCACTTCCTTTTAATAATTGATTACTGGCAAGAAGGCTTGTAGAAACATACCTGGACGACAAGTTCTATCGTGAACATCAAGCTAATATGGCTCTTGGCCAAAGTAGAGTCGTCCGTTTCGCTGACTTTGTCGATTCTCGACAAAGGCTTCACCACTCCGGACATGTTTTGAAGTGCCCGAGCTCCGTACGTTGCGTTTTCCAATCGTTTCGTGACTGGCATCGATTCCAAATTCTGCATGAGGACGTTGACGGCCTGCCGTAACTCCTCGACGTAGATTTTGTTCCATTCGAGTTGACTCTTCCCATCGGGAACGAGAAACTTGGGAAACTTTCTATCCCGCATCACCTAAATTCTTGATTGAAAAGTTGTACACTACGTATTGTATGATAAACTTCATCAGATGAAGGATATGATATCCTGGATATCATTTCTTAAAATGAGCTACATTCCATGAGCCCATTCATTGCTTATCGGAATCATCTTAGAGATCGGATATGTCGAAAATTCAAAGGCTTCAAATCAAAGCTACGTGGCCATTTAATTTTTTTGTTATACACTGTATAATATACAGTCATCCAATTTTAGTCCAAAAAATCAGACCCACAAAAACAGTGTTTTTCCAATCGAGAAAAATATTTACGAAAGAAGAAAAATGCGACGTGAATGGGCTTTATTGAAGAGTTTCGCTCATACTGTATTTGATATTTTATCTTGCGCTGCATTTTAGTATATTTTTGCCTCTACCTGATTGATAGCGATTACGTTAGATTTGGTCCGTTAGACTCGTAAATGGAACTGTTCTTATTGACAGATACCAAAATTTTAGCTTATTTTATTGATTTTTTTCTTGCATCTGTATTTACCTTATCACAATATTGTCGTCGACCATCCAGCTCCCTTCTTATCGCCGCAGCTTGTTCATCCCCATTTTCAAGCTAAATCAAATTGTAAATTATTTCTAGAATTCTTTTTATCCCATTGCATTTGTACACAACTTTCTACTCTATCAATATCTTCCCCTCTCGGACTGTTCAAACTCGCGTGCCCTCATTTACCCCACATTCAACAACGACGCCAGAGAAATGCCGCAAATGTCAGGAATCTCACCAAAGAAGATCGCAGCAGAAATGCGAGCTGATGCCGCAGCTCATCACGCTACTGTCACTACAGGTGAGCGCTACTTATTGCCCCGCTGTCAGCCTTTGACCCAAGTCTTTCATAAATAACATTTTCTTTTGTTTCAGATTTGAGGATTTACCAAGAACATGTGAACAAGCTGATGGCTACGCTCAGGAAATCGTTCAGATCTGACTTCAAATCTAATATTAACGAGTTTTTATCCGATTTCCATCATTCATTAAGGCTCTCTATCAATCTAAGATTCGTTTTTCTAACGGCTGTTTCACCCTAAAGTCTATTATGTTGAATCTTTAAGGAGGGGGTCGACGAGAATCAGGATTTCCGTGACCAAAAATGCGGGAAAACCTGATCAGATAGGCAAAATCTGAATTTACTGGCAAATAGAAAAGGGTTGAAAAATTTAACCGGCGAGAAGTAGAAAAAATTTTGGCCAGAAAAAATCGGTCAAAAATGCCGTCAAAGTAGGGGCATTTTCGCGAAAATGCACAAAAAATAGTCATTTTTTTTACATTTTTCTTAATTTCAACCCCTAAATCTTATTTTTATCGAATGATTTTAGGCTCAACAGATTCGTGAGGATCTGTAGATTCCAAAATATAAGATTCATGCACAGACCATGTGTATACGCGAAATTACGATCACACCTGAAAAAATTCTCGTCGACCCCTCCCTTAACGGCTAACCATGATCAAACTCAGAACGAACTTGAAAGAAATAAAGACAAAGAAATCGCCACCTTGTGCGGAAAAAACGACACTCTCAAAGGTAAGAAAACCGGCAATTTTCGCTCATAGTAGTCGTCGACAATTACATGTTAGAGTCGATCAAGAAGCGAAAAAGCAAACTTGAAGAGCTCTGCTGCGCCGAAGAAATGATGGAAATCAAGGAGAAGCAAGTTCAAAAGCTAAAAGAAGATGTAAAGCGCGCTAATTTGAGGTAAATAAAATTGCTTGATTTCACGGGATTAACGTTTTCAAGGACGCAGGCAGTGAAAGAAGAGCTCAAGGAGGCGCATTCCAAGCAATTAGCTATTCAAGGAAATGTTATAGAAAAGCCGATTCTCTTCCTTGATTTCCTCCAGGAAAATTCCATTTTTTCCATGTTCCCCTATTGATCAAATCTATAGCAATTTCTGAGGCGAGAAAGAAATCCTGATTAGACGGAACGATGCGCTAATCGCGGACAACGAGCGATTCCGCAATCGTCTGCTCCAAACCGAAAAGGATGTCGCCGACACTAAGGGCGAACTTGAACTGATCGACGACCTCATTAATAGGTAATTTTCTCCCAATTCCCGCGCGCTTCTTCTTTTTTAGCTCGATTTATCGCTTTTATTTTTCGCCCGAATGCAGTGCTTTTAATTATTTTTCAGTATTCATGGCGACGCAACAACGACCACACAGCAGGTGAAACCCGCAGAAAGGCATTCGGGCGTGAATAATAATTTAAATCAACCTCAGTTGAAAATATTTTAATTTTAAAGCGAGAGCGAGTTCAATAGGTGGGAATAAAGGGGTGTTAGAAAAATAACAGCCCGATAAATAGTCAATCAGCTCTAACTCTTCTCAACAAGGAATGGCTAGCAAGGAACCAACTTGACTTTTTTCATTAATAATTCATTAATTCACGCACAAATGCTAAGCCTCCTCCAAGCTCAAGGAAAACCGAGACCGAGGCTTCAGCGAGTTGGAAGAAACCGTCAATCTTCTGAAATCGCCACAGCGATCATCTACCCGACTCGAATAACAAAAACGCTACTTCTGTTTATACAGGCTCTTCCATGATTGTTAATTAAAAATCGATATTTAGCCTCGTAAATTGTCGATAATTCGTCGAAAAATATGCTAAAAGTTGTCAATTTTTAAGATTTCAATGAGACTGTCGATTTTTAAATCGAAAATTGACAATTAGGGGCGTATTTTTGATGATTAATCGATAATTTACGACAATCAATTTCAATTTTTAATCGACAATCTTTTATAAAGCCTCTTGTAATCTTTTCTTACCTGACACCCTTGCGCAAGTTGCTGATGCTCGTATCGTTGAATGCCGAGAATATATTGAAACATATCGTATAATTGCTCTTTGGTGAGGATGAGCTCGGATTGAGCAGTTTCTTTGGCACGTTTTCGCTTGCCATCGACGGCCGACTCATCTTCGCCAAAGTAAATTGCGTCGAACTTTGTCAGCCAACTGTGGATCAAGTTGTCTTTGCCCATTCCATCAATTTCAGGAAGCAAGTTGATTCTTTTCTGCACATTCGTTTTGAACACTTCTCGGAAATCCGAAGCAGTGGCGCCGCCAGATTCAACCATTCGATTGATCCGAGGGCTTTGCATAAATACTTCGTAAAAACTTTGCATCGCGTTGAAAAAGGCTTCGTCGGCGACGATATTTGAATGGCCAGCGAGGAAGGAGTGGAATCGCTCGCGGATGACTTCGAGTTGTTGGGGGGTGATCTTGCATTGCCGTCGGACCAGATCTGTTGGTTGCTAAAATAATGATTCTATGCTGGATCGAAGACCGAAAAATAAAATGAGATTTTTTTAGACGCTCTACTTTTTAGAAGCTGAGCCGATGAACCTCTCACGGGGCATATGCCAGCGGGGATCAAGTATAATTAATTCAGCACTTTCAATGGTAGATCAACGGATAAATGAGTTAGAACTGCGGCTATTTTACCTTTGCATTAAATGGATACGCAATGGCTCTGAGACAAAAGACATAGAGCTGAATCCGTTTCTTCGCTATCTCTCTTTGTTTTTCTTCGTCGTCTGGAGCTTGCAAAATCGCTTGGTACTCCTGCTGTTGATCTGACATCTTCCCACTCGGCGTGCTACTCTTTCTTCCATTTACCAGTTGTTCTGTTTTCTCTTTTCCGATTGTCTGTGTTTTCGAGGAAAAATCCGTGGCGGTTGTGTTACTGTTCGTCCCAGTGTTACTGCTCAAAAAGTCAAAATCACTGAACATTGCAAGCAACATAAGCTTATGTCGACTTTTTCCTTAGAGTCAAGTCGGAAAATCCATTAGCAACGGGTTCATCAGAGTGGTGATCTTTTTAAGGGCTCGGGTATCAGCTTTATTAGATGCAGTGATAAATTATGGCATAAAATCGGGCTGACTGACATCTCACTGATCCATTCACTGTTACATCGATTTCCATAGACGACTGCCCAAAGAAAATTTTCTTACTGTGACTTGAAGGGCAAAAATCAAACAGAATTTCAATCAAACTAACCCTATCTACCCTCTACTTTTAATATTTATGTGGTTTTGCAGCTGCTAATGTTTGCGCAATAAATCTGAATCATTGAGATCGGATATTAATTAAGATAAATATTTATAATCCCTCACCTCCCCCTTTTTGCTATTTGCTTGCATTCTGATTGAAATAAATGTGATATCTCGTGTCATTCTCAAGTCGAAACAACACATCCCCCAGGGACCCTAATTTTAAACCGTAACGAGCCCAGTTCCTGACGAAGAAATGGAAAACCCATCGACTGTAATAGACTGAGACGGGGAACTGCTTGTTCGAGTTCCAACGGGCTCGAAGACTCTGAAAGATTAATTGATCAACTTGAAGCGAGTTTATATATTCATGTCGCACAGTGCGTCAATGACGCATGAATGCAATTATTAAAAATGTCTCTCTTTCTTATTGCTTAACTTATTATTCAAGATTCTTTCCAAGACGAATTTCAAGAAATAATAGGCAAGTCTCATTTAAATGCAATCATGGAGGAGAATCAGCATGCTATCATTAAGTAATTTTTTAAAATTTTATAAAATAACAAATATTTTATTTATAAAATTAATAAACCATGGTCTCAAATTTGTCCTTTTTATTATTTAAACTATTTATTATAATTTATAAATAATAATTTATAATGGATTTTTTATGCAGTTCTCGTTGTCGGAAAATATGGCGCCTACTGAATTTATGTTGAAAGTATTTTTTTTTCCACTATTAGAAATCGCAGTGATGCTGATTCATTTTTTAATTAAATAATTATGATTATTTTCCCACCTGTCGCGAAACTCGTCTTCCTCATCTGAAGATGAATCTTCTATCATCTCTTTTTCTGTCTCTTTCTAACCCGAGTATATACCGACAAAAGCAGCTAGTAGCGCCTCGTGCATTACTTTAATTGCACGATGATAAAGTATTTTTATTGGCGGTGAATCTTTGGCGTTCTTTATTCTCTGTTTAGTGCCGAGAAGGGGCTCATGGTTTCAAGGTAAAAACGAGCTACACCCTCCTGACAGTTGCGAATGTAGCGCCCTCGCTCTCGGACTGTGCCTAAGTTTTTGCGACACCTACGCCTAGAAGCTACTGCACGCAACGAGACTCGCGCTCGACCGACGGCGACCGTCCGACAACTTCATACAGTCTTTGTCATATTGAAAACCGATAAATCTAAATAAGCAACTTGGATCAATACGGCGCAAATTGAATGACTTACAGGACAGATGGATGGGCTTAGAAGTTGATGAAAATTGCTTCATCAAGTGCTGACCCAATTACTGTAAGAAATTGACAGTTAAAATAAGTAACGTGTCTTTATTGCTTGAAGTCGTTTTTGCCAATATTTTTGGGCATTGAAATACATCGGATAAAAATCTTAGTAAAATAGAAACCTTTCCGATCCAAGAATACGAGCTGTTGAGAGTCTCAACTCGAGACTGTTAATTTAGTGGTCAGATTTGTCGTATGATAATTATTTCTCTGAGCGCTCATTATCTGTCAACATGTCGGAAGTCATATTGTATTGAATACCATTCAAAACACCTAATTATCTTCAGTTATAAAGTTTCTTACTTCGCGAATAGTTAAAAGAGGAAACTACAGAGAAGTATGCTCGTCTTTTTACTTTTTATACTCAAGAGATCTGATGGAAACTGTGATTTATTCAACGTTGAATGCAGTGACACTGGTGCTTTGCTCACTCTTGACACCGACTGTTACAGATTTGGTCAAATCATCATATTTATTTGTCAAATTTTCTATAAAGAATCTGTCTCTAATCTAATCTTTACTGTCAGTGATTCCAATGGTTTCAAATGAGTTGACCGCCTTGAAGTGCTCTTTCTCCAAGTTTCTCGGCCGATCTATCAGTAGTCTACCTAGCCAAATCAGGGAACGAGACAGTGATTACAGAAGAGTTATGGTGGTTTTATACTGAAAGTAATTGGAACACGGGAATCAATCTCGAATGTGTTTATTAACCCTGATAGGTGTGAGCAGAAAATAATAAAATATATATATTATATTTTATGTTATACCTGTGAAGTCAGGGAAAAGAATGATAAAATTATAGGGGTACAGTCGTTTTTATAGTGTAGGACACCACCCATCGGTGGCACGGACTTAGACTTGGTCGTATGAACTCGGCGTTGGCCATATCGCCAACGCTGGAAAAGAGAGGGGCGAGCTGTCAAGGTATGATGGAGTGAAAGCCTTGGCGTTGAGCGCGTCACGGCTCACTGAGCATAATTACGTTGACCACGCGCGCTAGAATTCCATATTTCGGAGCGAAAACAGTAGGAAAACCACTACATATTTTCCCCTTTTTATTTTTGAAGCGAAGCGTCCGTTGAGCGTAGAAATTTTTATTGTTCTTCAATGAAGTCCCAAACATTTTCTGGTAGAGAATTGTGCTGGATGGAGTTTACGACTTGTAGAGATTCCGAATGTGAAGTTTCTGCATGATTGATTCGGTAAGTCGAGTAATTGTGAGCAAGATCATTTGTGAAAATTTTGATGTGAGTCCTCGCGTATTCGAGCTGGTCGGAAAACGATTTTGAATCGGCTTCTAGAAATTTGAAAGCGATCCTTGAGGTGTAATATCGTTTTTCATAGATTGTTTGAAATTGTTTCATCAATTCGATGCGAGTGTTTTTATCGACCAAAAGCTGATAGAGAATTGCTGTCTCACTTATCCAGTTGAGCAAACTGTCATGATTTTCAAAAAGCAATTCCTGGAGGTGGTTGATATCAAAGTGAAAGTGATCTTTAAGGGACTTAGCTTCGTTTTTCAATTCTTGCAAAAAGTCGAGCAGCGATTGCAAGTTTTCTTTTGAAGTTGAGTTCGGTAAGAAGTGGATTGGAATGGTGACATCAAATAGAGCAGGAATGATAAAGCGTTGAATGAGCCGCTTTGGAGGAGCGTCGTTGAGCAGGAAGAAATCATTTTGAAGAGAGGTCATTTTCGATTTTTTCTCTTTTAAAAATGAGTATTGGACCAACCAGTACTCCGTTCAGAACCATTTTTTAAGGCTAGAATGCGCCATCGAGTGTTTCTTCCGGACGTTGTGAGGTCATTCCGATGTCTTTTCTTGTGAACATTTGTGACCAGTGATAAGTAGTCAAAGTCGTGAGTTGGGCCTATTGTGATGGGTATTTTTCTTTTACTTCTTTCCCCTTTTTATTTTTGAGCGGATGATCTTCACGAGCAGGAGATCGTTAATGAACGCCAATTATTGAGCATTTGATCATCACGAGCAGGTGATCGTTAATTTGTACCTGTTATCGGACCAGTAATCTAGTAGAACTGAACAGACTACATATAGAACTAAGAGCGAGTTCCAACAAGAAGAGAGTGTTACATTATGAGTGATATAAAGCTGTGAACAGAGCTGTGAGAATGTGAATAATTTGCTTGTGATTAGAATATTTAAGCAAATGTGAATAACAAATACTCTCTTGTGATAAACTTTGAAGCAAGTGAGCGATATTGCTTCCAATAAACTTTTAGGCATGTGATTAAAATAGTAGAGCAATAGACCGAAATTGCTGTGAGCAGAACAATAAGTTACTTGAGCGAGATTAAGTTCGTGAAAATGTAAAGCTATTGAGCGAAGCTTTGAGTGGAACTTGTGAGTTAGATGCCTAATTTTTCATAAAAGGACTTTCTGTGTGTGATTTTGGCAACTGCACCCATTGCCAAACATCTGCAGAAGGATGGGCCAAGGTTCAGGAAAGAGGTGCTTATCGTGTGCGCAATTGATAAACACATTACCTGTGTTATGAGAACATAAATCCACAGAGGCCTGCATGAAAACTTCGTAATAACGATCTGGTTGAGCATTACCAGTAAGCTGGATTCCCATTTGAGCTTGATCGGGGAAGTGAAATTTTTCTTATGAGCCAATTTCAGTTGTGCATTGAATCGCCGAAGTTGTGAGGAACCAATTAACCAATTGACATCGATGTCGTGTGAGCAGGGCTTTAGACTACAGAGAGAGCGAGCAATCCAGTTATGAGTAAACGGTGGCTAGATAATGGGAACGCATATCTGAGCACCACCACGTCGTGAAAATGTGACGATTTGAGAGCGAGATAGTCGAGCAGCTATCTGTGAATCAGGTCGAGTTATGAGCAAAACTTCTAGACCATTAAAGGATTAGTCGAGCAGCTAATCACAGGACAACACTATCGTCGTGAGCGGAGACGATCTTTCCAAACGTTGTCGTGAGCTGAGTCATCTCTATCACTTGGCTCTTTATGATCTTTATGACTCGTTAACTTCTTTTCATTCTTCTGAGCAGGAATGATCTCATCTCTATCAACAAGGAGCGGTTGATCTTTATGAGAGCTAATTTTTGACTTTTCATTCTTCTGAGCAGGAATGATCTCATCTCTATCAACAAGGAGCGGTTGATCTTTATGAGAATTAATTTCAGACTTGTTCTTAACTTCGTCTTTTAGGACTTTCCCTTGTGATTCGGCCACGTCATCTTCCTTGATAATTTCAGTTCTGTTTAAGGCAGTCTTTCGTTTGAGCGGTCGAATCAGACTGATATGACGCCGATATTCTTTCTTCGTGAATGGACATTTGATTATGTAGCTGTCCTTTGATAATCGTCGGTGAACTTTGAATGGACCTGACCAATGAATTCCAAGTTTTCCAGAGTATAAGTCTGGTTTCCAACAGAGTACGGAAGTGCCAATTTCGAGAACAGGGCAATTATTTTTGTCTCTTTGAAGGAGTTTTTGGTATCTTTGAACTTGGAAGTTAAGTATCGCAGGATGGAGTTTCTTCATATATTCATTCAGAGCAGTTATGAATGGTTTGGAGTTTTCAGCAACTGGATCTTTAAGCGTGAATGGAGTGTGAAATTGTCTCCCGGAGACAGCTTCATTACTTGAGATTCCATCGAGACTTCCTTTTGGCATGTTATTTAGATAATACTGAGCAAACGGCCAGTAATCAGACCATGAGCGGCTTGTTGCGAGTAGGACCTTGAGTTTTTGGTGCAAGTCGCGATGAGCTCGTTCAACTTTTCCATTCGCCTTACTGTGATAAGCTGTAGTAGTTGAGTGACGAATTTCGAATCGATGAAGTATCGCTCTTGTTTTTGGTCCAAACTCACCACCATTATCAGAAACACAGTTCTGAGATATGCCATGACGCAGAACTAATTTGAGGAAAGCTTTTGCCACTAAGTTATCAGTTTTGTTCGAAAGTGGTTCGCCATCCAAATATCCAGTTAAACTATCGACACACGTGAGCAGGTATCGTTTTCCATTGCGATCAGTTCGTCCATAATCGACGAGATCTATGAATACTTTTTCAAAGGGTAATTGAGCGAAAATTCTGTCCTTAATGAGCGATGGACGAAGTTCTTTGAGCGGTTTAAGTCGGATGCATGTTTCACACGAGCTGGTGATCGCTCTGACTTTTGTTGAACATTACTGATGTAAAACCTTGTGAGCATTTGCACTAGCTGTTGACTTCCAGCGTGAGCAGTTATTGTGTGCAAGTATTGTATAAATTCATCAGCAAGCGAACTTGGGAGAACAAGTCGATCACGAGAATAGAGCACATTGTCCTTGATCGTGAATCGCTTCTGATTTGGATTAATTTGCGATTTGACAATTAAATTTCTCGTGTCTGAGCAGGCATTCTGAGCAGTTGCCATTTCTTCTGACGAAAATGAGCGATTTTCGAAAGAGAATATAACATCATCTTGTGAAAGAGCGTGAGCAGCAAATGTTGTGTCAGCGACATCGAAGTAGTCTTCTGACTCTCTTTCTAGATCAACGGACTTTGATTTCGGTAATCTGCTGAAGAAGTCGGCAGATGCCATTTCCGGACTTGATCCACTTTTATGTATGATGTTGAAATTAAATGAGAGCAGGTAGTGATGAACATTCACTAACTTTATGTCCAATTTTGATCGGCGTGCTTCACGGAACAGGAAGAGCAAACTTTTATGATCCACATAAACATCGAATTCAGTGTTAATTAGGTAGTATTCAAAGAACTGAATACCCCAACACAATGCAAAAAGTTCTTTAATGCGCATTGGTCTTTTGAGATCGGGACCCTGGAGAGCTTTTGAGAAGTATCCGATAGTTGTGAATTGGTCATTTTCAACTTGATAAAGAGTTCCACCAACAGCTTGACCGGAAGAGTCAGTGACGAGTATGAGTTTACTTCCGGGCTTGAAATGAGCTAGTGTCGGTTCCTTTAGAAGTTCCATTTTAACTTTGTCGAATGCTTCTTGATGAGTAGGTGTCCATTCGTATACGGCTTTGGCAGATGTGAGACGATAGAGAGGTGCCAAAATTTCACTTCCTCGGTGAACATATTTTAAGTTAAAGGCGAGCATTCCAAGAAGTCTTTTAAGTTCAGCTTTGTCTTTTGGTGGCATCATATTTTTCACGGCTTCAAGATGCTTTTTAAGGGGTTTGATGCCAGCTGCAGTTATTCTGTGACCAATGAAGTCAAGTTCTTCACTTGCAAGCTTACACTTCTTTGCACTGAGGATAAGTCCATAATCCAAGCATGTTTTGAAGACATATTCTAATGAGCGTAAATGATCTTCCCAATTAGAGTCAATGATAATCAAATCATCAAGATAGAGGATGATTGATGGATGGTTCATGAGTTTCTTCATGATTCGGCTGAATGCTGCAGGAGCGTTGCATGATCCATAAAGCATCCGGTTGCATTGAAAATGCTGATTATCATAACTGAATGCCATTTTGTGCGCATCAGACTCGTTGATTAAGACTTGCCAATATCCCCTGTGAAAATCGACTGAACTTATGAAGCACTCTTTACCACTTGTGAGTCGTTCCCCTATTGCAGTGAAAATAGTTTGCATGTGAGCGAGTGGGAATCGATCTTTCTCGAGAAGCGAGTTTATTCCTCGTGCATCAAGGCTGATTCTGATCGTATTATCGCCTTTACGAAGAATTATAAGTGGAATATTGAATGAGGATTGAGTTTCTTGAATAATTTTGAGTTGCTTCCATTTTTCGATTTCTTCTTGAACTTGTGCTTGTGAATGGATCGGAATGGGCCTTGGAGGCTGGTGAGAGGATTTTGTTTCATCGAAGAGCGGAAGTGTATATCGAAATCCAAATAGTCTGCCAAGATCATCGCTATCCATATTGAAGCTTAGCCTGTACTTGTGAATGAGTTTATCTAATTGAGCTTTTTGTCGAGGATTCGATGAGCCGTATGAACCAATTTCCGGAAAGAAGTTTGTCTTCTGAGCGAGTTTAGATCTTCTTTCGATGAATTCCTTATATTTTTGTTTTTCTTCACCAGAGTTCTTATCTATTTCAATAATACCTGTTAGAAGTAAGTCTGATGAGTAGGGATCAATTGTTGGTATGGTTTTGTTTTGGAGTGTGATTGAGTTATCTCCAATCGTGACATTTTTAAGCGTGTCCATACCAAGAATAATTGGACATGATAAATTCTGAACTATGAGCGGGTTCAGTTTCAGCTTGAGCGGTGCTGATGATGTCTCAAGTGTGGCCTCAATTAGTGAATCGAGCGTCTTCACTGTTACGATTTCAGAATTCGCACACTTAAGAGTGATATTTGACGGTTTTTGATGGATGGATGCAGGAAGAAGAGCGAGAACATCTGAGCGGATGCATGTTCTACTGCAACCAGAATCAATGAGAGCGGGTAATCGGAGTCCATTAAGCAAGATTTTGACATATTTAAGCGAGGCGGGAGCAAAGTTAACGTATTTACACGTTTCTGTTGACTGAGCTAGTCATGCCTCATTTTTAAGCGCGTCCTTGATTTCTTTTGGGACCTTGTCGCTGTGAATGTACTTGCATTTTGAGCCGAATCTACACTTTTGATGCTTCGTGTAGGTGATGCAGTGTCCGTCAAGTTTCTTCATAATTTCCTTTGAAAGTCGTCGCCTTGAGACTTTTTGCTTCTTTTCTGGAGCATTTGACATAGTCGCGACGATTTCTTTAAGCTTCGAGCAGAGCTGTGAAAGTTCTGAGTTTTGAACTTTTGATTGATCATCAGCGGCGAAAATATTTTCTCTCTTGAAGAAGGATCGTTCAAGTTCTGTTGCACGCTGAGCAATGTTTCGGAGATTGAGTAATGACTTTTCCCGTTTGAGCAGTTCCATAAGTCGCGGTTCTTGAGCTGTAATGAACCGTTCACAGATAATTGACTCGTCAGCTGCATCCAAAGTTTGTTTACCATAGCCTTTTTTGAAGTAGGCTTGCAACTTTGTCAGAGCCATTGCTTGAGTTTCGCCACCTCTTTGGAATGAGTTGTAGAGATGTTTGTAGTATTCTGAGTCTTTTCCAAGAACGTCAGAAAGTTTGGTCTTGAACGCATTCCAATTTTTTAGTTCTTCTGGAGTGATTGCTTCAATCAAAGAAGTTCCGCTTTCTTCTGTCAGGAGCTGAGACAGGGCGACTTTGATAAGTTCTTCTTCAGAGATGATTGAGCATGCCTTGAACAACTCCATCGCATTAATCCAATTTTCAACTGGTAATTGAGAGTCAAACTTTGGAGTTTTCATCTTGAATTTTCCAGAGGTGTTAATTGGGTCAGCTTTTGGGGAGCTGCCATGAGGATTTTTCGCAGAAGATTGAGCGTTCTGCTTGGCATTTCCAGAGAACTGATTTCCAGTTTGGTTTCCGGTCGAGGTGCGAGATTTTTGCTCTTGAGAGTTTTGAGGTTCCGCTTTGACATCGATTTTAGAGTCTTCATCAACTTTCTTCATAATTGATCCAAATTGGTCCATTGTCACAATTTCGTTTATCTTATCAATGTCAATTCTATGATCGGATCTGGCAGTCTTTTGAACCGCCTCACCAACATATTCAGGATCATATCCGAGAATATCACCATTTTTCCGGAAGTAAAACTTCTTTTCACGGTCTTCGAGAAAATCGGGTTGAATTGCCAAAAGGTTCAAAACAATGCCCGTTTTATCGAATCTTGGAATCGGAAGTGGATATTCACGGCTAGGATGCCTGTCATAAATGACCATGAGTTCTTTTGCCGTAAGATCGACATTAATTTTGAAATAGATTTCTTCAGCCATGATGGATGAATTGTCTCTAAACTGTTAAACTTACCGGATGTCAAATAATCTCTAATATCTCTATTGATGGGCGTACCGATTATTTCAGTCACCAAAATATATGGTGGTTTTATACTGAAAGTAATTGGAACACGGGAATCAATCTCGAATGTGTTTATTAACCCTGATAGGTGTGAGCAGAAAATAATAAAATATATATATTATATTTTATGTTATACCTGTGAAGTCAGGGAAAAGAATGATAAAATTATAGGGGTACAGTCGTTTTTATAGTGTAGGACACCACCCATCGGTGGCACGGACTTAGACTTGGTCGTATGAACTCGGCGTTGGCCATATCGCCAACGCTGGAAAAGAGAGGGGCGAGCTGTCAAGGTATGATGGAGTGAAAGCCTTGGCGTTGAGCGCGTCACGGCTCACTGAGCATAATTACGTTGACCACGCGCGCTAGAATTCCATATTTCGGAGCGAAAACAGTAGGAAAACCACTACAGAGTGTCGAGTAGCAAACTCTAATCTCGTCGATTACAATAAATGCTTTCAAGAAAGTTCTTCGAAAGGTTATAACTTTTTCAGAATTTCAATGTTTATTAATTAAATCTTTAGCGAATTATACAGCGAATATTCTTAACAGTGTTAATATCAAGGGAACAAATCTAACAATCGGCAACTATGGAGAGATCTTTTGTGAGCCGAACATCTCATTGGACATCTCAAAAGATGGTTGGTTCAATTTAAGGGTACTACCTTCGATTTCCCCAATGACTGTGAATGTTTAATTTTTCATCGAAAATGGATTCTTCATAAAATTTTGATCTAAAAAGGTCCGAAAATTTCATTCATGACGTTTACCGTTTTCATAAAAATACGATTTTTAATCGATTTCAGTACTAAAAGGTATTTTTTCCGAAAAGATTTTTCCTGTCTGATTCTTTCAAATAAGTGCTTGTTTTGAAGCTCAGAGCAAGGTGACTTTCATGGTGACTTTATTAATTCTTACAGTTAGATATTTTAGCTTCTAGAGACAAGAATGCGTCGCCAAGTTTTGAAAAATGCTTAATTTTAGCAAAATCGTAGAGACACAATTTTCAAAAAAATTGTTTTGGTATAAGTAATTTATCAATCACAAAAACCTTCTGTCATTTTTAAGATAAAGGTTCAAATTAAATATTTAAATCATAATATTACTCAGTTTTCAGGCGAATTTTGAGCTATTCGACCGTTTATTTAGGCCATTTTTGAATAGTTGATTACTTTGAGCTAGAAAATAACCGAGTTTTTATTGAGCAAACCGAAAACGCTTCTGACAGATTGAAGATCTAAGATAGAGGTACTTTAAGAGCCTATGTGTTCTCCATCATTATTGATATGTTTTGAGTTATTCAATGGTAAAATTGGGGAAATCGAAGGTAGTACCCTTAAGGGGGCCCCCTTATTTTTTCAAATATTCTTATAGCCCGTTTACTTCTCAATGAGAAAGCCAGTGGCCAAATGCCTCAAGAGACACGGGAGATGCAAATAGAAGTCAATGGTATTTATATATATATAATGGTATTTTGATGAAATAAATCAAATCTAAAGGTGGGGAAACGCTTAACAGTGATGTGATCGTCTCAATTGCAGAATTTACCGATGATCTTCTTTTTAACCAAGAACTTGTTGATTGCAATGTCACATCGGATGGCCGTACATTTTTAAGTTCAAAATAATGAGGATTATAATGCAGGCTTAAGGGACCACCCGCACCGAGCTCGCGCGGCTTTTCAATAGCGCAGCACTTTTTCTTATTTTCCCCAAATTTTATGAATTTCTCATCTCTAGTGTAGTTTTTTCTCCTCATTCATATCCTGTTCGAGTTTTTTTCATAGCATAATTTTTGGATTCTGAAGAGAGAGAAAGTGATGCTCAACTTCAAAAGGCATCAGCTCCTAGAATACTTGTCACTCGAAGTTATAAATACCCTCATTAAAAAGCGCATTCAATTTTGACCAGGGCTTAGCTCGCGTGGTCTTCGAATTTTGCGAATATCCGGTCAGAATCGGGGGATTAGTGCAATGACTCGGTGTGAAAACGCTGTTGCGCAGCGTGAATCGCGCCTTTTCAGCCCAAATAGGGCAAATTCTCCGCCGCACGAATGGTGTTCCTTGATAAATCCCCTGATTACAATCTAATGCAAATAAAATTCGAAGACCACACAGCTTGGTCCTGGTCAAAATTGAATGCGCTTTTTAATGAGGGTATTTATAACTTCGAGTGACAAGTATTCTAGGAGCTGATGCCTTTGAAGTTGAGCATCACTTTTTCTCTCCTGAATCCAAAATAATGCTATGAAAAAAAATTCGAACTGGATATGAATGATGATAAAAAACTACACTAGAGATGAGGAGTTCATAAAATTTGGGGAAGATAAGAAAAAGTTCTGCGCTTTTGAAAAGCCGCGCGAGCTCGGTGCGGGTGGTCCCTTAACCCTAACCCTAACCCTAACCCTAGCATAACTACTTGATTATGTTGAACTTAGCTAAGTTGAGGTTCTTACCAATGGAGCTTTATCTGAAGTCGGAAAGAAATTGGGAGGAACAATTACATCTTCGTCCGAGTTCAAATTCAAACGATTTTCTACACGCATCGACATTGTGACAGCATTTCTAGTTTCCTGCTCATCGCGTCTGAAGAAAGTAGATTATCCTGATATTCAGTTTTTTGATGGCGAGTATACGAAGGCTGAAGCAGTCACGGAATGCGGAAATCGTGGAGGACACGTCATGTTCTGGAAGAACGAAGCAGAATTTAATTATCATCATTTGCTTCGAAAAAATCGACGAACAACAGACAGTGGGGAGCAGAAAGAATTCTTAGGTTATACGTTGAGTGGCTCGGAATGGGTCGCACCTGATGGCTCTTCAGATTTCTTTCTTAATTGGGGTTCTGGATCACCAAGTGGCGGAGAAGATTGTACAGAGGTCTATTGGGACGATTCAACTGGCTCATCGTTTATGAATGATTTGCCATGCTGGTCTTATTACAAAAGGGCATTTTCTTGCAGAATTCCATCAACCTGAAAAAGTTTATTTGTCACCAATAAATTCTGTTTACTAGTAGTATTAATCATTTTTATTTGTTATCTTTGCACCTTCGTAAATCTTGTAAAGTATTTTTACAACGGAATATCTTCATCGCACTGGTATGGCTCGCATTGTGACTTGAAGTCAAAAGGATTATTTTCAAATGCCAAGCGACTCGTGCCGAAATACAACCCAAGAAAGCTAGCTCTTTTTGAAAGCGAAAATGGGAACCTTACTGATCGACAATCTCTTTTACCTTTTGCAGGATGAAGAACTTGAATGCGACTATATTTACAGAGAGACTGCGAGATACATACGTACTTGTGCCCTATTCGAAACCCTGTTTAACATTCTTTCTAGCGCAATGTGGATTCATCGACGACGAGCACAAGAAATTCCTTCGCGATTTGATGATTGGAGTCGGTGAGAAGCAGGGATGCGACTGGTCTCTCTGTGGATTTCCATCAAAGCCAATGCCTACTACAAAACGTCCGAAAACCACGACTACGAGTGCCGCGGAAACCAGCGGTTTTTCTGCCCTTTTTCTTATCCTCATCTTTTTCTTCCTAAAACGATAATTTTCAATACAACAAGATCAAAGCCCCTTGTCTCTTATCGAAAGTAATTCTAGATGTTCTTGAGCAAGAAAATTTCCATGTTTTGCAAGATAAAAGCCCACGCCTTGTCTTAAAATCAGTCTCCGAATTTCTCCCAGTCAGATCAGCAACAAAAAAGTAAACATTAGCTTTTGGGCGTAACAGAGAGAAAAAAGATCATTAAAATCTGGAGAAAATGAGCGAAGAGCTTTACTTGGGGCTTGATTTGTCAACGCAGCAGCTGAAAGGAAAAATTAAAAAATTTTGATATAATTTATTATTTTCATAATGATCGCTTGTCTTCTTTAATTAACGGACAGCAATATTTGTGGACTGCTCGCTAAAAGTTCAGGATTGCCAGACTGTGCGATTTGATGACTTAAATTATGGATCAACTGATGGATATATTCAAAAAGATCGGTTACCGCGACAGATTCTTTCTTCATCACATAAAGTATAGTATTGAACCAAAGAAAGGCAAAGAAGTAGGAGCTCCAACAATGATGTTCGTTGAAGCCTTCGATGTTCTTTTCTCTAAGCTTGACAAAAATTTGCTATCCCGCGTTGTAGCAATCTCTGCATCCGGTCAACAACATGGATCCGTTTACTGGCGAAATGCTCATTCTTTGAGAAATCTTTCATCAGACAAAACTTTGAAGGAAAATCTCCAAGGCTCCTTCAAAAACCCCTGTCTCCAATCTGGATGGATTCTTCAACCAGCGAATATTGCAAGAAAATGGAGTCAGCGTACGGCGGAAAGATGCAGCTTGCCGCTGCCACCGGCTCCAGTGCGTATGAAAGATTCACGATTCACCAGATCAGCAAGTTTGCGGAAGAAAATCCAGACGATTACAAAAATACGGAAAGAATCTCGCTCATCTCATCCTTCGCAGTCTCCCTTTTTCTTGGCGATTATGCACCTGTAAGTGCTTTTATTCATGGTTTTATGAGAGAATCTGCTTTCAGATCGATTTTTCTGATGGCTCTGGAATGAATTTCTTGCGAATAAACAGCGGAAATATCAACAAAACCGATGCAAAAAGCTACTGGTGCGGCGTAAATGCTATTTCAATGTCCTTTGACAGCGTTTGCGAAAAACTTGCAAGACCAGTTCCGTCGGATACTATCTGTGGAAAGATTCATTCTTACTGGACGAAAAGATATGGAATTCCGGAAAACTGCCAAATCGTCGCTGCAACTGGAGACAATCCTTCGAGCTTGGCAGGACTGAGACTCACTCCTGGCGATTTGTGTCTTTCTCTTGGGACTTCTGATACAGTTATGCTCTCACTTGATTCTGCTGTCCCCCAGCCAGAAGGTCTGTGAACAACTAATGGAATTAACTATGAAACTCTGTTTAGGGCATATCTTTATCAACCCCCTTGAGAAGAAGAAATTCATGGGTCTTCTTTGTTACAAAAATGGATCACTAGCTCGAGAAGAAATCAAGAACAAGTACAATCTTTCTTGGGAAGAATTCGGAAAAATATTATTGGAAGAAAATTCTCAAGATCGAAAAATTATTCAACTCAATTTCCCTCTGCCGGAAATAACGCCGTCAAACAAGCAAGGAAAATGGCTGTATGAGATTGATGCTGCTGGAGTTTTGAAGACCTTTGACGGGGAATTAACGATGCGTGAAGATATCGTCTCTTTCGTTACGGGACAAATTCTAGCGAAAAGATGTCACGTGGAGAAGTTTGGATTCAAGTCAACTAAGAGACTCATTGTCACTGGCGGTGCGAGCAAAAATCGAGAACTTGTTCAAATTATCTCTGATATTTTCCAGGTAAGATCGCTTTTCTCAGCATCCCGTTCTAATTTTCAGGCGGACATCTTCCATCAACCCGAAACAGAGCACTCCGCTGCTGTCGGTGCTGCATACAGAGCTTATCATTCAACTCGAAATCCACCGCAAAGCTACGAAGAAGCAACTGCAAAGATTGGAGAACTGGAAAAACTGGCGTCGCCAATCAATTCAAAGGCCGAATATTACAAGTAAATCGTCATAACAAAAAAATCATGCTTATTTTCAATTTTAGTTCATTGGTAAAGCTCTACGCAAAAGCAGAGGAACTTTCAGTGTGAGAAAAAATATTCCACTGTTGAAATAAAATACCAGTATTTTCATTATAAATTAACGTTAATCTATTGTATTCGCATGGGAGCTCCGCCACGTGGCCTGTAAAAAAATGGCTCAAGAAATTGCAAATTGCCGGTAGACCGTGTTATGGGAAGGGTCCATCTGGCGCGGATATAAATTCAGCGCTCTGAATTGACGCAGCTCATCATTGAGATCTAATTTCAAGATGATGCTCAAATCTGCTGTCGTTGCTTTGGCCTCCGGTAAGTTACACGAAGAAGACTCTTTTGAGTCGAAAAAAGTCTGAGATAATTATTTTACTTTTCAGCCGCCCACCCCGGTATCAAGACCGTCGATACCACCTCTCCCTTCTGCATTGGTTGCGAGTTGGCTGTCAACGGCCAGATCCCATGGCAGGCGTCCCTCCAGACCTCTGGTCACTTCTGCGGTGGCTCCATCTTGAGCTCCACCTTCGTCAACACTGCTGCTCACTGCAAGCAGAACACCAACTTCACCGTCCAGGTCGGTGACGTTGACAACCGATCCGGTCAGCGAATCACCACCGCCCAGTTCATCGCTCACCCCCGATACAACGGCTCCCTCATCATCAACGATTTCGGTGTCATTCGACTTTCCAGCCCAATCACCTTCAACGACTTCGCTCAGCCAATCCAGCTCATTGCTCCCTCCGCTGAGCGACTTCCTGACCGAACCGTAAGCAAAGACTCTTGAAGCCGAAAAGCTATCCTTTCTAGCCACTCATGACCTCTGGATTCGGTTACTACCAGTACCAGTCCAACGGTGTCCTCCCAGACCGCCAGACTTCCCGATACCTCCGATGGCTTGATACTGAATACGTCTCCGTCCAGCGGTAAGTATTAAGGTCTTCAACAAACCCATTATTGTGATTGTTCTCTGTCTCATCATAATTTCTTAGATGCAAGGCTTTCTGGCAGGGACAGACCATCGACAACTCCGTCCAGTGCGCTGATGTCGGCGGTGCCTCCATCTGCTCCGGTGACTCCGGCGGACCCCTCGTCTACAAGGTCAACGGCGAATACCAGCTCGTCGGTGCCACTTCCTGGGCACACGTTTACTGCAACTCCAACGGCTACCCACAGGGTTGGTCCAACCTCTGGTACCCAGAGTTCAACCAGTGGACTCGGGACCAGGCCGGCCTTTAAATCAATTTCTTGAAATAAAAATTAATTTTTTCAAAGACTTTCAAGATCAAGCATTGTACTTTTGTTTGTGAGATTTTATTTGATTCAGGAATTTGAAGAGAAAGTATAGCTAGAATAGATTAGCGTCGAATAATTTAGAGTCATTTAATAAAAATCAATTGATTTTTATTACGATTGATGCATTTGCAAGTACAGTATAATAAAATACTATTATTACTCATAAAAATAAGAAAATGCTCAGGGATAGAAAGAAGGAAAGCGCTTTGATGATAAGCGTTTTAATTTAGCTTCAATGTCTCGAAATTCTCGATTTGTAAGTTCTCTAAGCATGGATAACTGACGTGAAGTATGCTCAGACTCTGAGCCTCAGAGTATTCTTTGCATTTTACAATTTCTGAAGACAATTCGTTATCGAAAGTATGGCAACTGGAATCTTGGATTTTGTCATGGTAACACTGCAAAGCAAAAAAATATACTGATAGGCAAAAGAGAATTGTCTTATCCAATAATAAATCTTATTAATAAATAATTATATTTTAATAAAATTAATTATATAAAATATTTAATATTAAAAACTAATATTAATTAGGATTCCTTCGGATGAGGTACAGAAATAAGCAGAAATGGAAGAGCGAGATAATTTCTAAATAGAAGAGAATTCGGTTTGCTTCGACGAAGCTGTTCGCGTTGGCGTATGAGAAGAGCCAGTCGGTGGCCTGAGCAGAAATAATCGTGAAGATCTAGAAAATGCTATGTAACGTTAAGATAAGAAGTGACTTCTTACCTGGGTCGTTCCGTAAAGCTTTCCAAAGTGCTCGTTCGGGAACGAAAGGCCGATAACAGTAGCATTGATGCCGTAAGTAAAAGATTTGTGAAGAACAGATAAGATGAAAGTTGCGTACTGTAAAGCGGTGTTTGCGATGAGCGTCAGAGCGGTAAAAGAAATTCCAAAAATCGTTGTCAAAAAGACTCCAGCGGCGAGAGCTTTATTTTTGTCGCCAGTTTTGGCGAGAACTGAAAAAAGCGAATGAAAATCGACGGAAAGAGCTTATGAACTGACTTGAATCAACGACCAAGCCAGTCAAAAAGCATATCCAGCACCACCGAATTGAAAAATAGCAAAGTTCGTCATCATCGTTCCGGTAATCGATTCTGCTTCTTCCTGAGTACAGTTTTGATCGAGTTGAACAAGCTCTTGCGTTCCAGGAGCGATGCCGCCGAGATAAAAGTACACTCGCGTCACCTGAATGATGAAAAACAACATCGTTGAAATAAAAAGCGGGGAGAGAGCGACTTCGGAGCTGAAAAATGCTGGAACTTCCTTCTCATTTTCCTCAGCTCCGTTCTTTTCCTCTTTGGAATGGGGGTTCTTTTCTACGTCATCCAGTTCTACGTTGTTCTTGTTTTCATCAGTTCCAGATTCAGGCTTTGAGCAGAGCGATTTGTAACCAGGGACAGTTTTATAATCGGCAGGAAGGGGCTTCACAAGCGGTTCAAATAAGGCTCTTTCGTAAAATGAAAAATTTAAATATTTATTATTATTATTATTATTATTATTATTATTATTATTATTATTATTATTATTATTATTATTATTATTATTATTATTATTATTATTATTATTATTATTATTATTATTATTATTATTATTATTATTATTATTATTATTATTATTATTATTATTATTATTATTATTATTATTATTATTATTATTATTATTATTATTCAAGATAATAATTTTGAACCATAAATATGGAATAGCGTTAATTGGAAGCAAGAAGAAGGTTCTAAAAATTATAAGAGCGGAGAGAGCAGCATAAATCGCCCATGTCATGGAATATCCAAGAGCGTTGTAGATTGCCAGGAAGAGCAGCGCAGAGCAAGAGCTGGAATCGATTGTACCATTGAAAACGCAGAGAACTCGGCCACGGGCGGCTTCGTAGTAGTTTGCCACTTGAAATTGAGTGACGAGCAGAAAGATACCCGCACAGCTGATTGATGTCCAGCCGTATTTTAAATAACTTTAAAGAAGAAATAAAATAAGCCTCCAATTAATTGAATTCCTACTCATCAGTTTCGCCGGGAGTTGCAATAGTGACCATCACCGACCCAGCAAGGAAAAGAACAAGCCCGACAAGTCGAGTTTTCATCGATCCAAAGCTGTCCATCAGAAAGCCAGCAAGAAATGCTGCAACGGCGAAGAACGTCATTGCTAGAATTCGCTTGATTCATTCCCGATTCAATTCGATTCACTTACCAAGAGTGAAAATAGCGGTAAATGCGGCGTCCTGAATCTCTTGCGCGCTTTTCTCATCTTCTTTAGCTGGTTCTTCTGGCGCTTCTGTAATGGCGACGGAAAAGTTCCCAGTCTCTGTCCCAGGGGTGGATAATTTGAAATCAAATCATTATATAATTTTTTTCCAGAGCAAAACTTGATTGAATCAGTCTGAAATTTTCAGAACTGATTCGAATATATAAAGCATGATAACATGCGAAATTTAAAGCCGATTCATCAAGCCAAAATTGCTCTAGAATAAAATGGAATAATGGTTGATTTCAAAATATCCACCCCCGCTCTGTCCAGTAGAAACCTTCTTCTTTCAAGATCTTGATCAAGTTTGGCCAGCCGAAGATGGTGCCACAACAGAGGAAAATCTCTAACACTGTGAGCAACGCAGGGTTCGGTAATTTGAGCTCAAGCTATAACTCATTTTGGCTAGACGCTCAAATTTCCTCAAATTGAGAACTCAAAGTGACTTGAGAAATCATTTTGAGAAGATTTGAGAGTTTTGAGAATTTTGAGTTTTTGGGAGATTTGAGAGTTTTGAGTTTTCAAAACTCAAATTAAGCGAGCGCTTCCTTGATTGGCTCATGGATCGCCAGAATTGATTTCTCACGTGAGCTCTCATCTCTGAGTTCTCAAAACTCAAGTTAAAAAACGTGAGTCTCAAGCTTTGTTTCCTTGAGTTTTAGCGTGAGCTCAAATTACCGAACCCTGGAGCAACGTTTGCCCATGGTGGAAGAGCTGCATTTTCAATTTCAACTGAAAAAGGCATGTTTTAGTATCTAAAAGATCTCTTTGCGTTTCATCCCTTTCTTTCTTTGACCCTTTCTCGGGTAGGCTTCACTTGGAGAAAAGCTTTATTTAGACTGAGCGAAATTAAACGAAATTAATTTAATTTCGCCATAATTTTTTACTATTAACAAGGTTATTCATATATACTCGTTTTTCAAATTCGTAAAAAAGTGAAGTCAAAGTGAAGCTCTGTCTAAATGAAGTTCTTGTCCAAGTGAAGCCTACCCTGCGCCCGGGGCGGGTCATGCGCTTGAACATAATGTTCATGTTGAAATTTGCAAAAACTAGGTCAAACGGATTACCAACTTCGAAGTTATTGAGGGCATAAGTCACCGTGGTCAGTTTTACCGACAACGTGTATTGAGAAGTTAATCCTTTCTTTAGTTCCTTTTTTGAATTTCCGGAAATTCCGAAACCTGTTAGTAACTAATAATTCAGAAGTAATGAACCCAAAGTAGAGGGTAAGTATGGACAGTGGTCTTCCAAAATAAGAGGCTTTTTTGGATGACAGGGGCTGACGAAAAGTCCTCTTATTACGTATTTCGGAAAATCACTGTATATGCAAAGTATAACTGAGTCGGATAAGAGGGTGGAAGCGTATTACGCTCCCAAGGCGAGCCCTCTTCATGATAGTAGAAAGTGAAATAGAGATTATCTCTTTAAATTTCAAATAAAGAGTGGTCGAAAAAGTGATTTGACATCAAAATATCCACCCCTGCCCTGACCATAATCACACGACTTTGTTGATCGAAAATGTTTGGATCACCAGATCACCATCGATAATTATGATCCTTTAAAGTTCATTTTTTCGAATCATTAAAGAAATTGTTTCTTTCAGTGTCGTTTTTATTCTTCCTTGATTTCAAGTTGAAATTTCCAACAAAATAAAATGATCAATCTAAGCAGAACATTTCATTATGATAATTCGAAAACAAATTTTGACTCAGAAAGAATCGGAAGTACCCTTAACCAGGTGACACGTTATTATCATTCGCTTATCACCATCAACTTATCACGTTGGACAGGCTCTCACGGCCACGCGACCTCAAGTGGTATCCACTCCCGCATGTTTTCCCAATTTTACAGAATTATTTAGAGCAACAAAAATATAAATAAAGAGTCATTTACTAAAAAAAAATAAAGAAATGGAAGAACTGAAAATTTGGTCGAAGGAAAATGGGTAAAATCGACTTTTTCTCTCAATTTTTTTATTAAAACCGGAGAATGATAGAAGAAACAATTGATGAATTTTATCCTCAAAAAAGAAAAATCGTCTAAAATCAGAAATAACTTTCAACCAAGATGTCAATCACATCACTGGAAGAGGCCTTTATTCCCCAAAATCAGTTCGAAAAGGCGAACCACTCTTGCAAGGTACTGTAATGCTGAACTTTTGCCAAACGCATCGTCATTTGTACTTATCAACAAGGACACGATAAATAATTGGAGCTCGTTAACAACTCAACCTTCGAAAGTAGAGTAGTTCACCAGGCGATTGAATCAGAACTGTTGCCTCCTTACTGTAGTAATTCAGTTCCCACTGGGCTCATCATCGATCTTCCATTCATTCTCGACGAATGTTGCAGTACCTATGAGTTCTTCGATACCTACACCGTCAGCAGATTCCCTCAAAAAGTTTCAATTCCCCATCAAGACATATTTATCCACTTCTTGATCGCTGAAGCAGCACAGAAAAATGCATCACGAGTAGCTGGTTGGATCGGCTCTTTTCCTCGGGAAAGCAATCATCTACCATTCAACTGGCCTATCGACATTCGAAAGTAAGGAGACAATACAAACATTTCTCAAAGATCTTCTCAAGAAAAGTCTTTAAGAGTTTTGCACGTTGTAATTTTCAATCAATTTCCACACCGTGCAGTTGTGACCGCAGTGACAGCTTGAATTCAGATGTGTTTGCGACGAGTCTCTTCAGAAAGCAATGAAAGAAGAAGCTGCTCAGTTTGACGCGCTCGTCTCTCGCTTCGAGCATTACTGTTCTGTCATTGATGACGTCAAATTCTCAAGGGATACATTAGGTCAATGAGGGGAACAATGATAATTTAGGTAGAGTTATTTCCGTCTCTTTATCACCTCATTCAAAAAGCGTGGGCCTACTCTGTCTGGTCAAGTCGTCTTTACGAGTTGCCTGAATTTCCTGAAAGTTCATCTCAAAGTGCAAGCTTGCCAAAGTGGCTTGAAAGAAGCGACCCTACCGACTTGAGGTCATTCGGCTTCCTCCCGATCTTTGACCTAATCAATCACTCTTCCACTCCGAACGTCTTCCTAAATATTCGAAGAAAACATGTCTGGGATAAAACCAAAAAGATCCACTTCTCTGAAAAATATCTTCTTTCTCTTGAAGCCAAGAAAAATATCACCAAAGGAGAAGAATTAAAGTTGTCTTATGGCGACTTTTCGGATCGTCAGCTTTTCCTGAAATACGGTTTTGTTTTATCAGCAGGAGAAAATAAATCAGCACGGCTGGATATTTCGCCTCGGCTGGTTCAAGATACAGGCATCAAAGCTTCTGGCGCTTATTGCTCTTACGATGATCTGCATGTCTCGATCAGGGAACGAAAAGAAATCGTCCAAGATCTCCACCTCGACTCCTTTTTCTTGCAAAAAACTGGCGATGAGTTAACAACAGACCTTCATCAAGCAGCCTTAGCATTTCTTCTCCCGGGAACAACGAAAGAATCCACGATTTTGCAAATTAAAGAAAGAATGGGTGTCAACCAAAAAACGAAAATTGCGTTGAAGCATTTTTATGTTCATCTGACAGAATCGATTAAAGAAAAGCTCAAGGCAAAAGGCGTCAATTTCTACTACTAAAATTGATGGTGGTTTTTTTTGCTTATTGATGACCTTTTTTAAAGAACGAAATTGCAGAACTAGACTTCCGTCTTTGTCGAGAACGATATCCAATAAAATACCATCTGGTCAAGTCACTCAAGAAAAGCGAAATCGCTCTGGCTAACGAACTCTTTGAAACCTACAATAATCAACTTCAAATTCTGAAGAATGGAGAAAAAGCTGCTAGGCCTCAAGTTCTTTCAACAATTACAAATCTGGGCTCGCAGAAAAAGCCAAAAGAAGTTGGAAATTCCGGAAATCAAAATATTCTCTCCCGTCTTCGAGAAAAATTGGCGAAGAAATCAAAACCAGCGGAGGAGTCGAAAATCGTTACCGTTGCGGAAAGATCAGCTGGGTTTGAAAAAGTTATTGAGAAAAACCAGAGTGCGAAAACTTCATCAATTCCGAGAGCAAGTTCGACAAGAAGATCTTTCAGAAAAGACGGAAGAAGAGAAAGCGATATCTCGGATATGTCGATCGATTCAGGCTATTCTTTCCGAACGGATACATCAAAAAGCTCCCTTCTTTCTGCTTCTTCCATTTACGCCGCTGATCGACCAAGAAGTGGAAGACAACAGATTTCACCAGGGACAGCTTCTTCGATCACCCGGTCGAATACGATTAGTTCTTCTGGTCTTGGCCGAGAAAGATCTCCATACTTCAGAAGGTCTGATTCCATTGAGCGGAAAACTCGAGTTCAAACAGTTGTCAACTCTTATTCTTCATCATCTTCATCATCGACAGCAGGTTTGACTTTCGATGAAATAAAGCGAAAAATCTTCAAAAAAGAGGGGTTCCCGCTGGGGGGGTCCCGGGCCCCCTAGGTTAGGGTTAGGGCTGACCGGCTTTTGAACCCCTTTTACCTTTAAGGCGGTAGAACTAGGTTTTTCGAAAATAGCCGATTCTAGACCGGCGCTCAAAGCCAGGAGAGCTTAGATTTTCAAATTCTCTCTTCGGCTGAGGATAGAACAAACTTAGATCTAACAACATTTTTCTTAAATATTTTTTTCGTCAACACATTTTGGCGCTTGAGAGCGAAACGTCAACCCACCTCTTCGAAAATCGCAATTTTCGCAAATTCGCGTCCTCAAATTTCTCCAGTCACGTGACTAGCCGAATTTTTTAAATCTCATTTTAAGATATTTTAACCCTTTATCTAGCAACATTGTTAAGGAAATTGCGTAATCATAAGTAAAAACAGGTTTTCCTTATTTAAAGTGCCTCCCGAAAATCACGGTTTTTCGAAAAATCTAATTCACCCCCTTAAGACCTGTTTTAAGGGTCTTCTTATTCATCTTATGGCCGCTACGATCGATCCTACAGAGTTCCTTCTTTATCCCCAAATTCCTATGGAAGCGTTTCTTCTTCAACCGCTCTGACTCAATCGACTGGAAAATATTCTTCTAGGAGGCGAATTAAATTAAAAGCAAACGTTACGTTTTTCTTTATTTTTGGAAAAATCATCCTCACATTCGTGTTTGCTCAAATAATTCGGAGAAAGATTGGGCGCGGTCTCCGATAGTCTGAATATGCTTATTGCCAATAATACGCCGCGTTCAAGCCACGGCTTTATCCAAAACACTTTTGCGAAAAAACCGTTGAATATTTTTACATGAGTTTTTTTTCTCTTCATTGATCTCTTTCATTGCAACGTTACAACTTGTAGTACAAGTGCAAAATATAGATATGTTTTTGCAGAAAATAATTTAACAAGAAAGTTTTCGCAAAATTCCGAAAAAGCCCTAAAAAGTTCAAATCGATTTATGAATTCGACTGCTGGAACAATGACTCGTCTTCGAACTTGTATGTTTTCAAATATTAACAGATTTTTAAAATAATATTTTTCAAGAAATATTATTCATCTCAAAAGTTGATCCGAGCTTTTGAAGACTGGTTGAAGCAAAATCTTCATATGATTTTATATTGACTTTTTTACTTCTGTACATTTTCATTCTGTAAATAAAGCGAAAAATTTCGATCTACTGCAAAGAAAAGTCAATTTTGGTCAATTTTATATCTCTTCTTGAATGCTTTATTTGTCGATTAAAATTCATTACTTTCGTTCTTTTTTGTTGCAAAGAACAAGCGGGGTTGTCTTCTATTTACTGTCTGACAGTAGAGTCTACTCTGAGTGAGAAAGATTTTTCGATAGAATAAATGCCCCAAATTTTTGCATTGGTGGAGGTTGATAGTTCTTCGGAAGGTAAGAATAAAATATTATCGGAAAATATATTTTTTTTGCTCAATTTAGCTTCATCGTACACGACTTCAAATTCAACGATCAGTGATAATTCGACTAGATACGGTGATGAAGAAGGTAAGAGAGGCTCTCATCTCCTTGTTCATTCTTAATCGAAAATATCTAAGAAGAGACGAAATTTGTTTTCAGACGACGAGCAATGTTGCTGTTCGATAATGTAGGAGGCGTCCTGTACGTTTGCTGTCCTGATAATGAATCATCATCTGGCATAAAAAATTCTTCAAAAAAATTTGCGAGTTCAGACTCGAGAGTTGCGATAGAAACATTATTATTTTCTACAGATCGCAATAACTATCGCCTATGCTATAGCAACGTATGGCTTTAACTCTACGGAAAGTTGTTAAACTCTATTTTCGTCATTTTATTTCGCCATTTGAGTACATAGCGGCGACAGTATTCTGCAGGAAAATCTTCTCCAAATTTCATTTTGGTCCTTGAGTACATTTTATTTGCCAGTTTAAATGTCACCTTCCTCTATTTATTATCACGCTTTGATTTGCAGGTACCAAGCAGGAGAGTGAAGCATTTTTGAGAAGCTAAAATGGGTCGGAAAAATGAAGTGAAACCAAAATCCTCTGCTGAAGGTTTTAAGAGTGGAGAAAAAGACGAAATTTTAGTTAATTTTTATTAAGTTTCATGCACTTCATCTACTACCACCTCGACTACGATTGATATCGATGATGATGACGGTAATGTTGCTGATGGAAATCGAGGAGATTTCATTTTTATCGAATTTCTTGAAATTCTATATTTTTGTTCAGACGGATGCTGCGACAATTGCTACGAAGATTGGTGTACCTTCGATATTTTTGATATTATTTGTTATTATATTTTATGTAAATGATTATTTTCACGAATAAAACACATGAGACTTATAAGTTTGGTCCTTTATTGAAAAGAAACCGTCGATAGATTTATGTACAGTAATAATTACAGAATATTTAACAGACTTATTTTACAGGCATTTTGTTTGCACAAAGGTTGCTTCTAACTGTAAAACGCGTTATTGTTGTTGATGGCCGAGAATTGCTGCGAAACTTGAGACTCGTCATTTGTCACAGTTCCCGGATACCAACCCTTCATTTCGACATGCCGTGGCGCTCCGAATAAGAAGCCGGCTTTGTTCATTCGGAAAATGACGAAGCGCTCCATGTAGTCTTGATTGTCCGCGACTCCGTTCTCGTCGATTTTCGCCTTGCACAAATGCGTCTTGTAGCAACTTCGGCAGGTGCCGTTGAGCTCCATATTTGCCGATTTTCCGTCGTCTTTGGAGAATCCAGCGCACTCGCCGCCCCAGAGGAAGATCTCGCCCTTGAGCGTTCCGGACAAAAATCCCAATCTTGGGAAACGAATTCGCCCTGCTTCGTGCCACTTTCGCCGGAGTAGGGTCTTGTCCCATTTTCTATTGCAGGTTTCGCTGGAGCAAGAGTCGGTGCATTCACTGAAGTCGGCGACGGCAGATGTTTCATCGACGACAAGATCTGCATCTTCAGCATGGAGCTTCTCCGCATTCGGGCAGTTTTCAGAAACAGAAGAGGAGTATTTTGGACGATCGGATCCATAAGTGCCATCTGCGCGCCGGATTTCTAGGTAGAAGACTTCTCTTCGGAAGCCGCTCTAGAAAAAAGGGATCAAAAAATTTCATCGAAAAAATATTCAATTGTTGAAAATCAATTTTACCATATTCGGGGCATTTTGCGCCCAGCTTGGCCGCCGACAGCAAAGAGGTAGCAGATGCAATCGTTATCGTCGTTTTTAGTTTCTTCGATTGAACATACTCGCGGTCTTTTTTGCGTCTTTTTAGGTTGGCCCCAGTACGTGTTACCGAAAACATCGACGTGCTCTGGCTGATAGATTTCCTCTCCTTCGTCGTATTCGAAACAGAGAGTCACAACTTCAGGCGCTAGATAGGATTTTTAGGGGAGAGGATTTTTAGGGTCGCAATTACCTTTTGTATGATGTGGTAAAAACGGCTTTCTACACCAGCCGCCCTGAACAGCTGAACATTCCCAACCCTCTTCTTCTGCTCGTTGGATTGTCAGTCCATTCTCTGAAGATTCTTCGTCCCACAAGGTAAAGTCCTCGAAGCTCTGAGGGAAGGGTTTTTCGTCGATTCCATCTCCGAAACCGTATCTTTCGGGAAGAATTTGTCTTGCGCTTTGTCCTTTGTATTTTTCCGCCGCGTCGCCGAGAACTGCCTGTCGATTCCAGCCTCGAGGGTTGAACACCCAGACATCGCTGTACATCGCGCCTTTGGTGCATCCTTCGACATCTGCGTACTTGATGTTGCCGAGGGTGTTTTCTACGTCAGCTGATGGATGAACCAGACCACCGAGCATCCAGAGACCTTCCGTTGTAGAAGCAATTCCGAGAGACTGTCGCTGAATTGGGAACAGATCGTAAGTATCCTTATCCGGGATTCTTCGAGCGGTGCATCTTCTTCCGTCGACTCTACTGTACGCTTGAGGAAATCGTGATGAATTTTCTCTTCGCCAAACTGGCTCCATAGACAGCTGAGATGCATTTCGAGGGATCGAGTACAAAAAACCGCCGGTTCCAGAGCCAAGATAAGCTCTATCACCGAGAATTCCGCAAACAGGCTGTCCTTGGGCGTTGTTGTTTCTTGCTTCTTTGATCAGCACGTCGATGAAATTTGAACCTCTGTAGAATTTTTTAACTGGATCTTGGGGGCCAACAGCGGGAGAAAAGAGTTCTGGGCTTGGGTAATCTTTCCAAACATGTTCCGTTGTTCTGTTGTTCGTTACGTCTTCGTTTTCACTCCATTTGATTCGGTTGAGTTTTCCTCGGAATTTTTCACCAGTCGTGTTCAAGAACGCACGTTGGTAATCAGCAACATTCGATCGCCAGACAGCTTCTGGTTGCTTTTCGGATCTGTATTTTCCGCCGAGTTTTGGGACGAATTCTCCGTTTTCTTCGTCCGCAACGAGTTTGTATTCACAGAGATTAAATTCCATCTCTTCCATATTTCTTGATTCGCTGTTGAAGAACTCGGTTTTGATGTAGCAATACTCTGCTATCCAATAAACATTGGTCGGGCCTACTCCCGCTTCGCCATTTCGACATTGTCCTTCGCAACGAAGAACTGAGGTTGAAGGAAGATCTGGCCAATCATTTCCCCTGACGCAGCCGCTCTCGCCTTGGCAGGATTCAGGAGAGCTTTGCATTTCGTTACCCTGGGTGTCGATCCATTTTCCATCGCTGACGTGGTTGTTAAATCGGAAGACGGATGTTTGATCGTCGTACTGGTTGAAACTGTCTCCCCATTTTCCTCCAGCCAACATGACTGATTTTTCGTCGAGGTGCATCATGCAGCCGTAAAATTTTCCAATTCTTTGTTCTCTTGTTGGACTGGGAGCGTGATTCTTCAAATGCATGATTTGGACCGTTCCGGGCTCGTCCGTCGACTCAAGGCCGTAGTATCTATCGCTGGGCATTGGTTCGTCGTTGATTTGAAATCCAGGTGGTGGTTGACGATGCCAGCCGCCGCCAAAGAGAATTTTGCTGTCTGAAAAGTCGGCGCGCACGTTTCGATTGTCCATGTTTTGGACGCAAGCATTGTGGTTGTAGTCAAACTCTGGATTGATTATGTAAGGGTGTTTGCAGTTGCAACGATATCCAGTCGTCTCGGTTGCGTCTAGTTCGCAGATGCTGTTTTCTCCACAACGATGATGGGCGCAAGGGTCTAAGAAATTGAATTATAACAACGTGTTGTTACATTCTAGCGGAAAGGAAAATTAAGAGCTATCTGTTTTTGCTCTTGAATGATGATTATAATTCTTGTCTCAATGATGAACTAATCGCTTGGCAAAAATACAATCGCGATAATTATTTTATAATACTTTGAAATTGAGCCATTTTGCGCGCTGATTTAACCTTATTGTTATATAATTATCATATCAAGCTTAATTTAAATAGAAAAAATGATCGAGAAGTTCATTTCAAGAGTCTCTTTTTCTGAAAATTGGACTTACTGTGACACATCAGCAGATTATCTTCGTAGGCTTGCAAATATTGCTCAGTCGTGGATTCAGTGTTGAAAATTCGAGAGTACTGTTTTTCATTGTAAAATTTCGGTGCGGGAATTCGCGGCTGGTACATGTTAGTTGTTTCGTTGAATTCTCGCCATCCAAGAGCGTTTCCGAAGAATCGCCCAGACGTGTGCTTGTCTTTCGATCCCTGACAAGAGCACTTGGGCAAGTTTGGATAGGCGAATTCTCCGGACGCGTCGCATTTGGATCGCCAATTGTCACCTGCGTGAGCGCAGAAGTTTTTCGCAAAGCAGTGGTTTTTGTAAGCGTACCAAACTTGCGCATCGTCTGTTGTGAAATCGCTGCTCTCGTGGCACCTGGTCTCGTGAAGGAAACAATTAGGGCTGCCGCTCTCGCTGTCGAATTCAAGTTTGAACGTAACAGCCTTGCACTTGGCAGACTCGTTGCGGCACAATTTCATGCACTCTGCAAAAGCAGCTTTTCTCTTTCGATTGATCTTTGCGTTCAGGTTTCTTCGAACATCCCCATTGATTAGGACACTTTTGTAAGCATCAGTCGCGTAATTTGGGCATTTTCCTTGAAACTGGGCGTTGTCGGTTTCGGAATTTTCTGGCGCAGTTGCCCAACCTTCGACTTTATAATAGTCCCTAGTTTTGCCATCTTCGGCCCAACCGAGGTTCGAGTGCGGAAGGCATTGGTGGACGTTGCATTCTTCTATTTCGACTTTTTCTCCTTCACAATATGGCAGGTCTTGCCCTTCTTTTTCTTCGGAAAACAGCAAGTTACTTGGGTTTTCGCAGAAATTGGACGAATCGGGATTTTGGCAGGTTCCACAAGATCTGGTTCTCAATCGCTGGCCTTTTTCTGTGAAAGTTTTTCGGAACGGGTCAAAGCAGGTTTTTGAACAGGATCCCCATTCAGACCATTGAGTCAGGCCATGAGCGATTGTGGGAAGTACGATTTCTTTCGGACAGAGAATCGGCTCTCCAGTACTTGTCATTTGATGGCACTTTCTTGCATTCCACTGCTTTCCGCCATCTTCTTTCCGCCTCGATCTGTTTTCGACTCCTTCTCCGCACTTTGCCTTGGTTTGGCACTGGCTCCACGATGTCCAAAATTGCTGCAAGGAGTCGTCATTTTCTAGCTGTTCTGGTTTCAATGTCTCGTAGAAGGATCTTTTGACGTGATAGACAGCGCGTGGTGGAATTGGATCAATAGTTGATGGTTTACAGAGCCCTCCGGCCATGAGGTTGCATCTGAACACTTGATAGTAGCTCGACTTCTCCAGCATCAAAAACGAGAACGCGTCGCAGTCTGGATTGTCTGCACATTGTTTCGCGCACAGCAGCATTTTTTCCCGGCATTTTCCATCTTCGGAAAAGTTTTTCGGAAAGGGAGTCGTGCCGTTTTTCTTGAACTCGTGGCACTTTCCGTCCCAGCAATCTTCGTAACACTCGCCGACTTCGCTACAGCTTTGCCAGCTGTCGAATGTCCCGATGTCGCAGTAGCCGTTGGATTTGGCATAGGAGCGGCCGTTGAATTTGGTTTTGAGCTGGTTGTTCGTGGCTGGGTTGTTGATGAAGAAATCGGGTCGGTCTTCGTGAGGGACGATGAATTTCTCTAGGATTTGGAAGTCTTCTTCTGTTTTTGGGACACAGGCATCGTTGAAAAGGTCTCTTTCGAGTTTTGAGAGACCATGGCTCTCGTCTAAATTTTTGATTGAACAATTTTATCGAAAATTTTTCGAGATGGAAACCCTAAATTGTCGACAATGCCCTACTCCTATTAAGTCTAATTTTAACATTTGTCGACAATTTAGGGTTTGCATTGTCGATTTTTGTCGACATTTTTGTCGACATTTTTGGATAATTTTTTTGAGATCTCTCTTTTTTTTTGCTTGAAACTTACGTATAAAAAGAAGAAGCCAAAGCCCGACCATCTATTCGAGAAAAAGACTGATGGTTAGACTTGGTTTTTGATAATGAGAACCAGAAAACAATAATTTTTAAATCTATAAAAAATATAAGAGCGCCGCGCCGACCTTAGCGCCACCATGAGCGGTCTTGATCGCCACGGCGCGATTGAATGTTTCGCGCGCGAAACTTTTTTGAAGATTCTTTTTGAAGACGTAGGGGTGTTTTTCGTTGTAGTTTTGCGGCTTGCTAGAACGATTTTTATCTGAGCAAATATTTTAGAGTGTTGACAAATCGTCCTGATTATGAAAAATATTTTCAATCATGAAAATATATTTTTTAAGAATACATTTTTTAGAATAAAAAAAAAATTGAATTTTTCTCATATTTTATTAATTCGCGGCAGTATACGCAGCTCTGAACATAATTTTCTTTCAGCAAATGAACTTTCAATTTCAGTGTCACAATTATTCTAGCTCTGCTTCTGTCGATTCTGGTCCGAAAGCATCTGACTGTAGAGATTGTTTTCTCGGTTGTACATTTGCCACAGGCCTTCTCGGGTCATCACATTCATTTTATTGAAGCCTGAATTTTTGGATAAAATTTACTTTTCAAATAAAGAAAATTAAAAAATAAATAAATTTAATAAATTTTTTAATGATATAATATAATATAATATAATATAAAATTTTTTATAAAATAAATTTTTTATCAAATAAAAAAATTAGAAAAAAAAAATATTTTTTATGATATAAAAAAATAAAAAAAAATATAAATAATAATTTATATTTTGTTACAATAATTTATAATATAAGTAAATTTTTTAACAAAAGAAGGAAAACATGGTATTCCTTTATAAAATCGTCGTTTTTTGGTTTCGTTAATTTAATAAAGGGAATAAGAAATAGATATTTGTTATGATGCTCCTAAAAGTCGTTCGTTTTAATAGCTCTCTACGAAATTTAGACATTTAAGATCCTGAATGTTTTGAAAACGTGGATCGGCCGCTCAGCAAATTGTTCCTTTGTAGTGAGTAAAACAATCTTCCACCTTGTTTTTTTCTTTCCGAATAAAAATACGGTTTTTCTTTTTACTAAGTAATCAAAAAAACATTGAAGTTTCTCACGTTAGGATACGTACCTTCTGGGTTGAAAACAGTACTCATCGGATAATTGGAAGGCGAATTTGGGTCGCTAGAAGGACTGTACGGCCAAGGTTGTCCCCACGGATGATGATAGCCCATCGCGGGACCTTGTGGTTGGTAATGGACGTATGGATTACTTTCGGCTTGAGGAGGTGGCGATGGATAAGCGCCGTAATTTGAGGGCGACGCTGCTGGGTGCGGAGAATGATGCCCCATCATTGCCATCCAATGGTTTCGGTTTGCAGTTTGATTTGCGGGATGAAAATCACGCTGAGGGGCTCCAAGCGAATGGCATGGATTTTCTTTTCGCTCGGATTTGCAAGAGAGCGGCTCCAATTCGTGAAGCCGCGGAGCTTGCGCAGGAGCAGTCGGGCTTTGTTTTTGCTGGTTTTTGGGCGAAATCGGCCAGGATGGTGATGAGGGATCTTGCCAGTATTCGTCGACTGAGGGGACATAGCTGCTAGAAGCAGCGGAGGGAGTTGGGGGGAGATTTTGGCTTCGATTGTGCAGATTTTCAAGCTTTTTTGGAATTTAAAATTGATATTTTTCAAATAAAAAAAAAGGATAATTATTGTATTCTGAAGATGAGAATGGAGCAATTATCAAATCTTCCCACCCTTGTTTCGGGTCAAACAGATGCGATTCAAGCTTATTATTGTCCAAAACGCCGCTAATTATCCAGCAAAAACGTGACAAATCCGAAGCAAAACCAAGCTTAATTAATCAATTCAATCTTTAATTTATTTATTTCGTAAAAATTAATTCCATTCCTGGTACCGTTGCTCAGCGCTTATTATGGTTTTCAGCGGCTGTTGCTTAAGGTCAAGTAGGATAATCTTTTTAATTAGAGGAGTAAATGCTGAAACCTTTAAAAAACTGCATTTTCTGCTCCGAATTAAAGGATGGGTTAAGCTTTAAATTCAAGTTCACGCTAAAAACTATTGCATTTCACATGTTGTAAGGACCTTTTCCTTGCTAGGGGATCCAGAAATCGATGATTCCTCCTGGTTCAAATCGCATTCAGAACTACTGAATATATTTTAATTCACGAATGAGCAATAAAAAAGTACCTCTGCATTGATTCGGACATATAAATCGCGGAATCTTTCTTCTGGCTCATCAAGCTGCTGACGCCCGTTTTCAAATTTTTGAAAACAGATCGTGCTCGTTGACCAACTACGGATAGCTTGGAACTTTGCTGCGTTACTGTCATCACGTCGCCAGTAGCAGCGGTGCCATGAAGTCGATCAACGACGATGTCCGATCCAGAGCCGTCGCGTTCCATTCCCGAATCTTGGCCCATTGGAGAGCCGGTTGAACCTGAATTAATCGTTTTTACGTATCCAATTGGAGGGATAACTAACCGAGGACTGTGCTAGGACGGGTTTTTGGTTGGTAAGTGGAGATTTTCCGCTGCGCTTGAGTTGTGAACTGCCCCATCGAGTCTGGCTTCGGCTCTGTTTTTCGAATTTTTCGATTTGGTGGACGATGGGAGTCATCTCCGTGCACTGTTTTCTTGTGTTTTCGCAGCGAGCTACAAGGAGATTTTTATAGTGGATTTAGAAATACAGTTAGAGGAATGAACTTCAGTGACTCACGTTGAGTCGTTGATTTTTAGTTCAATCAAACGAATATAAAATTACTGAGCATGAAATTTTACCGATTTTTCAATCAGATTACATCAAACTTTTCTTATTCAAAATTGAACTGCGGTCAAGTTCGGAATTTCAGTGACGAAGCTAATTTAGTCATTATCTATTGTTTCTGACCGCCGAGCATTTTTGGCTTGACCATCTTTGGTCTCCCCCACAATTTATCATCTTGTTTCTGAAAGAATGATGGTTTTTACCTTGGATCTGTGTATCTCTTCTCGCAGTTTGGAAAATCACAAATGTAGCGCTTCTCAGTCGTATGAGTCCTGTTTTGGTGTTTGGCCCGATCCGATGCGTTCGTAAATGTTTTGTGGCACCCTTGAATCATGTTATCACTAATTTACACACATTGAACAGTTTCTAACGGAAAAATAAAAATTCCAAGGCCGCTTATTTTTCAATTATATATCACTTGATTTATAGCTGAAAATCTTAAATCTTAGATTATCAAAAAAAAGAAAAAAGGGTCTCAAACCTGGCATTTGGCACTCGTAAGGTCGCTCGTTTGTGTGGCTGCGCATGTGAGTTTTCAAGTTTTCGTGACGTGAATAACGTTTTCCGCAGCCGGGATACGGGCATTCGCAAGGTTTTTCGCCGCTGTGGCTACGCATATGAATCCGCAACATGTATAATGCCTGAAACAAGCCAGTTAGATTAAAAACCAACAAATCGTATGTTTCTGTCTGAATCCCCCGAACCTCTTATTCGTTGCTTTCTAACAATACTCAGTTATTGCAAACACAGCCAACTACAGTACCAGAATTATACAGTCTCTTTTATTTTTCGAATTTTTCCAAAAAAAGCCTTTTTTTAGGTAAGAGCCCTTAATTTTCGCTCAACCAATCAAATCAAAGCTGATGGCGCTTTTCTAAAAATAGCGCCACCTCTTGGCCATTTTATGCGATTAATTGCGGTAAATAAATTGTAAACAAAATCCCTACATAACAAAATAAAGTGACTTAATTCCGGACTTCCAAAAAGGCTACTTTGAAACAGGAAGTTTCGAGTTTTCAAAATTTCCGAAATTTTGTCGTGCACGTAATAAGTGTCGTTATATCAACAGGGAGGAGTCGAATCTTCTGCTCATGGGATTTGAATTTAACCGTGGCGTTTTTGAGAAAATTTTGAAAATAAACTAAGCTTTTAAATGTTATTAAACGATCTTACCTTGAACGGTTTCTTGCCCCTTGAACAACCCTGCCAATGACAAACAAGGTCTCTTCTTCCATCTCTTTCCAAGTGATCTTTGTTGATGTGCTCGACGAGATCGTTGATTTGGTGATGAACGACAGCGCAGCTACCCCAATTGCAGGAGAATTGCTCGTCACTTTCGACTGTCAAATGCGCGTTTTGCTGAGTTGCGCCCGGCTCAAGCTTTGGCGTCACGGGATGAGAGGCTGCATAAACGTTTGCTTGCTGATACACTGAAAATTAAATTCTTGAATTTCCGATATTAAACGTAAGCGGATCGTGGCTGAATGAATAAGCACTCCTGCTTCTTGCGTCACTTATTTTTGTATTATTTTATTTATCGTGCGATCCTTTTTAGGGCAAATCATATAGCCAAAAAAAATTAATGAGTTATCATGATAATTTTTTAAACTAAGTAAAGCATAATTTATATATTTTTAATGTGTTAAAATCAGAGTTTCAAATTTGCTGAGCTCAATGAGCTAAGCTAGCTGACTGAGCTGAGCAGTCGCTCAGTTCAGCTCAGTGATTTTTGAAAATGATATGATCTTCTCAGCTCAGCTCACACTATTTTCACTCAGCTCAGCTCAGCTCAATTATTCTCGACCGTGATCTGTTCTGCTCAGCTCAGACAATTATCACTTTACTTATCACTTACTAAAATACAGTAAAAAAAGCTCAGCTCAGCTCTGCTCAACCAGGTCCGCTCAGCTCTAATTAGGGTACGCTCAGCTCAACCAGCTTAAAAAAAGGTCTGCTCAGCTCAGCTCCGATCAGAGAAATTTTTACTCAGATCAGCTCAGCTCAGCAAAAATAAAGCAAAATTTGCAACTCTGGTTAAAATAGCAAAGTCATTGAAATGTTGGTCTTTTCTACGTCCGTACAAGATATGTTTTTCATTGAAGGAAAATAAACGAGTCTTAGTCGGACATCTTGTTCTCCCCCGTTTACTAAGCACTCGAAACAATCGTGAAAATAATAGGCAAAAGTTTCGCCGCGAAACAAAACCAATTGGCCAATTGATACTTTCCTAGTTTGAGTTAATTGAATTCGCTAAAATTCGCTTAAATCATTACTTGAATGAAACTTACTATTTTGATAAGCTTGCATATGGGTAATCGGCATTTGCATTTGACTGTGACTGTGCGCCGGATTGAAGCCAAAAGTCGTCGCCTGGTGGGAGTGCGTGAATGCATTCGAATGGCAGAAAGAATCGGCCGTCGAGTTTCGAGCCGAGCGTTCTTGAGAGCTTCGTAAAAATTCCGAAAATTCAAGCGAGCTCGACAAGTCCAACGCTGAGCGGTCGCGTTTTCGCGATCGCAAATCGCTTCCTAGAATAAAATTTCCTCATTTTTCCTGGCCTTGAAAATTTACCATTGTAAGGAAGAAATTTCTGGAGGGACTCGCCGCTGAGTCTGAGGGTAGCTTCCAGCGAGTTTTCCAAAACGTTGCAAACTTGGGGCTTGAAACGGGTTGAAACTGGCTTCTACAGAGACCTGTTCAGAAAACCTGAGTCAGGGTACTGAGAAAACCTGAGAAAAGCTTCGTCAAAATTGGTGATTATGGCGAAGCCGCTTTGCGGCTTCTTAATTAAGAAAGCCGCTTTGCCGCTTTTCTCAAAGATCTTTTAGGACCCTGACTCAGGTTTTCTACACAGGTTTCGGAGCCCAGGATAGAAAAAAACTGAGTTTTATCATTTTTTTGAAAGCCGGTAGAACTTTGAAAGTTAAACTTAGCAAATAGTCATTTTTTTGAAAAATATTTATCGTTTCAACCCGGATAACTGAAGGAGAAAGCATTGAGAAGGCGTCGATAACATCTGCTGCGGTTGAGGAATTTCTGTGGGAAGATCGGTTTGTGTTGACATGTCGCTTGATCGTTTCACTTCCGTCTCTAGCGGCATGTTAGAAAGGGGCATAAATAACTCGCAGGGGTAATACTATGCGTTTTGCATTTTATCATTTTGAGAATATATCTTGTAACCACGATGTTTCAAAAATACTCTCCAAAAAAACTGGACTCTCTGGACTCAATTTTGAAACAAGCTAAAACAACTGTAACAGTTGTCGATTGTAAATAGCATATTGCGAATTACAATGGTAGTGGTAGTGGCTTTATTTATCCCTAAATAACTCTTAGTAAATAGAAGTGATCAATTGCTCGAGCCAAAAGAATGGACTATTATTACCAATTATGGATCGTAATTGACAAATTGACGCTGATTTGGACCAACACAAACAATTTTTAATCGACTTCATTATTTCGCGGAAAAGGCCAATTATGGAAAGAGAATGATATGTTGTTGTATTTTTGAAAAATAAAGAATTCACCTTTGTTTTGTTTTTTCCTTTTGAATGTTCCGTTCAGCCTTTTTACGACACCCCCCTTTTAGCGGGCTGATTCATATTTTCCTTTTCGAATAAGAGAGGTTCCAACAAAGATTTGGGTTAGGGTCAGAGATTCAATCTGTTGGTTAGGGTTAGGGAGAAGGGCCCTTTATTTTTTTTATTTTGGATGGGTTCGAGGAGCGTTTTGATTGGCTGAAAGCGCTTATATTTTGATAAGAGTTGATAAGGTATTTTCAAATAAGTAATTTGGGCGGAATTCAGAGACTTTTAATCATAGACTGTCTTTGATAAACAATTCCAGTCTGTGAGAAAGCCACTGGAAAGTACTACTTTCAAAGTAGATTAACCAGCATTATTTGACGCTGTTAATTTGCTCAAATTTATTTGGAATTATGTTTTTAGGGCCACCTAGTAGAGAATGGCTCAGCCCTCCTTGAACATGGTTTCGTTTCGCTGTGTGTGTTCCTCTCTCAATGCATTATCTCCACTTCCTTAGCTCCTTAGCTTCTTCAGAGGTAGAGGGACTTGACACCCGTCTTGAGCCTATCTTCGCACCTTCACGAACCACAACAGAAGCTAAAATTCAAGCGAGTTATTTCATAATTGACTCTTTTCAAAACTTTAGAAAACGCCGAAAATGTGACGATCTCGCGTCGCAGGTCAACACGTTCCATTTGCACATGTAACATATTTTTTTCATTTGATAATTAATATTTTTGATTCTAGCGTTAGAAACTCAACTTCCCAGACCAAGATCGGACCATAAAAACGATTTTTGCTTCACTTTTAATTTTCAATTTTAATTTTATTAGCTGAGTCGGCAGCCTGTGTTTAAAACCTGAGTCAGGCCCTGACTCAGAGTCTCGAAACAAAATGGTCATTTTGGGAAAGCCGCTTCGCGGCTTCATTCCAAGAAAAAGCCGCTGCGCGGCTTTTATTCAAAGATCTGGCGAAGAAAAATATCTTTACTTTGCTGATTTTATTTTTATAATAACCTTTACGCTTCGTGGGTGGTTTCTCTCTTTCTCTTGTCTTTTTCTCCTTTCTTCTTTATGAATCTGCCTTTGAGATGAGTGGGAGTTTTCAGTCGGCTTTCAGGATTGTTATCGAGTCTCTATCAAGTTGATGATGAATGCGAAGCGAAGCAGAATTCATCTCTCGCAAAATGATCGTAAAAATATGATCGCGAAAGTCAGACGTTGGGGACTTACGCTTTTACGAATAAAACAATAACCGATTTATAACGACCCCCGTTATTTCTGGAAAGCGACAATCCAGCAGCGGCTTTATGACCCATCTGGCGATCCAATTTTTTGATGAATTTTGGTTTTGAACTTTTGCTTTTTCAGAAGCTTAGCTCGATATTCTCGGTTAGGGTTAGGGTTAGGGAAGGGAAAATTGACAATTTTTGGTCAAAATTTTGAATCAAGAACTTTGAATTGAGATTTTTTTTATTCGCAAGAAATCGAAAGAAAATTTTTCACTTTGAGACATCTGTAGCTGCGACCGCTGTAAAGACCGCACTCTAAATTATCAAATTACAGAAACCGTTGCGTATTTCCGGCAAGATGTTCTTACCTGACTTGCGGTCAAAACGGGACTCTTGGGATATTTTCTTATTGAACCGAGAGTTGGCATATTTCCTTTTCGATACCTGAAATATTAATTGATCATTTGTTAATTTCAGTTCATTAATCGTCTTTTTTGTTTTACCTGTAAGTAATGAAAGAAATCGTCATAATCGTCACCGTCAATGGAAGAACATAAATCATCATATTGATTACTTTATCAGGTGACTCTTTTGACGCCAGAATATTATATTTGAGAAAGTCATTACTGCTCCTTGACAAGTGGTCATCTCCCCAAGTGCTAAGAAAATCGCAGAGTTTTCGTTTTGAGAAATAAATCCTTTGTAAAACCAACTAAACTAACTACAACTAAAAGACTGCATTATCTTATTTCTACTTCAGTTCTGATTTTTTTGGAGAAGCCTTCCAATTTGAGATAAGTGATTGTCTCCTATTTTAACCGCCAGTCATCGGTTTTAGACCTCATTAAAGCTGCCGAAATTCACTGCCTTCTTCAAAAAAAGCTGTCGCAAGTCGACGGAGCTGAGTAGAATCCACTTTGTATGGAACTCCCTCCTTGTAGCCAAACAACGAGTACGTTAGTAGGACAATTTCTAGTTCAATGCTGCCAAGAGAACGTCCCTAGAGGGGGCTTAGACGAATTACTGTCACTTTCCTTGAGATTCTCTTTGGGCGATTCGTTCGGCTGCGCAGCGTTCAAGGTCTTCTTGATAGGTGTCCGAGTAATCTCCGGCGATTTCGTCCAGGTTTTCAAGGCCGAGTTCAATTTCCTCTGTGAAAAAGCTCAAAAATGTTTTGTATTTTGAAGCAAAAATTTTGTTTTTTCATTGGTAAATCGGGTAAATCTTCATGGGATCTTTATGGGATCTTTATGGGGGTTTTCAGCCAATCAAAAGCCTGTGTTCGTTTTTTGGGCCAATCAATTTGAAGAACCCGGCTGAGCTAAATTCACACCGCAGCACATAATCCGCAGAAACCGACCTGGCCGTCAAAATTTAAAGATAAATTAGATCTAAGGTTTTCTCAATTTTTGAACCTTTCCTTGGCTTGGTTTTTTTTCTTCCTCGGTGGAAAAAATGTTCATCAGAGGTCCATTTTCTTCGGGTAGATTTTTGCAATTAGTTTTTCCCTAGAAAAAGTCATGAATCATCAATTATTGCTAAAATAGTAAACGAAAATCTAAGAGCAATTAAATCTAATTGAGCCTAGACAATTATGCTAGCTGATTGAATTTGTTCTATAACAGAAGGGATAATTAACATAAAACGTCTCCTACAAATAAGCGGTGTTTTTGCCATGCCAACTTACATGAGCGGGCAAGCCCATTCCATTTGAAACGATCAAATACTGAATACAGCACTGCTTCCGCAACAACATCCCGCATTTTTCAGCAATCGGGCTTTTCTCCAAATTGATAAACACTTTTTCGTAGCACTAGAATTAAGGAATTATGAAGGAAAAGGTGAAATTAAATTCTTACCGCAATACATATTCCCTCCTTGCAAGCTTTTTGAGAGATGGCAGTTATTGTAGAAATCTTTTAGTGTTCAATTTATTTTAGTGTTTTATTTCATAAATCTTAATGTATTTATGATACTTACAGTCAGGCCCTGACTTTCACTGGCATAATTAGAGTTAGGGTTAGGTCGTAATCGTTAGGACATCATTTCTCTGGCTAGTCATCAAAATTTTAGAGCCGAAAATCATTCGAAAATGACTTTTTTGAAGGAAAAATGAGAGTATTTATTAAAATAATCTTCAAGTTTAGCCGTCTGGTTTTAGTAAAAATTGATTAATTTGAACACTTTCCAAGAATATTTTCAGATTCATCGTCTTGTTTGTAGTTTTTCCTTTAGTTTTCTGAAGATATTTCCGTATCCGCTTTTTTTTCGTCTTTTAACGAGTTTTCTCTTCGAAGACTGTGGGCTTCCAAAAGTTGAATCCGTCGTAGATTGACTGGCTCGATTTATTCTCTGAGTTCAAAACGGTAAATCGCGGTGTATTCCAATTGACAGATTCAGCGTTTGAAAATGAGATTGGGGCGCAAAGAGGTTCAGTCCAAAATGTTCCCAATAAAATATAAATCAAAGTCACTCAAAGACCGAAATCGCTTGTCAGAAGAGGAAAGTGGAATAAAGCAGACGAGTGGGGCGCCATTGTCCACCGATCATACTCATAAATGTACTTCTCGTTCCAGAAGTGGGCAGATGCCTCGTGAATAAGCCGATTTTCCAGCGCGAATCGCCGACTTTCTAATGGAGAATATGTCTGCTCCGAAGTATCACGTGATTATTCGTACTTATCCTATATAAAGAAGAAGAGATAACAATCTTGAGACGATATTGATTCCATGAATTTGACTCGGACTTTACTCAGGTTAAGAAAACAGACATTTTTCCTCGTCAGAAGGAATAATTTAGTTTTTTGAATTCTTTATCGACCAGACTCTTACAAATTCAATTATTACTTCTGGGGTGAATTTTTGCCGGAAGACAAGGAGGAGTACGAAATCCTGTATTCGGAAAAAGCAAAGGCCGGAAGTAATCACTCTACATTTGAAGAAATGATTTTATGAGCCTATCATTTGTTTGATAAACGAGGAGTTGAAAAAGGTCCTCAATGAAGATGTACATAAAAGACTTTGATAAATGGTGCAGTCGGAATAAGATCCCTCAGAGCACGAGTGAATATGCCGTTTTGGAATTCACGGCATTCATCCTTTTTCCGGGATCATCAAAACTCACTCAATTCTTTTTATCTTTATAATTCTCTTTTTTCTCCAACTATTTATTATTCTCTGAAAGTCTATATAAAAGTCATTTCAATCAAAATTTATCCAGCAATTTTATTCGTGTAAAGTTGTAGAGTAAATCGCGAATATTGATGATTGTTGATGTGTTCTATCTTTTGAAACTTAGCGAACAGGAAGTATTGATACAGTTTTAAAGAAGTGGTAATATTTTCTATTTACAGTAACTTTTTATGTTGATGAGTTTATGTAGCAAAAAGAAATGTAGGGAAAAGGAAGAAGAGAGCATACGGAAGCTTGTTTCTAGAGCTTGTCTAACTAGTACTGTCCATTGTAACCGCGCTCAGAAGGTCCAGAGCCGAAAGCAGGGGCGCCTCGGTAGGATCCTCGAGCTCCACTTCCTTCACCAAGGTCTTCACCAGCGACAGACTGAGCACGTGATGCAGAATCTCCAAAAGTTCCGGGACGGCTCATCGATGGAGCGATGGAACCAACTTCAGATGGGGCGTAGCCTCGATTTCCTCCGCCGAAACCGCCAGTTCCGGTCTGAAATGTATAATTTAGTCTTAGCCTTTATTCGCTATTATACCTTTGACATTGATCCCAAAGAATCCCGAAGAGCGCCCATGTTCATTGGATCGTTAAGAGATCCGAGTGGAAGGCTGTTTGCACCCATGCCAGTGTTGTTGAGAGATCTGCTCGATCGAGGAGGCCAAGACATTCCCTTGATTCAAAATTATTACTTGCGATTCTTTGAAAAATCATACCGAGGAAGGTTTTTTGCCACCAGACGAGAGTGAGTATGGAATAGAAAGGACAGCAGCTTTGACACCAGAAAGTTCAATTGGAAGATTTCCGGGTCGCTCCCAAGTGTCTTTGACTGGATCGTAGGCTTGAATTGTGTTGACGCATTTCTGATGAGTCCAGGAGTAGCCACCAATGATGACGATTCTGAAGGAGCAGATAAAAACTTGAACTTATAAAGGACATTTACTTGTTGTTATGGTAGCATACACCACCCTCAGATTGAGGCAGCGGAAGTGGGGAGACCATTGTCCACTGGTTAGACATGACAGAGTAGATTTCAGTTTCGTGGATGTCCACTCGCTTGTTCAGGCCAGCGTTACCACCAGTAACAAAGATGCTCTAGATTTTAACTAGAAATTTAAACTTCAATGAATCCCACCTCGCCAAAAGCGATCATTGTATGCCATCCTCGAGGAACATTCATCGGAGCTCGTTCATGCCAAGTATCGTGTCGAGGAGAATAAGCCAACAGTTGGTTAGAAAATCGGCCTTCCTTGAATCCTCCTGAAACGTAGAGCAGATTTCCGTGGACAGATTCAGCATGGTCGCACAATCCCTAAAATTATTGATTAGTTATAGAAGCAAGAAGAAGCGACTTACAGTTTGAACGGAAGCAACATATCTCCATCTATCGTCTTCCAAGCTGTAGCATTCCATAGAGCTCAATCGACCAGCAGCATTGACACCACCAAGAGCATAGAGGCGGTTGTCGACGACGGAAACGGTGAAACCAGCTCGCTTATCGTTCATGGACGCGATTCGCATCCAAATATTGAATCGAGGATCGTATCGGACAACGCTGTTCACAGCTGTGTTGCCTCGCTCATCAAAGAGATTCTGACCACCAAGGACGTAGAGGAAGTTATTTAACACAGCGACGCAGTGAGAGCAGAGACCTTCGTGCATTGGTGGCAAGAAGTCGGACTTGGAAACATCTGGTGTAAGAGCGAGAAGCTGATTGGACACGCGATCTTGTTGGTCGACACCACCAACGACGACCATACGGAAATCGTTTGACCTCACTTGGGTTCTCACAGATTGCAAAATCGGCTGGGAATGTGGCAGCATGTGGTAGTTGGACGCCTCGAGGAGCAAATAATTGCACTCGATGCGCATGAAGTCAACAAAGTTGACATATCTCAGGAGGTCACGCGGGGGTATCTGTGGGAAGCGGATCTTCTCCATAAGCGGCCGAATGTACTGGTATCGGTTTTGGTCGAACATGAGCCATTGTCGAGTGGCTTCGAAAAGTTCGAGCTCGGAGACGTTTTTCAGGCCGTTGGAATCAAGGAGGAAACTCATGTTCTCGATCGAGAGTTTTTGGATTTCTTCGGTTTTCACGAGCTCATTCAAGTGTTGAGCAATGAAGGAGTAGGCTTTCTCTTCGACTTCTGGGAGTTCGAATTGCTCGGAGATTTGGATGATGTCGACACAATTGAAGACGGAGATTTCGTGCTAAAATTTTTACTATCAATGATCGCCTGCGAAATCTTCGGCGTTGCCCTGTTTGTAATTCTATAAAGCTTATTTCATAATAATAATCAAGCTAAATTATCTACTCAGAAAAATATGATCGAGTTTATGATTTTTCAAATTTCAAATTTTACCTTGAGAAAAGTGATGGCGAAGTTAGTAGCGGCCTTTAATTGCATATGCGCCGCAGCAGCGAGAACCTCTCGAATGTTTGTCATGTTCAATTTGAGCTCAGAAGTGTAGATGTAGTTGATGATGTGTTTGAGACCTTCGGCAGAAACGCCTCGGATTTCGACGACTTCGTGTTCGATTTTGCCTCCGCTCATGTCGCTGAAGAGAGTTTTCAGATAGGGACTGGTAGCAGCAAGGACAGCGCGGTGGGCGGAAAAGGGTTTGTCATCAGCCATTAAAGTGACGTCGCAGAGAAAGTTCTCGTTTCGCAGCTCGTTTAGGCCCGATAGAAGCTCAGCATTGTGCTCTGCTTCTTTGAAGAGTTGGAATTCGGGGGCCTTTACGACTTCTGGAATTGGTGCGATGGCGGTGGTGGAGGCTGTGCCGTTTTGAATGGCACCGCCGGTGTAGCCGCCGGCTGGTGGCTTTGATGGAGCGCCGCCGGCGAGTTGCTGCTGGAGAAGGATTGCCGCGGGGTCGACGTTGTTGGAGAGCCCCATACTGCCTCCTTTCTGATTAGCAGCAAGAGTAGACGATCGCGAAGACAGGGAAACGTTATCCGCCATTTGATTTATCGCGCCGCTAGATTTTGAAAGATTTGCCCGTGTCGCCGGGTCGAGGTAGCCAAGTGCTTGTGTTAGATAAGGGCCGGAGCGAGCTTCGTAGTTTCGCTGAAGTTGTTGAACGGCGCTACTAGTGCCGTCGCCGTCTGAATTACGCCGTTGGTTCAAGATAGTGGTATTTACGGTGTGTGTGTTGTGAGTAGTAGTGGGTTGGAAACTACTATGACTTGAGATTGGGTTCTTAGGAATTTCTAGTTCTATGCTTCGTCACTTGCGGGATGATCATAATTATATTAGTTCATATCTATTAAATAATATTAATATAAAGGTGTGACACGTAAACGATTATTATGGCTTCTGAAAAAGAACAGAGACAAGTCACTGTTGTCTAAAGTATTAATAATACTGTATTATACTTTATTTTCTAAAGAGTAGTTTTCATAATCCCATGCCAGGTTGACCCTTTGAAAGCATGAAAAAAAATTGTGGAGAAGGAAAGAACCGAGCCTGTAGTTGGAATAGGATTGATTAGTTGCCGTAGTAGCGCTATAATTAGACTGCGTCGGGGTGCCAGAAGTGTAACTAGTCCCATTTGTCCGGCCAGAATAAGTCGAGGACTTGTTCGAAAGCGGCGGGAGTCGACCCCTTCCATTTTGAATATTTTGATCGAATCTCAGCTCCGAGTAATCGCCGTTTTGCGAGTACTCCTGATATTGGGGTGAGTGACATTTTTGCTTCTCTATCTCTAGGTTTTCTTTTTCTCTTTCTCGCAGCAGCGCTAGAATATTTTCTCGTCTCGTTTGCAACTCTCCTTTGATCGTTTGCAACGATTCTAGCTCTTTTTTCGACAAAGGAGCCATCCAAAAAATGCGAAAATTCTAGTGTCAAAAATCTCACCCCAACAACCGAAATAGCAATTGATCTCTTGCTCCTCGACGAAGCCATACTGAGCGCTGATTGGCTCTGCGCGCTCATATGCGCCATCGTTCGGCGCTTTGATTTATTTTCTCTCTATCTCACGCGTAATAAACGCCGTAATAATGACCCTGATTAAAATCAATAAAAAGTGGCAAAAATGGAATGTGAAAAATGAATGACCGGAAAGGGGGAAAAGAGGCTGAGGGGCCGGCGAGTGTTCCATTTGCCATTTCGCGGTGCTTTGATTGCGCCGCGCTAGAATTCCTCCTTCTCCAAAAAATAGATGCTTTCAAAAGATCAACCCTGGACAGAAGAGTCCCTAGAGTTCCCGCCACGCGGATAATCCAAAAATTGAACCAGTTTTCCAACTCTCTGTTTATTTTTTATGCTCTAGTGTTTGTTACAGTTTCAAACGATTGGAGGAAAAGTGAAAATATGAAAAATAGTACCTGAGTCTTGTATCGCCTAGGAATAGACTGATTGCACCGTTTCTAGGCCTGATTGAAGAAAAATAGGAATTTTGCTGCACGAATCAGCACTCTGCCCGGTAACCTAGCGGACCCTCCCGCGGGCAACTCCAGTGCTTTCATTTATGGTATTTTTGGCTTATCGCTCGAGTAAAAACATTGATTTGACGGTTTTCAGACTTTTTAGACCCTTATCTTTCATTTCTCTTCAGTGAAAAATCCCTGAAAACGCCGGAATCGAGAGTTAAAGACCTTGGAACGTATATTTTTTCGAGCCAATCAGGCGGTGGAGCGTACAGAGAGGAGGACCTTCTCTACCTTCGTACTACCGGAGATATTGAAACTAGATACGGGCTTTGCCCACATCAACGGTAGATTACATCGCCAGTTATTCCGCAAGATCGCAAGCTAACTAACCACTGAAAACAGTGATGCAACAACCTCATCTCTTGCAGAAATGTCTGGCAGACAAAAACGAAAGATTTTTCCAAAGCCTTTTTGACTCAAATTTCTAAATTTATAATTTTGATGATCATTTTAGAAGTTCTTCTTCATCATGAGAAAGTAGCTACGTCAGAAAATGTTGTCAGAAAATTTGTAGTTGCAGTCAGAAAAGAACATTCCTTGGTTCATGAAGAAATCGCTGGAATTTAAATTAAACATCGCAACATATAAGGGAAACTTGCTTCCAGGACATGTTGTCATTATTTCTCGAGGAACATTTGTGCTGCTTATCGGAAAAAGACTGGTTTATATTTGGGAAGAATTACGATACGGGGCACTATCGTCATTAGGAATTACGATCGTGGGATTTCCCAGAACAACAAATCCATCAACTAAACTTAGCGAAAGAAAAAACTGCCATTCTGCTGACTGTACAACTCGTAGTTGAAAGAGTCATTTTCACCGACTTGTGGAAACAGTAACTTTTTATAACCAGCATAATCAAATATACTCAACGATAAAGAAGCAGCGGAAATCAAATATAAAGGAAGAATAACTCCGAATATCTACAAAGGAAGCTCCCAGCATTGATTCTTTTCCAAATGAGCTTCCTTTATGGCGTCCTTTTTTAAACACTAAAAACGGTTTGAAAATAACTTTATTAAAGAAAATCGGAATTAATGATCATCATTTTTTGTGTCGAAAAAGCGGGTTAAACCAATTTATGGAAGTGATTTTGTGGATCAAGGTTTTGATTGGCCAGTAGGCCAAGTACAGCAATTTTATTGGTCTTCCAAAAATATACTTCCTTGGATTGGTTTAGTCCTAAAAGCTGAGTATTTCCGGTCTATTTTCTTGTAAACTTATGTTGATCTATCATTGTACAAATTTTTTCCTTCAAAATTCCCTCTCTGGTATTCAAACACGATAAGACCTTAAAATCAGTCTGGAGGATTATTGACTGACCAATTGATTATCTAAAAAAATGGCGGAAATAGTCTTAGACAATTGTCTGGCGATAGAGTTCCTCTCAAAAAAGGCGGAAGTTTTTAAACTCACCCATCGAATCATAATTCTTCGGCGTCATTTTTCTTCTCTATTTCGTCTTTTTCTCCGATGCTCAATATTTTCCTTGCTGAGATCTGCTTGCCGAGAAAACCCTAATTCAGATCCTGCGGCTGTTTTTTGTTGTTTTTGCAATTCGAAAAAAACCTCGGCTCTTGATGATAAGCAAACACACTTTTCTAGCTTTGATATTTTGATGCAGATCATTTTTTTATTAAAAAATATTCAGTAGACAGTTCAGTATTAAATTCTATGTTACAAGTAAGTTTAAAATGCTCCATTTCTTTTTTAAATATAGTGTTTTCCGCTTGATAGCGCTGCTCAAAAAAGCAAAGGGCCAATCAAAAGAGCGGAAAAGCACCTGAAAATACACCGAAAGTAGAAAGATAAATGGATAAAAAAATGTTGAAAACGCGACTTTTTTCTCAATTATTTCGAGATTCTAGTCTTTGGGAATTGTATAAAAAGGGTTAATTGAACTATTGGAAATTGAATTTGACTATTGCGATGTTTCTTTTTTTTGGCAAATGGTTTTTTTTGGGTGGTTTTGGTTTTTGGACAATTCCGGTTTTCGGGTTTTCTGATTAAAAATACACACCATAATTACAATATTAATATAGTTCTGTATAAAAAGGGTTCACTAGAAACGGGGTTATTCTAGAGGCAGTTTTCTAGTAGACCTTGGGCCGTTCCAGCAGCTAAAAAAGGGATGAAAAGACTTTTCGATTCCTTTTTCTTTTGAAAGAAGAAAAAAAATAAACAGTTAAAAATTTAAACAGTTGTTATTGTCACAAGTAATTCGTTACTTCATTTAGGAAAGAAAAAAGGGGGGAAAAGATAGTAGCAGTAGATATAAATATAAAAAAGATTTGATTCATCGATTTACGTTTCAATTCGAAGTGATGAAATGTGATTCAAGAAGAGAGGATCAAGATCGGCTTCTTCGTCGACTGAAGCGTTGTCGAAGCCGGAATCGTCGCCGGAGTGCATTGGATCGGAATGGGTCGGGCTCCATCTCGTGGGAGAGGAGGAAATGTCTCGCCAGGCGTGCTCGAAGTTGTAGGACGAGCTCTTTTTGAGGGAGTCGAACGAACTGGACAATGAGGACTCAGAATCAGCCTTGGGCGGGAAGGAGTTGAAGGAGTAGCTTGGGGAGAGGCCGCCAGAGGGCGTCTGGTGGAGCTGCACCTGGGGCTCGAAGACCCGCGCGTTGGGGTTGATCGGCGAACGGGGAAACGGCTGGAAGCACTTGGACTCGACAGGGCTCTGCACGGGGCTCTGAACAAATAATTGAACATTTCAGAAGAGCAAATTTGAGTTAATGGAAGAAGGGGCGACAGATTCATTCATGATTTACGATTGAATTTCGGGGTCAAAATTTTACTTTCAACTGTACCTGCTGTTGTTGTTGTGAGTTGGCCAATTGCTGAAGAAGGAGCTGTTGCTGGAGGAGTTGGATTTGCTGGACGCTGAGTTGCGGCAGCTGGAGACTTTGGGGAATAGCTCGGGCGAGATTTGCGGCTTGCTGCAAATTGTGCGCATTCATGTTTTGGCTCTGCTGCTGATGAAGCTGCTGTTGTTGTGGTGTGAAGCCGGTGGGCGATCCTGGAGCGGGGTATGCAGGTGGCCGGTGGGTAGAGCTGTGCTGGCCTCGTCGGGCGCCACGGTTTTTCATCGAACCGAATTTGGTGCTCATGAATTCGTCAACAGTCATTAATGGACGCTGCTGGTACTGGACTCGCTGATGCTGGGCTCGGATTGGGGAAACCTAGAAAAGAACAGATTAGAAAATGAATATTGTGTCGGTCAGACAAGAAAGGACAATTTTCTCCTGATATTGGAGAGGTAGGCAATTCGCGGCGGTAAGGCTCCCATTGAAGGGCCACTTAAAAATCTGCTGCGAAAGAAAAAGCTGCCTAAGGATTTGATTTTCGCATTATCTACGTTATCTACTCAAGCTCAAGTGCAACGGCTTGAGCCCACGTGAGAGGCCTTTTCACCAGCCCTGGTCTACATCTACATGTAACAGTTATCAGAAAGGGCTGTATCAAAAAGTTTCTCAAGAAACTGATCCACTAAATACTGTATGGCCCGGCTAAGCCCTAAAGCAACAGAGAGCTATTACGCTAAAGCTGTGTAAATGTAATGTTGGTCTTATCTTGAACTAAGTCAACTTTGCGTAAGATTTTCGAAAGAGACTTTACTTGCTTGCCTTGAGCATAGCTGACCTTTGAAGCAAACAGAAAGAGAGCAAGGGCAAACTATAACGAGGGGCAGCTGACTGTCTTCCCAGTAGACGACCTGTCTTTCGGACAATCAACAACGACTACCGCCCTTCTTTCAAAATCAAGATTTTTATGGCCCTATTTGCTTTTCGCGAAAATTCTATATTTCGTGTTTAAAAGTTTGTTCAAAGGTCAAATGAGTCATTTCTTTTACTGTACCTGTGGCTGAACAGAAGCAGTAATATCAGCTCCATATTCGATCTCAGCTCCTTTTTTCTTGTACAAAATCGAAGTCGTCCCCTTTTCTCCAATTTGATAGCTGACCTCGTCAGGGTCGATCCAGATTCTCAACTCCGCTGGCAGATTTTCCTAGAAAGAGATAATTAATAAGCTGGATTAACAAACAAACGCGCCAAGCCCAAGCTCTTAGCGTCAGCTTTCGCGAAAAATAAAAGAAAATGAAACGCGAGAGGAAAATTCTTGAATTCCGGATAATCGGTTGAGATGAACGCGCTGGATTAATACTCGAGAAATCTGAGCCAGGTGACACTCTCCTCTGACAAGATTGAGGTGGATTTAAACGTCTGTAAGTGCGCGTGTGTCTGGGAACTTGGCGATTCACATTTTCGCGAAATTTTTTCGCCCCCTTTTGAAGAACAAGATTATGATAGTTTGATTGAATAACTCTTGACTGCTGGTAATATTAATAAATAATTACTAGAGCTGGGGAAGCGCATGAATCCCGAGAAGGGACATGGCCAAGACAAGCTGATTACGCTTCCTTATCGCCCAAGACAAGCGCTTTTTATAACATCACACGAGCACCCACGTGGCCTCGTCCGTCATCGTTGTCTAACTTCCGTCCCTCGGCCCTACGATAATTCCTATTTTCTGCAAAAACAAACCAAAGAACGTTTTTTCTTTTGATTTTTTTAAGAAATCATTACGAAAAAACGATAACGTGGACATATTTTGACCACGATTTTATAATAAATTTTAACAAAAGTTCCAAAAAAATCTTTGGTTTCTTATTGGTCAAAAAGAGCTTTAATCTGATTGGCTTCTTTCTCAAAATCAAGTTATTAATTGGGTCGAAATGGCAGCTTCTGATTGGACTGATTTGATTAGCGATTTGGGCATTTTTATGGGTTCTTATTGGTCAAAAGTGATCAGTTATCTTATTGGCAGAATTCGGGGAAAGTGAGTTTCTTGGCATTCAAGATGACAGTCTAGGGAAAGGCGAACAAATCGAATTTACTTTGTTCCGTCTTCGTTGAGCTCGATGTCAATTAGCCACGTGGGGCAACGTCTGGTCGGTAAATTCAAAACCTTACGTAGCAAAAATAAAATTCGAAGCTCGAATGCTGCCGAATCCGAACTTCCACGAAAAGGTCAATGGCCAAATTGGCGAACTCGTTGATCGGAAATTGCAAAAATGTGTTTGCATTCGAAAACACAAGCACTTGAAAATAAGCTCGATATCAACAGTTGTTGTTGATCTTTCAGCGAAGCACCTGCGCGAAATTTGCTCAAACATTTTTAAAGCCGGAAGAAGAATGTTTCGGCAAGTACTGCTGACACACAAATGTGTGGGCTTGCCCGAGGCACGTGAGACAGCTCATTTATGAATCGACTATTTACTCAATGAGCCGGAATTTTCTCGAAATCGAATGTAGATTTTTAGATGTTTGAGAGGGTTTTGAGCCAATCAAAAACAAGCATTCTTTACCACAGCCAATAAGAAACTCGCATTCTTGACTTCAGCCAATCAAAAAGGCCAAAAACCCACATATTCGTCCCGAAACCTATCGTTATTTTGAACCGAGCATAATACCTAACCCTACCCCTAACCAAGTAAATTTTGTAAAGAAAAACAAACCTTGATTTCGGAAAAGGCGATGGAAGCAGATTCCGCAGCTTGGTGAAAAACAGGATCGACTTCTTTCGACGTAAAATTGATGCATCTATGAGCGCTTCCTCGAGCTGGTTCCTCGGGGTACCAATGTCCCTGAAGATCAAATTAAGTAATTATCAAATTGTATTTGCTTCTTTCTTGGGCTTCCCAGAAAATAAAAATGTCAAATTGAGAGAGGCTGCTGATTCAGCAGCGCTGCTCGTTATTGCGTTTCCGGTTTGATGGCTTTGACATATTCAAAGACACGCTGAGTTTTTTCAGTTCCAATCTGTCTCCGAAATGTTTGTTCTAATCACGTCCAGTTCTACTGTAAGAAAAAGAGGTCAAGAGGGGGCAAAATTAAGAGAAAAAGAACCCAAATCTTTGCGCTTAAAAATAGCGTTGTGACACCCTTAATTTTTGTGACTAAAGGGGAGAATGCTTTCATGTTTGATTCGCCACTAGAATTAAGTCTTTTAGAAAGAGCTCCAGAGAACAAGATTCATCAAATTTTAACTCATCTGGGTCGAGGCTGTATTGAGCAAAACATAGAAAAACGTGCCTTTAACTTGTTCAAAATCAATTATTCAAAGATGGCCCTTGATTTAAACGATTCCAGAGAGAGAAAGTTGAACTATCTTTCGTTCCAAAATATTCATTATTTAAAACGGCTACAATGGTAGATGTATTTCGTAATTTACTAAAGGTTGTTGAAATTTTATGGCGTGTAAAAGATGACACGTTAATCTGCCTACAAATCAGAAATATTTTTAAGTGGCTCGTAAATGACTCAAGAAACTCATTGACCTTGGCGCCAATTTAGCCATTGTGCCGTTTTTTCATTGTGTAATGATTGGTAATCATTATGCTTTTTTAACACGATTTTTAAGGCCGTATTTCTAACAGAGTTAACGTAGTGACACCCTTATTTTCTGCCCTGAAATTGAAGCTTACACCCTTATCTCCGTTATTTTTATTTACCTGGAACTTCTTTTTCACAGCAATTTCGAACTCGCCGCCGAAAAGATCGGCTCGTCGGCGAGGGAGTTTTCCGTAAAGGGTTGAAGTGATGAATCGCGCCGCAGCGGAAACTTCAGTGTTCATGCTTTCTTGGATCATTCTTTTTCTTCCTTCGAAGATCGTTGTTTCTGTTGTCGTTTTGTTGCTGTCTTCGTGTCTTTCAAAGTCGAAGTCGTTGCGTGTTTCTAAAAAGAGACGATTGAGATGATATTCAAGTGCTCCGTTTTTTGGGAAAAAAGGGTTGAGTGGGCCGCGGGTTGACGATTTATAAATGAGGTTATGATCAAGTGCCGGACTCGTAATTTTCTTTCTCTCAAATGAGTCAAGAATGATTTTCATTTCTCAAAAATTTTTCTGCAAAAAGGTGACGAAAATTCTCGAAAAATTTTGCTCTTATACGAAAAATCATCATTTCACTCACTTTCTTTTTTTTTGCAAAAATGTGTGAAAAAAAGACGTAAAATTTCAAATTTCCGCAATTTGACTTTCTTTGTGAAAGTGTTAAAATTAGCACAAGAAAATCTGTTTTTACGAGTTTCTTTTTCCACAAGAATGAGAATCTATAATTAGTCCTGGCTACTACTAATAAAATACTCAATGCCAAGATGCTGAATGGACTAATTAAGCTCTTGATGAGTGTACTCTTTGGCTCGGCAACCTGTGTAGAAAGCCTGAGTCAGGGTCTGAAGACCTTTTTTCAGATCTTTCAGACCCTGGCTCAGGCTTTCTACACAGTTTGCTGAGGCCCGATTTACGGTCAGTACTGAAAATGTCACGAATGTCACGAATGTCACGAAAGTCACGAATGTCACGATTTTGCTGAAATTGTCACGAAAAAGAAACATGTTTTCGTGACATTCGTGACATTCGGTACATTCGTGACATTCGTGACATTTTCAGCAATGTCGCGATTTACTCTCTCTTGTTCCTTTTATCAATAGTAAGAGCAGCTCAAGGCCACACCTTTGGTTGATCAAACTATTCTTGACCTCGGATCTCTTTCTCGACAAAAGCGACTGCTCTATCCAAAGCTGTTGAAAAAAGGTATTTATAAAGAGATTTCCTCAGTATCCTCTCTAATAAAAATAAAGAGCGAATTGTTGGCGGTTCATTTCCGGTTCGCCATTTATTCACTTACAGTTGATATCCTTTTTCTGTTAATTTGGGCCTATTTTCTCTAGAAGAGACGAAAAAGAGAAGCTAGAAACTCTCAATCTCTTTTTCTTATTTTCGTTTGGATTTCTTTCGCTTTTCTGTATAGCGCAAAAAGAATTTAGCGCATAAAAATTATCGCCTCACGTGATGCCAGCGTGCGCTAACTCTCGGGCGCCCGAAGTCGAGCGAGTCCTGCCCTGGGGCGCGCGCGCACTCAACAGAACTCGCCTCGATTCAGTTTCTTTCTTACTCACAGAAAAATACTCAATTCAATCGTAACGTTTTTTTTTCGGGAAGACTAAGCTGCGCTAATATTTGCAAAGCGTAAATTACAGCACTCAGACTTTGCTCGATAAATAATGCCCAGAAAAAGTCCGCGGGTTTTGCGTTTTATTGTTTTTTTCGTTGGTTTTCTTTTTGTGGCAGTAGTAAAATTTTTTATGCAAAGTGGGCATTTTGAAACTCCTTTCTTTTTGAGGAAGATTTTTCGGAAATAAATGACTAAAATTTGACCCTTTTGAACAACGCTTTCGAAAATTTAGCATTTTAGCCAAGTTTTAGTCAAATTTTTTTGGGCCAATCAAAAGCCTTTTTGACCTTTTCTGAGAAGCACCGGTTTATCCAATCAGAGCAGGTCATTTTTAGAGCTTTTGATTGGTTTTCATAAATTTGACTAAAACTCGACTAAAATGGCTGTTTTGATCGATTTCGACATATGATGTAGTCCGGAATTAGCCAGACCCTCTTTCGTCTATTTTCCGGAGCTTGGGAAACCAAACATAATTACCCGTATTTTGCGTAATTTCCAAAAAGTCGCCGAAAGAAAGTAATGCTCCCAGGATTAAGATTATTGACTGTTTGGATTTGCTGTTTCATTTCTGACAGCTCTTTTTGAAAGTTTTAAATGGGCGGTTGAGTACTGGAAATAGAGCCCGACTGCTTGGGCAAGATAATGATAACCATTATGACGGAAATCAGTACGCGCGGAGCGACAGATGAGCGATGTGGTCCGCTCGACATGTTCTTATCCGCACCCGCGCCGCCCTTATCAGCAGAACGATACGTCACCCGCTGAGAATTATGAAGCCAGAAGGGGATAAATTAAATGTTATATAATTTTATCTGACTTGAGTTTATCTGTTAACCTCGGTTCAAGTTAGTAGGATTCGATGGTCCCTATTTTAACAGAAAAATAGGGAATTCTTTAAGGGTATCCCCATCTTAACGGATTTATTCTTTCTCAAAACGGTTGCCATTTTAACGGATTTTGAAATCCTCAAGGTCAAAAGTCCGTTAAAATGGTATTCCTTTTGAGGAATAATGAGTTCATTAACATGATGATACCCTTAAAGAATTAAGCTGTTAAAAAGGTGAAACCCTTAATTATTATTTGATAAAGAAAAACATCATTTCTTTATTTTACCTTTTTCTTTCTTTTAAATTTTTCTCTCCAAAATAAGCTTCATCTAAAAATGATCGAGAAAAATAACTCCAAGTCTGAGACAAGGGGTGGGTTTGCTTTGTATGTTCTAAATCACTGGGCTCAGAAGAAGAGAGAGAGACTATCGTAAAAATGAGCGCGAGCGAGATGAAAAAGAGCGCCTTTTGCGCTGATAATTTATTATTTTAGTAAAACTTTCAGCTAATACCCGTGCATTAGAAGAGCTTAGCATTTTCTTTTATTTTCTTTTTACGAAATCTTCGCCAAAAAGCCCGTTTCGAAAAATGATTGAAAAAAATCCAATATTCTTTTAATTAAAAAATCGCCCCAAAATTCAGGAAGAAAATGAATCAAGTGGCAAAATCGAATCCAAATCGAATTTTTAATGAAAATTTGAATTTCATAAATTACGAAAAAGAAGAATTGGCAAGGCCTTTTGAATCTTGAGCAAACTCGGCTGACCTTTGTCTTCCAACTCAGAAGATTAAATAAAAATGTGATGCGGGCATCAATAAAATGACCCCATCAAATTTTATTCGATGGGTCCAGTTTCGAACTCATGATCAAGGTGGTACAATAAGGGTTCATTATTAAGGGAGTAGCCTTCGATAAACCGATTTGTGGATAAGTGTTGCTTATTTTTGGCTAGGTACAATAAGGGGATCACTGTGATAAAATAAGGGGTCCTTATTTTAAGGGAGTAAACATCAAAGAAGGCCTAATCTTAAGGGTGTCAAATCTTAATTAAGGTTTTCATAGATAATCATAATGTTCCTGTAGTTAGTGGCTGTTATAGCCCTTAATTTTTATGCTCTATAAAAAGTCTCATAAGAGGTCATAAATGACGGATTAGTTGACCTCATAGTGAGTCTACTCAGTCTGATGATCAGCTGCTTCTACTAATAATTCGTAAATCAAATAAAGCAACAATCGAGAGGTGAATTCGGGCGGGGCAAACTCAAACTCGAGCACGCGGGTTGACCCCGTCTGCCAAAAAGAAAGGTGGCGACAATACTGAGAAAAGGAAATCGCATCGTCTCTTGTTTTCGTGCTCAGCTACAACTCGTGAATTCAGCCAATTTTCAATCAAGACAATTTTAAATACATACTATTTTGCTGTGTCTAGGTAAACAACCAAAAGAATGACACCGTGTTGACGAAGTCCGCTAGACTTGGCTTTTAGGTGGGACTTTTATTTTGGCGCTTTTTGGGGGCAAATATGGAAGTAATGGTGTTGTCGAGTCTGGAAGTCATTAACTACATAATTGAGTTTTAGTGATAAACTTTAACTTTCCATTCTGTGAAAATGAATAAGGAGACCCCCTCCAGAATGTCCTCATTTTAGCGGATTTATGAGACATCAAGAAGGTCGTCATTTTAATGGTTAAAATGACGATCCTTTTGAGGAATCATCAATCTGTTAAAATGAGGACATTTTAACGGGGAGGTGTCTGGAACCGACAAAAAAATTTCGACAAATTTTGCGTAGGCGGCTACTCGGCTGCTGATTGGCCGGTTTGCCGAATCAAGGCTTCTGATTGGTTGAAAATTTCCACGCAAAATTTGTCGAAATTTTTTTGTTGGTTCCAGACACCTCCCCCATTTTAAGGGGGTTTATCCGTTAAGATGGGTGCTCCTTATCAAATTAAATAACAGATATAATTAGTACTAACCGATTTGTTCTTCAAAATTTTAAAATCTCTTGACTTCGAAAAAAGGGTTGAATTTTCTAGAAAGAAAGATATGCAGCCTTGGTCATAGATGTAAAATCATTGAATCATTTTTTTTTCTGAATGACAATTCTGAGCGTAAAAGGTTAGTCCCGGGTTAAGCAGGCATGGGTAACAGTTTCAGAAGATTCTAGCTTACCTTATTATCTTCTTCGCCAGGTGATAAGCTGCAAGATTTAGGGCAGGAAAAATGGTTATTTACAGCGTTAGTAAATTTTAAATTTAGTTATTTTATAAAAAAAAATTATTTATAAAAGGGGTTCAATTTTCAGGATTTAAGAACTGAAGTCGTCGATTTTTCGTTTCTTTTTGTCGGATCGCCAAGTGCTGGTCAAGAGCTCATCTTTTCGTCAGACTAAAGTACAGTCGTTAATATTTCGCTGGGTATTAATTTTTCTTGCCCCTTTTTTGGACCAGTGGCTAGAGTACGTGTTCAGATAGGCATGAATATTCGAACAAGGTTCGTTTAGAAATGTGGCGCAGGTTTTTACTGTGGTTAACTTGCGAAGAACCCGCAAAACCCAGAATATTCTATGCTAATTGGTGAGGTCGCCAGCGCAGTAAGACTATTTTACTTTTTTTGCAACGGCAAGTATAAGAATTGAACTCTTCTATTCTTGGCAAGAATTTTAGCCAATAAGACGGCTCCATTTTTACATTCGGCCAATCATCAAAAGGTTAGGGTTAGGAAAGCCTATGTGGAAAACCTGAGTCAGGGTCCTCAAATGGCCTGACTCAGGTTTTAGCAACAGGTAGCCGGAGCTCAAGTCAGGGTAGAAACTACGGATGTATCTTCATTTTTCAGCATCAAAAGGCTTTGAAAAACAAAGTGCTGTTTTATAATAGGATTACTAGAGGCTCATCACGTCTCGACAAAAATGAGCAAACGTCTTGAAGACTGAGTTCAACTTCAAGTACACATAAGTAAAACTCCTTTATATCCGCCCAAACGGCCATAAAATCTTAATTTATCGGGCATATTCCCATTTTACGGCCGAGTATGAAGAAATTACGGAATCAACTTTTTTCCTCGCTGATTTTTTATTATATTGAAATAGCTTAAAAAGCAAAAACAAGGTGTAAATTTAGAATTAAAGCCTGGTAAATCATTTTATTGAGATCAACATTCTTCATCGGCTGATTTATTAGTTACATCCTTTCAGGGGGATTTTAATGGCTTACTTTTATGATTATTGGCAGTACTCGAAAGTACCAGTAGTTCAGTTGTAAAAAAATAAAAGTGAGGTTTTGATGTCTTAAAATTTTACCTACTGAAAAAGTTAGGGTTAGGGTTGGCTAAAAAGACGGGTCCCTAAGGGGGTGTCACGAATCAACAAAAAACTTTCGAAAAATTTTGCGTGGGCGGCTACTCGGCTGTTGATTGGCCGGTAAGCCGAATCCAGGCTTTTGATTGGTTGAAAATTTCAACGCAAAATTTGTCGAATTTTTTGTCGGTTCCTGCTCATCAAAATCATCAAGATAATTAAGAACAATTAAAAAAAGACAACCCTTAATTTCAATTAGCATAAACGAGCTTTCATTTTGATAAAAATAAAAAAATAATTGCCCAACTTACTTTTTACAACTGTACGGGATTGAAAACGTCTAAAAACAAGCCAGTAAATTTTCGAGCCGCAATTAACTCCGATCAAAAAACGCACCAAGATCAAAAACGAAATTGCAAGAAATGTAAAAATTGCGTTTTTGCAAGAATTAGAAGTAACTAGCGGATTTGTAGCTTATAGCGAATTTGAGCTTGATGTGAATTGACCCTGAGCGGATAAAAATTAAAATGAGATAATGGTGAACCAGGTCGGTGAATCAGGCGGCGTATCTTCTGTTTCTAAAATAATCTGTTAAAGGATGTAATGAAAATTTAGAAAGAAGAGTGAAGAGAAGGAGGAAGATAAGCTCATGAGAAAGGACACGCGTTCTAGATCATAAATACGATTAAAACGCTAGAATTATTGATGAAACGTCTTTTTTGACTCGATAACAGCTCATTTTGTTAATAAAAAGAGTAATTCCCCTTCATTATTTTTTTTTCATGAAAACTCAGAAAAAAGGACCTTTGTTAAGACCCAAAATATCTAAAGAGAATTGCATGGATCGATTTCTCCCCTCTAAATCCTCGATTTTATTTTCTAAACTTGTTGCTTTTTATGTAATCAAGTGAGCAATGAGCAGATGCAAAGAATGGAAAAGTTATTCAACAATTGTAACCAACTTTTGTTTTTACTAAAAACTTGATTTTTTTTATTTTTCATTTAATAGAACGCCTGTTTTCAGGACAATAATCAATTTTGATTAAATTTTAGTTGTTTTTTGAAAAGTTTATTTTAAAAACTTTTTGATACGACTAAATAAAAGGGAAAATAGACTTCTTTTTTGAATTTTCTGATTATTGCGCAATTTTGGATTTCCAAGTCCTTTTTTAGTCGACTTATTTTCCCGGAATTTTTTTCGCGCAAAGCCACCTCTTGAAGAAGCTTATCAGAGCACAAGGACCTGCCGCAAGTCGCCCTGAAAAGGTCGAGAGGCTCGGGCACCCCTCCACCGCAGCACCACGTAATAAGTCGGAATAACTATCTAACCGCCGATCTGGCCGCACAAATGTGGCGCACGGCTCCCGCAGGAAGTCAACTCGTAGCGGCCCAAGAAAAATTTAAGGAAACAATACATGTCCTTCTAATCCGGCTTATCGTAATTGAAATTGGAGAGATTATGTCATTCAGTACCGCATTTATTCGCGAATAAAGATAAGGATTTTTAGTCAATTTAAGCAAAAATAAACCTATATTTTGAAGAAAAAGCTTTTTAAAAAGGCTCTTTTTGAACTTATTAGACCCCAAAAGTGAAGACAACAACGACCCAGCAAGAAAAACCCATCATCTTGGTTCAAATTGCGAAAAAGAATCAACCTCATCTAACTTCTAGCGTCTACTAACTGAGACAATAAACACATGGTGCTCCCGATAAGTGTAGCCTGTCTATCATTGCCGGGCTGGCTCTCTTCAGCTGTCCACACCAGCCAGTTCGTCGGGGTTCGACTCTGTCTGTACCTGCCGCAACAGCTGCTCACCCTATCGCAGCGCTAGAAAATGATGTCAAGAGACATCCTTAGCAGTTCTGGAAGCGAGTCTCTTTCTGACCTCCTCTTCCCTGCCTCGACAATCCGTAGATCATTCCTCTTCCCCATCTGTTTTCCAGCTACTGTAGTACTGTAGCTAATCAGTCTATCAACACCAAGGTAGAGCTAAGTCCGTGAAAAGGAAACGTCAGCGATTCTAGCGAGAGGTTATCAAGGTCTCGAGTAAGTCTTATCCAAGTCTGGCGAAACTTAGCGATAGTTTGAAAGCGTTTTTAAAATTCTTCTTAGTTGGGTTGAGTCAATTTTCGCTGGTTTAGCTTGGAACTTCAGTTAGAACAACTTCTGTCAGAGTTGGACTTGGCACTTGTGATCGACCAAAAATAAACATTATTAATTTGCGGTTTCGCGGCCGGGCCAGGTTTCATAACCATTTGTTTCACCATTGATTTCTAATCTCCTCATTTTTTCTTTCTCCGATTTTCTTGAGCTACTAATTGAAGCGAGGAACGTCTAATTACAAGAAAACATAAATTCCTCGCTTTTCTATTTCTTATTTTCGCGAAAAGTCACTTGGCTCTGTTTTAGAGTACACTGAAAAAAACGCGTTCGTGACAATAATTTTAGCGTTTGTTTTCATCAAGCGTATCGAACATAAACACAAATCGTAACGTTGCCCGGCGCTGGGTTAGAAAGGTTAGTCCAAAATGTGAACATTGCGCGCGCTCTCTGCTTGTTGTCAACACAACTTTTAAACATGACGCAAGTGGTTTCACTTTTCAGACGCCGATGTTGAATTATTGAAGTTTAATTATCAGATTTCCAAAAACTGGCGTTTTGCAATGGAAATGGCTTTCTTTGATGATAATCAGATTAGAAAGAAATCGAGCTGTTATCAATCCTGTTTTATTAATTATATCAATTTTAGAATATAAATCTAATAACTTGGTAGGCCTGTTAATACTCGCGAAACAAGCTGGGTTACTTTTGACGGCAAAAAATAAGGTCGTCAATATGAAAAATAAGGTAGTAAAGCCTGCTTGAAAATGGTTCCTTTTCTCGATATTTGTTAGCAAAAATTCATCACGAAATATTTCAAGCTCGAAAATGCTCTCAAACGATTTCGAAACCACATTATTCAGGATGGTCTTAAAATCAGCACATTCCGTAGAAGTCTTAAATCAAAAACAGTGCTGTTTTGAGCTCGATTCCTGGCCAACGTGAAATCCCAAATCCAGAAATCATATCATTACAGAGGCTCCCCGCGGCGCCAGTCCACTTTTTCTTCCCAACAAGGATCTCAAAGTTGCCAAATTTTAAATATCCAAGTCGCTGGAAAAAGAGCGAGGAGCGACCGCTGTGACGGAATCAGATTCTTAAGATGAACACGCCGTGGTTTCATTAATGACGAAGAAAGTGAACCGGATGGTGAATTTCGCGGTCAATCCCTTCGCGAAATTTCGCCAACCATGAAAATTCAAAGCGCGAATTTTCTTTAAAAAATCTGATTGCAACAGACATTTACCCTCTCTCGCCCTTATTTTTGACCTCCTCTAAACCTTCTGTCTCGTCTGGATAATCAACTGTAGATCATTAGAGCTGTAAGCTCACTGACAGAACAAATATCCAAGCAGTTACTAAAGATGCTAAGTCCTCGAGACTGGCAAAACAGCCTCGTCAGCAAAATATGTCTGGATCAGCGCAATCAAGGGATAATCAATGTCTCGACAAAGTGTTACCCAATTCTTACAGAAATAATCATAATAAACTTCTAATTAGATTTAGATTTTAAATTCAGAATTGGCAACCTGTATGGGAAACTTGAGTCAGGGTCTGAAAGATCTTTTATTGAAGCCGCGTTGCGGCTTTTTTCAAAACGAAGCCGCTTCGCAACTCAACAATTTCGAATCGAAATTTTCGATCTATTATCAAATATTTGCGAAGCCGCAGAGCGGCTTCGTTGTTAAAAAAGCCGCTACGCGGCTTTTTATTAAAGATATTTTTAGAGGTCAATGTAAGTCGTCATATTTTTTGGATCCAGCGAGCCGGCTCAATCCGAAGGTCATAATAACGAAAGAACATAAGTCTCGAGTCGCTTTCGTTATTTATATCCTCCGGAGGAAGCAATTTAGCCACGGCGCTCTTTCTATGATTTCCTTGCTGTCCAAGACTTGTGGAACGAATCAAGACGTGTTTTTCGAAATTGGGGGAGCTTCGGTCAATTACGGACAAACCTGACCTTGTCGCCGGCTTGTTCGAATGTCCCGGATAAATTTGATTTTTTCGACTTTTTGATTAGTTGATTTTTTGGCGATTTTTTTGCCAAAATTCAGATTTTTCAAAAAAAAACTCTTCGAAAATCAGCGCGTAAAAGAAGAAGCTCCTGAACTCAAAAAAGCCGGGCTAAGATAACAACACGAAAAAAAAGAGCGCAATTAATCTTGTCGAAAATCGACACGTGGTGCTGATGCGAAATGCACGTCAGAAAGGACAATGATCGATTCAGATTCAAACGTCCGGAATTTGTTATGCGCCTCTGATGCATAACATTCGCCCTAGAATTTGGACAATTTGATGAGTTACCAGTTCTTGCGCAGGTAGAATTTTATCTATTTGTATTTGTTTTCAGACTTTTGTAATTAGGATCCCAAAATAAGAGTCACAATGTACGTGTTTCTCACAGTACATAAGTTGGATAACTAATTGCGTTTATCGTATTCGCGAGCGGGAATACAAATAGTGAGCGACGAACGTTGTGTTAAAAAGAGCAAGTTTTATTGTGATGTCTCTGAGCAAGTAGTTTTGAGTGTGTTGTGTGAGCTGTTTGTCAGTGAGAAATATGATCGTTTATATATGGTTTTCATAAACCGTGGTGAGCTGTTAGATCGTGGTGAGTGACTTTTTCGTGAGTCGTGAGTTGATCCTAGTCCGTGGTGAGCTGTGCTTTCGCGGTTTGCGGCGGAGCGTTTGCGCGTGGTGAAATGCGCTTCGCGGGTCGTGAACTGCGCGCGGCGCGGCGCGGTGAACACAAGTGGCGGATGACTAATGAGAAACACTACATAATTCCTCCTCCATTTATTTTTAGATCGTTTGTCTTTCTGGTAGAGGAATGTCCTGTGTTTTAAAGCCAATAATTTCATCGAGTGCATTTTGTCCATAAGCAGTGATTGTTTGGAAAGAATCGTTTTGGTTGACAGGAGAGTCAACGGGCGGCTGTTGAGCTTGGCCGACCGGAACATCATTTACTTCTTCGATGAACTGTATTTCTGAACGAGCCATGGTGTTTGTCGATGAGTCTTTTAACCCTAGGTGCTTCAGATGTTCGTGAATTATAAAGCAGACTTCTGATTTGAGAATTCGTAAATCGGTTATTTCGATGTTTTCCAATCTTCTCCAAACGGACCTTTGTTTTGCCCATTTCCTTGCATATTCGGAGACAATCAAATTTCTTGTTTCAGGATTTGATCCTTGAGCGGTGAGTATGAGGCCTTTGCAAGAGAAGATAAGAAGACACTTCAGATTGCTGTCGATCGTGCTGAGATTGAGTGATTTTTGAGTCAATATTTGGAACCAATCAGGCTTTTCTTTGATAGATACTTCGATTTCTTCGAGGAGCTCTCTGATAACAAAGGTTTTCTCACAATTAAATTCTTCCACAATGGGTATTTTAATCCCCATGACGAAATTCAGCGCGAATCGTTGGTATCTTCGTTTTATGCAGCATCTCTGAAGGTGAAAATAACTGTTTCAAGGTAAGTCGGCATTTCTCTTCTGCTTAGCAATTAACATGATAGAAACAATTTTTCTTTTAATTACTTCCGGACTTCTCTTTTTGCCACTTGAAACACGGATAAGTGTGATCGTAGGAACTGTGACTAGCGTGGTTGATCCGTTGAGCTTCTTGTCTCTTTTTGTAAAGTCATTTTTCGATTTGGCTTGTTTTAGTCGGTGCATTTCCATTTGACGTTAGGGATGAAACGACGGGTCCCTTTTGTCCTGGCGCGGGAGATTAACGAGCGTTGCAGCGCGCAGAGATGTTTTTCTGTTTGAACAGCCATTTTCATCGATTTGGATTTTCGACTGCGAGCTCGAGCAGGAGCTTTTTGAAAAACCAAGTGAGCAATTGAACATTTGCGAGCAAACGAGCAGTTTTCATTTCTTTTCTTCCCCCTTTTAGAACAAGGAGATTCGCATCGTTCCATTTGAGCTGGGAGAATGCGGCAAGAACATATTTTCGAATAAGGTGATTGGCAACTGCACACAATCGCCAACATCTGCGGAAGTGCGGCGCAAGGTTAGGAATAGCGGTGCAAGTAGAGGGCGCCAGTAACTTGAACATAATGAGCTTCAAGATCGTCGGTGAGCAGCTTTAAAAGAATAAACTTCGCTGATTGAGAGGACAATTCAATAAGCATCAAAATCGTCTATGAGCAACTTGATAAGAATCAGCTTATTTCATTAAGAGGACGACTTCATGAGCGTAAAAATCGTTTGTGAGCTTAATTGTTGCTTGATTGTTAGAGAAGACGATCCCATGAACGTCATAATCGTCTTTGATTATGAATTGAGCAGACGGTCCCATGAGCGAGCAGAAACGTATTTGAACAACTTGATCTCGATCGTTTGAGCAGATGAATCTTCGAGCGAGCAGAATCATCCTTGAGTAACTTGATTATGAATTATCTGAATGTGACAAAGCAACTGCACGCATTGCTTCACATCTTTAGAGGAGTGGGCCAAGGTTCAGATAAGCGGTGTCCATCGTGTGCGCAATTGATAAACACATTAGCTGGGTCATGAGAACACAAGTCCAAAGAGGCCTGTATTAAACTTCTTCACAGCAAATGAGCGGAACTGGATTCCCTTTGATCATCAGCGGGGATTACTTCGAGCTCTGAAGTGAGCCATTCCAGTGTGCATAAACATTGCCGAAGTTTTTGATCCAATAAACGAGCTTCAAGTATACCTTAAGAACAGGACTTCGAAAAACAGATGTTGAGCGAACTTCGTAATCAAGTGTGATTAGGAGTAGGAGCAGGAGCTTAATGGCTTGATTAACATCGTCGTGAACGAAGGCGATGTTTCCATTTCGGAGCTAGAACTTAAAGTCCATCATCTCTATCAACAGGCTCATGTTGATCTATATGAGGGCTTCTGATACTTTGATCTTCCTTTCGTATCATTATGAGCAGGAGCTGGAGCAAGATTTTGATCGAGCTGATCTTCTTCCGCTTCTTGATCCTCATTTTCATTGAGAACAAATTTTGTTTGATCTTCAGCCGTTTCAGTTGGAGCGGTCGGGTCAGGCTGATATGTCTTAGGTGTAAGCGGGCATTTGAAAAGGTAACTTTCCAGGGAACAGATCTGGTTTTCAGCAGAGAACAGATGTGCAGATCTCGAGCGTTGGGCAATTTTTCTTGTCCCTTTTTAGGAGCTTCTGGTATTGTTGATTTTGGAAGTTGAGCGGAGCAGGATGAATTGTCATCATGTATCGATTTATTCTTTTGATGAACGATTCCGAGGTGTCGACGGCAGCTTCTTTGAGCGGAAACGGAACATATGATTGTCGTCCAAATACACATTGATTGCTTGGCAGTCTATCAAGGCTTCCATGGGCGATTCGCTGCGAGTTGAGCTTTGAGCTTTTAATAAAATTGACGGTAGATATTTATTGCATTTTCCATTTCATCTCGAGTAGTTAACAGTTGTTGTGATGTGACGAATTTGGAAAATTGTCCGTCTTCGATGAACGAAGGTCGAAGAATATTGAGCAGTTTAAGTCGAATACGGGTTCGAGATGAACTTGAAATTGAGCGAATTGTTTAATCTTCGTTTTTGATCAATTGCTTTATGTGACTTGGAGCATAGTCTGAGTGGAAAAATTTGCATTTCGAGCCGTATATGCATGATCTCCATTTCACGAAGCTTATACAGAATCTATTGATCTTTGATGTGTCGATTCTGGTTTGTTTTCGATTTCTTTCATTTGGCTTCGAATGATCCTCAATATGAACTTTTAGGACTTTGATCTTCTGGTTCCGCGTTCGGTCCTTGGTGTTTTTTATTCTTCTTCAGATGTGATCGTTGTTTTTGTCGATAATTATCAATTTCGCACCAGTCCGGAGAATATGAGTCCAAGAGGGATTCTTCTAAGTTTTCACGTTCTTTTTGATCTTCCAATTTCATCAAGGCCATAAGCTCTGCAAGTGTCGTTGCTCTAGCAGAGGCGAGGATCTTGGTAACATCCAGACGGTGATTCTTATAAGCGAACTTTTGATCAATAACAAAAGCGTCATCATTCGGTAAGTTATTGATGATTTCACCATTATCGCGGAACACGAACTTGCGATTTTTGGCGAAAACCCCCTCATCCAATTTATGGATGTTCAGAACAATTGATTGCTTATCTGTAATTAAATGCTGTGGCGGAAACGACTGATTCAAATTTTCAAAGATCGTGAGCAGTTCTTGTCGGTTCAGATCAGCGGCAAGTTTGAAATATCGAGTCATGTTTCATGAGCAGCTCTCTTCGATCGTTAATCTCTACATGGGCGAAGCGTTTTCTTCAGTCACCAAAATATGTACGTGTTTCTCACAGTACATAAGTTGGATAACTAATTGCGTTTATCGTATTCGCGAGCGGGAATACAAATAGTGAGCGACGAACGTTGTGTTAAAAGAGCAAGTTTTATTGTGATGTCTCTGAGCAAGTAGTTTTGAGTGTGTTGTGTGAGCTGTTTGTCAGTGAGAAATATGATCGTTTATATATGGTTTTCATAAACCGTGGTGAGCTGTTAGATCGTGGTGAGTGACTTTTTCGTGAGTCGTGAGTTGATCCTAGTCCGTGGTGAGCTGTGCTTTCGCGGTTTGCGGCGGAGCGTTTGCGCGTGGTGAAATGCGCTTCGCGGGTCGTGAACTGCGCGCGGCGCGGCGCGGTGAACACAAGTGGCGGATGACTAATGAGAAACACTACAACAAGTTATGCAACTTTTTATCATTTCTAGTTCTTTCTATGGCTTGTTTGGGTTGCTAATATTTACAGTAAACTTTTCGTTGAACAAAAGTTTAAACTCTACGGCTTCCTTCGTAGAAAAAATGAATCCCATAACAAATATAATCGAAAAGACTAAGAATGCTAAATTCAGCATTTTCAAGAGGAGCTCTAGAAAAAAATTTTCTTGCAGCTCCTTTAATATTCATGAAAACCAGAGCGTCAAGTTCTCCACTTTGCACCTCGCCTTCGAACTTGAAATCACTTTTGAGCGAAATTCGAAAGAATTTTTGAAAGAAAATTAGAAAAACTTAAACAAAAAATCTCATTTTTTGGACGAAACCAAAAAATAAAAGTTCATTTTTCAATAACCAATAAGATTGGTTTATTCGGCCTACCGACCAATCAAAACCCTGATCCATAAAATCACTTCTGTAAATTGGTTTTACCCAAATTTTCGGGTAGAACCAATTTTTGGAACAGATATTTATGGAAAGGGTTTTGATTGGCTGGTAGGCCAAATACAGCAATCTTATTGGTTATCCAGAAATTCACTTCCAAAAATTAGTTTAGTCCATATTTTCAACAATTTTTGGTGCGATGGTATTAGAGATATACCAAGAGGTATATTTTTCTTGCATTGACATGAAGTTTTCTGGAGAATATTATTTTAGAAAATACCGAAAAGCGTAATATTTGTGCGACAAGCGGATTATCGTTCTACAAACGCGATTTGAATGGGACGAAAGTCTCTTTTTTCGTTCCCGTTTCTGAGATTTCAGCGCTAGAAAAGAAGACAGTCTCGTTCAAATAATCTGAAAGCGGGCCGATAATTGTTATGAAAGCCTCCGGAAGCGACGATCTTCTTTTTAAAAAAATGAAGAATCAGCTTCAAGGAACTCGAGCTAGTCGGAAGTTCTAGCGGCAAATTTTAGGATTGTCAGATTTTGAAATATTTCGAAAGTTTTCGAAGTTTTTCCCATGCGGGATGAAGGAGATTCCGGGCAGCCTAGCGACAGAGGACAGATAGCTTCCGAGAACAGATAACACTGCTCTGACGGAGTAGGACAAGGAAGGTAAATTTCAAGGGTAGAAGATAAGTATTAGAATAAGACACCGTAAATTGCTTTTTCATTTTTCTTGCCTGAGTTTTTTTTTGTCATCAAAAATGACTAGTTACTTTTGACCTGAGTAGAATTTTTATCTGCAATAAATATACCTCCCTATTATTTTGACTAGAATAAATACCCTATTTTAAGTTTTTTTAGAATTAAACATAACGATTTTTTTCCAATAGCGATCAAAATAAGACCATAATTAATATTTTAAATTTTTCTTTGTATATTTTGCGTATATGCTATTTTTCGAAGGTAAAGTAAAAATATGTCGATTAAATTAACTGCCATTGTAATTCTTTAAAAAGAGTCACAATTCTTGCATGAAGAGCTATTCCAGCAACTTTCTGCACGATCGCGTACTTGAAATTTTCGAGTTGATAAACCCGGCCTAAACTTGATCTATTTTTAATCGGGATTATTGCGTTGCCATTATATCCGGATCTCGTGCGGGGGAGTTTCTCCTCCGCGGACTTGAATTTCACGTAAGTGGACATTCAAAATTGTGTGTTTCGGGATAGTATTATCAGCACACACATTCATTTAGATGCTCGCCCGTTCGGTTCTTGTAGATAGGATCGGCAGGCGTAGAAGCCAATTTGTATACCTACTAAACAAATAGTATCGATCCCAGTATTCTAAATCGAGTATCGGGAAAATAAAAGCAGCGTTCAGTTCCGGCGCAGTGGAACGTATCTGATGTAGCTTCGAGAAAAATCTCTTTGTCGCGGCTAAATCCGGAAAACGAAGTTTCACGATAATGATTGATCCCGAATAGGAGCAATTCTAGCGCGACGTGTAAGGCCATGTTAAACACGTGGAAAAAGGAGGAGAAGCTGGAAATCTCAATTTGAATCCAAAAAAGAAGGAAAAGAAAAAGACCTTTTCTGCTAATTACAAGCAAGGGCGTCTAAATGGCAGAAAAAGGAACCGTTACAGAAAACCAAGAAATCGCCGATTCTAGCTTTTTCTTCCTGTTTAAAAGTTCAGATCAGTAATGATATTTTTTACAGTTCTGAACATTTTAGAGAGGCGCAATTTTAAAAGGCTTGCTTTTCAGTTGTATGCCATTTCTTCGTTTCAATTTTCGGCTTTTAATTCTTGCTTTTAGAATCCTTAGATGGCGCATCTTTAGAAGACCCAGTTAAAGCTGATCAGAAATTCTAGCAACGTCGCTTATTTCCCCCTCTATTTCAGCTGGAGCTTAGAAATTAATTCCTTGATGACGTAAAACCGGGATTTTATTTGGTCCTGGAAGAGGATTTTTGGCGAGAAAATCAGTAGAAAAACGCTGCTGGAATTATTTTTTCAAAAAAATGTTTTCTTAAAGATATCGCATCCGGGCCGTCGAAAAAGGGAAAACACAGCTCAGCTGATAAAAGGAAGACTGGCAGAAGGCTGATAACGAACGTGTTCGAACTTCTTTAAAGCTGATAAAACTCGGCGAATTTTCATAATGGTTGCTTGATTCTACTCGAGCGCCTGATTTAAAGACTTGCTTTTTGATTGGCTGAGACGACAAATACGGGCTTCTTATTGGCTAAAATCCAAATTTAGCCAATATCGAAGGCCCAAGTTGAAAATGAGGCATTTGAAGTCGTCACGGCTCAGGTGATTTTTGTCGCATTTAGAGAGTCGATTTGGCCTTCGCAAAAAGCAAGAAAAAAATGCGCACAGCAATTTTCACCCTGCGCCGTTTCGCGGCAGGTGCACGCCGCATACCCACAAATTTTTATAAAATAATGTGTTCTTAACAGCGTGCGCCGCGTTCATAACGCTTCAACACTTTCTAAAATTATCGGAAAAGACACCTCAACAACTTGTTTTTCTCAGACAAAAAGAAACTTCAGAAAAAACTCGTGATGTTTCTTTTTTGTCGGAATTAAGAGCGGTTCTTTGTTTCTAGCGCTTTAAGGGTGTCAACAACGATTTTGCTATTTTTATTCGAAATCGTTGTTGACACCCTTAATTTCGACTCAAAATACCGCCCCCTCTTTTCTTAAAATTCAGTACGTACCGCCTGTACAGTAATAGTTACAGTCGTTCTTTCTTCATTAAGAAATTCTCTTTGTGGAGAATCAAGAACCTGCTAGAATAAGTTTCACCCTGAAGTGTCATTGTCTCCCGGAACAAAAAACGGCTAAGCCGGGGCCTATCCGCCTCAACAATCTGAGCGCAAGTGCACTTTAACTCTGCTCCACCAAAAGAAACAAGCCCTTGTCGGTACGAATACCCGGATGACATCAGCCAACCCCGGAGGGTTCCCTGACCTTGATGATCTAAGACGGGAAGGGCCGAACGTAGTTGTTTACACGCGTGCATACACCAAACGGAAACAACTCCTGAGAAGCAAAAGAAGACAATAAAACTACTCAGAAATGCATCTCAAGGGTTACGTCCTTCCGCTTTTCGAGGACGAGCTCTGTTTGTCGTAATGATGAGCCAAGGAACCAAGGGGTCGCTTGAAGGAAAGGACGTGGTTCAATTCTTTCAACTGTATTTTCGCATAATTTTTTCGGGAATTTTGAACCCAAAAGCGAATCTTTCCGGAGAAATTTTAGACAATCAACTTTACGAATTGACGAAAAGGGGGACTAAACTCTCCAAAATAAGGGTGTCACAATGATAATTTTCCGAGAAATGATTTCAATTCGAATATTGCGATTATTGACAGCTTTTCCCTTGGAAATTTGAAGAAAAATGAGTCAAAACAATTCTTGAGAACATTTTTTTTTATTTTCTTGATTATTGGGATTGTCTTTTATAATCAGCAGCTTTTGTAGCGAATGTCAATCATCCAAAGAGTTGGTTGAACACGCCACGTCCATGATAAATTGGCCACTAATAGTCGCCAATTTGGAGATGACTTGAACGTCGTAACCATTTCCTTATAATTTTTCCCAGAGCGCATATTTGCCCAGCCGCAGCCACCGGCGGTAATGTACATATTCAAGACATGATTTGAAGACTTTGGCTCTACTGAGTCGGCGAGATCAGAGCTGCGATCTTGTGCAAAAAGAACGAACGTGGTTCAAGCCGCTTGTTTAGATGTAGACATGGTTATCTGACCGGTCTTCCAAAAAAACACCAGCACAAGCCACACACCCTGGTAAAAGGGCTTACGGCGGTTGCGACTGATTTTAAGAAATCTCGCAATCTGCAACTTTTTCTTTGATGAACCTGGCTTATCAGAACTTCTAGTTTTGAGGAAGAGGATTTGCATTATCAGATCAATCATTTCACGACATTTGACCTTTCGTTACGAAATTTTCGTAATGATAAAACCTAAGGCAGGGTCTGAAAGATCTTTAAGGAAAAGCCGCGAAGCGGCTTTTTTTCATTAAAGCCGCAGAGCGGCTTCTCAAATTTACTTTTAGAATCAATTGTTAAACTCTGGCGAAGCCGCTTCGCGGCTTCGTTTCTAAAAAAGCCGCTCCGCGGCTTTTCATCAAAGACTTTTCAAAATCTGAATCAGGCTTCCTACAAATGACAGAACCTCATGGATCAACGATTTGCCGGTTTTTACAACAAAATAATTTGACGGACGATAGTTGTAAATTTCGGAGAACGCTCCTCCTTCTTATCGAGGACCAAAAACAGTAATGGATTAGATACCGTTTCGACACACGAAAAATGTGGTAGTTAGACATCAAACAAAACAACGACTTGTACTCAATCAACAGTATCATTCTGAAGAGAGAGAGACTGTATCAACTCGATACAGATTCAGCGGCTCTAACACGCGCGATAATGATATGCGCGACATTGTAATCCATCCTCCGTTACATAAAGCAACACCTCATTAACATGCTCGAGAGAACGAACCAGCCAAATAGTAATATCTCAGGTGAGAGACAATTCTGACAGAAAACGAGATTAGAAAAAAGGCGAGAAAGAGTGTTCTGACTCAGTCAGCCACTTTTTTTAAGCCGCTGAGAAGAAAGTTTTCTCATGGCCGAAAAAGAAAAAACCGGTACTGGCAATTTTGAAAATCCCGGTCGGCCGGACTCGCTTGAGTCCCACTTGAAGTTTGATTTGTTGAAGAGGAGGGTTCTCCGGCTAATCAAACACGCTAATATGAAAACATCGCATGATCAAGGGCACTTTTGCTTGTTACAGCAGTTTTGCCGAGTTACGAGAGCGAGAGCCGATTCTTTTAGCGGCCAAGTGTACGAGGAAGAGAATAATTTTGATGATAAGAGCTCCCCTGTGCAGTGCGCACAAGGGTCGTAAGGATTTATCTAGAGGAAGATTTCGAGATTTGACCACATCGTAAGCTGATTAGGGAGCGGGGGCTTTTGTGAGTACGCCATCGGATGCGAAAATATGGATAGCGATCAGTAGCTTCAACTGAACCTGCTGCTTTAGCGATGGAAAATCCGCTTCTGAACTTGCTACTGATCTAATGAACTTACTGCCCTGCTTATTTACCGACAGAAGGACCTGTACATAGTGGGTCTAGCAAGCCTTGCCGTTTTTCGACTCGGATTTCAGGGTTCAAGATAGTCGATAGAGGTTTAAAAACGACTCCCAAAGATTGTCCATTTCTAGAATCACCAACAACTGCGCAATCAGAGAGAGTTTTGCTGAGAGTCGACATTTTAGGAAAATAGTATGAAGGTTTATCGGCATTTTATGGCGAAAATTAATGATGATTTCTGGCAGACAATTTGGAAGAAGCATCCTTTTATTTGTCCAAAAGAATATTTGGATAAACTTCTAAAAGCAACTTTTAACTTTTGCCTTGCAAAAAACAGAGCTGTTTCTAAAATGCAAGCTGTCTGTATCTGGTTGTAGAAGAAGTTTATGGGCGTAACGTTGGCAGGCTAGGCGGCTAATAAAGTTACTGATCGCAAATTAACACACGGCCAAATCAACATAAATCACGAATAAAAATAAAGGCGGTTTTCTTTTTCTGAATATTCAATCTGCTAAATTTGAGTCAAAATCAAAACGACCACTAGAATTCTGCAGCGCACACGTGGCAACTGGATTAAAGGGTTGAATCGGAATTTTATTCACGGCCTTTTGCGGCGCGAAAAATGCTCGAGCTGAGAAGAGATCGATTCTAGCGCTGAACCCAAAAAACAGTGGCTCGCCGCAATGAACGGTCGCTGGGCTGACCGTGAAAAGGGCAATTTACGGTTTTTCGAAGATCATCCGAACCGGGGCCTTATGCAATCGAGCCCAAAGCGGATTGGACTTTATGTTGTGGCTTTTGAGATCTGATCAGAGGATCGAAATGACCGGTAGAGCGGTTTAATCTCGTCATAAAGTACGCTATAAGTTTTCATCTAATTTGATTAAGGAGACCCCAAGCGATATAAAAATTGATTAATAAGGGGGTACTCATCGGTAAAATTTGAAAGATAAAGGTCCCGACTTTATTTTGGCAAAAAAATATAAGGATTTCGTCATGCTTAAAATGGCAAAATCGATGTTGACACCCTTATGAAAAAAATATTTTTTTTTTGAGCAAAAAAGTCGGGTGAATTTTTCTCTAATTTTAATTATCAAAATTTTTGAAAAATTATTTTTGAATCGAAAAATTAACTAAAACGCGTGTCCGGAATTGAGATTTATCTTTTGAGAATCTTACCTGACGTCAGTTATTGCTGTTTTTCTTCCTTGATTTCAGCTGGATTAAAATTCTCTATTCAATAATTCAAAAATTCGTCTTCGCGGTGAAAATTTTTCTCCAAGTTCAAGTGACGCTCTTTACGAAGCCAGTGGTATAAAATGTAGAATTAATATTAACGCTGGATTTTTTCGGCCATGTTCGCTGCTTGGTGTTGACGCCGCTCCGCCTTGGTGGCGCGCGCGAGGTGGAGCGGAGAGGGCGCGGCGGAGGAGCAACGCCGCGCTCCACCGCCACGGCGCGCACACGCTAAAAATGGGAGTCCGCGTGTTATCCTGCTCAGCGGCCAACGATAACAAAATAACGATTATGGCCAGTTTCGCACGCTGCTGGGCACCGTTAGATAAATGCGACTACCTGGTACTCCCCGAATCGACGCCCGAATAAAGCTCATTTTTTTGATAAAATCAGGAAAACTGCTTACTTATGCGAAAAAAGGGTTGACCCATTTAAAAGAATTCGAAGTCTTTTATCAGCTATCCCCTTAAGGAGGGGGTCGACGAGCTGGGCTCGGCAAACTGTGTCAGGAACAGACACAGGAACAGGAAAAATAATTTCTGTACCATATTTTACACAGGTACACAGGTCAGGAAGCAAAAATATCCTGATTTTAGACAGGTACTCAGACAGGTTTTTTTACACAGCTTATCAAACAGGTTACACAGGTCAGGGCCTGTCTAAACAGGTCTGAGCAGGTCAGAAAACAGGAAACAGGCCCTAAAAAAATATTACAAAGAAACAAAAAGACGCGAACTTATCGGTTATTTTGACTGTTGAACTCTTTTTTGCGTCTTTCGCTATTGATTTCCTTAACCTTAGCCCGCCAAAAGTGGATTTTCTGGGGTACCCGCCAAAAACACCATATATGGTGCATCTTCCATTGTATTGCTTCACCATGACGCGCTTTTTTTAAGGTTGTGCAAGTTATTTGACCCACTTATTGATTCCGAAACCTGGCATGCAATACATATTTGGAATCAGCAGAAAAAATCTAGAACCGTGACCTTTTTTGTTTCAAGAAAATCACTTCCGGTTGCGATTCTAGAGCCGGAAGTTGGCGAAATTTATGAGAATGGCATGCATGTGACCTATCAAACTGGAGCATAGAACATTTCCAGTCTCTTGGAAGAGAAATTAAATCAAACCGCGGCCAGAACGACCGGTCAAACGAGAAAAAAAAATCGATATTTTGCATATTTTTACGAATTTCAAACTGAAAAAAGGGCGCACTAAACCAAAGAGAACCAAATCTGAACGCGATAAAATGATTTTAAACGTTCTAAGCTTGAATTTGATAGTTCTCAAGCATAACATTCTCATTAATTTCGCCAACTTCCGGCTCTAGAATCGGAACCGGAAATGATTTTCGAAAAACAAAAAGGTCACGGTTTTTGATATTTCTCACTAATTCCAAATATATATGATGTTATGGGTATTTCAAAGAAAAAGTGGGAGAAATAACTTGCACAACCTTAAAAAAAGCGCGTCCATATTTAATTTCTCAATATTTTACCAAATATCTTCGTTGGAAAATATGGTGCATGGACTTTTTGGAAAATTAAGGGTCTACAGACGCAAAGGTCTATCAGAAACAGGCCTAAAAGCCCTTGGTCGATAGATAATCGATCATGCCGTCTCAGCGTTTCCTCAGTTTTCGAAAAACATTTTAGCGTCGAGCGCAATGAGCGAATATGTGACCGATTCAAGAGTCGTGGTGTACCTTGGCGGGCTAAGGTTATACATTTTCCCTGACTTATGCAGTTCCTGACCTTGTTACACACGAACCTGTCTATGGTCAGGACCTGAGCGGGAAACACAGGCCTGTTTAAGACAGAAACAGGAGCAGGGACAGCTAAAGAAAATTTTTTCCCCAATTTTACACAGGTACACAGGACAGGCCCAAATTATTACCCGATTTTACACAGGTACTCAGACAGGTTCCTCAAAAACAGGAAACAGGACCTGTTACAGGTTTTTACACAGCTCAGTTTGCCGAGCCCAGTCGACGAGCTTCGGAATTTCCGTGACCAAAAATGCGAAAAACTTGATAAGATAGGCGAAATCTGATTTTACTGATAGATAGAAAAGGGTTGTAAAAATCAGGCGGCGAAAACTAGAAAAAATTTTGGCCAGAAAAAATAGGTCAAAAATCCCGTCAAAGTAGGGCCATTTTCGCGAAAATGCACCAAAAATGGTCAATTTTTTTACAATTTTGTTCATTTCGACCCCTAAATCTAATTTTTATCAAATGAAAATATAAGATTCATATCCTGAGTCAGGATTCCTGACTATGTGTATAAGCGAAATAACGATCACCCCTGAAAAAATTCTCGTCGACCGGGGGTCGATTTTAAGGGGGTAGGCATCATTAATCGAGATATTTAAGATGATATGTCTTCGAAATTTTACGTTTTGACTCCCTTATTTCATTTTCTTTAACAAGAGTTCAGACCTTCATCTCGATCTTTATCTCGATTTTTCCGCTAGAATGAAGAAAGAATACGGACTATGGAAATTTTTAAACAGAAGATTACCGAAGATTGGATCTAATCTAAATGAGTGTTCGGAATAACAAAGCTCCTGAATATAATTATACAGATTGTTTGCCCAGATGCATCTTTCGAAAGTATCTATAATTATCGCACTCTTTACAAAGATACACTGCTCGATTCCCATCATTATACGGGCACTCAAACAAAACTCCACGATAGAAATCAGCCTGAACGCAAGATTCAACGACTAAAGATCTCGTAAGGACGCAAAAAAAATCTACTGTCAAAAATTTTAGTTTCAAAATGAACCTTTTAATCTGCCACAATCCGGAACAGTGCACGATATTCACCCAGATAAAAACGTGATTAAAAAGGGATGAACCTTCTATGCCCAGATCCTACACGTCAATTACTTCTTATCATCTTCCATTTGATATTAATGAACAAGCGATAAGACAATCACGTGCTCACGAAACTAGAACAGTGTAAATTTGCAAGATATTTTTTTCGCGCAAGACATTCTTTTTCTACTTTCCCACGTGACAGGTGCAAATTACAACTTCAACTGTAAAAAACCGGAGTATGAGTATGAACATTTCGCGGCATTTCAAAATTGCTGTTTCGTATTTTCGAGCAATTCCAATTAGAGCATCCAAAAAAGCTTGATCACGTGTCAGTAAAGCAAATTAACTTGGCTTAAAGACCCCCCCGTCAACAATTTTCCTCAAAAATCCAAAATTTCAAAACAACCATATTTTGGCGGAGCAATTTTTGACCAATAAAAATCTAAAATTTTATCAAAATTGGGACTTTTTCGTCATTTTTCGCCAAAAAGTCATATTTTCAAACGCGAGGGTGTTAGAGTCGAGATAGACCCCCAAAAAATGAAGCCATAAAATCGTTTTTTTACCTGTAGAATCTATTTCTGGGGTCAAAATTTTGAAATTCCGAAAATACATTTTTCGAAAATTGTTGACGGGGGGGGGGGTTCCTTAAAACGAATAGACTCTACCATTGTCCTTGTTCTGTTTTTACCCGCAACAAGGAGGAAAATTGTAAATGTCTATAAATTGAAGAATCCTCCCAGAAGTCGTTATAATCGAGACAAGTAGTTATTTAATAGCACGTGCAAAATTGAAAGTATTTCGACTCTGAATTTCATATTCTGACATTCACTAATAACTGTGGTCAGTTATGCGAATTTTAGTGGCAATCTAAACGCATCAACCACCAATTGACAGGGTTACTTTTTCATGTTGTTCTCCCGCACTTGTGATAACCAAGGGCTCAGCTTGATTATACAATGACATCTTGTTTGAGAATTTCCAGCTGCTTTTATTAGTAGAGGCATTTAGTGGATGCTCATTATTTATGATTATGAGCCACTTTGAGAACAAACTCCTTCGTTTTAAATATGCCAGGTTGATCGTAAATCAATCTTACGAATGATTAAATTTCTTAATCTATCGATTCTTTATCTCCCGTTCTTCCGAAAAAGAAAAGGGAAGCGCCTTCTACTCTTTCGAAGACGCAGTTTTGGCAACAGGGCGACGGGGGATTTCCAAACGGCGCGGAATATTTCGCCAAACATCGATTATCACACATCTACTCTTTCAAAACATTCTGCGCCAGGTGACCAAATTATCTAAGCAGAAAAAATTGACGATCTTTTTCCTTTTTTCTCAAATAAAATCGACAATCTTCGCAATCAACCCTGCTTTCATTAACCCCTGCCCGCATGAAAAATTGGTCACCCCTGCCCGCATATCGACCTACGCGTAGGTCGGGCCTTTTTGGGGTCTTTTAGTCGGGATAAAATTTTCCAAAAGACATGGATGGAAAGATTAAAGGCTGAGCTTTCTCCTGGACATGATCAAATGTCAAATGTCAGATGTCAAATGTCAACAAATGTCATCTTTTCAAAAGTACTCATTTTTGATAAAAGAATAAGTCGTCAGCGCTCCAAATCTCGTCTAAAATAAATTTAAATATTTTCATGCAGTCATAAATACAGTAAAAATTTAGAATTCCGAACTTTTATTATCTACTGAGCATTAATTTGATCAAATAGATCTTGCCGAGAACAGTTGAATCAAAGTTGGGTTTTGTCATGTTGACCCGAGATCAAAATTTCGCTCAATTGCTAAAATCTTAAATCTTTGAATAAATGTTATTTAGACCTTAGATCCTGATTCTCCATTAAAAAGTAGCCCGATATGTGGGGGTCAGCTTTATAGAAAACATTTACCAATCGCGAGATAATCGCGTTTAAAAGTCAATTTACCTACGCGTAGGTCGATATGCGGGCAGGGGTTAACCCGTCATTTCTCAATTGTCATTTTTTGCGCTTGTCTTCTTTTTTTTCTTTCTCTGAGAGGAGTGGTAAGTAAGTGGTTATTATTTTTCTCAAGCGGTTTACGTTTCTTCAACGAGACGTGTGCTCAGAGCGTGAGATAATGATAAGAGGAGGATGAGAAGGAGAGCAAAAGTGAACCGACCGGATGGTAATTTTACCCGGAAGAATGATACTTTTTTCAGGAAGATCAGTAAACACTTCGTTCTGTTAAGGATATACCCGATAAAATTGAACTTTCATAGCGCCTAAATACGAAGTCGGATTATTTTTATTTCAAAAGCAATCCTACTTAAAATTGTGCGTTAAATTAAATTCTGGTATTTTTTTGGAAATTTTCATAAGAATTTTCCTCTCAAGAGCGATTTGAAAACAAACTCTCTCGATTTCTCGAAATTTTTCCACTAAATCGCTAAAACTGAACCGTATTCTGTATTGCCATGATGCTAAACTACAAAATTGATGGGATTAAATTCTTAAACTCGATCGAATTTTCATTCTAGTGTTCTCTTCTTTTATACCCTTGTTTTTCTTCTCTGCGCGTTTTTTCGCGTGCTACCAATCAGAGCGTCGCGCTCAACCACGCACATTCTCTCGGAAAAGAGGACTCGAGTGAGCGAGCTCCCAGCGCGCCGCTTTGTAGAGCTTTTACGCGCTGAGTAGCCCTCAATGAAATGGCTCTAGAATCGGTTTCCTTCGGAATTAACGAAAAGTAAACCATCAAAATTGTAGATAAAGGTCTAAAGAACTTATCTATCGAAAAATCTCGACCGATTTAGTCCAAAAATTTCGAGTAATCGAGAGAGTAAGATTTGAAATCGCTCTAAAGAGAAAAATTCAAATGAGAAAATATAAATAAGTACCAAATTTGAGTTCTACGCGCATTTTAACCTAGAATTGCTTTTGAAATATAAATGATCCTACGTCGCATTTCGACGCTATGAAAGTTCAATTTAATCGGGTATATCCTTAATGAATATTTCTAAAGGAAAGAAGCTCATCATCTCCTCTGATCAAATAAGAAGTAGTTTGCTTTGAAAACAGATGAGCAAAGTGCCTAAACCTCGGAAAATAGTACAGTCTGATGTCAAAAACTCGACCTTTGAACAAAGAGTTCCAGAAAAATCTTGTTCCTTTCAAAACTTAGATTCAGATTTTTCTGAAAGCCAAAAAGACTGCACTTAATTCTCCCCCAAAAATTTCGAATGGAGGCCGGGCTCAGCAACCTGTGTAGAAAACCTGAGTCAGGGCCTAGAAAGCAGAATTGAAGAGCCGCGTAGCTTTGCGGCTTCATTAAAAGCCGCTATGCGGCTTTTCGTTTTAGCTCTTTCAGACCCTGACTCAGGTTTTCTACACAGGTAGCCAAGCCCATAGTGGGGGTCAAAATAACTGCCCTCTGTTCACCTTTATTCTCCAAATTTCGTATATTCGATATTCTAAGCACTTGAGAGAGAACGCCATAATTGTGACTTTGGGCTTCTTTTTGTGGTGATGAGTGGCGGTTTGCGCCTAAATATCACTCTCCAGCCGTCTGGTTGAGCTTTCCACAGAATCAATTTAGGCTCACCGTGTCCAAAACTGATTTTAGAGGCACCTTCGTCAGCTAAGCGCGAAAATCTAACAGGTGATTCTTCGGTGCTTATTCAGGTCGACAGAGAGGATTTAAGGCTCTCCTCACGATTTTTTGGAGCAGATTTGATTGAAGCAAAATCCAATTACTAAAAAGTGAGGGAGTTTATCTTGGTACACTCTTAGCTCGAAAACCTGCGTAGAAAACCTGAGTCAGGGTTTGAAAGATTTCTACTGAAAAGCCGCGCAGCGGCTTTTTTAAAAACGAAGCCGCGAAGCGGCTTCCCAAAAAAACGCATTCCAATCTATTTTAAAGTTCAATCGATCTTTTAGACCCTGACTCAGGTTTTCTACGCAGTTTATCGAGCTCAGAGAAAAGTTATATTTTTTTTCTCAGAAAAATTTTCCCGGATATCTAAAATCAGCTTGGAATTGCATCAATTTTTTTGTTTGTCCATCAAATTTCGGATTCAGCTCGAGGTTAGTACCAACCACACGAATTCGTTTGAACTTGCTGCTCACACACTGCCTTGGCTTCTCTCTTTACTAGTAGTTGTGTTTGTTAGTATTTCTGTCGAGCGAAAACGGTAGTGGTGTCGATTTGTTTGAATGCAAAACTTCTTTATTGAATTTATTCGGAAGCTGGGCGTTTTAGAAAATGGATGTCGCTTTTTATAGAATTTGGAGGATAATGACATCCGCGCTAGAATCGCTAGATTTTTTTTGACATAAAAATAAAAATGAAATTTCCGCTGGAGGAAATTTAAGGGCATCGAGTTTACTCGCACGTCAATTTTTTTTCTCAGAAAAGATTAAATTTCCTACTAGGGATTCTTGATAAATACAGTCAGTAAAAGTTCAGAATAAATATTGAGGAGAACGAGTAAAATCAACAAGTTGACGCCAAAACGTAAATATCAAAATGGATTTAATTGTATATCTTACGCAAGAAATGAGCGAATAGAGCAAAAAACTGAAAAAGACAACTTCTAGTTAGAAGATTGGCAACATGAGAGTAACGACGCACCCAAAAGAGTTGACAAGAGAAGCTGTTGAGAAATGGTTAGAAGATTTTAAAAAGAAGTTGAAGAGAACGACGAGTAGAGACGATTTGGACAGATTGATTTTGTCCGTGGAGAGAAGCGATTTTGAATATCATTCTCATGCTGAGTGGGAGGCGGTTATTTTTGAAAATGGAAAAGGAAAACTCTCTGTTGGAAAATACTTGGAAGAATATGCGATAACGTCATTTCAGAAAATGATCATCGACAAAAATCCTTTCGTAGAAGGACGAAAAATTGAACGTTCGGAACTAAAAGAAGAAACAGGAGAATGGATTTTTGATGATTTTTTTCAATCAAAATTGATTTCTTCTGGAGGAGAGGCGATTGTTTTGGGAGGAAATTTTGGAGAATTGGAAGTTGCGGTTCGGGTTCAGGCTTTTGACTCAGCCCTGTTTACGGGAGAGGATAAGGAGTTGGAGTTTGAGATTAATCTTTCTGAAGGTTATTGAAATTTTTGCTAGAAATTCTAAATTTTCAATTAAGATTTCAAAATGGCTCAGGACAAAATAAAAAAACAACGCTCAAGTAATTCCTCTTCATCCAAACGTGATCAAAAATTTCTGCAACATCGAAATTTTCTCAATCAAGGACGAGAAGAGAGAGGACTGCCTTGGATGGATAACGATTATGGAGAAGTGCGACTCAGATTTGAGAAGCAGATTGAAAAACGAAGATTTGAGTTTAGAAGAAAGAAAGAGAATAGCGATTGAAGTTGAAGAAGGGAGAGAGTATTTGAGAAAAATTGGAATTTCTCATGAGGATCGGAAACCGGAGAATATTTTATTAAAAAATAGAGAATGCAAATGGATAGATTTCGGGACAATTTGGGAAATAACTGGAAGAAAAAGCTACAGAAGAATGGGCTACGCGAGGAGAGGGAGCAAATTTAGAACAATAGCGTATTTGCGTTAGTTTATGAAGAAAATTTGTTCTTGATTTTAATTTTTCTTAGATGCTGGATCTGCTGCTTTTTCGAAAGAATATCAACTTTATGGGGAGTTCCGAAGATCTGAATCACCACTACACGTTTTTATTTTGTGTGACTGGAATACAGCGTGGAGTCTTCTTTTCAAGCCACTAGAAAAAGACGAAAGGGAGAGAATCAGAGAAAAAACTAAAAGTAAGAGCTTGTTTTCTGCGAATGAAGAAATATTTTTAGGCAGGTCGTGCTGCGTGGCTATCAAACAAAACTCCTTCGACCGAAGAAATCAAAAAATTATCAAAAATAATTTCTCTAAAAAACGCGGCTTCTGATTTTTCTTTGGACGATCCGAACTTGACGAAGTCTTTAGCAATGGCAAATCTCAAACAGAAACTGACCAGACAGATCAATTTCGACTTCGAAAATGTGACGAAGAATGTTTTAAACCAAAAAGAAAGCGATCTTTGTGTTCCAATTTCAGTTTCAGTTCTTTTGAGATGGGCACTCAAAAATGATTGGAGAGGATGGGGTATGCTGCAAAGTTTAACTCTCGAATACATCTTCACTCAACTGACGATGATTATTTATCCGCGCAGTTTGGCTGGCTTCAATCTCAACCCGAAAAAAGAAGAACAAGAATTTCAAAAAAATGAAATTGAATTTCTTCTCAAAAGAATGAAATTCAGAACATATTTGAATGAAAGTGGATGGGAGATACTCACATATGCCAGCAGTACAAATAGAAACTTCGATTTTGAGAAAGGTAAAAAAAAGCCAAAGTTATAATCTATCAATGATAAATTTTATTATACCCTAGTATTTGTAGTTCTTCTTCATTCCAACTTCGCCTTTTCCCGTCCCCTAACCGTCACCGGCGCCTACCTAAATCCCGACGGCTCAATATTTTTCCATCAGATGGTCCTGGACCGACTCGAAAATTCCGACTTCATTCTTCAAAACACTCTCATTGACCATTCCGGCTCTCAAATTAGAATTCCTGTTTCTCACAAGTACTACGCTTCTGAAGAAATGATGAAAGATTGTTACAACTGCTACAAGGATTTCGTCTACTATGGACCAAATAATGAGTTTTTAGAATTGACAAATGAACAATTCAACATGAAAACAGAAAAATGGTATCTCTTGCCACAAGCATATTCAATCTTTTTTGTTCGTGAAAAGAAGCATATACATATCCAAAGATAACTTCTGATCTGATTTAATTTTCGCTTCATTATCGATTGTAAAACAATTTTCATTTCGTAAAAACAACTGCAGCAAGTCGAATTTCAATAAACAAAAAGTATTAATTTGAATGCTCGAGTTATTAGATAGATATATGATTTTATGCAATAACATATTGCCAATAAGAATCTATCTTTCTTCTATTTTCAGTGACTAACTTTCTTCGCAAATTTCGCTTCGGCCAAACGTTCTAAAAATAAATCCATGTCTATCCAAAAATCTCAAACTGCAGCTCAACTTTTGTGATGGCAACACATACGCCTGTACGTAGCCCAGAGAGTCGCTGGCGGTTAGTAGTAACAACTTTCTCCGCCCTCTTCTTCGTCGCTTTTTTCCAATTTCCATGAACATGTTTTGCAGCCCGCAAGATATCTGTACAAAAAGTCTTAGCACGAGCGCAACGATATGTCTATCTAAAATGTTCCATTGTCTATTATTTTCGATGTTTCAAATAATTACTTCAAACTTTTTCATAAGAAAATTATTTATACTACAGTACCAGGGAAATGGCCTGAATTTGATAAAGCCTTTTGAGGCGATTTTCTGAAAAAGTTAATTCCCTAAATTATCGGAAAAACTTCCTATTATTTTCCTAAATTGTCGATTTTCTTCAAATAATCTAGGGCTTGCGACAGAAATCGACGAAAAACGCGACAAAAAATCGTTTATTTTTTGCGACATTTTTTTCTGGAATCTGATTGGCTAACCGGCCGAATGCCGACATCTGATTGGTCGAAAATTTTCAGTAAAGTTTTGGTCAAAATTTCTCATTTTTAGATGCTTCTTTTTAGACTCCCAAAGTTGGTTACTTAAAAATTTTTAAAGAGAAACTTATTTGACATTGTCTATTTCCTGCTTATTCTAGCGCTTAAATTTTATCTCTTGCAATCGTGTTAATCCGGGAACTGGGCGATTATGGATAAGAAAAAATCCGCGAAAGGCAGAATTTGCGTTGAGCCGGACTCCGAACTCGACGGTTGGCGGTTTCATTTGATGAATTAGCGGATGAAGATAACTTAGAAAAAGACGTTCGGAAATTATGCTTTTGACGATGATAAATAATGACTTACAGATCCCTACAAAGAGAACCGCCAAAATTTCGACAAATTTCGCGTTGAAATTTTCAGCCAATCAGAAGCCCGGATTTGGCTCACCGGCCAATCAGTAGCCGAGTAGTCGCCCACGCAAAATTTGTCGAAATTTTTTGTCGGTTCCTGACGCCAACCCACTATTTTGGTAAGAGATAGATTAAGGGTGTCACAGCGAAAAGTCTGGGAACAGCCTGCTTTTTCATGTCTTCCACCGCAAACTGGGAGTTGAGTAATTTGCGGTTTGTCCGACGGCAGCTGATGTTGCTCTCGACGATGTTGGTGCTAATTAGTGAGCAATTTCTAATTCGCCTCACACGTTAACCCACTTCTTTTTTCTCGCGCCAAATAGAAGCCCGTGTGCTGGAACCACAGAAGCTGCAACTTGCAAGACGGGAGTAATTACGCGCCATAATTTGCTCCTGTAAAATACGTTGCGACTCTTGCGGCGGCGAACTTCTAAAGCGCCGCGCGGATCAAGTGGCCAAGGAATACTTTTTAATTAAAATTCTGTCGAAATTTTCGAACAGAATTATGTATCGTTTCATTACCGTTTCTCCATCTGCGGCGCTTTTTTGGGAGGGATACCCTTATTGCCTCAGCAGTAAATTCGTCACTAGGATCACAATTAGTTTTATTTCATACCGATGTGTTTTGAAGCGTTTTATAACGCGTATGATTAGGCTTCTGATGAATTTTATATTGTTCAAAGATCAAATGAATTTTAAGGTTAAAAGAAGGTTAACTGAAGTCTAGAGATCTGTTTTCTGTGTAGAAAACCTGACTCAGGTTTCTAAAAAAGCTATAATAGAAAGTCGTATAGGCGCTCGGGATTTCATAATTGCTACTCAGGAACCTGACTCAGGTTTTCTACACAGGTCGCCGAAGTCAGCTCGGATCGTAGGATGAATAGTTGCTGTATCACGTGATTATCTACTTGCAAAGAGGAAAGGCTAGGATGATGAGGAGGAGGAGGAGCATATCTTAAAAGCTTGTGGTCAGGTGGTTTGCCCTACGCTTTAGACAGCTGCTACTTGAGATTAAAACTTTCCCTCATTAAAACTTTTCAATCGATCGTAAAAGGCACATTTACCAATTATACTCGTATTATTGACAATTAACCCTCATCATGTTCCGAGAAATAGATCCAATCAAGTCAATTTAATTATTTCTGTTTTCTAGCAATACTCGGCTGCATCGTTATTGTTTTCATCAATTTGAGCAACTTGATTCTGGCAAAAATAGACCAACGTGGTCGGAATACAATGGTCAGTCGTCCAGAGTGTTATCTTGACGTGAACTTTTCGCAGCGAAATTCGATTTGCCGGTGCCCTAATTTTCTTATTTCTGGACTCTTTGAAGACAATTGCGAAAATCTTCATGTCTTTTTCTTGTTTTTTTTTCTGCTCAAAATTGTTAGGAAAGAATAATAAAAAATGGCCAATCAAAGATGAGCGCGCTTATTTTGAATCTGAAAATTGCCCGCAATAATTATGTTTTTTCTTGGGATCCAAATCGAAACCGGCATTTTTTTGATAGATCTGAATTTGAGATTAGAATCCTAGAAGAAGTTCTGTCGATGGTGTAATCGGATAGGAAGAGAAACCTTATCAGAAATGCTTCTTCCGCCCTTATCAAGTGCAAAATTAATGTACCAGCATCAACATTAATTTTTGGACCAAAGAAGTGTTCTTTTTGAATTGATTGGGAGCTTTAATCTAAACCCGAATTCTAAAATCAGATCTTCTGCTGGTAAACGCAGACCTTTCAGATCTAAAACTGGTAAGTTTCTAGTGCGCAATGAGATTTGTGACCTTACAAATGAGCGTTGGCTCCGATTTCAAAGCAGTTTTTTTTCCACGAAAAAGATGAGTCCCCGATTTTGTGGCGCACCTGGCAGTCGTGATATCTCACGAAATTCGAAATTCTGCAGTTCTCAATCCAGTTTATTTAAATTTACTCGCGCCAAGGTGTGCAATAATAAATATTGAAACCGACCAAATGTTAGATAAACCGTTTACGTGCACAATGGAAAGAATCAGAAAATTTATAAAACATTTTTTCGCTAGAATTAAACTTATCAAAATATCCTCAGAAGAAAATTTTCCCAAACAATTAAGGGGGTAGATCTCAGGAATCAGATTTCTTTGCACTATTTTTTTTCGAATTTTTATCATAGTGACCCCCTTATTTTTTCTGCTCAAAATACATTTCAGGCAATAATATATTTTCTATGGAAGCCAAAAATTTCGATTTCTTGTGTTTTCAAGGTGCTACAATGCGAATCTGTCACCTTGGATTGTCGTCAAAATAAGAGTTTTAGCAATGTTGGGGATTTTTGATGGTACATTTTGTGAAAAAAATTTTCGAAATTTTGATTTTGTCTTTTTAGGAAATAGAAAAAGGTCTAAACTTTTAGTTGCTGGAGAAAAATAAGGGTGTCACTTCGTAAAATTCTGGAGAAAAAGCTGCAGCGAAATGGCGATTCTCGATATCTACCGCCTTAATCATCGAAGATAATGTATTTTTTCACGATGTTAACCCCGTCAAAATCCGAACTGTTAAAACACTGGGCGTTGAAAATTGAATAATGACAATTGAATTGAATTATTCTGATTCCAAAACAAACGGGAGCAGTAAAAACGGTCAATCAGCTTTGGTACTTGCGGCAACAAATAATTTTCAGACTCGTTTGTTCGCTGAAATGATTAATAAATAAAGGAAAATTATTTCCGGGAGAAAAAGAATTGATTGTTTTTACAAAGCATGTTTTTTCGGTTGTCTAAAATTTAAATTTTTTGTGTATGAAAAACCTACTTTTGGACGGTAGAAGCGGGATCCCTTACAAAGGAGAGATATTGAAGACGAAAATTTATGGAAATGTATGACTTCTAATGGGCCTCATGACGTTGCTTGAACGAAAGGATTAACAGCCAGTGACAAGTGGAGTGATGCTACCTGTCAAAGACTACCGCGGAGCTGCTCCATCCTCTACCGCTCTTCAAAATCTTTCAGTGTAATATTTCGACATTACACTGGAAATTTTCTGAAATGAAAAAAAATATGTCTTTTAGAAAATCGACTGTTTTTCGAGTAGCAAGCTTGTCTCGTTAATTGTTAATTGGCTGTTGGTAGTGTGCTGTCGTGGCGTAAAAATAGATAAACGCAGCAGGAGCTTCTTATCGCCGAATTTTGAGAGAGCGCCATTCTCCTGATAAGCAAAACAGCATTGGTTTCACAATTGCTTAGATTTTCTAGTGATCAACCAATGGTTGATATTCCGGGCAAAAAATAAATCTCGCATCGAAAATTTACGAGTTCTACGCTTCTACGCTTGCCTAGATTTTCGCCGAAAATTGGCTTAAAAACGTTTCATAAAATCCAGCGACTCGCGTATTCTGTTTCAAAACGAGCCTGGGCTTATCTTAAACTTCCGTACTGCTTGTTACGTTCACTGAATCATTTTTCTAGTTATCAATTTACAACACTTCTACGCTGAAAACTTGAATTGTAAGAAATAGAAATGTCTTTCTGTTCAATCGGCAAAATAAAACGGAACAAGAAAAAGTGTTTTAATTATCAAAAAAGCGATTTCAATAGTTCAGATTTTGAAGCAAGCTAAATTGTTGTGACTTCAGTTTTTACAGCCTCAAAATTGCTTTCAAACAAATCTGATTAAAATTTTAAAGCCTTTATTCATTACTGTATCAGGGAAGCTACTGTATTTCTTATATAATAAATACCAGACTCAATATACAATCGATAGATAAGCAAAGCTTTCATCTATAAGATGAAAACCACGTGCCAATAATACCAATAATTATCACAATAAAATGATATTATCTGATGATTCATATTCAAATTTGAGCTCAGCTGAGCAGATAATTAACGCCGAAACGCAGGGCGACCAATTAATTGGTACAGGGCCCTTTAATGCCCCATAACTCAACTTTTACTTTATGGTAGAAAAAAATGAACCCCCACTTATGGAGCTACTTTTTATCGAGGAATTTGATTCCGGTGTCAGAAAAATTTTTTTTTGAAAATTTTTGATTTTAGCTATTGAACAAAGTTTTGAACTCGGATATTTATATATTCTTTCAACAATAAATCGCCATTACGTCGTAATTCGGCACATTTGGAAATACGCATATTTACTCATATTTATGTTATGATATGAATATAATATGGGGATGAAATTGAAGCTAAGCGTCTGAGAAATATTTATCTGTATCATTTATTCAGTAGACTTATCAGTTTCATTGTTAAAAAGGGGTAAAAGGGGCGTACCAATTAATTGGTACGATCTGCGTTCCACCTTGAAAAAATTTTATGCGTTCCGGCGTTAAAATTAGGTAAAAACGTCTACTCTTTTCTTTAAAATTGAGTACTAGGAGTTCATTGGTCGGGCCAGCACCTAACCCTAACCCTAACCCTAAGCTAAGGCTTCGCCTCCTGGGACCCCTCAGTAGCACTATTCCCTAATCCCTAATCGAGAAAAATCTCATTTTCTTCAATTGACCCCGGTTCCTTGCGAATTCCTACCGTAGAAAAGAAGATGCTTTGACAACGGAAGCAAGCTCTCATTTCCGTTAAATCTGCTTCTTGCCTTCTTCATCCCCTTTTTCTAAGCTGGCTTAACTTCCTGATGTCGGGCGGATTTCCATCGAGTTTTTCCAATACGAGGCCACGCGAATGGCGAGGCAGGTCGATTGTTAATCGCTTCCTGGCACCATGCTGGTCCATCTTGGACAATCTCAATACCAGAATTTTCGAAAACTAGCGGCGCCACTTTCCATCACAGATGGCGCTTTTCTCCTTTCCATGACTAGATTTGGGTAACTTCGACTTCGCAAGAGCAACTTGGCACTTCTTCTTTAAACTTTTCTTTTAAAAAGTCAAAGTCAACGAAAACCAAGAAGTCGAAAGTTATGGACACTCGAAAAATCGGAGGTAAAGTGCATATTTTAATTTGTCTGCTTTACTGTTTCAAGTCTTTGACAGACAGAAAAGTCGTAAACTGACATAAGAAAAGATCTGAAATGTCGATTGAATCTATCCAAAAACCCCAATTTCACGATGTTTTGCATCAAATTCGTTCTTTTTTCTCGATAATTGACCACAATGATTACAATCATACTATATTCTTCAATTTAAAAATCGGAAATTATGAATCAAGCTCAACTTTAAATCAAAAGAAATATGTTAAATCTTCTTCAGAAAAGCAAAATGTAGAAAGGCACCATATTTTTTCGACGCAAATTATTTTTTATGAAGCAATAAAGCGTTTGATTTGTAATTTCATTGTTATCATATTTATTCTATCTTTATTACGAGGCTAAGATTCGATGTTCAAGTTTTTAATTAAAAACTTCTGATGATAAATTAGAGACTGCATATTTCTACTCTATGTGAAATGACAGAACATTGTTCTTAGATTTTCTAGTTCCAAACATTCCAGTCAGTCTATCCGCCCGACCGTCAGTCGATCTTGAATGTATGGCTCTAGCAGTGACGCCAGTTTCCTGCTGTCATTCACTTTACAAGTGCCCTCCTTGACAAGAAACTGCTCCTCCTGCTGCGCCCCACAAAAACAGCCCCTTAGTACGGCAAGAAAGCATGTTTGCCAAAAATTAACAACAGTGTCAATTGAATTTTCTTTTGACGAAGAACTCCCTAATTGTCGTTTATACAGTAGCTGAGAGCAGTGGCCTCTTGGCTTGATTGTTTCAAGCAGCGCACCTGTTTGAAAGGTAGTAGTGCTCTTTTGGCGGATAAGATGTAAATCTGGACTTAGTGATTTGCACGGAAGGCTAAGACTTCGCTTCAACCTTTTAAGTGAATTTCCTTTCGAGTAAAGTAATCCACTCTCCGGTGAGTTAATCGCGCGCTTTGCGACTTCAAGAGCACCGCCTTAGGCGAGTGAGAATCGATCTACAAGCGGATATTGTTTCTCTGATCTTGAGATATTATCATTCGCAAAAAAAAACAGTGTTGGGACTTCCGAATCATGGGCAGAACCAAGAACGTAGAGAGGGGTTATCATTCGCGCCTATGATTCGAGCCATACAATATCTTAGAATCTGGGCTAGTGGCTAGGGTTAGGGACTAGGAACTTTCAAGGGGGGTTTCGGGGGGCGAAGCCCCCTAGTTAAGACCTTAGGTGGGAGGTCCTGGGGGGCGTAGCCCCCTGGGTTAGGTTAAAGGTTAGGGGCAGCTCGAATGATAACCCCCTACTACCACCAAGAAAAGAAAGCATTTTCTCGATCTGGGTTTTAATTGGCCGGAAGGCCATATACAGCAATCTTATTGGTCGCCCAAAAATGCACTTCCTTTTCTTGATTTGTGCCCAAATCATAACCCTAAGCCTAACCCTATTGAATAGGATATTTTTATATCCCTTATTTCTCTGAAAGTTTCTGACCCCTATTTATCGTGAAAAGTACTTGATTCTAAAATGAGGTCGGAAGAGCCTACTCTGTTGGACCCTTGTCAAGGGGAAGTTTAGACAGTGGCGGGAACATTAATTTTGCTATTTCAGGACGAATATTAGAGGTTCCTTGTCGCGTTTGTGGTGACAACAGCTCCGGCAAGCACTACGGTGTGTATGCTTGTGATGGATGTAGCGGATTCTTCAAGGTTTGTCCAGAACGCATAAATCAAAAAACGCGAAATCTGATCCTTTAGAGATCCATCAGGAAGTGCCGAAGCTACATTTGCAAGGGCGTAATCCAAGGACAATGTCCAATCGATAAGGCGCACAGGAACCAGTGCCGCGCCTGCAGATTAGAACGCTGTTTGAAGGTAAAACTAATATAATAATAGCAATTTTAGATGTGTGCTTGGGATTATCTAGCCGGGAAAGAAAGAGGGTTAGTCGAAAAATAGTAAAACAAGAACTCGAACTACTAGAATTCTCAAGTTCAAGTCTCGAACTTTTCAATCGAACTCAGGGCTGGACCCTGTGTAGAAAACCTGAGTCAGGGTCCAGAAAGATCGGCTCAGTCAATTGACGGTCTCTTTCAGGACCCTGACTCAGGATTTCGAGCCGAAAACAAGGGGCATATTCCGGCAAAATAATTCAGTACAGTCAGGAATTTGACTAACTGAATTATTTTCCTGGATTGACCACATTTTAGAGCAGAAAAATTGACAATTCTCAACTTAATAACTGCGTTGGAGTCTAGTTGACAATGAATCTGAAAATTCGGAATCAAGAATTAGTTTCATTGATTATTTTTTTTATTTTGAGTTTCGGGAAAAAGATCAAGAAGCTTATAAGATACGACGTTGATAATTCGTCATATCGCACGGCTAATACCGAAGACGTCCCGACTTTAGCAGCACTCGGTCTAATGTCGGGACAAGGCCTTTTTAAGTGCTGATAGTGTCACTCTTTCAAACTGACTAACTCACTCAGGTGCGGATGAATCGCGACGCTGTCCAGAACGAACGTGGTCCTCGAACGTCCACGATTCGCAAGCACTTGGCTTCGATGCAGGCCAAAACCGGTCACTCGTTTCCCGGATTGATGCAGCAAGGAAGTATCGCTGGCCAGTCTCCCCATGGGAGTCTAGGACTCAATCTTGGCTTTGGTAATGTCGGATTGCCCTTTTCGTTTCCTGGGCAGGCGCGGACGAGATTGCCCCCTACGCAAACAGGATCGGATTCTGCAATATATACCAATTCGGTTTTTGTCCATAAAAATGGAAATTCTTATTTTACGCTTGATAAATCATAATGATAAAGAAGTGTTATTAGTTTATCGTTTATCAGAGAAAGAAAGTTACTGATTGTATATCGGCGCAAATTGTTTATTTATTGCTGATTTCCAATAAGGATTCAATCTTGATAAAACATGTGCGCTTCGAAATAATAACTTATCTTTTTTTATTGAAAACTTACTTTTTTCATCATTAATTTTTGCTACCTTAGAAGTTCGAATCAACCGTTTAGTAAGCACGTAAAAGCTAGTTGCTTCACGGCTGAATAACGACTAAAAACATTCATATATCAAGTAACTCGCTTTTTTCAATCCAGAATCCAGTTCAAGCTATACCGAGCGCGATGCCACCGAGAACTCTTCCCGAATTGCCGAGCAATATCAACTCGTCTACCGCGAGCCAGGTCCAGGACACTTCCTCGGAAAGTGGAAACGAGGAGGAACTTGTTACATCCTCGACAAACCACGATGTAGAGGTAATTACTCGAAAACGAATAAGAGTTTCATAATTTTGTCTTTTTGCTAGGTAGTCGACATGGGCAATTCCCAAGAAAGCGAGGACGAAGACAACTCGACTTCGGCAGAGATGAGTCCGCAAGCGGCTCAACTCAGAGCCGGGCTTCATACTTTTCGGATGCTGCTTGCTGAATTTTCGTCAAAATCGCTCTTTGATTGCATTCGCTGGGTGAAGAATCAACCCTACTTGTCGGCCGTGCCTAAGGAAAATAAGGTAAGAGAAGTGATGAATACCAGATCATCGAATTCTTCCTGCTGTTAAAGGACTGACACCCTTATTTCTATCAAAATTAAGATCGCGATGCTAGAAGATTTCTGGGCCTCGTTTATGATGCTTGAAATGGTTGAATGGTTGACTCCGATGATCAAAGCGCAGATTCGACTTACTTCCGAGCAGCAATCGTAAGTCATTTTCAACTAGCCACATTTTCTAATGCTATTTTCAGACTTTCCTTTTGGGACTTGGTCGAAGAAGTTCAATCGCTTAATTTGACTGAGAAAATCACCACCCGCGGGCTCTTGGTTCTCTACGGTAAGAACCCATTGTTTTCGCGCCTAATTTGCGTCAATTCTATTTCGGTATTATCATTTTCTGGAACTTCTCTGAGAGACTCTAATAATTTCGTTCTAAATGAAGATTTCGCTAATCCCATTTTATCATCGTTTCTTTTCAGCCATGTCGGACTTTTTCAACAGCTCTGGAATTCATGACGTAACAACTGATTCCCTGGTCTCTCGATTACGAGACGGTAAGTGCCATTAATACTGTAATTGGCTTAGCAATTACGTAATTTTTCATTTGAATTAGAAGTGATAGTAATCCGTTATTCGAGTGTAATTGTTGATTATTCCTGTATGCTACTTGTTGAACAAAATACTAAATTGAAACATGCATAATTTGTTTTGCCCAAAATTTGTTCCTTGGATAACTTTGAGTTTGCCCAAAGCAAAGGAGCAGGATCATTTGTTTTTCTGGAGGACTTATTGAAGAATATTAGTTAATAATTCGATTGTCAGCACTGTCTAATTTTGAACAGAAAGCACCATCTTACCATTATTGAGTAACTGGCTTGATGAATGTTTTGCTTCCTCCTTTTTCATTGAATATTTTTAGTAAACAAAGAGTCAATGGATCGAATGCTCTTCAACAACATGTTTCCATTGCCGATAAGCACCATGATGGCTGACCTCTTTGATTCCGTATAAACTCAATTTCGTAGCGTAGAAACCTTTCATTTCATATTTATTTGTTCCTTCTTTTTTAGATTTTTTTTTTAAGTTCCTGCAAATAAAGATGTCTTTCTACTCGTCTTTCTTGAATTTTTCTATTTCGCAGATCCTTAAAATCGAATTTGTTGTCAATTATCAACGAGTGTTTTTGGTTAAATCAAGGCATTGACCGACTTCGCCAGTTATTATGGTAGATTCTAAGATGTGGAGTAATATTACCAAGTAAAAGAGGTCATTTTTGAGGTTTGTTTTGTGTTTTCGCGCGAATAGAAACCCAATTTTTGATAAACTATTTAGATGTAATGGGTCAAAATAGTCCGGACTCCGGACTCTCAATTATCGCGGACATAATCGTATTAAAGACTATTAAGGTTCTACCAAATTGTTGATATGTGAACAGAAACGCTTTTATAAACGATCGAAACAAGCTCTTGAATTGCTAAATACAGTATTTTTATTGGAATTATAACAGTTGTGCAGTGTATAAAATAAAATTCAAAGAATTACTCGTCGGAGTCAGATTCCGCCTCTACATAGATTTGTTTATAAGTGAATCGCCTGTTGCAACCATTTTTCGGGCAGGTTCGTCTTGTTTGGATGCATGTGTAGCCAAAGCTATGTCCGCATGGAAGAAGCGCTTTTTGGTGGCCATCGGCGTTGTAATACGGAAGTGGGCAAAGTGAGCAGAAATTTTTCATGCTGTCTATAAAATATTTGTTAGGGAAAATAAGGTGTAAGCATTTTAAGGCTCACGAGTTTTTCTGAATTTTCGAGGAGGTTCCCACTGACATCTTTCCGAATATTTGTAGCTGCAGAAGCTGAATCGTTTTCTCGTACGGCTGTGAATTTTTTCCTGTTCTTCTACTTTTCCCCAGATGATCTTGAATTTCGCCATGCTCGTATCTTCCTCATCCTGAGCCTTTTTCAATTCTTCTTAAGCTTTTTTGGCCGCTTTTTCCATCTTTTGATTTCATTTTGAGCTTTTTTCGCGTTTTCTTTTGCGGTTTCGATCGCTTTTTCCGCCTCTTCTGCCTTTTTCTTTGCCAAATAAAGTTTACCTCCTTTTTCTGTTCGCTCTTTGAACATTCCATAGTAATTTTTCTCAGCTTGAATGAGCTCAATCTCCGACTTCTCAAAGCATTGCTGAAGATAGGCAAGCTTGTATCTCTGCTCTAAATTTAAAAAATATATTTTCACGTCTTCCTGTATTTTTACCTTCTGGTTCGGCAGTCCACTCAATTCCAGCGTCGCAGCAAAGGCCCACCACGAACTGCTGGTAATTCAAATCTTTGGCGTTGCATCCCTTTCCACTTTTAAAAGCAGGGCATCGAAATTTCGCATCGGAAGGTGTGTATTTAAATTCATCGTCGTCATAGAGGTAGCGAAACTTGTTAGAACAGCAATGCCGACAGATTCTTTCAATTTCCGATTCTTCAAAAGAACTATCTTCCGATTCGTCAATGGCTTGTTGATCAGTTGTTTCTAAAACCCCACTAGAATGATAGTTGACTTAAGGGGGTAGAAACAGCTTTCTCGATTTTGGACTGTAGCTACATAAAAGAAAACATAAGATTTATTTATGTTAACGAAAATTCCTCATAAATGTTCTTAGAAAAGGGGTAGAGGTTTACAAAACTTTGAATGAAATTTATTTAACTATTAGGTGAATCGAGATATTCGTGTTTGAAAAGTGGCGAAAATCGAGAATTTCGGAGAGATGAGTTGCTTCTGAGCCCGTCTACTCAAAAAATTGATAACTAAAACAAATTTCGAGGGAGATGTTCCTAGATCTAAGATGTATCTATCTTAATCTGGAGAGAAAATTTGAAAATGTAAGATTCTCTTGTCTGTAGCGCCGGTCAAAAATCGCCATTTTCGGGAAAAAGCTGTTTCTACCCCCTTAATGAAAATTTCACAAGACCATTTAACTTACCGTTCGCATCTTTCACAAAAGCCGTAGTGTCCGCGGTCTGTGATGTATTCTTTGTTGATTCTGACAGGAGTCTCAATGCCACAATCAAACAGCGGGTACATTCCATAGTCCATTGGACTCTTCTGTTTTATTTCATTCTCCTGAGTTGTCATATCTGTTTTCATTAAAGACTTAAATCAAAGAACCACGAATCATCAAATCAACCAAAGTTCTAGAAACGATGCTGAGAAGAACCAAGTTCGAGCAAAAACATCGAACTTCCGCAAAAAGAAACATGCCCACTTCGGTCTTGACATTTGACAAGTTGATGGATGACAGAACGAGAAGACAGCGTGGAGGCAGCGCATGCGAGGGCTTTCGTGAAATTTTGACGTGACTGTCGTAAGAAACATTTGAAAATTATACACAGGAGTTTGACTTGCATGAGTGGATCCTCTTTTTTTAGAAAGATATCCTCATCATCATTTCATTATCAGATATTGTTCAGTCATCCTGTGTAGATATCCTGACTCAGGTTGCCGAGCCCACAATGCACTAGAACAGTATCTCCGCTACACTGTTGTTCAGCAATAAAAACATGATAAAACTGGTATTATTATTTATTATTTTATTTCGCCTTGCTTCATCAAAAATTCCACCTCTTGGTTCAATAAATTTTCGCTTCATTCGCTCGTTTAATAATTTTATAAGCGTCAAATTTACCGCTCAATTTTTGAATGTATCTGACTTATTGTGCCATTTATTTCTGCAATTAACTCAAAGATAATATAGTTTTGGAAAGAGTATTCCTGGCTATAACTAGTCTTCTCGATCGTAAATTCTTTCACCATATCTTTTACGGGAAGGCTTAGGTTCTAAAAGCATCAATAAGGATGAATTTTTTAGACTTCATTTTCAAGCGAAAAGAGAAATTCAGCAATTAATAAATTTATTTGAGACTTTCTCATATTTTTATTCATAAAAGATGCTGATGTTTGAAAAGATCAACGTTCATCTTGCTCTGATCGCTCATTCTCCTGTCAAACATCGCCAGCGTCTTGGTCAAGTTTGCTGTTGTTTAACCGTTTAGCGCGAAACTATCATTTACGGTGTTAGTTTGTGTTGTAAAAATTCTAGCGCTTAGTACTTGATCCTTTTTCTTGCTAATTCGTAATTAAAACGAGGTCTGATGGACAGAAATGAATTAAGATCAAAGTTTTTTTACAGTCTTAAGTTTTCATTACTAAAATATCGACCCTATTCGGGAATGGGTAACCTGTTTATTTCTTTGTTAAAAAAAGCCTTAGCTTTGTGACAAGGATTAAAATGATGGGAAAGTATCTAATCAGATTCTGTTAACGTCAATATGCAGGAATCTTTAGTGTTCCCACTTCTCTTCTATTGAAATCAAGGAAGACTAATCTTGAGAAAAAGCCTTTTTCACAGGGTTAGATTTCTTTCTTCAGGATTTTAAATTCATCAAGCGCTTAATTTTCGAATTTTCAAAGTTTTAAACTTAACTTTCCAGACTTTCTATTTTTTTTAGAAAAAATTCTAGACTGAAATTTTATCATCGTTTCTAGACAACTTGGGAAGACCCAATTTGAAATTCGGAGCCTCAGATCAGAATGTCAGAACACTTCAATCCGCGAAAGAGCGACTAAGAGAAAAGTTTCCAAAAACTGGCGTTTTTTTTGTCCAGTGCAAAATCAGATTTGGCAAGTAAAGACGGCTGAGAGGCGACGGCTCGGACGTGCGCCCTGCCGCACTTGACCTCACCGGGCCTCAGTCTTGGCACACCAGTCACTTCATTTTTTCCTCTTCCTTTTCTTGCCGCCGCGCAAAATTCAGAGCTTTTCAGAGACGCTTTTTACAACCCAAAATTTTCTAAAACTGTCATCCAAATCTTCAATTTATCGCTCCGAATTTTTTTGTAAAAAAGGATTAAAATGTGTAAAATGTGTGAACACACCCTTATTTTCTTCCCACGCGTTTTCTCACTACCCAGGGGGCGTTTTCCAATTGCCCAAAAGGCGATTCGTAGAAAATTTCAAAAACCACAAAACCTAATTAACAAGCGAACAAAAGAACTATCGAGTGTCACGTGAGAACATAAGTACATAGAAGCTCAACTCAGCGCAAATAACAAGGCAAATTATGCTTTGGTTACCCGGCTTTTTTTCAGAGCCAAATCTTATTTTTTTCAAAAAAAAAGAGAAAATTTCTTTCAAAAAAAATATAGATAATTAAATAAAGAAATTTTTTTCACGATATAATAGCCGGACCATTGTTATTTTAGATTACTTAGTGACACCCGTATTAAAAATAGTAATAATATTAATACTATTTTACAATTTTATTTTACAAAATAATCAACCAAAAAAGAAGTAACATGCTAGAATTACTAAAGCAGCTGTAGTTACTGTACTAAGACCGCAAATAAGCGGGTAAGCGTGTGTCCCTGCCATTTAGCAGGTTTTCAGCTGCTCTGGTAAACCGGTCGCCACCTCCAGATTCGCCTCCGCCGGGCAAATCTCGCACTCAGCTCAATAAAGTCCCCTCGCACTAGCTAGCCACACACTTCACCGTTCTTTATTCTTCACTTTTCAATCGCAATCTTTTGTAAAAATAGAGAATAGAGAAAATAACTATCGAAATAATTACTTTGTATAGTTTTTAATTGAATTTATATTGAAGCTTTTTCTTCCAAATTGGAAAGATCAAGCTAAGGCTATTTCGCCGACAAAATAAATAATAGATTCCAATGCCCTATTCTGTGTATTTTGCACCCGAGGCGGCGTCAAGCTTGCCCCGCGGCGACGATTTTCTACTTTCACGTGACACTGACAGCGAAAAAGGAAAAATAAAACGAGCACGCTCTTTCTCTTTGGGCACACGCTCTCTCTCTTCTGAGGGAAAAAATGGGAAACGCAGATTGTGGAGAACTGGTTCTTTGATGGCTCGTCTCTGCGACCCTGAGTGCAGAATCTTGGTCTGGTGGATTTTAAATAGAACCAACGCCGGACCAGGACTTTGCTCGGGAAACAGGGCGAGCTACAGTCGACGATCTATTCTTACTGTGCAAAATATAAAAATCCTTTCAAAGACACGATATTACTTTAGAGAGAAAAGCTGCCATCTTTCAAAGAATAAAAGGTGAATTTTTCAATTGAAAGTTGGGAGAATTTTCCTTTTGATTTGACCATTCAAAATAGGTAGATTTTACTAGAACCGAAATTATTGGAGCATGACTAGTAGGCCAGAAGTAAACCGCTATTTGGCATCAGCAAATAAGAAAATTTGAGCTTTTTTGAAGTCGAAATTTCAGCAGTTTTACAGCCTTTTTACTGATGAACGGGGTTGACCAGAAAAAATGTGAATCCCTGAGGGACAGAGTTCTAAATTTTGAAGATTTGACGAGAGCTTAAAGCTTCAAGTAAATTACTTGAAAAATAGCTGAGCTGCTAGCTAACCAAATTTAGAACTCTGCTGAGAAATCACTATCCTGCGGGACTACCTGGATATGATGTCAGATATTGGGCCGAAGATCTAATTCCTCTGCTCAAGAGAACAACAACGAGAACTGCCAAGTGCCGTCTGATTCTATCCATGGAAAGACACGAGTTTGAAAGAGACAGTACAGCGAGAAAATTCACCAGTTTCATCTTCCACGATGAAAATACTTGTCAACTCTTCGCAAATGGCATTCCTCTTCCAGAAAATCCACACAAATGGAAATCGACAGTTTTTCAGCAGAAATTACTCCAAGAACACATTCACTTGCTTGGCAAAGAAATATATCGAGATGAAATCAAGGAAGAAGAAGGAAAATGGGACTTGACTTTGCTGGGCTCTGAATGTGTCCAGGAAGGAGGGGAAGCAATCGTCTTCGAGAAATTCTTTAATCAACGCCCTTTTGCTGTGAGAATTCAGGCATTTGACTCTGCGCTTTTCACTGATCATTTTTTGGGCGAAGTCAAGCTTGTCTTCAACTTTTCTTCAGGTAGGAATTTTAGGGTTAAACCAATTTATGGAAGTGATTTTAAAGATCCGGGTTTTGATTGGCCGGTAGGCCAAATACAGCAATCTTATTGGTAATCCAAAAATGCACTTCCATGAATTGATTTTGTCCGAATTTTGGTAGAAATACTTCGATAATTCTTTATTATAGGAGATTACAAGCAAGCAACAAAAATCAAGACCGACATTTTCATGTCGAGAGGGAGAGAGTACAGTAGATACATTCCGTTTCACGAAAACATAATCCAGCACTTTGCGAACATTGAGTTTTACGACCCAGATGATACTGATTTATCCGACTGTTTGGGATGGCTGACTGTCATGGAGAAAGCTGACGGTAGCCTTCGAACAGAAGAGAATTGGGAACGATAGATCTTGAAGAAAGAAAAAATATTGCGATCGGAATAAAACGAGCTGTCGAATATCTCGGCGCAGTGGGGATTTCCCACTACGACTTGAAACTAGAAAATGTTCTGTTGATCGGAAAAGTTGCCAAGATCGCCGATTTTGGAATCATATCCGACAAAACCAATCGATTGAGTTATAGAAAAATGGGATACGCACGACGAGGATCGAAGTTTAGACTGGCTCAATCACTATGTAAGTCAATTTTAGCAGAAAGTCCTGGGTTTTCATATGAACCTCTTTAGATTCTGGAACTCCTGGCTTTTCCGACTCGATGCAAATCATTGGCAACCAAGGTTACTCGGTCGACAACATCATCCGTTTTATCTTTTGTGAATGGAAAACTGCCTGGAGTCTTTTATTTGATCCTATTGACGAAGATGAGAAGGCTCTGCTCGACGAGATTTTAGAGGTTGAAATACTGTGCTGAATTGATTGCTGATTTATTTAGGAATGTAACTTGGTAAAATTCGACAAAGAGGGAAAAGGCTGCGGTATTATCAATCATACAAAAACATTTCCGTTCAAGGCAAAGTTGCAGGAAGCTACTGGAATCGCCTGTATTTCTACCTCGGGTGAAGCATACTTCGATGACCCGAAATTGACAAAGTTGCGAGAAATGTCAGTCATGAAAGAGAGTATCTTCAGAAGTCATCTTGATCATCCTAATGGACATCTTTGTGTGCCAATTTCCGTCGCAACCTTAATCTGTGATGCTCTCAAAAACGACCTTGAATATAAAACTGATGATTCCATCTTCTTCAAAGTATTTTCCATTCTGACGATGATTATTTACCCCCGAAGTTTGGCTCGATTCAATCTCCACCCTGACAGTCAAGAAAGAGAAATAGAAAAATTTCTCAGAAGACTCAAATATCCAACGTACGTGAATGCTAGTGGGTGGGAAATCCTCAGGAGCTGTCTTAAACTTCCAAAGTCAAAATTTTCGTTCGAAAGAGGTAAATTTTAATTATAACAAAAACCCATTCAAATTTTTTTCAGTTGTCTTTGACTCATCTTTTCTATTTACTCGACCTCTAACTGTAACTGCTGCATCTTCACCAGAATCAGGCGCCACCAGATTTCATCAAATGGTTCTTGACAGTATCGAAAACAATGAGTACGTTCTCAAGAACTGGAGTGAAACGATTCAGATCCCCACAAACAGACCGACTTTTTCCTATGAAACTGATCAAAAAAAGAACGAATGGTATCTACTTCCTAAGGCTTTTTCTGTGACAATTATAGTGTAAGTTGCACTGTGTAACCCTAATAAAACGAAAAAAAATACGATAAACGAAAAATCGAAGATTTTACTTAATTAATAACTCGTTATTATTCGGTTGTGAACATGAAAATGAAATATCCATCAGAAGGGCTGTCATTTTTAAGATGCAAAAGAACCGGTTCGCCAGCGTCACCAAGCTCAACGTTTGCGAAATCGGTCATGGAAAAATCCGGATCCTCCATATTTATTCCGCCGCATTTTTCGTTGCCATTGATCGCCAAATATTGATTTCCACAGGAGGTCATATCAGTGGTTAGATCTTATTTAGGGTTTTTTGTTGTACTATTTGTAGGCTTACCGCGGTGTTTTTCGATTTTTCAGGCTCTTTTGAAAAATCTCCCCATACTTTCAGAACATATGCATCAAGACAAGCCTTGAAAAACTGCACTTGCAGAATTTTCGATATGAGTCATCTTACCCCCTTTTTTGGGGGATTTTTAGCAAGAAAAAAAGCACTAGTTTGATTAGAAGCGGCTTTTGAGTGCGTGCTAGATCGATTTTGATAATTTGATGCCTACCATGTGAAAGATAAGCGCAAGATGCATCGATACATATGAAATTTATTATTGCGGAGTACTTCCTTCATATGATTCTAGAGCTCCAAAGTTGACGCAAGCAGCCAGATACGATAATCCAATATTATCAACTTCTGATATAAGCATGGTATGATGATGTTTTATAGCTCAAATTGAAGCTTATAAATTACTGAACAAAATGGAGTGGTATTTTTTTGACCAGCCGGTTGTGCTTCCGGTTCGTCGCGGTTCATACCCGGAAATAGGTCAAAATGTAGAAATATGTATATCAAATGAATTAATTTTCAACAGCGAATCTTTTGAACATATTCAGAAGTTCAACCGCCCGGTTATTATTGCGGTTCATGGTGGTTCATGGTGGTTCAAGCGCAGAAATGAACAAAATAGCAGCAATATGTATATCAAATTGAAACATAAATTAAGAACATTCATAAAATCATTTAATAAGCCCGAAGCAACCGGTTGTTCTCCCGGTAAATGGCGGTTCCAAACGGTTCAAGCCGGTTCAAGCTAAAAACATGCTCAAAGTGGTTCAATATGGTTATCAAATGTATTCATTTACAATAGCGAAGCTTTCTAGCATATTAAGAAATTCAACCGCCCGGTTATTCTTGCGGTTCATGGTGGTTAATCGTGGTTCAAGCCCAGACATGAACAAAATAGCATCAATATGCATATCAAATTGAATCTTGTATTAAGTACATTCGTCGAATCATTGAATAAGCCCAAACCACCCGGTAACTCTCGTGGAAAAAGGCGGTTTCTGACGGTTCAAGCCGGTTAAAGCCGAATATATGCTCAAAATGGTTCAATATGTATATCAAATGAAGAATTATTCAAAAGCACGTCTTTTGAAACTTTAACGAGATCCGGACGCGTGATAAAACACTGAATATGCGCAAACCGCCCGGTTTTAATCGATTTTGTCTCTTTAAACGGGCGAAAATAAGGGGAGGCCAGGCCCAATTATTCAATTCAGTCTGAGACGGGGCCAAGCCGACCCGAAGGGGAGGCAAGGCCCGTTTATTCAATTCAGTCTGAGACGGGGCCAAGCCGACCCGAAGGGGAGGCCAGGCTCGTTCAAAGAATTCAGTCTGAGACGGGGCCAAGCCGACCCGAAGGGAGGCCAGGCGCGTTTATACATTCAGTCTGAGACGGGGCAAAGCCAAGCCGAAGGGAAGGCCAGGCGCGTTCATACAATTCAGTCTGCGACGAGGCCAAGCCGACCCGAAGGGAGGCCAGGCCCGTTTAAACAATTCAGTCTGAGACGGGGCCAAGCCGACCCGAAGGGGAGGCCAGGCCCGTTCAAACAATTCAGTCTGAGACGGGGCCAAGCCGACCCGAAGGGGAGGCAAAGCCCGTTTATTCAATTCAGTCTGAGACGGGGCCAAGCCGACCCGAAGGGGAGACCAGGCCCGTTTATTCAATTCAGTCTGCGACGGAACCAAGCCGACCCGAAGGGGAGGCCAGGCGCGATCATACAATTCATCCGTGGCAGACTGAATTGAATAAACGGGCCTTGCCTCCTCTTCGGGTCGGCTTGGCCCCGTCGCAAACTGAATTAAATAAACGGGCCTGGTCTTTCCTTCGGGTCGGCTTCGGCTCGTCGCAGACTGAATCGTTTCAACGGGCCTGGCCTCCTCTTCGGGTCGGCTTGGCCCCGTCGCAGATTGAATGGTATAAACGGGCCTGGCCTCCCCTTCGGGTCGGCTTGGCCCCGTCGCAGACTGAATTGTTTAAACGGGCCTGGCCTCCCCTTCGGGTCGGCTTGGCCTCGTCGCAGACTGAATTGTATGAACGCGCCTGGCCTTCCCTTCGGGTTGGCTTTGCCCCGTCTCAGACTGAATTGCATAAACGGGCCTGGCCTCCCCTTCGGGTCGGCTTGGCCCCGTCTCAGACTGAATTGAATAAACGGGCCTGGCCTCCCTTCGGGTCGGCTTGGCCCCGTCTCAGACTGAATTGTTTGAACGGGCCTGGCCTCCCATTCGGGTCGGCTTTGCCCCGTCTCAGACTGAATGTATAAACGGGCCTGGCCACCTCTTCGGGTCGGCTTGGCCCCGTCTCAGACTGAATTGTTTGAACGGGCCTGGCCTTTCCTCCGGGTCGGCTTGGCCCCGTCGCAGACTGAATTGAATAAACGGGCCTGGCCTCTCCTTCGGGTCGGCTTGGCCCCGTCTCAGACTGAATTGAATAAACGGGCCTGGCCTCGATCAAAATCGATTAAAACCGGGCGGTTTGCGCATATTCAGTGTTTTATCACGCGTCCGGATCTCGTTAAAGTTTCAAAAGACGTTCTTTTGAATAATTTTTCATTTGATATACATATTGAACCATTTTGAGCATATATTCGGCTTTAACCGGCTTGAACCGTCAGAAACCGCCTTTTTCCACGAGAGTTAACGGGTAGTTTGGGCTTATTCAATGATTCGACGAATGTACTTAATACAAGATTCAATTTGATATGCATATTGATGCTATTTTGTTCATGTCTGGGCTTGAACCACGATTAACCACCATGAACCGCAAGAATAACCGGGCGGTTGAATTTCTTAATATGCTAGAAAGCTTCGCTATTGTAAATGAATACATTTGATAACCATATTGAACCACTTTGAGCATGTTTTTAGCTTGAACCGGCTTGAACCGTTTGGAACCGCCATTTACCGGGAGAACAACCGGTTGCTTCGGGCTTATTAAATGATTTTATGAATGTTCTTAATTTATGTTTCAATTTGATATACATATTGCTGCTATTTTGTTCATTTCTGCGCTTGAACCACCATGAACCACCATGAACCGCAATAATAACCGGGCGGTTGAACTTCTGAATATGTTCAAAAGATTCGCTGTTGAAAATTAATTCATTTGATATACATATTTCTACATTTTGACCTATTTCCGGGTATGAACCGCGACGAACCGGAAGCACAACCGGCTGGTCAAAAAAATACCACTCCATTTTGTTCAGTAATTTATAAGCTTCAATTTGAGCTATAAAACATCATCATACCATGCTTATATCAGAAGTTGATAATATTGGATTATCGTATCTGGCTGCTTGCGTCAACTTTGGAGCTCTAGAATCATATGAAGGAAGTACTCCGCAATAATAAATTTCATATGTATCGATGCATCTTGCGCTTATCTTTCACATGGTAGGCATCAAATTATCAAAATCGATCTAGCACGCACTCAAAAGCCGCTTCTAATCAAACTAGTGCTTTTTTTCTTGCTAAAAATCCCCCAAAAAAGGGGGTAAGATGACTCATATCGAAAATTCTGCAAGTGCAGTTTTTCAAGGCTTGTCTTGATGCATATGTTCTGAAAGTATGGGGAGATTTTTCAAAAGAGCCTGAAAAATAGAAAACACCGCGGTAAGCCTAACTATTTGGAAGATGCTATTTAATAATATTGAGCCCATTCCTGTGAATTCATTGCTATTTGGATTGAAGACAAAATTCGTTGAAGCAACAATGATCTTCTGATCACCCTCAGGAATCAATTTGAGGTAGCAGTCGCTTACGGGAATCTTTGGATCACCAGACATTTCCGCGGCCATTTCTTCGTCATTCAGAACTTCTCCTTCTTCGTTGAACAGATTCGGCGAGCTTATAAAAAATCTACGACCTCAGGGCTACAATATTTACTTACGCGATGAGGAACGTATTATCTTCTGCATCAGGATATGTTGTGGTATTCCATTCTTCTCCACCAACAAAGAAGTAAACAGGTTGCTGAGCAGTGGAACCTTCCTGGCAAATGTTTGTGTAAGGCTTTTCAATGTTCTCAATTTATGTCACAACTAATTCTAATCAAAAAATATTTGAGAGATTTTCTTTTGGATTCTTGGTTTATCGCCGAGAAAAAGTATTGTAATGATAACAACAGCGACAACGACGAGAAGGCAAACGAAACCTGCGACAATTCTGCCACAACTCATTTTTGTTCCCTTTTTTACGCGAAAACAAGCAACTGAAGTAATTACGGTGACATCGTACATCAAAATAATGGTGTTCTCGAAATTCGTAAATTCACACTAGGCAAAATGTTTTCTGATTTATTTACAATTTTTCAAATGGTCATGTACAGATTGAGCTCGTCAAGGAGGTCGCAGCGGGGATCACGTGGATCATTTTCTTGCATGGCGAATTTGTAGGAATCTGAAATTTTCATTTTTAATTTGAATTTGATCAAGTCTTACTTTTATCGCCTGAGTCAAACCACTCGTTATTTTTCAGCCAGCTTTCCCATTGAACTGCTTCGGTTCCATCTGTGGAAACAAAAATTTAAATAAATCAGAAGATTGAGCTTACCATTCGGACTTCCCGTTCTAATAAAGTTGCCGATATAATTTTGATAGGCTTTCTGAAAATCTTGATCATCTTCGTCGCTATCATCAGTTTCCGTTATTCTTGAGAAAAACCAGTATTCTGCTGAACCATGATGAACAACTTGCTGCCAGGGCAAAACTTGAGTAGTCAGAGAAAGGAATATCTCGCTATTTCTTCGTTTGAATTTTCTCTCCGAAGCTAAAATAATATTTTCTTATTTTTAGCGCTTATTCTATACCAGGGAATCCATCTGTCATGCATCTGTTCATATTGCAGTACCATGTGAAATCAGTTAAAAATTTATCTGCTTGAGGAAGACACTCTTCTTTTGGATCGTCGGGGCAGTTGTAAAAACCAGCATCCTTTACTTTCTTCAAATCATCCTCTTCGAGCAAATGGTCAAGCAGCCAATTCCAATTTGTCTCACAGACAGTAATTCCAGGTTCTTCGCATTGAACTCCCCACATCATCAAATTGATGAAAAATGCTCCTTCGTTGTTGGAAACATCGATGATCAGAGGCTTGTCGTGGATTTCTCCCTTTGAGAATGAGTAAAAGGGCATTTCCTCGAGCATTCCTGTGTTGATTATCGGCGAGTAAGGCTCTGCAATCATCGTTAGTCGGTCAAAGTTCCCGATCGGTAGAAACTGTTGAAGCGTCCAGGCTGCTTTGTTGATCTCTTCTGCTGTCTTGTTTTTCATGCAAGCGACAGTGTCTTCGTCAATTTTGTTTCTACACCTAGGGGAAATGCTAGGTGCCAAAGGATCATCGCAGCATTCGACAAGATTCGCGATCCCTTCCGTGATCAATTCTCCCTCATCAGCATTATAATACGGTAGCCCCTGAGGGCCAGAGAAAGCAATAGCCTTGTGGAAGAAATTCTTACTCGATTCCATCACCATATGTGCATGAACACTTTGTCCTCCAGCGCTCATCCCGCCGATTGTGATATCATTTTCATTTCCACCAAAGTATTTGGCGTTTTCTGCAACCCATATCATCGCCATTTGTTGATCCATCAGTCCTTGGTTTCCAGAAACTGGTTTATCGCTGTATTGCACTCCATGTTCGTCGGCTAGTTTTTTCTGAAGAGCTTCTGAAAACATGAAACCAAAGGCGCCAAGTCGATAATTAACGGAGATAACGATGACATCTTGAGTAGCCGCAATAAAAGCCCCCTTTTCAGGCGTGACTGCAATAGTATTGCTGCCAAAGAAAAATGCCCCGCCATGAAAATAAATCAGAACACTGAGTTTTCTACCACTTTCGATCGCCTCAATAGGAGCATGAATATCGAGATAGAGACAGTCTTCAGTCAGCCTCTCGCCAGACGTAAAACCTTGAATGCATCTTTGCGATGCTTCCTTCGCTTTATAAACCCCTTCAACTGAATCAAACCGCTCATAGTTTTTCAAATCCCTTTCGATTTCTGGCGCCATCCAACGACGTTCCCCTACTGGAGGTTTTGCGTAAGGAACACCCCGAAGAACGACGACTTCCTCGTTGATTTCATGTCGATAGCCCTAACTCATAATTGTTTTGTATATCACTTGATGTTAACAAACCTGTATCTTTCCGAGAGGGCCGAAATCAACAGTGTACCAATTTGTTTCATCAGGAGCCTCTGTAGACAATGTGGTTTGTGAAGAGCTTGTTTGAGTAGCTTGAGTTGTCTTCGTTGTCGTTGTTGAAGAAATCGTCGATGTTGTTGGTCTTTGTGTTGAGCTTGTACTCGATTGGGTTGTTGCAGTTACTGAGGAATGCTCCGTCGTTGTTGTCTTGTCAAAAGAGTCGGAAACAATACTGTAGATTTTCTCTTCGACATCTTTATCGTATGCGCCATACAAAACCCCCGTGATGATCCCAACCGAAATCAAACATGAAAAAAATATAATCAACAAATATTCAAGCCACTTTTTCATCTTGTGGAATCTCAGGAATGCAAGAAGGCGTTCCAGAATTATGGGCGTGATCGGAATTGAAAAGTTTTGGAAAAGTTTAATTGCGAACTTTTATCAGAATGTTAAATAGTCATGTACAGATCGAGAGAGTCTATAAAATCGCAGCGAGCTTCGCGGGGATCGGATGTTTGCATCTGGAAACCACGTGTTGCTGAAATTTATTTTCACCATTTACTATCTTTATCTGTCACTACCTTCTGCTCCGACATCGAGCAACTTGTTACCGACTGACCACTCTTCCCAATCAGCCTGATCTTTGTGTTCATTTTCGACAGGGTTCCCAAGGTAGTCTAGAATTTTGGGTGCGCGTCGTTTGCTACGGTTTGGGGGGTTTGCGTATATTTCTACGATGCGTATATTTCTACGGTGCGTATATTTCTACGGTCAAAAATGAGTCATAGGGACCGTAGCAATTGACGCAAAGTTTAGGGTGGGGAAAAAGCCGGGTCGGTTTTGTCAGTTATTAATAAAATTAAAATAATTTAAAGCTATCTTAGTCGGTCGGAACGATAGTGTGGTCGGTTTCCGCTTACAAAAATGAAAACAATATGTAGGAAAATAATTTTAAGCCTTGGTTCAATAAGCATTGTCAAAGTATGATACTTATTTATCTTTTTGTAAGGGAAAACTGACAAGACACTCGTTCCGACCGACTTAGATAGCTTTAAATTCTTTTAATATTATTAATAACCGACAAAACCGACCCGGCTTTTTGCCCACCCTAAACTGTGCGTCAATTGCTACGGTCCCTATGACTCATTTTTGACCGTAGAAATATACGCACCGTAGAAATATACGCATCGTAGAAATATACCGTATATTATATACGCAAACCCCCCAAACCGTAGCAAACGACGCGCACCCTAGAATTTTGATAACGCCACGCTTTAAAATTTGTCTTACTGTTTGGATCGCCAGTTCGAATAAAATTCGACAAGTATTGAACATAGCTGTACTGGAAGGGTTTATCATCAGCGTATCGTGGATCATTGCGAAGCGCATCGTGGAAGTACCAGTGTTCGCCGACTCCATGTCGAACTCCCTCTTCAATTTTGTCCCATGGAAGTCGTTGGCTCACACGTGCGATGTAGAGGCCCGTTTTACGGTCGCTTCGGCCGAATCTTTAATAAATCGATAAATATAATTAAAGAGTCAAATCTCACCGAGTTCTTCCGGCTCCTTGAGTAGGGTAACCGTCTTCGAGACAACGTCTTGCATTGCAGTACCAAGTAAAGTCTGTTAAAAATTCATCGACTTTATGCAGACATTCAGAGCCATCCTCAGGACAGTTATAAAAGCCAGCGTTTATGATCTTTATAAAATCTGAAGGGGACAAAAGTGCAGCCAAGAATGCGTCCCAGTTTTCTTCGCATACTTTTTGAGAAGATGGATACGTTTCATTTGGACACAAAAATCCGTTGAAAACTGGTTCTACGAAACCGTAGCCTTCATTGTCTGCGACATCGATGATGGTTGGCTTGTCATGAAGCTCTCCTCGTTGAAAGTGAAAGTACGGCATGTCTTGGAGCGTTCCAGTGTTGATAATTGGCGCGTAGGGCTCAGCAATCATCGTTAATCGCTCAAAATTTCCGATTGGAGCAGCTTGGCTCAAAGTCCAGGCAGCTCGGTTTATCTGCAGCGTTGTCTTACCCATCATACAGGAGATTATTTCGGGAGTTGTTGGCCCATCACAGGTGGGAATAAGTCCTTCGATGCCTTCAACATCCTCAGGTCCTTCGCAGCAATCCGTCAATTCCGCTATTCCTTGCAGGATTTGTTCACCTTCAGTATCATTATAATACGGAATGCCATTTGGTCCGGAGAAGGCGATTGCTTTATGAAACAATTTTTCGCTGAAATGACAGATTTAGTTGGAATATGCAAATATGTCGTTTGATTTAAAGAGCGTACGCAAATTTTTACTACTGCTGGTCATTACCTGCTCGGCATAACTAAATGAGCATGTACACTTTGCCCGCCTGCGCTCATTCCGCCGATGGTGATATCGTCTTTATCGCCACCAAAGTACTAGAAATATTGAATTATCAAAAACCGATATGACAACCTACCTTCGAATATTCGCCAGTCCAGATCATCGCCATCTGCTGGTCCATTAATCCTTGATTTCCAGAAGTAATTTTATCGTCGTAATACTCAAGACCGTGTTCTTTGTCAATTCGGTCATCGAGCAACTCGGAAAACAAAAACCCGAAAGCGCCAAGTCGATAATTTGCTGACATGACGACGATGTTCTGCTCCAGAGCAATAATCGACCCCTTATTTGGAGAAATGACTTTGTTGGTGCCTCCCAAAAACGCGCCGCCATGGAAGTAAAGAAAGATTTTCAATTTTTCTTTGTTCTCAATTGCTCTCCGAGGGACGAAAATATCCAAGTACGTGCAGTCTTCCGTTATTGAAGGATTGACATTGAATGCATTCGGACAGCTCGGAGTAGCTTCTTCAGCAATGTAAACTCCGGTCCATTCGTCGTCGATGATTTCCGACCTTGGATATCCCTCAAGGCTGCGCTCGATGACAGGGGCTTTCCAGCGGAGGTCGCCGACAGGAGGCTTCATAAAAGGGATACCGCGCATAACGACAACATCCGGATAGTCTGGATTCAAGTAACCACGGATCGTTCCTAGCGCTCCAAAATCAACTTCGTAATACTCTATTTCTGGTTGAGAAGTTGAAGAGCTTGGTTGGGAAGTAGGAGTTGTGAAGCCGTCAATTATGTCATAAACTTTCTCTGGCAGCGCATCATCATATGCTCCGTACAAAACACCCATGCTGATTCCCACCGAAATCGAACATGCTCCAAAAAGTATCAAAATATATTCCACGCATTTTCGCATTTTTACGAAAATTGTTCTGGGCAAGCGTAATGCGCTGAAAAGGTCAGAATAGTTTGTTCTTCTGCGCAAAATATTAAGTAGATGCCAAGTTAATATTAAAGCTGGAGACAACGCTCAGAACTGGGAGGCGTGATTGTTTGATGTTATTTACAAATGCTTAAGTTTTGAATCTTTATGGCGACACCCTTAAGCTCTTGAAATCGAAAAGCTTGAAAAATATTTACTAAATCAAAAAAATGCCGTTCTAAATTGATAATTTGGGCGAAAGTATATCGCCTAAAAAAAGGATGTCAATTGATGATATCGATTGAACGTGATCCGCTAAAACGAAAAGCTACATCTCAAGAACGTGGACTATGTTTTACATTGTCAGATAAGACCAATAGCGCAATAAAAGGACAGAAATAATGATAATTCCGCAAAAGAAGGGTTTTCAATTTTTAGGCTTTTTAGAACAATAAAATGCGCGTGCTTCCGTTTGTTTTCGGTAAATTGCCCAAAAAGAGATTCCAACAGAGAATTAATCAACCTTTTTTTCTAGCTTTTTGCAGAGCTGACGAATCAACAGCTGCTCCAGACCGAAATGACACTACAACTGCTCCAGAAACCGTCGAGCTAAAAGCAGCGTATCGAAATCACGTGGTGCAAATCGACTCCAACGCTCCTCAATCGACCTTTTCTAATCCAAAGACCAACGTCGCGATCCTTTCAAAGAACTTGTTCAAGCTCTCTGATGAAAGAATCGGCCTCAGTCTTTTCAACCAAATCGGCGATTGGCAAAAGCAGACTGGGTATTTCGAGCATCCATCAGCGGTAAGCAAATATATCGGCAGCGGAAATCTGATTGAATTTAGGACCATGATCTGAAAGTCAAATACAAAGCTGTCGGAAAATCTCTTGCGCTCAATGCGATGATCGAGCAAGCTGGTTTTCAGGATAGTGGGAAGCTGAAATACTACGGATGCTACTGTCTTCCAAGGTAAGAAAGAAAGTGACACGGCCATTTAAGGTATTTTTTCGCTAGTGAGTTGTACCACAAAGATTTCCAGTGGCACGATACAATCGGCAAAGGAAAGCCAGTCGATGCCATTGATAGAGTTTGCCAAAAACTAATCAACTGCTACAAATGCATCCACAAGACGTACCATGATTGCCCATCCCAGAGCCCATACAGTCTCCACGGAGCTTGCTGTAAGATATATTTTGCTCTTCTAAGACAGCATTGATTTCTAGCCGAAAACGACACCGGATGCGGCCGAGATCTTTGCGAGTGTGACACCGACTTTGCCAAGGAAATCGCAGAAGTCGAGGATACCTGGAATGAAGAATACACGCAGCGAGGAGGGTTTGATCGATCAACTCAATGTGCTCCTCATCACGAAGATTCTCACCCAGATGCAATGGACCTCATTCGTGCCGGTCAAAAGGAAACGTCTCCTCGACCAGCGGTTGGCGCCAAAGAACCAGTGGTGAAAAATTGTTGCGGGAAGGGACTTCAGGTGAATCTCTTTAACCCGGAGCGTCAAGAATGCTGCAAAGATGGAAGTACAAAGGCGATCGGAACATGCCCCTTGTAAAATTATAATTTTCACAATTTTAAAATTATGCTTGGCTTTTCTTTAAATAATCCTCAAGTGGAATCATGTTCATTCGAGACAATCAAATGGACACTCAAAAGTATAAACCCTTCTTGTAAAAAAAACACTTCTCTGTCATTCTACTTGCCTGACGCAACTGACACCAGTTTGCGATCTTTTCTATCTGTATATTTCTAAATAAATTCCCATTTTCAAATATTTTTTATTATATTCATGTTGCATGTTTGCAGGATAAAATTCCATGAGCGAGATATCCAACACAAACTCCAGCAAAGGCAATGTTCGTCAGCATCACTTAAAACATCGAAAATAGAAACCTTTCATTATATAATTTATCTTACGAAGTATTTGAGCGATCACAAAGCGATAGAGAAAATCCTCGCTTGTTTGGACAGGGACGACTGGTCGAGGTGGTGGTGGAGCAACATAAATTGTTTGGACTGTTGGTTGTTGAATTGGCTGCACCATCTGCAGTTGACCATTCGGAAGTTGAACGTAAGTTGGTAAGCTGTTGGCGACTAAAAATCAAGTTATATTTTTGAAATTCAAATTTTGAATTCTTTGAAAGCAACCTGGAATTGTCTGGGGTGCAGGCCCAGTGACGGGTAATGAAACTGGAACAGCAGCTTGGCTTTGTGGCGAGGCGAATGTCGTTGTATTTGGTGCTTATTTTTTATGATTTTGGACAAGTAAAATCCTTACGTGGTGGTCTAGGTGGCGCAGTTGTAGTAGCAAAAGCCGACCGGTTGGGCGCGGAAGGGACAATTTCCTCGGGCTCGCAATTATTTTGTCCTTGCTGCTCATTTTCCCTGACTTGCCGATTTTTGAATGAGCAGAACAGTTTGATTATCTGTAGTGTAAATATCAGAGAGACAATGAGATCGATGCAGGACATCGCCATTGATGCTCTCAATATCGGCAAATGAAGAGAGTAGTATCCATCAGCATAAACAACAATAATCAAAACGGCGGCGGTTATATTCAATGCGCAAATCACCCAAACAAGAACGTATTCCATGAAAACATTTTTATGAGTCACAGAGCTTCCCAAGCAAAGAGACACTCCAACAATCACTTTATTGAATGCAAACCAAATGCATGCAGTAACAAATGCTCCAAAAATGTCTGAATACCTGCAGCTTGAGGAATAAGCAGGAATAATGCTTTCCATTTCTCTCGCCGTCTCTCAGAATCAAAAAATTTTTATATTTGCGGAGATCAGAATCGTGTGTGCTCTATTGAGATTCATAAATTTTATTGAAGACAAACGGTCACAGGAAATTCAGAAGCATGAAATCGCTAATGCTTGCATCTTCCTAGTCCAATGGACAAATACACAACGCAGAGCACACTGAAGAGGATGTTCAGCATCATCGTGACAATAACACTCATAACGAGTGAGCAATCAAAGCAATCGCTTTTTCCGGCACTATCGTCATTTCCAGGTGCTGCAACTTGAACATAAATGGGGAAAACTTGAGGTTGCTGTGAACTGGGAACTTGTCCTTCAACGACATCATTGTATGCTTTATGGAAAATAATCATATGAACGCTTGAAAAACACGAACCTGGAGGAGCGTCTTCATCGTACGGGTTCGGAACAACCGGTTGAATCGGAACAACCGGTTGAGCCGGTACAATCGTTTGAACCGTGGGTTGGAGGATAATGTGATTTTGAGGCACAACTTGCTGATTTGAATACTCCAAAACTTCTTTATTCTTTATCAAACATAATCTCCGGATTCCGTTAGCAAACGCGCAAAAAGAAAAAATAAAGCCTAAATTTATTCACCGTATTTTCGCCGTAGGACGTAAATACTCACTTATACTGTATAAGTTATACAGCTCAATGCCAACGAAGCCCTCAAGTAAACAAGCTCCATATCGGATCTTTTACTGCTAATGTAGGTATGTAGTGTAAAGGAAGACGCGAAAATTCCCGATAAACCGCAAATACCGGACAAGAGTTCAGAGTCATTTCCGGCAGCAGGTAGTAGTAAGAAACTGTACCAAATCCACAGCCAAGCAGTAACATAAGCTCCAAAGATTTCATCTCTATCACAAGAATAAAAAGTTGTTTCACCCATCTTTCCATCATATAAAAAAGATTCTGTTACTTCATAAAGCAACATATTTGAATAGATTGAATATCTGATCGGTCATATATTCTTCAATTTCTCTTTACAAAGCTTAATAATGGCCTCTTACAAGATGACAGGCGAATTACGAAGCGGGTAAATCGTGAAATTAACATTCAAATAGTGATTCAAGCGCCCAGGAAGAGAGATTCCTACACATTTCATCGGGTTTAATTGGAAATTTATTCAAGAAAATGAGTCCGAATTGAACTAAGAAATACATGTAAAGAACTCGCAACAAATAAAGACTACTGCTGATGTGTGTTGACATAAAGTCCTCAATTAATCTCCCGGGCAACCTAGATTAATTAGCACACTTCCGCTCTTTATCAACTGTGCGCACCTTAATCAGCTGCTTTTCCCGCGCTCTTCCCTGTGCAAGATCCATTTAGGATCATTCAATAAAGTGAGCTTGTATAAGTTGGACGACTTTTTCACCAGTTGAATCAAGAAATATATATACGCAAGAGCCAAGTATATCACTGGCGACTGCACAGATAAAAAACCCAGAGACCTCCCCCGAACGAAGACTGAAAACTACATCAAGAGAACTCTCCAATTGTGCCGAATCCAGATCCTGTTGCTGAAACTTGTAAGTTAAAGTGTGAATCTTGGGAGTGGGAAGAAAGGCAATTTGGGAAAAGTGTTTTATCTTTTGGTGGACGCCTTTATTGGATCTTTGGATTGCCTGGACTTCTTTATCGTTGCGATCTCACACGCGCTAGTGGTCTCCAACCGAGCCGCGCCGATTCCGAGCGCCGCATCGCCGCACGAGTGACTTCCTACCGCGACGCCGGAAAAACTTCCGCGAGTGGTCTCCAACCGAGCCGCGCCGATTTTTAGCACCGTATCGCCGCACGACTGATTTCCTACTGCGCTACCGTAACTTGCGTTGTTCTCCTGCCACGCAGATACACATCTACTCAGTTACAGAAGTAGTCAACTATACGCTGCGCTTTGATTTTGGTAACAAGCTCCCGCGTGGTTCCGTTAACACAAATCACGACTATCAACCTCGATCATCAGCAACCCGTTGAGTGATCACAACGACGGTCGCACGTGTCGATTACCCGCAGAATTCCGCTGCTCATTATCAGTCTCCTGCTGTTCTCGTTGCAATCAAACGAAGTATCCCGCAGAACTCTTCATTAGCAGCGTCCTGTCATTTCTGGAACCCGCTGAGCTGAGCTCGCACGCAAACTTTCTGCTGCGACTGACACCATTTCTCCCAGTCGAAACTTAAGGGTATCACTCGTTTACCCGAAAAAACGCTCGCTAGCTTGTCGATTCGTCGGACACTCATCTAAGCAAAAGCGCGCCTCTCCTAAAGTCAACATGGGCCTCAAACCTGTTGCTGAACTCACTGTTGCCGAACTTCGAGCAGTCTGCAAACGCCTCAAGTTGGACACTAAAGGCCTAAAGGCTGAATTACAACAAACACTTCGGGCTCATGCTAAGAAAATTGGATATCGCCGAACGGACGATCTTAAAGACTTTGTTATCAATACAGATAACATCGATACTGAGAACCAGGATGCACCAGTAACGACTGTCAGTAGCGCTGATCCTGCTCTATTACTGTCGTCCTCGATCATTTCAGTACCCACGACGGAGTTGCCATCGGTAACAAGTCCAGCGCCTGTTTCATCATCGTCCTTTGCATTTCCGCAGCCTTGCTCAACGGTGCCGATCTCGACGACAAGTCTTGATTCAATGACTGCGTCCTCGATGTTTACTCCTCAGGAGAGCAATTCCAGAGCCGATTCGGTCTCCCGCATCCTTGGTGGATCTACTACTACTACATCGGCAGCATTTGGTGGTCAATATGGTCTTTTCGGAAATCGCCTAAATTCTGGATTGGCCTCGAATAGGAACGTGATTGGTCAATCAGCGCAATTTGCGAAAACTTCGCCTCCTCTGACGCCGCCGATGAATCAATTCGCAGTCAACTCTGCTGGTGCAAGCACTGGAAAAGCCAGAGACAACTTAAGAAAGGAAAGTTCCGACATCAAACTCGTTGTTTCGCGAGAGCCGCAAGAGATCGAGAATCTGCTTGACCAAATTCTGAATTTGGGAAGTATCTACGAGTGGAGCGACGCGCAGCGCATGATCGTGCTTCGAACTAAGCTCAGCCCGCAAATTCAGCGAGAAATCGGAATTTCGGGTCTTGGAAACTTCGAAGATGCCGCGGAACGCCTCCGTAAAAGATTGGGATTCAGTCATCAGAAGCTGACGTTGTTGATCGAAAAGCTCTCTCGTGGACGTCAAGAGACCGTGACTGCTGCCTTTTCGCGACTTATCAATCTTCTCTCTTCTGCTGGATCCGTTTTCCCAAATCTGCCTGAAGAAGCCAAGCAAACGGTGTTGCGCCAGGCACTGCGAAGAATCCTCCGCCCAAGCGAATTTCAGTCCTTCTATCTCGCTTGGATCGCCCAGCAGATGCCAACCAATCTTTCCTCGGTAGCAGAAATCCTCAGCCTTCTTGAGGGAACTTTCGCTAGCCCAGCCGAAGCCGTGGATCTCGAGAATGACGAGTACGATTTGAATGCAGCAAATCGCGAAATCGTCTGCCACCTGTGCGGCGAAAATGGGCACGTGATGAGAAACTGTTCCTTGATGACTGGAATCAGGCAGATTTCAACAATCACGTCGCGACTGGACCAGTTGGAAGCGATCGCAATAAAGCAAGACTCGTCTTTTGAGCGGCTTCTGAACAAAATAGAAATGATTGCTGAGAACCAGTCCGCTTACAACTCGACGCAGCAGCAGCAGCAATCACAAGGCCAGAAGCAAGGACAGGGTGGGAGCAAGAATCATCGCAACACGAAGCCTTACTGTGAGGTGTGCCCACTTTTGCCAACTGGTTACCCGCCTCGTCACTTCAAGCAAATGTGCCCAACAAAATCCCAGCATTGACTAGGCGGGGATTCTCCAGGCTCAGAAAGCCAAAAACTCGCCTGTCATGAAATCTCGCTGCCTTCCCTGCTTCCGAAAATCAGACTACAAATTCTCGACACTGAACTTCTTACTCTCGTTGATTCGGGAGCCAACTGCTCGATTTTGGCCCAAGAACTCGCTGCTAAATTCCCTAACGCGCGCCGTGAGCCTGTGGAAGCGAGCATTGTCGTTGCGAATTCTGACAAGATGCGCTGCAAGGAAAAGATCATTCTACCATTGTGCCTGAACGGAAGAGTTCGTTACCAGAGTTTCCTCATCGTCCCTGGCCTCAACCACGAATGTATCCTTGGAATGAACAGCTGGAAAGAATTGAGGATCAACCGAGACACAGAAACGATCCAGATTGACGGAGAGACCTACGATATGGTTCAAACTGGCCGACACCTTGCACTAAACAATTTGGTCGCGGCTACCATTGGTCCTGAGTCCTTAATGCCAATCAGAGTGAAAGTTCCTGTCGGTGAAGACGAGCTCGAGGATGTGATCCTGGTTGAGCCTTCACCAGATGGATTCTGCAAGGAACAAGGTATCGAGACTTGTGAAGCGATTTACAGTGCTGCGAAATGCCAAACAATCCTCGTATACAACTCAACGAACGTGGCGCTTACCATTCCAGAGGGCGCGCAGGTGGCGACCGCTAGCCTCATGAAAAGAACGAAAAGGGGGCAGTTTGAGTTCAATGAGCTGGTCAGTGTTTCAAGCAGTGAATTCGACCGTGAGTGGGAGGAGCATCAACGAAATCGCGAAATTCGACTTAAGGGTCCAGACCGCTATAAGTACAAGGAAGTGGAAATCGGCCCTGACCTCACGTTCGAAGAGAAGAAAGCAATGACGGAGAAGCTGGACAAGTATTGGAAGGTTTTCTCGACTGGACCGCAGGATCTCGGCATGGCGAAGTCTCTGGCCTTCAGAATCCGACTGAAAGATGAGACAGCCCGAGTTTACGAGAAGCCTATTCCTGTGCGCCCTGGATGCAGAGAGAAGGCTACAGTGGTCATCGAAAATTGGTGCAAGGCGGGCGTCGTCAAGAGGGGAGCGAGCGACTTTAACCTCCCTCTCTTTTTTGTGAAGAAGGGCAAAGACGACGTCCGCCCTGTATTAGACGCAAGGCGGCTCAACCAGTTGACGATCCCCACGCGTTGGCCGATCCCCTCCCTCCAAGAATTGATGTCCAAATTGTCACGTGACATTTCAAACACGAAAGGCAAGCTCTATGTGACTTCCGTCGATATCGCCTCCGCCTTTTCACAGATCCGAACGGCCCCACAGGACATGCACAAGTGTGCGTTCTCTTTCCTTGGCCGACAGTACATCTGCCGACGAATGGCCTTTGGTCTGATGAATTCGCCCTCCGTCTTTGCTCACGTGATCGACCGACTCTGTTCGCACATTCCTGGACTGTCGGTATTGATGGATGATATCATATTGGTTCATGGGGACTTCAAGGAGCATCTTTCGGCAGTCGACGAGTTTTTGAAAATAATGCTCGAGAACGGTCTTCTGCTTAAAATCTCCAAAAGCCACTTTGGCGTGAAAGACTTCCAGTACCTGGGATTTCAAGTAAGTCAAGACGGAATACGGCCTTTGGATGACAAGCTTGACCCAATCCGACGTTTTCCACGCCCAGGGAACCGAAAGCTTCTCAGGCGCTTTCTTGGGCTTTGCAACTTTTACTCCCACTTTGTCAAGGATGGCCACCGCTTGCTGTCTCCGTTGTTCAAGTTAGCTGCGCCTTCAAAAGAAAAATTCGTGTGGAAATCCCAGCATGAAGAAGCCTTCTCCAGCTACAAAGAAGCACTCGCTCAAGTTGTCTCCTTCAAGCACCGCGACGAGTCAATGGACCTCGTGATCGCAACTGATGCCAGCACCACTGGAATCGGCGCTTGTCTGTACCAGAGGGACGAAAATGGGCGGCTTTTTCCGTTGGGTTTCTATTCGCGCGCGCTGACTGATGGCGAGCGGAAGCTACCGTCCCGATATCTCGAACTACTGGGATTGGTCTGCTCTTTGGAAAATTTCGAGTATGAAATTTACATGAGCCAAGTCTACGCGCTGACTGACCACAAGTCGCTGCAGTTAGTTCTGAATGAACGTCGCCTCCGGCAAGATGTGCCAGTGCGTGTAACGAACCTGTACGCAAGGCTGAGTAGGTTCAGGGTTAAGGGAATAACGTATGTTCCCAATAACGAGCCTGTTATCGTCTCTAGCGACGCCTTATCGCGCGCATACGAAATCGCCAACGACGACGACCATGACGAATCCGATGGACACATCGATCGGGGATTTCTCAACAAGATCGAGCTGCGACCAAAGGGACCAGAAATCTTCGAAATTCTTGCGATGCAGACGCGTCGGGCGAAACGATTGGCGAAAGAGGAAGAAAAAGCAAAGGAAGAAGCCGGTCAAAAGGTCGTTATGATCAGCGGCGACGTGCCCTACAGAGCCTGCGACATCATCAGACTCCAAGAAATCGATCCAGTGCTGATAAGAATGCAGAAAAGAGGAGAAATTGCCACTGATGAGCAGGGTGTATGGGTTCTGTCACGCGACAAGGACATCATCACCCTTCCTGAGCAGCTTCACATCGAGATTGCCTCCTTCGTCCACTGCAAAATGGGTCATCCTGGAACACTTGCCCTTCAGAGGATCCTGAAACGGAAGTTCTTCATCAATGGCCTTCAACGGGTATGCAATGAAGTCTGCAACGATTGCCACACCTGTTGGCGCACCAAGCCACGGCCAAAACTTAAGGCTCTCCACCCGCCTAGGCCGGAAGTAAGCACAAAGCCTTGGCAGAAATTGTATGTCGATTTGTCCGATTTCGGCTCAGTAGATATTCTTGGAAATCGGTTCTTCTTGGGAGTTATGGACGATTGCACGCGCTACCTTGTGGGAAGATGCCTACCGGATAAGAAGGCTGAGACGGTGGCATTTGCGTTGGCCGACGTTTTGCTGAGCAACAACGCGCAAGGGGCCATGCTCCGTTGCGACAATGGAAAAGAGTTTCGAAATGCCGTTTTCGATCGCGTCATGGAAGCCTTCAACATCCGCGTCGCCTACATCAGCCCTTTTCACGCTCAGAGCAACCGCATCGAAAGAAAATTTAGATCCTTGGGATTGAAGGCTCGACTGGCAAATGTCAGCCGCGATGACTGGAGCCGCCAAGTCTGCTTTGTCCTTCACACAATCAACAATACGCCAACGGAAGCACTGAGCGGGTTAAGTCCCTCTGAAGCACTCACAGGGCGCCCTATGGAACTCCCGCTCTTTCACCTCCGGCCTGAGCCCGACAACAACGACGACCCCTTTCTCTGGAGTGGCTACATGTCTGGATGGCTGCGTCAAGTTGGCCAGTTTCTCGCCGGAAAGTACCAAGAACAAGCTGCACATCACGTCAAGCCGTTTCATGGAACCTCGCTCGAAGTGGATCAGCGAGTCGCCTATTGGGCACCCATGCGGATCGGAAAGTGCAAGAAGTTACATGTCTCCTTCCGCAACACCGCCGTCATCACAAAGAAGCTCAGCCCTGATGTCTATGAGATCAGAGACGAATCAAGTGGGAGCGTTCTGAAAAGGAACATCCGTTTTCTGAGACCTTTGCCCTTGCCCAGTTCCAAATGATTTATTCTCCATGTACATACAGATGTTTTGCCGTGACTCAACGTTAACTCGCCGATTTTCAGACAGTGCACCTTTACGAAATGCTTTTCTTCACCCTTGCCGTCGCGCTGGTCCGATGCTCTGCCGAATCTACTGTGCTGAGCGGGGAATTCTCCTCGAGGAGACTGGCAGACTCTTCCTGTCGCGACAACGCAGCCATCATCATATCATCATCAGTCGGCCCCTTCCGCTGGACGTCCTGAGAATGGAACCTGGAGTCGACGCCGGACAATGCGACGTCGACCGCTGCATCAAACACTACAAAGCCAACCGTTGGGACAGGAGGGAATGCACGGAAAACCTCGCCGATAAGCGAACTTTTGCCCTACTGGATGTGATTGAACGGAAATTTCGATTGGAACTGCAGTCGCTAAAAGCACAAGCAGCATATGCAAGATCTCACGAATCGCATCTGGGAAAAAGATTCGCCGGCGCTCCTGCTCTTGTTCTGGCAGCAGCCAACCTGGGTCTTAAATTGAAAAATACGAACGACATCGCCAAGCTTCGATCTGTATCTCTTCATCAAGGAAAGAACTTGGATAAACTCACACGAAACTTCGCGAAGCTCCAGAGCGCCGTCCAAGTCAATCTCAATGCAACACAGGACCAGCTTGCGAGAATCGACAACGATATTTGCCGACTCAATAACCGGATGTTGGAAGCTCGATTCGAGGACTGGGCCCGGATCACCGTGGACAAATTCATGGAGGAGATGGATTATCAAGTCGCAAGTCTGGAGCAAGGATTGATTCCGAGCCGTGTGGAATGGAACAGACTCTTTACGTCTGCGTGTTGGGGATCATGCATTGCTCTGGAACCGGAAATGTGCGAGCGATACTGTGAGAACATGCTGAGAGAATTCCCACAGGAATTAAAGCCTGAACTCTACGGGCTGAACATCACTGAAAACTCTCTCGACATCCACATCCAGCTCTCTTTCCCAGTCATCGAGTCCGCGCCAACACGACTGTATCATGCGAACTCCTTTGGAATCATCACAATGGACCCTTCAACTGACGAGAACTTCCTGATCGCCCCGGACATTGCCCCGTTTGCAACATTGATCCAGAACGAGTTTTACGAAGTTGACCGCTTTAGCTGTTTAAGCGCTCGCAAAAACATGATCTGCCGGCACTCAGCAATCTCAAGCGCTTCCTGTCTCCGCGATGTCCAGAATTGCAACATCCGGAGAACTGCTACAAAAGCAACCTGCTCATTCGCCTTCGACAAGAATGGACTCATCGTTTACGCGGCAGAGAAAGCAATCCTGAGAAACAGAACAGTCTTGTCCGACATCGGATCGGCCCACGATACTTTCACTGGCTTCAAATATTTCCCTGAAACAAGCTTGGACCAGGAAGTCTTTTGTTCCGGATCGCAGCAGCTCATCAAGATCCCAAAAACAAGCATTGTGACGTCTGACAACACCAAGATCGACTTTAGAGGTGCAAGGAACAACTTCACCTTCAGCGCCGTTGACCTTGACCACAACGACTTCGCTGATGACGTCGAGGACCGTCTCGATGACTTGGAGGATGTGGTGGACGACAACTTTACTCGATCAAAATCCATATCTCTAATCTCCAACGGTATCCTTATTCTTTTTACTTTCTTAACCCTGACCCTCTTCACTTGCATGTTCTGCAGGCGAGTACGCGGACTTGACAAAGCGATTAATAAACATCTTCAACCACTTGTGTAAGCTAGCACCGTTAAGTTCACACCCACGTCCAACTTCTTTTTTTTGATGGAGTCAAGCCACTTCGAGTCCTACCTCTGGAGAGCCTGGTTAACTAGTTATAAATAGAGTTTTTTTTTGTCCGATTTTATTAAAGAGGGGGGCGGGAGAGACTTGGTTGACGGCAAGTCTGGCTCTGTATACGTAACGGTTGCAGAACGGACTTTCCTCGATACCACTTAACACTCCTTATTTTTATCGCGGAAAATAACTCCACGCTGACCGACCCATATGAGCGGCCTTTGGGTAAAGGCGGGGGTTAATTGCTCTGATCGGACACTAGAATTAGAAATTAGCCAGGTCTAGCGTTTTACAGTTCAACTTATGTATGTTGGATAAAGAATGTTAAGTAAATCGCTTGGTCAACCCTGTACTCCGCTTTGATTATTGCAATCTTCAATATCATAATCACTTTTATCAATAGCTCTAGACATCTTATACTCAACCCACTTTTCCTTAAAATCTCTTTGTTCTTCTATTGTGTGTGTGTGTGCCTTTTCAACGATGCAAACTTCCTCGAACAATTCTTCAACGAGAAAACTACTCCTTAGACAAGAAAACGACGAAATATTACTGTATCAAAGAAATCTGTTCTTCAACTTTTACTCTTATACTACCCTGTAAAACTTTACCGCTCGTGCCAGTCAAAATATATCCAGTCAATGTGTGTGTGTATTTCTTAACCTTTCTACAGCTCTAAAAAGCTGGGGGTGGGTGATGTGTGTTGACATAAAGTCCTCAATTAATCTCCCGGGCAACCTAGATTAATTAGCACACTTCCGCTCTTTATCAACTGTGCGCACCTTAATCAGCTGCTTTTCCCGCGCTCTTCCCTGTGCAAGATCCATTTAGGATCATTCAATAAAGTGAGCTTGTATAAGTTGGACGACTTTTTCACCAGTTGAATCAAGAAATATATATACGCAAGAGCCAAGTATATCACTGCAACAGGTCGGTAAAAACTTCTGGTTTTTCGCGTTTGTGGTCAAGATCAAGAACATGGCCGATTTTGAAAAGTACTTCTTCAGAATACCAGTTTCCCTAAAACTCAGGGTTAATTTTACAGAGATGATTTCGATATTTACCGAAAGCATGATTCCAGTTGGCAATCCGTTGGGCGCAAATCCAGATGGAACCGTTATTGATGGAATACCCGAGTAATTCGCCAGTTTCACATACATCATGTACCTGAGAAATATAAAATTATGTAAATAAAGCAGCCGAAAAACTTAGAAAACCTGAGGGTAGCTCCAAACTTCCAGCAGCCCGATTCATCACTTTCAAGAATTCGTTCCGCAGTCTGAGCGCAAGTAGGATTGGCAATAACATCGATGGTCTTGAACAAGCCCTTCAAGTAGGTCATCAGTCTCGTCCGATATTTTGCAGCTAGGAGAAAGTCGGTAGCTGTGACTTTCGCGCTTCCGGCATTCAAAATGACGGCATTGTCTGGAGAAATTTTCCGCTGCTTGTTTATAAGCTCGGCCGCCTTGTCGCATCCTTCTGAGAGAATGGAGATCAAATGACCAGTATTAATGTAATTTAGTTCTGGAACTTCGATCGCAATAATTTCGGCGCCGCGCTCAGCCAAAAGTCGATTTTTTGCTTGAAATTCTTGAACACTTCTGCGCGAGAAAGCCCGGCCCATTTCCAATCCACGCCGATCTTGATGCCGTCGAGATTAGGAGTCAGTTCTTGGGGCACTTCTACTTTTGGCTGGGCCATTGAAAAGGCGTCGCCTCGGACAGGGCCAGCTAGAACTTGGTAAAGGAGCGCAAGATCGATAATGTTCGAGGCAACGGGTCCGATGGTACAAACTGTGCTACAGCACGTCTTCGATTTTGAATACAAATTAGAGGAGATTCTGGAAAAAGTTGTCTTCAGGCCAATAATGCCAGTATGGCAACAAGGCATTCTGATCGATCCTCCGCCGTCGGAACCGATTCCGAATGGGACAAGGCCAGAGCAAACAGCCGCTGCAGTTCCACTTGAGCTGCCTCCTGGATAGTAGTCGGTGTTGATCGGATTCCTGCAAGTTCCATGATGAGGCGAAGGATTCGCACCAAAAACGGACATGCCAAGCTCTGTCATGTTTGATATTCCGACGATGATGATTCCAGCCTCGCGAATTTTTTTGATAATAATATCGTCCGTATCTTCAGTTGTGTCGATGAAACCAAGCCCGCCTCTTCTGCAATAGCTGACCACAGAAAAAAGGTCCTTGACTACGCAAAAGGTTCCATCAAGCGGGGACAATACTTTTCCAGACATGTATCGCGTCGTTGAGTTTCGCGCTTGCTCAAGAATCATTTCTGGATGCCAGTCAACAAGAATTCTCAGCTTCGAATTCGTTCTCTTGATCGTCTCGACGATTCGCTCAGCAATATCTGTCGGCGTAAACTTGCGATTTTGATACGCTTGCACGTACTCGAGCGCGGATCGATAACGAAACTCGCTCGGGTCTTGGGCTAACTCTCGATGGGCTTTTATCAGGCCGGAAATGTCGACAGGCTCTCCAGAACTCGCCACGGGAAGATTATGCGGCGCAAACGGGAAGTATGTTGGGGCTTCATCAAGCTTTAGCGTTCTGAATTTAGGAAGGCCAACGACTGCCATTATGATCTCATTGATGAAAAGATCACCAAACTTAACGAAATTGGGTTCTCTGGATCCCTAAATATCTATCGATACCTGTGTATTACAAATCCATGCAAGGAAATGAAGAACTCGTCCGTTGATTGAAGGAAGCCATTCAGGAACCTTCTTGTACTGCCCATATTCATATTCGCTCAAATGGTGATATTCTTTCCGATTTCTCATTCTGCGAAACAAAAACCAGGTGGCGCCAAGGCCAATCCCGACTTTCCAGTTCATCACTGCCGCCAAAACGTGTTCCAACTCAAGTCCACTAATGATTTCGGTCTTTTGGACGATCATTTTCGCGATCATGTTCGGAATGTCTAAATAAGTCGACATTCTTAATTTTTAGAGCTAGTTTTTGATAATTGAATAAATAGCTTGTCAGGTTTGAGACAATCAATAGGACAGGGTATCTCTAACACTGTTTACAGCTCACACTTTTTCTTCGCAGATATCATTACAAACTTTCTTTTTCGTGACGACTGAAGAAGGCTTCATCGAAACCTCCTCTTCGTAAGCCGAGTTTTCAAGTCCCTCGTTTTTTTGATGATGAAATTGAACAGTATCGATATTCAGAATTCTCCAACTAATAAGGACAAAACTACCGGCCAGAGTGAATAGGGAAGCATTGAGAGTATAAATCGGGGCAAATGATTTGCATGCTGCGAAGATTTGGCCGCTGAAGAGATTTCCAATAATTGGGGCGATTGGAATAAACCAAGGAGCTTGAAAATCGACCCAGAAAAGGAGGAAAATAAAAGTAATCGAGACAAAGAGCTCGGAGAAAAGTCCAATTAGCAGGATTTGGCGAGGTTTGAGGCATTTCACTATCATCGCAAGAACTTTATAAGATATTAGAAATTCAACTCTTTTGACTCAAAAAATTTGAGTCCAAACTTTTATGGCCAACCCTAACCCTAGCCCTAACCCTAACCAACCATAACCCTACCCCAAAACTTTGGAGGGATTAATATTTTAATATCTTCCTACAAATCCGAAAATCGAACTCCCTCCAGCAATTGCATAAACATAAGAGTTTTCCACAGGACCAAAGGCAAGAAAGTACTTTGTAAACTGAGGCAGAATCGCTTCTGTCGATGACTGTAATAAAAAGAGTGTCATAGTGGAGAACCAACAAACGACGGAAATTTCATTGATGACTTGAAAAGGTTTGACTTGACGAAATTTCATCTCTGAAACCGACGTTTCTTCTGTTTTCAGCTGAATTTGCTTCGTTTCGTGAGTTTGAGCGAATAATAAAGCACTTAGAAGGAGTATTCCAGAGAAAATCATTTCAAAATATCCGGTTGAATTGTGATTATTGATCCCAATTATGCAAAGCTCACTATCTTTTGACTTTCTCTTCAAGCATTTATTTTCGATTCCGCTGAGAAAAATCGAGAAAGTCAAGGGACCAAGGAGAATTCCCAGTTGTTTAAGTCTTTTCAAAGGCTCCCAACAAAAAAAATCTTTTAGAAAATATCTGATATTAGCGTCAAATGTCTTTTTGAGCGCCTTGGCCATATAGAATACTTATCTTCTTGGACCTCGAAGCGGGTTTGCTTGATTTTGAAATCAATCCAACAATGCCTCCTTCTATCCCAGCGCCGATTCCTGCTAAAAATCTTCCAAAAAGAATCGCAATGTCGTTCTGCAAGATAAATAAGAAGCTACCAATAAATATGCAGAATAATCCAAAAGCAGTTATTAATTTTTGAAATTTCCAGTATCGATCAAAACAGTAGCCGAACAAGGGGCCACCAATAAGTGTTCCAAATGCGAACATGGCGATTGTGTACTTTTTATAAGTTAAAAAAGGTAACTGGATTAACGCTAAACGCTTAAAGTTTTTTAACCTTTCCGAAAAATAAGCTCCATCTGAGCCGATGAAAATAAGATAGCTATACAGTCCTGGTAAGTGTATAGTCAGATCGAACCCAATAAAGAAAAAAACCAAGTAGTAGACTAATAAACTCGCGTTCTTCGCCAACTTTTCTCTTTTAAAATTACAAAGCATATTTTTGTCAGCTCGCTTTTGACGACTCGAGACTTGAACAAGGTTCGATGTCAAAATCTCTTAATCAAAACTGTTGTATATCTCAACAAAAAGAACAACTCATGTGGTTCTTAGCCTTTTCGGATTGATAGGACAGCGGATTGACTTGAAGGCACACCAAAAGTTCCCTCCACGGGAATTTGCCATTGATCAATGCCTCTGTCATTATCTTGATAAGATCTGCTTCGACATACCTTGTTAGAGGGAGCAACTACCTTCGTAAACGTACTTTTGAAACGCGAATCCTTCCAGTAGAGACAATGGGATCCTTGCCAAAGAGATATATTCTAGGAACAGAGGCTTCACAATTCAATATGAGATAGTTAGGGTTAGGGTTAGAATCAGATCAGTTACTTCACATTTTTTAGCAATAAATATTGAAAAAAAACCTCATCTTATTTGATAAGTTGTCAGTCAAAAAAGTCTTCAAAAGCAATCTTCGCATTCTTCTCAACCTTCAATGTCTATTCTCTTCGAGGAAATGTCTCGATTGCGATCGTTCAGATGGTCGAGATAAACCATGTTCAAGAGAGATCAAATTTTCTAAACTCTTCTACGATCGAAGAAAAGACAGTTTGTCCATATAAACCAATAAGCGGAAATATATCAATAGATGTTCACGAGAACGAAGAAGAGCAAGTCCGATACGCCTGGGATGAAAAATCAAAAGGCCAGATTCTTGGCGCGTACTACATCGGTTACACGATTATGCAGATTCCAGGCGCCTGGGCGGGCCAAAAATACGGACATGTTAAAACACTGACGATATCATTTTTCGCCACTGGATTCTTGACCTCTCTTATTCCCTGTGTCATTCTCCAGCTGGAAGACGCGCTTGCAGTCAAATTTTTCATCTTCGTTCGAGTGCTCATCGGTTTCTTACAGGGCTGCATCTACCCTGTTTTCATGGGTCTGTGGGGGAGCTGGGCGCCTTCAAAGGAGCTTAGCCGACTTGTGTCGATTCAATTTGCGGGAGCGGGAATCGGAATGGCCGTGACCTACCCAATTGATGGCTGGCTGGCGAAAGAACTCGGATGGCAATCCATTTTCTACTTTACAGGTGCTGTTTCGATGTTATTTGCAGCAGCTCTCGGGTACTTTTGCTTCGACACGCCAGCAGAGCATAAAAAAATCTCACAAGAAGAGCTCACTCTGATAACTTCCGAAAGAAATGGAACGAAAAATGAACGATTAACAATTCCGTGGGCAAGTATTATGACGAGCGTTCCAGTTTGGGCAATTATTCTCGCTCATGGCGCCGGAAATTATGGAATTTTTGTCATGTCAAGCTACATGCCGAGTTACTTGCACGAGCAAATTCATTTTAACATCGAATCTGCTGCGATTCTAAGTAAGTGAATAAATACTAAACAGATTTGTATAAAATGTTTCTAGCTGCCATTCCAGCGCTTTTGAATCCCGTCATGACGCTTCTTTCCGGAATAGTGTCCGATTTCCTTGTCGGCCAGCGGCAAATGAAGACTACAACGGTTAGAAAAATAATGTCTACGAGTGGGCTTTGCGTGGCTGGCAGTTCGATCGCTCTTGCTGGTCATGTTGGCTGCAATGCACCGATGATAGTTTTCTTCCTTTCTTTTTCGTTGTCGTTCAATGGAGTCACTTGCAGCGGTTTTAAGGCGAATCACGTGGAAATTGCGCCGGGTAGGACTTCTGGCTTCGAGTTGATTTTCGTTGACATTCGATTTAGGTCTTTCCGGATTAACCTTCGCTATGGCTAGGGAAACTCGATGAAAATTGAGCTTTTTTCTGGGGTAAGTAAACCGGGAGTATAATACCTTTTAAGAAAGCTCAGAAGCTGGGGATCATTTTGACTATTGATAGGTAGGGGTTGAGGTCATGCCCTGGGGGCATTTGGAGCCTCTAAAGTGCTAAGATTCGGGTACTTTCTGAATAGGGGATGAAAAAAGTGCCCGTTGGGACCTTTCAGAAAAGGCAACCTATCTAGGATTGTAGAACAGGCTCTGACGGTTCAGAATATGTGTAGAAAACCACCGGGACCCCCCGATTCCAGAGGCTCTAGAAGCCCTTGAAGTTGAGGAAGTCAAGCGAAAATCGGTACTTTCTTCATAATAAGTGCCATATTTTTATTTTCTCTATCTGCAATTGATTTAAAAACGTTAAAATGGACTTTATGATGTTCAAAAATGCATTCGGGGTCATTTGAGGTCACTTGGTGTCAAATTATAAGAAAAAATAAAATTGTTTAAAAAGCTTCCCAAAGTGAGCTAGAACGACCAGTAATGCATTTTTGAACATCATTAAGTCCATTTAAACGTTTTTAAATCAATTGCAGATAGAGAAAATAAAAATTTGGCACTTATTATGAAAAAAGTACCGATTTTCGCGTGACTTACTCAACTTCAAGGGCTTCTAGAGCCTCTGGAATGGGGGGGTCCCGGTGGTTTTTAACACATATTCTGAACCGTCAGAGTCTGCTCTACAATCCTAGATAGGTTGCCTTCTCTGAAAGGTCCCAACGGGCACTTTTTTCATCCCCTATTCAGAAAGTACTCGAATTTCAGCACTTTAGAGGCTCCAAATGCCCCCAAGGCATGATCTAAACCCAAAACTGTCAATAGTCAAAATGATCCACAGCTTCTGAGCTTTCTAAAAAGGTATTCTACTCCCGGTATACTAAGCCCAGAAAAAAGCTCAATTTTCATCGAGTTTCCCTAGCTATGGCTAATACCTTCGCATCACTCTTAGGTAATGATTTTCAGAAAATCCCTTTTCGAAAAATATCGAAATTTTTATTAACTAACATACCCCCCCCCTAAATTTCCGCGCAATTCGTGGTATTTCGCCCAAGTTTCCGTTTCCTAACTTTTCTAAAACACCCAAAATTTACGCTTCCTCGCGTTCCCCGCGTTTCCAAATTTCTTTCCTAACTTTTCCGCGTGCGCCAAAATTTACTCGCGCGCCGCTGAAATGCGCGTCAACGCTAATGATTCATTAACGGGCGCGTTATCCAATCATAGCGCCAAATTAAGCCAAGGGATTTCAGTCTTTTTTTTTCCAGAGGAAGATCAATTGTAGAAGTTTAAGTCCAGAACTTAGTTAGAGAAATTACATTTTGGAATATATTCTGACACTGACCTTTGATACACCTTTACCTTTTTAAACATTGTTATTTTTTAATTTTTAAATATTGTCTGTTTTATTGAAGCGATAAGAATGACAGTAAAATTTATGATTTTCAGTGGTTTATGGTGGTGGAGTAATGACGTCATCAATAGCTGTACATCGAGTTTGCGGCGTGAATCGACATAAAATCGCGAGTTTTCTTAGCAGGTAAATCAACGGCAGTATTTGAGAATCTTTAAAAGAAATTGAATAAGTTATTCAGAATAGCGTAAATATTATTGATTCTTACCCTTTCTTCAATCGTTTTTCTCCACTCTGGCATATCTCTGTGCTGTCGGCTGGAGAGATCCTTTTGGAAGCTAATTAGCGATTTTAAAAGAATACTCTGTTCATTAATCAAAAAAAGTGAACAGATGCTTACTATCCTTTTAACAATTAACCGTTTCAGGAAATAATGGACACGAACAGAGAGCAGATTCCACTTCACTTTATTGTGCCGACAAAAGAATACAGACAGCCGCACCACGAATTCTACCTTGTTCAGCAGAACCATTTTCCATCCTCAATTCAGTCTACTCGTCACTGCTTTCGAAGACTCGCAAATCAAGTAACGACTTCTCTCTTTTACTCCATTTTAAAGCGATCTAGATTTAGGAATTTAAAAGTGGCGAATTTGAGAGGACGCTAAAAGGACAAACAGACACCGTTCAAGACTGCGCATTTGATTCCACGGGAAAATAACTCGGTAAAAATCGCCAACTAGGATCATTTGCTAAATAATTAATTGATAGCTTCATGTCCCGCTAATCTAACAATTAAACTATGGAATTTATCGACTACGAATGTATAAAATCATTGACAATGTCCTGCTTGCAGCGGAAAGCTACGAGAAGCAACGTCGATGGATGAGCGCATTGTCCACTGCGTCTGGAGCTTACCAAGCTATTCCCGGAAATATCAGCGTCCCAAAAGATTCGCCAAAAAGTAATGACAATTTTTGCAATTCCTTCATTGTTAATCCTTCGTAGAAACTTGAACACACGGCGAGACGTTCTCCCAGTCGCGAAGCGTTCAATGTCAGTCGAGAATATTTCGCGCAAGATGAATGCGATCAATATTGACGTGCTTCGATCTTCAAGTACCTCTACGCCACCCGCAACAGTAAGTTAAAATTTCCGTTTGTCTTCTTTTACTTTTGGTTTATAGAGCGAGGTGGTTCTGCGTCCCAAATCTTTTGAAGAGCAAAAACTACTCCGTCTTCTATCGACATCCCGCCCATGTCGAGTGGCAACATCGAAAAGCAAACAACTGGCGAAACTCGTTTCCAAAGCGCGAGAATTCCCTCGAAACGCGGAAGATTGCAGAGGATAAGGAATGGGGCAATGCTCTTCACATCTTCAGCAATCATTTATACAAAAATGCCGGATACTTCATGTAAACTCAGTCTTGTTTAAAACACTGCTGCTTGTACTAAAATAGGTGGTGGTCTAAACTTTGAAGTTCTTACGTGCGATAAGAACTTTGTGTGGCCTAAACTTTGATTCTTCCCATGTGTGATTCTATGAGAAAGTGGCCTAATCTTTGATTCTTTCCATGTGTGAAAGTGGTCTAAACTTTGAATTTCCCCTGAGGCGCTCTGACTAGTTCCATGTGTCATCACCCTGAATGAAAACCGTAAACCTAATTGGTCTGATTAAAGCGTAGTGGCCTTAGCAGGCAGAGCTCTAGTCACCGATGGCAGAAGCGCCTCCGGGGAAATTCAAAGTTTAGGCCACTTTCTCAAAGAGCCACACATGGGAACGATCAAAGTTTAGGCCACCCGAAGTTCTTATCGCACATACGAACTTCAAAGTTTAGACCACCACCTATTTTATTTACGACTCGTTCTGCCGCACCTTTGTCTCGCAATAGATATTCTCCGTTAATCATCGACCACTATATTTATTTCGCTCGTTATTGATTTGTCTTTCTGTAGGAATGTTTCCGCGTGATATTCTGAAAACTCAAACAACTGTCTAAAAATATTCCAGCCATTTCTCTTAATCTATTAGTCTGTTTACCCTTTTTAGTGGCATGACATCAACATTCTAAGCTTTTTCCTGTCAAATCCCTTTATTCACTTGAAGAAGAGCTCCCAAAACGCGACTTCGCACAACATCACTCGCTATCTCCGAGAAAACGGGGCTATCAATTCAGCGAGGTATAAAAGCAAGAACTGCTCATTTTTGAATCAATTAAAGACTGGCTTAGTAAGTCTAATCTGACTGAAAGATCTAGACGGCAAATTTGTAAAAAAAAGACGTTCATCTTCCGCGAGTTCCACACATCCAGCTTCTACACCTTCACGGATCAGTACTCTCAGCAAGCTCTCGAAGGCCAAAAACGCACTTTCCGGGAACGAAAGAACATTGCTGCTTTCATCAAAAAAGAATTCGACAAGAAATCAAGGTAAATTATAAATCGCTTTCCTAGACAATCCGCAAAGTGACAAATCCACGGACCACAGGAGTGTCCATCCAATTGCATTGTCGGTAGCTCTGCGCATTTCGATCGCCATTTTCCAGTTGACGGGCTCGCAATGTTCTTGTCCAGAAATGTGTTTTTGATGAATCCACGGGCAAATTGTTCGTCAAATCGTTGTCCAATGAAAGGTAGAAGCAAGTCCAAAATTTCTTTTTTCTTTTTTTTAGCATCGGATTTTTCTTGAGAAGTTCCATAGAGATTTGCAAGGCTATCAAAGTAGGTACATTCCTGTAGAGCAAGATCGAGTTGAAGTAGAGAATAATGACCAATAGGATCACTAGAATGAAATTTAATTAGGAAGAAGTCCATTAGTGCATAAAAATAGATATTTATTTAACTTACGATTGATGGATTGGAATCAGGATTCTTTCCTTTGTCTCGAACAATCTTCCACTGAAAAAATTCTTCGCCATTTCCGGTGATTGACTGGCCAAAGAAATCTTAGAAAATAGTTATTCTTTAAAAAATTTTATAGACTTACAGATACATTCACGGATATTGCCGCAATTTCAGGATGTTCATGCTCAAGAACACGGTAAAAAAGCGTCGACTGCTGTGCTGAAAAACCATCGATTGCCTCTGATGCTCTCGAAATCCGCTGGAGTGAGCAATTGACCCAGGACATATCGGTTCCGTGGCTCCTCCCTTGGGATCTTTCTTTCTGGTTCCTCGGCTTCGGATTCGACTTCTTCTTCCTTCTCCTCTGGTGCTTTTTCAGGCTCATCGGGGATCGGGTTTTTCTTGGTTTGACTTCTTTCCATTTTCCTCTTTTTCTTCGTTTCGGCGCATTTTCGAGCTTTTGCTGCGTTTTTCAGTTGAATAATCTTCTTCACTCTCTCTTCCAATTCAATGTCGGGTTCCTAAAAAAAGTTAAAATCAGAAAATATCTCTCAAATTAATTACCTTCAGTTCTATTCGCGTTTTATAAGAAAAGCGATCGCTTTCGATAATCGGGTCCTTATAAAGAAAGTCTTGCAAAACTTCTTTGCTGTAGAGCTTGTAGAGTGATTCTTTTCCTTCTCTTCGTTTTTTTCGCGCCTTTTCTTCTTCTGGGGCCTTTGGAAGTTCTCGATTGACGTGGTTTTTCTCCTCGTTGACGAGATCAGCGTGAAGAAGTCCGCTTTTATCATTAATTTCACTTTTTATTACTTTTAATTTCATTTTTAGGATCAAATTGAACGAGTGCTGCCTGTATCAAGAAGAATATGCGTTCAAACTCTGCCGGCTCTTACAAAGAACTTTCGAAAGAAAACTGATCAGGAGAAATGCACTAGGTACTGTTTCTAAAAGTTATAGCTCTCACATTCTTTTGAATGCAAAATTAACTTTCCTTCTTGCATAAGAACCAATGATGCAATCTGGGTGAATACAGTAGACCGCTTCATTGACTTTGAGGACTGCGTCAGCTCGATTCGGTGGTTCATCATTTTTCGCGTACTGCTCTGTCACCCATGATCGCATCAACTTGCCGAGAGTTGCGTGATATCCCTGATCCGCCGGCTTAAATTTATTTAGAAAGAAAAAATCAACGAAGAAAATTCGAGAGCTCAACTACTCAAGATGATTTCCCAGAAACCAGCGATCAATATGTGCCAATGACAACAATCCGTAGAATGTCTGTCTTATTCTTCACATCCTTCAATAACCATTTCTGACCACAAACCAATCCTTGCCAGTTTCATCGCCCGAACCGAGAGGATCAACAAAGAAATCTACTACTCCGTGTACAAAGAAGTTACCAGTTGGCTAGACAAGCACGAGATTGAGCTTATTCCGCAAAGGCTGTTTCAAGCAAAGCAATCGACTTTGGAAAGCTGAAATTTTTGGAACGAGCGATCGCAGAATACGGGAAAGACGCTGGCGCAGTTTCAGATCATCGATTCGAAAGTGTTCTCGCCGGACAAGGACATCTACGAAGCTTTTAATTCAAACATCGGCTTGTGGATCGATCCAAATAAGGTAAATTGCAATGAAAATCCATGATTTGAAGTTATTTTCAGGTAATCTTACAGCCAGATAGTGGAGATGCCTCAATTTATACAATAGGATTCGATCTCAACATCAATAAAGAAGTCGTCTCAAAGTTCAACTTCGGTGTGAAGCAAGGAGACAAGTTCGTGAATCCCGTCGACGATCTCATTCTCATCCTCAAGTTGAAAAACGGGCCTGATCATTACATAACTCTTTCCGGAAACTGAACATACTCGGCGTTTGGAATGCCATTCATTGCTCTTACACATTCATTCTTCAAAAAAGCTTCCTTTATATCCTGCGACTTCTCTAGTTCTCAATCAATTAGGTACTTTCAAGATAAATTCGAGACCCTCAACATTTTTTCTCAGAAAAGAATGCCTCAAACGATGCTTCGATGAGGGAGCAGAATTTCAACCTGCTTTCTACGTTTTACTGAATCACATCGTCAACCATGGATTTACAGAAAACTACTTTTAGATCGAGACACTTCCAGGTTCAGTTGCTTCCGTGGCAGAAGTATTGTTGCTCTTCCACAATTCGAATCCCTTCCCAATAATCTTATGTTCGCATTTTGAAATTTGCCTTGTCATCGTGGACCACGTGAGGCTTTGTAAAAATCTCGTTGAAAAGCTCGACCTCAGATCGCAAAACAACTTTCAATATTTAGTAAGTCTCCAAATCTCATCATTCAACGAACAACTTTGGTTAGATAATGTTCCTGAAAGAGGTTCTCAAGCATGGTAGCATCAATTGATGTACAAGTGAATTCCTAGCTGGACTATTTGCTGGATGCATTTTACGCCCTCAACTTCCTAGTCATAATCGTAAGTTTCTATGAAATATGGTTTAATTGAACACTATTGAAGGCGAAAAAGTTCGACCCTCGAAGTCCTCAACGTCTGCCCCAATGCAATCGTTGACTTCCAGTTCGGCTCTTCTGGCCAGTCAGATGCTGCAGCGATTCAGTTCTAGTTCAACTCCTTCCTTTTCCCAAATGCTACTTCTGGAACTTACACCATGAGCTGCGACGTAAGCGTTTTTTTTTTGAAAATTTGAAATGTTCTTATCTCTAAAACAAGGCGCCGAATCGTAAACGACGCGATAAGGATTCCGATCTCCCACGACGCTCGCAGAATCCGCGGAAGAAAAACAAAGGAGCTCGGACTCAATTTCAACAAGAAACGAGTGAAAACGAGGACGACGACGAGGATGTTGACGATGATGGACCTTGCGTTGCTGGTAAGATGGATAAAGTTTTTGTGTTTTCACGCATTTTTAGGCCAATGCAAGCGTCCAGACGGCAACAAATTCGAGCGGGTCTATTTCGAGCGCTGCGCAAAATGGTACCACATGTTCTGCCTCAACGTTAACCCGAAAGACGTCCGCGACGACCCGAAGTTCGTCTGCTCCGACTGCCAGATCCTCGAAGCTGCAACAAGTTAACACTCTCGTTCTCAAAAAAGCTCGAGATGACCACCCGCTGCTCCGCCCGCACGACCATTCTTCGGAAACCTTCGAATTCAGCTCCATTTTCAAGCGAAGATTCTTTTTCTTATTTTACCAATTTTCAATTTCAATTTGTTTGCAACTTTTATCAACTAAAAGCTTACTCTCTTTGCATTTTTGTACAAAATCCTTTGTTCCTTTGTGCGCTTGAATCTTGTTTATCGACAAATTAAGACATTTATTGAACCCATCACTATCTTCATTATTCCCCATAAAGCCTAACTCACGATCGCTGAAAAAGGAACGATACAATTAATACATACAAAAATAACCAAACATTTACAGATTTACTCGTCTCTTTATGAATATCCGTCTTGTTGTTTTCCAAAACCTATTTTCCTTTTTTCCGGCCTATCTTCGAATACAGTACCTTCGGCTGGCTCCAGTTTTAGTCTCATTTTATCTCAGCTCCGGTTTTTCCAATTTCTATTTTTCGAAGCCATTAATTAAAATTGAAGTTTTGAATTTCGAGTTAGAAAATTGTTCATTTCATAAATTAGGCAATTTGTCATTTAGATTTAGCTCCATTCACGTCAGTACCAAAGCTCACTCAATCTCTTACCACTCATCTTCGGAAAAATTACCTGACAGAGATCAGTGGAATTAGCCAGCAGAAAGGCCATTTCGATGTTGGAATGCTCAGCGTCCATTCCTTTCAAGAAGCCGTGCTGGGACGCGTTGTCTTAAATAGTTTTAATAATTCATTATTTTTTTAATAAGATAAAGAACCCAATAAAAGTAAAATGTGCTGATTATCTTCCACCAGTTCAGCATTCCATCTCGTGATCATGTGCGTCCAAATCACATTGGTCATCGAAGCCTTGCTACTTGTGTATAGATGTAGATCCTTCGGGCCATCACACGTCATCGTAACGATATTCATATAATAATATGAAAAATTCTCCGTCTTGTAGATCAGCTGTTTTTTGGCGACTTTAGTGAGCTCCTTCGGGATATTCGCCACGATTACTTGATATTTTTTATAAATTTTATAAAAGAAAAATTTTAGATGATCCGGTATGAATGGAAAAAGTCGTTAAAAGCAGCCGAGAAGAAGGAAAATCTGATCAAAATCAACAACTACTCGGAGAGAGCGATGCAAAAAGCTGAAGACGACAAAAAAGAATTCAACGACTGGTTGGAGAAAACTAGAACTGCCGAAGCTACTAAAAAGGTTTATCTTTAAGATTAATATTTATAAAATTTCCTGTTGACCATCTTCTTGAACCATCAGCAGCAATCGCAGTAAGGCTCGTCGCTCCGATACGCTTGTTTCCGAGCTGCTTTCTATTCCAATTCACCTTCTTGGAGCCCCATCCTTTGGAATGTGCACGTTGTAGCTCTACTTTCTTCTCGTCTATATTCATAACATCTTTTAAAGGTTTCATTTTGTATTTTTAACATTACAATAAGAGTAAATGAAGCCGTTCCTGACGGGTTACGATTATTAATTTTATCGACAAGTTCAGCTGTATGACCGGCAAGTTTAGAAAATTCGATTGGTTTCTTTTGCTCCGTTTGTTTTTCCATCCCAAAGCCAAGTCGTTTGACTAATGAAACAGTACTTCCTCTTCGGTTTTTTCCGGTATTGCCTTAATTTTGGTTAATATTTAAAAGGTAGGTCACTTATTACCAACTAAATAAGTACTTGAATATGTTCGACTGTTGTTTTTGTACTCCTCAGGACAGGTTTTTCCATATTGAATTGCATGGTTGTTTACTCTAGCTCTGAAACAGTCTAATGGACGTAAAACTTTTCCATTGTCAGCATCTAAGGCTCTGCGGGAAATGTTCGTGAGTTCAGCTTCTTCGATGATGTCATCCTCTTTGTCAGCAAGAGAGAAATGGATGGTTCTAAAGTTATAAGAATTAATTAGAGAATTGTTATTAGGCTACTACTTCTCGAAATCAATTCTTCCAGCGTTATAAACTTGTCGATTGTCTTCAGTTCCATGCACTTCGAGGCTCGCGTATGTCTTGTCCTTGTGATCATACCAATATCGTACTTTGTCTTTGTGTATACCAAGGTCATTGCCAATCTGGACATATCTTAACGTAATTTTAAGGCTCTGATCGTTGGAAAAACGAAAGTGGTCGTCATCAAGCTCAATGGTGGTCGCGGTACTTCCACGGGCTTCACTTGTCCCAAGTCGATCATTTCCGTCAGATCTGGATTGAACTTTTTGGACTTGACTGTTCAGCAAATCGAGCACTTGAACAAGACCTACGAGACCAACGTCCCCTTGGTTTTGATGAACTCCTTCAACACCGAAGAAGACACCCGAAAGATCCTCCGAAAGAACAACAACTGCCAGGTCGACATCAAAATGTTCAACCAGCTTCCAACGAATCAACAAAGAAACCCTTCTCCCCGTCCCCACCAAGGATCTCTACAACCTCAAGGATGGTACCCACGGTGACATCTACATGGCCCTTTACGACTCTGGTTTGATTGAAGAGCTCATAAAGCAGGGCAAAGTAATAATAAGCGAATTTGGTTTAAGTCTCAGGACTAATCGTCACTTTTAAATCTTCCTTTCCAGCATCGACAATCTTGGCGCAACCGTCGACATGAACATCCTCGCCCACATGTCAACCCAGACAACAAGCACTGCATGAAAATCTTTAGCGAGGTACCTTGATTGACTACGAAGACTTTTGGAAATCGCCCAAGTCCCAAAAGAGCACGTTGACAAATTCAAATCTGTCTCCAAGTTCAAGGTAGGATCAATTCTTCCGATAAACATTCACTCTATCCTCCATTAGATTTTCAACACTAATAACTTTTGGATGAGACTTGACGCTGTTGACCGACTCTGAAGACATGGAAATCATCATCAACGAGAAATCACTTTCCAATGGAACAAATGACATCCAGCTCGAAACTGCTTCTGGAGCTGCTATTAAGGTAAACCAATTAATCGAGGCGAGAAACTAAATTATCCTCAAGAACTTCTACAACGGAGATTGCTAGTATGGAGTCGATGAGCTTGAGCGCGAGTAATTCCAGAGGCAACTCAGGCAAGAGCTCTCTGGTCAAAAGAAAACGAAACAAGAAATCCTTTCACAAAGTAAGTCTATCTTCCTAAAACTTCGTTCAGACAGTTCTTTTTGGACGAATAAAAATGCTCAAAAAAAGCCTCCAGCCCATCAGAACCCCGATTGTATTTAATCTATGAATTTCAATCTTTTTCATGCCTTGGCTTTGAAATCCGGGTTCCTTATTAGTCGGAGGACTTATTTGAGCATTCTTATTGACCCATCCTCATTTTCGTTATAGCGCTCTGCCTTATACTCGTCGCCAATGGAGCAGGTCTTCACTGACTCGCAAGTGAATCTTCAACTCTCTCAGCACAAAGTCGACCAGAACTAGGGCTTGCCTGCACTACTTCCCGACGGCACACAAGTTCATATTTATTGTGGAATTATCGACATCCTCCAGTGCCACAAAATTCTCAAGAAAACGGAATATTTCATCAAAAATCTTTACACAAATGGCGACGGGATTTCAGGTCTTCTTTTCATAAAAAAAATCAATTCAAAAAACGTCAATTCTAGTGGTGCGGCCTGGCTTATACGCTGAGCGATTCCAAGATTTCCTGAAAAACAAAGTCTTCATTCCCCAGTCCAAATCATCGTTACCTAATCCGCGCCAAATTCTTGAGCAGGGGCTCGAAGAAGAACTTGAAGATAAGCCGTAAGTCCTCCCCCTTTGGTAAAAGCTTAACGAAATTCTAACAAAGCACCTCCTTAAGCTCTCTTCTTCCAATCTACAAAACTGACAGGAAAGAGTTTTAAAAGAAACAATCTTTTCCCTGTTTATTTTCGAGCTTGTATAAAAAGCAAAACAAGCCTTCCACCAGCGGACGAGCTTGACTATGATCCAAAGAAGCTATTCCGCAATGTTGAGCTAAAGTGTAAAAGTTTGAAATTTTAAAAGAATCCGCGAGTCGTGTATTTTCACGCAATAGAAACGGCGGATATTTGTTTTCTTTACTATTCGTCCCTAACATCGGTTTAGAATCAAATACTGGGCCGACAACCTGGAAGCTACTTCGAACACGATCTTCTCTAACGGCGATCTTGATCCCTGGGGCCCCTCCGACACAACCTTCAAGCACCACTCGTCCACGTAAGCGCCCACCATTACGGCCTCAGAGGATCAAACAAATTCGCGCAATTCTTAATCAGAACGCCTTGAAGTTGTAGAATCGGATTTGGAAAGCATGCGCCGAGGAAAGCCGTATATAAAGATCGATTATGAAACTGTTTCCATTATAAACTTTGTTAATAAATTTTGTTAAAAACCGATAAAGATTATTTTGAAGAAGGCATTTAAGGGTGTCGACTCATCACCATTAATTTCCTTGATGGAATTTTTGTGATTTTTTGATGATTGTTTAAAAGGGCATTGGGCAGGTATTTGTAACTTACGATTACGACTTTAGTTTCATTTTATGATAATCTTTCATTAGTAAAAATAGTGCAAGATTAAAGAAAATATTAAAAAATCTAACAACTTACGATTCTCCTGCATCCTTTCTTGCGACGATGATTTTCAATGCATCCGCTCTCTCTTTCAAAGTCGACGAACTTCCGTAGGGCCCTCTTTTCTTTCTCGGCTTCTTTTCTTTACCGGTTTTTTTTGTCCGGTTTCTTGCCATTAAATACAAAGGCCATAATTTAAAAATAAATAGTCATAAATTATTAAAAATTATAGCGAAATTTGAAGAGCAAGATATTGCCCGACGGGGACGGAGCGCTCGGGCGCCACCCGTGTGTGCCTCAACCGGTTCAAAAATAGCCGGAAGAGATAATCATACGTAAATATGATGGATAAACTTCCTCAAAGTAATGCGACATTGTATGTTTAATCATTGTTTAATAAAATTTTCCTTTCAGTTAATTGCAATCAACAAACAAATACTAAGTTATGACAGAATATCATTATTTCTAGTAATACTTATTTATTAGTGCATGTTTTCAAAGTTGTATTAACAGAAAAGCAGTCGAATACAGTTGGTTTTCAGGTACTTGAGGCGCTAGAATTGGAACTTTTTCGTGGCTTGGACACATAAAAATCGTACCATTCGAGTAACTTAAAATATTGAGGTCAGGATTTTGCTCCACAGATGTCGTTTTCATCTTTCGCACTAGAAAAACGTTCTATCAAATATTTATTAACTTCATTGAAATAATAAACAATAATTTTATCAAAAATAACATAAAATAGGGCTGACCTATTAAGGCATCTGGCTTTTTATAAAAGATAATCCTTTCATTGCCCGGAGCGAGCTAAACAAGACTTTTGCGCACTCAGAAAATTAATCGATGAGGCGAATCAGCGCCGCGAGAGTAAATTTGGGCGCACGCAGAAAAGTTAGGAGAAGAAATTTTCGGGGCGCGCGGAAAAGTTAAGCGGCGTAAATTTGGGGGGTTTTGAACAAATCAGGAAGAGTAAATTACGGAAAATGTACCGAGGAATGCGCGAAAACTTGGGGGGGGGGTATGTTATATATTCTTTACTGCTGCCAAAGTAAGACTGATTTTAGCTAAAAGTACTTTCTATAATTTTAGGTTAGGGTTAGGGGGCACTGGGCAAAATGACAGAACAAACTCGCCCGAGGGGGATAGGCTAGGGTTAGTTAGGGTTACTGAAGGTAACCCTAAGTAACCCTAGACTAGACCCCGGCATTTTAGGACCTAGGGGGCGGAGCCCCCAGGTAAGGGATACTTAGATTCTATAAGTTCCTGCCAAATAGTAGGGCGCTAGGACTCTTCGACCTTTTTCAATGATTTTTAAAATAAAACCCGGCGAATCACTGCTTAGAAATACTCATATTCGTCGTATTTCAATTGTTCGACCCCGACGAATTGGTGTATTTTTGATCTTCAATGTGTCGGGATCGACCCCGACGAATGACTGTTATTTCATCTTTCATTTGTCGGGGCGACCCCGACGAATTACCACATACTACCATTTTCATGAAGAAGAATTTTTTTGTACCCAAATTTCCATGAAAACAATGGCGGTGATATAATATCCCATCCGCTATCTGAAAGAAATGTTGGATACTGAACTCTTTTGAGAAGCAATTCAATTTCATTCTTTTGATAATCAGTTTCATTCAGATTCGGATTCAAGTTTAGTCCGGCCAAACTTCGAGGGTAAAGAACCATTGTCAAAATGACAAATATTTTGTCAAATGACAACCTTTCCAAACGATATTGCGAGAGGTCGTCCTTAACATCATTTTGTATTGCCCATCGAATAAGACTTGTGACCGCAATTGGCACACATAAATTTGATTCCTTCTGCTTCATAACATTTTTCGTCAAGTTCCGAAAACCTGCTTTCATCGTTTTCGTGAGGGAATTTTTCAGATAGTGCACATTAATCGATTTTGTCAAGTTTCCGTCATTCAAGCAAAGATAGCCGGATGCTTCTGTAACTTTAATTATAGCAGTTAATTTCATTATTTCTTCTTCCTTGGGGTCGTTTAGTAATATGTATGTATCGCTTGATCTGAACATCTTCAAACTTTCATCGCTTTCAATAGGTTGATACAATAAAGTCCAAGCTGTTTTCCATTCGCATAGAATAAGTGTAATCAAGGTTTTCTCACCATCGAAGTAACCATAATCATAATCAGATAAAAGTTGCTCCGAGGTACAAAATCCAGGTGATCCAGAATCTAAATTAAACTTAGTTAGAATAGTCTTATTGGAAGCTTACAGAAGTTTTTTCTACTTCTTATTCTCAGTCCAACTCGTGAATAGCCCATTTCTCGGAAACTTGACCGCCCAGATCGCTCTTCACTAACACCAAAATCAATTATTTTAGCTACCCCTTTTATCAGGATAATGTTTTCGGGCTTCAGATCACGGTGATAAATGCCAATTTTTGCAAGATATTCGGCCCCTTTTTTAACTCCGATCGAAATGATTTTTCGCTCTTCTAGCGACAATGAGTTTTCTTTTAGCAAAGGTCTCAAACATTGATCACCCTTCTCCATAATTGTGATTGAGCCAAGACAAGATGAAAATGATTCGTCGTAGAGCTCAATATTCACAAAGTTTTTGATGACATTTTCATGAAAGGGAATTAGTTTTTCATGGTTCAAATGCTCGGCAATTTGATAATCTTGACTCATATATAAATTCTTTTTTTTTTCAAGAAATTTACCTTTAGAATAGTATATTTTTTGAAAAAAAGACCGTTGATTGCAAAACAATGCGGGATCATAGACCTGAAATCAGATTTAATCAATTAATCTTTTCATAATATATTGCCTGAATTCTAACCGCAACTGGTAGATCCCCGATTTTTTGGCTCAATACGATCGCTTCCCCACCAAAAGAAATCAGGTCTTTTGATATCGATTTTTCCAAAAACCATGCTCCTCGTTCGTCGTTCAGCTCAGATCGTGCGATTTTCACTCTTCTAAGATCCCGATTTGAAATGATAATATCTCGCTGAAACTGTGTTTGGATAAATTTTTCCTTTTTTTCCTCTTCATATCTATCTAAGTAGAAGATGTATGCATACTTGTCCTTGAAAGAAACATGCGTCCAGTTGCCTCCCTTATCTTTTATTTCTTTATGCTTCTGTGTTCTGAAATCGATCTCGTTGACTGATAAAAGTAGACGATCCTTATCATTCCTCGTTGTTTCTCTCTTGATTTTCGGCAAGAAATCTTCGAGCCATTTTTCAACGTTCTCTTCGCTGAGTTCTTTTGGATGAGTAGATATCTCCATTTTTGAAAAATGTGAAGAAAATCGAAAATAAGTTTTCTTCTGTCTTTATTTTCTTATTTGTAGAGCCACGTTTTCCCTTTTTACACGTTTGCACGGAGACAAATGCAAACATGAATTCTTCAACTCGAGTCTCCTTTCCCATATCTA